>NC_086444.1:821409669-822009669 GCF_028390025.1 Pseudophryne corroboree
AGATGATTGTGGTGTCTCCGTTGGCAACGCCGACACCTGATTGGTTGGATATGTGGAATGTTTTAAATGCAAATGTGACTTTGTTACATAAGAGATTGGACAAAGCAGAGTCGAGGGATAATACAGGGAGTCAATCAATAGCTTTGACGGTGTCACAGGGCCCTTCAGGGTCTCAAAAACGTCCCCTATCCCAAATAGCAGACACCGATACCGACACGGATTCTGACTCCAGTGTCGACTACGATGAGGCAAGGCTACATCCAAGGGTGGCCAAAAGTATTCATTATATGATTATTGCAATAAAAGATGTTTTGCATATCAAAGATGACCCCTCTGTCCCTGACACGAGGGTACACATGTTTAAGGAAAAGAAACCCAAGGTAACGTTTCCCCCATCTCATGAGCTGAACGCACTATTTGAAAAGGCTTGGGAAACTCCAGACAAGAAACTGCAGATTCCCAAGAGAATTCTTATGGCATACCCTTTCCCTGCACAGGACAGGGTACGGTGGGAATGCTCGCCCAGGGTGGACAAAGCTTTAACACGCTTATCCAAGAAGGTGGCGTTACCGTCTCCAGACACGGCAGCACTCAAGGATCCTGCTGATCGCAGACAGGAAACGACTTTAAAATCAATTTATACACATACGGGTGCTTTGCTCAGACCGGCAATAGCATCGGCTTGGGTTTGTAGTGCGGTAGCAGCTTGGACAGATACCTTGTCAACGGTTATTGATACCCTTGATACGGATACCATTTTATTAACCTTAGGTCAAATCAAAGACGCAGTCTTATATATGAGAGACGCTCAGAGACGTTGGGCTACTAGGCTCGAGGGCCAACGCCATGGCGATTTCGGCTAGGCGAGCACTGTGGACCCGCCAATGGACGGGTGATGCCGACTGAAAGAGGCTAATGGAAGTTTTGCCTTACAAAGGTGAGGTTTTATTTGGAGAAGGTCTCGCGGACCTGGTTTCCACAGCTACCGCGGGTAAATCTACTTTTTTGCCTGATGTTCCCCCACAGCAATAGAAAACACCGCAGTATCCGATGCAGTCCTTTCGGGCGCATAAGTCCAGAAGAGGTCGAGGCTCTTCCTTCCTCGCCAGAGGTAAGGGTAGAGGGAAAAGAGTGCCTGCTACGGCTAGTTCCGAGGAGCAGAAGTCCTCCCCGGCTTCTACTAAAGCCACAGCATGACGCTGGGGCTCTACTGAGGGAGTTCGCGTTGGTGGGGGCACGTCTTCGACTCTTCAGCCACGTCTGGGTTCAGTCGGACCTGGATCCTTGGGCGATGGAAATTGTATCCCAAGGCTACAAGCTGGAATTCGAAGACGTGCCTCCTCGCCGATTCTTCAAATCGGCTTTACCGGCTTCTCCACCAGAGAGGGAGATAGTTTTAGCTGCAATTCAAAAGCTGTGTAAACAGCAAGGGATTATCAAGGTTCTCCTAATACAACAGGGAAAAGGGTATTATTCAACCCTGTTTGTGGTCCCGAAACCGGATGGCTCGGTCAGACCCATTCTAAATTTAAAATCCCTAAACCTGTACTTAAATAGGTTCAAGTTCAAGATGGAATCGCTCAGGGCAGTTATCTCCAGCCTGGAAGGGGGGGGGATTTTATGGTGTCACTAGACATAAAGGATGCATACCTTCACGTCCCCATATATCCTCCTCATCAGGCATACCTGAGATTCGCTGTACAGGACTGTCATTACCAGTTTCAGACGTTGCCGTTTGGGCTTTCCACGGCCCCGAGGGTTTTTACCAAGGTAATGGCGGAAATGATGGTGCTCCTGTGCAGGCAAGGAGTCACAATTATCCCGTACTTGGAGCGAGATCAAAGGAACAGTTGCAGAAGAGCGTGTCGCTCTCCCTGAGAGTGCTGCAGCAGCATGGTTGGATTCTAAATCTACCAAAGTCACAGTTGATTCCAACAACTCGACTATCTTTCTTAGGCATGATTCTGGACATGGAACAGAAGAGGGTTTTTCTCCCAAAGGAAAAAGCCCAGGAACTCCAGAACATGGTCAGAGACCTGCTAAAACCAAAAAGAGTGTCAGTCCATCAATGCACTCGAGTACTGGGGAAAATGGTGGCGACCTACGAGGCCATCCCCTTTGGCAGGTTTCATGCGAGGACTTTTCAGTGGGACCTTCTGGGCAAGTGGTCCGGGTCCCATCTTCAAATACATCAGGGCCAGGGTGTGTCTCCTGTGGTGGCTGCAGAGTGTTCACCTTCTAGAGGGTCGCAGGTTCGGCATTCAAGACTGGGTGTTGGTGAACACGGACGCGAGCCTCCGAGGATGGGGAGCAGTCACACAAGGAAGGAGTTTTCAGGGACTATGGTCAAGCCAGGAGGCTTGTCTACACATCAACATACTGGAAATAAGGGCCATATACAAAGGCCTACGTCAAGCGGAGAATCTTCTTTGCGACCTACCGGTTCAGATTCAATCAGACAACGTCACAGCCGTGGCTCATGTAAACCGCCAAGGCGGGACAAGGAGCAGAGTGGCAATGGCGGAAGCCACCAGGATTCTGCGCTGGGCGGAAAATCACGTAAGCGCTCTGTCAGCGGTATTCATTCCGGGAGTGGACAACTGGGAAGCAGACTTCCTCAGCAGACACGATCTCCATCCAGGAGAGTGGGGACTTTATCAAGAAGTTTTTGCAGAGTTAACAAGTCTTTGGGGACTTCCTCAAATAGACATGATGGCGTCACGCCTCAACAAGAAGCTTCGGAGGTATTGTGCCAGGTCAAGGGACCCTCAGGCAGTAGCAGTGGACGCCCTGGTGACACCGTGGGTGTTTCAGTCGGTCTATGTGTTCCCTCCTCTTCCGCTCATCTCATAAATATTGAGAATCATAATACTCATTGTTCCAGATTGGTCTCGAAGGGCCTGGTATTCGGATCTTCAGGAAATGCTCACAGACGATCCGTGGCCTCTTCCTCTCAGAGAGGACCTGTTGCAACAGGGGCCCTGCGTGTTCCAAGACTTACCGCGGTTTTGTTTGATGGCATGGCGGTTGAACATCGAATCCTAGCTGGGAAAGGTATTCCGGAGGAGCTCATCCCTACTCTGATAAAGGCTAGGAAGGAGGTCACCGTATCTGGAGGAAGTATGTATCTGGGTGTGAAGCTAGGAATGCTCCTACGGAAGATTTGCACTTGGGCCGTTTTCTCAACTTTGTACAGACAGGAGTGGATATGGGCCTAAAGTTAGGCTCCATTAAGGTACAGATTTCGGCCCTGTCTATATTCTTCCAGAAGGAATTGGCTTCTCTCCCAGAAGTCCAGGCTTTTGTAAAGGGAGTGCTACACATCCAGCCTCCTTTTGTGCCCCCAGTGGCACCATGGGACCTTAACGTGGTGTTACAGTTCCTAAAATCTCACTGGTTTGAGCCTCTTCAAACAGTTGAGTTGAAATTTCTCACTTGGAAGGTGGTCATGTTGTTGGCCTTGGCATCTGCTAGGCGGGTGTCCGAATTGGCGGCTTTGTCTCATAAGAGCCCCTATCTAATTTTCCATGTGGATAGAGCTGAGTTGAGGACTCGTCCGCAATTTTTGCCTAAGGTGGTGTCATCGTTTCATATGAACCAACCTATTGTGGTGCCTGTGGCTACGGGAGACTTGGAGGATTCCAAGTCCCTGGATGTAGTCAGGGCCTTAAAAATTTACGTAGCCAGGACGGCTCGGATTAGGAAAACAGAGGCACTATTTATCCTGTATGCAGCCAACAAGGTTGGCACTCCTGCTTCTAAGCAGACTATTGCTCGCTGGATCAGTAAAACAATTCAGCAGGCTCATTCTACGGCAGGATTGCCGTTACCAAATTCGGTAAAGGCCGATTCCACTAGGAAGGTGGGTTCTTCTTGGGCGGCTGCCCGTGGCGTCTCGGCTTTACAGCTTTGCTGAGCGGCTACTTGGTCGGGTTTAAACACTTTTGCAAAATTCTACAAGTTTGATACCCTGGTTGATGAGGACCTCATGTTTGCTCAATCGGTGCTGCAGAGTCATCCGCACTCTCCCGCCCGGTTGGGAGCTTTGGTATAATCCCCATGGTCCTTACGGAGTCCCCAGCATCCTCTAGAACGTAAGAAAAAATAAGATTTTAAACCTACCGGTAAATCTTTTTCTCCTAGTCCGTAGAGGATGCTGGGCGCCCGTCCCAGTGTGGACATATTTCTGCATGACTTGTATATAGTTATTGCTTACATAAGGGTTATGTTACAGTTTTGATCAGTCTCAGGCTGATGCTGTTTTGTTTCATACTGTTAACTGGTTGCGTATATTCCATGTTATATGGTGTGGGCTGGTATGAATCTTGCCCTTAGATTAACAAAAATCCTTTCCTCGTACTGTCCGTCTCCTCTGGCCACAGTTCTCTAACTGAGGTCTGGAGGAGGGGCATAGAGGGAGGAGCCAGTGCACACCCATCTAAAGTTCTTTGTAGTGCCCATGTCTCCTGCGGATCCCGTCTATACCCCATGGTCCTTACGGAGTCCCCAGCATCTTCTACGGACTAGGAGAAAAAAGATTTGCCGGTAGGTTTAAAATCTTATTTTCTGTCTATTGTGTCTTTAATCATTCAGATATAATATTTTACATACGTTAATTTGAAATCATATGTTACATACGTGACTTTGTAACATTGACTTTGATGTTATTTGGCTGGCTAATAAAAAGACTTTATTAAAGTAAATCATTAACCACTTAACTGAGGTTTTTCCCCCCAAAAATGCTCAGAATTTATTTAATTTTTTTAATGAGTAAATTAGGTGAAGAACCTGAATTTAACCCTATCCAAAATGATTTTAGTTATATAAAAAAAAAAAAAACAAACATTTCTTTCAAATATTCCCCCCCCCCCCAAACATCGGAACATCGATAACATCGCAGCCATTGCGACTTTAGATTTGAGCCCAGACAGCGGCCAGCGGACAGCAATGATCGGCAGCACAGCAGCACTGAGCGGAGGGTGCACGGGGGAAGAGGGAACTTCTGGTCCCTCTGAGATCAGCAGCAGGAAGTTTCTCTTCCCTGCCGCTGCTAACACACTGTATCTGACTGGTCGCATCCTGTGCGACCAGATCAGATAAAGCACTTGCAGGCATGGTCGCATCTGATGCGACCATGCCAGGCAAAGGAGTTGATGGCCAGGTGTGCCTCTGATTCTGATATTCAATGCCCAACCTGTACCACTAGATTGTGTCTATAATGTCACAAAACCCACCCATTTACCTTTGTTCACATCACTTCCAGGTAATGTCTGCATACCACTATGTACTGAAGTGTGTTAGGCACTTCGCCACCCCCGGAGGGTTAGGGTAAAAATACTTGCATCATCTGGTGTCGGATCTTCAGTGTCTGAATGCTACTATCGGTCATCTGACATTCCGACCAGTGGTACTATATATCGAACCCGCTTATAAGGCTTATTTAAAATGCCTGCTGATATGTTATTTCTGATTTATCGGACATTGATTCAATGTATAGATTTATCTAATTACCGAGAGAAAGAATGATGTGCAGCCCTTTGAATGGTAGCAGGCCACCCCCAATTGAGGATGTCTAATATTGATGTAGCTCACGTATTGGCCCAGATTTATCAAGCCTTGGTAGTAATAAATTGCACGGTGATAAAGTACCAACCAATTGGCTCCTAACTGCCATGTCACAGGCTGTGTTTGAAGAATGACAGTAATTGATTGTTTGGTACTTTATCACCATGCAATTTATCACTACCAAGGCTTGATAAATCTGGGCCATTGTACATTAAACTGTATGTACAGTACATCACACACTTAACCAGTCACTAATTAAATGACCTTTGTAAATGTAAGGCAAAAATGTACAATTGGCAGATAGAAGAGTAGGCCAGATTCAAAGGCAACGAAGCAACTAATTGCTCAGCCCCATAGTGATTTATGTTAACACATACTGAGATGTTCACTTTCAGACCAGCAAATAATTCATGTGAATGTATGTATTACTATCGCTAAAGGCTTTTCTCTTGCGTCCTAGAGGATGCTGGGGTCCACATTAGTACCATGGGTATAGACGGGTCCACTAGGAGCCATTGGCACTTTAAGAGTGTGGGTTGGCTCCTCCCTCTATGCCCCTCCCACCAGACTCGGTTTAGAAAATGTGCCCGGAAGAGTCGGTCACAGTTAGGGGAGCTCCTAGAGCTTCTTTAGTTTGATTTTTTTCTAAGGGTAGTATAGGCACAGGGAGGCTGCTGGCAACAGTATTAACAGTATTAACTGCACTCCGGAGGCTCAGCGGTACATAGTGCGGCGCAGTGAGGGGCGCCCTGAGCCAGCGCCTATACCCTGCACTGTCTCCAAGGCTGCCAGGGACCTCGGTAACACTGCCAGCACAATTCCTCAGGCCAGTATAAAGAAGTGGAGAGCGGGAAGCAGCGCCATGTTCAGGGGGCGAAGCTTCTCCTCAGAGCGGACCCAGCAGCGTTCAGCGCCAATTTCCTGCCTGCAGATCCTCTACAGTGACGCTGACGGGGAGAGCTGTCCCTCCAAGCAACTCCAGCTATCCTGTGCATTACCAGGGGGTTGTAGAAGGGGGGAGGCCGTGTAAATACTGTGTAGTCTATTAAGGTACACAGTATGCGCCAGGTAGTTGTATTATAGCTACCTTGAGAAGCGCTGTGTGTGGGTTGGCTCCAATCTCTGTGTTTCTCTGGCATACTTGGGGGGAAACTGTGTCTGACATTTTTCTGTGTGTGTGTGTTTGTTTCTCACATAGCCATGGCCAGGGACTCTGTATCTTATGCTGCAGAGGACATTTCCCCTCAGGAGGAATCCATTCCATGTACCCAGGAATGTAATGCATTGTCTCAGATCCCTATTACTGAGCCTGAGTGGTTAACCTCTATTAAGGGAATGATCTCTCAGATCTCTACTACGGTAGCTCATACTGAGACTGAAACTCAGGTTTTAAAGAAGTCTATGGCAGTTTGGTCAGGTTCTGTTCCTATTCATTCAAAATCACCTAGCATATACCCATAGAAACATGCACTTGCCCAAATTATGCAAGATGACATGGATACCGACTCTGACACAGCAGATGGAGATGTGCTGAGGAGGATGGTATCCCTTGCAAAGGGGGTGCAGCTCATGATTGAGGCCATTAGAGATGTGTTAAATATTACTGACACAACACCTGAGCAGGTTGAGGAGGCTTACTCCACAGATAATAAGAAAGCCTCGTTAACCTTCCCTGCGTCTAAAGAATTAAACGCTTTATTTGAAAAAAACTGGAAAAACACGGAGAAAAAATTCCAGATTCCTAAAAGAATTCTGGTTGCTTTCCCCTTCCCTGAGGAAGATAGAAACAAATGGGAAACCCCACCCATAGTTGACGCATATGTTTCCAGACTGTCGAAAAAGGTGGTTTTGCTTGCCCCTGGGTCTACCGCGTTAAAAGAACCGGCTGACCGTAAGATTGACACTACGCTCAAATCATATGCACTGCTTCAGGGATAGTGCTGAGGCTTACTATTGCCTGCGCGTGGATCTCTAAAGCTATAGTAAAGTGGTCAGGCACGTTACTAGAGGATTTGGATACAATGGATAAAAGTGACATTGAATTATTTTTACGTAACATACAGGATTCTGCGAGGTTCATGGTGGAATCCATGAAGGACCTGAGTAAGCTGACTGCAAGGATATCTTCCATGTCTGTCTCAGCTCGCAGGGGACTCTGGCTACGCCAATGGACTGCAGACGCGGAATCGAGAAGTGTGGAGAACCTACCCTACACAGGTCAGGCTCTATTTGGGGAAGCGTTGGATGCGTGGATTTGGGTAAGTCACCTTTTCTTCCCTCAGCTACACCTTCTACGAAGAAATCCTTCCTCTGCATCACAGTCCTTTCGGACCGCTAAGACAAAAAAGTCCAAGCCTTCTACCACCTTCTTTAGAGGTGGGCGGGCAAAATCCAAAAAGCACCCTCAGGCTCTCAGGACCAGAAACCTGCCTCTGGTTCTTCAAAATCCTCAGCATGATGGTGGACCACGCAGCCTGGAGGACAGGCTGGTGGGGGCGAAATTCAGGCGTTTCAGCCACGTCTGGGTGTCGTCCGGCCTGGATCCCTGGGTACAGGATATTAGGTCCCAGGGGTACAGACTGGAGTTTCAAGAAACCTCACCTCACCGATTCTTCAAATCAGGCTTGCCAACTTTACGGTCACGAGAAACAAAGCTTAGTAGGGAAAAAGCGCACTGGATTACATGATTTTAGAAACCGGTGTGTTATACTTAATCTTGAAAAACGAATTAGTTCTAGAATGAACAGGTTGTCTATAGATAATCAATTTGAGCCAGCGGTGCTCCCTGGACTTGTGAAATAAGCTTATAGAAAAAGGAGAAAAAAAGACAACTCTCTATGTTGGGGCACTCATTTATATATTACAACTTAACTTTTATTTGACTTCAAAAGACTCGCATAAACATTACAACATATAACATAAAAAAATTGGGCATCATAAATAAACCTTATATAGTAAACTTTCTCCTGATCTCATAACATCAAAAAAACTAAATACACGAGTCTTTTTTTGCTGGATGTTATTCACAACAAATAGTAATCTCTATTGTAAGATCTCCCTAAACCAATAAATTACATAGTATCGTACTGACCAGGCAACAAAGTATCTCAATACAATATACTAAAACCCTGAACAGATTGCTCAAGAACATGTTACTGTTTGATGATAACCAATTTTTGGTAACATTTGTTGCTTGTACACCTATAAAACATCAGGCAGGGGATACGGATATATAACACAATGCCCTAAATTGTATTCCTTAGGATTTTTAACAATGTAAAGTTTAGAAGGAAGAGGGGTAACATAATGTGCCCAGTTTCTGCATTTGTAGATCTGCTGTTAGGCATCGAATCCACAATGAGAGAACTGTGAACGGCACATATGTATTCCCCAAGGGCTGTATCTGCTTTCAACCTATCATGTGCCTTTGAATTGACTCAGGTTGATGAGAGTACAGGAAAGAGGTCCCTATACAGGGTCCCAAATGAAAATCAACAAATTGGTGCCCAGCGAACAATTACTTGATAAAAAAAAATCCTATTTTGTATGTCCTTAATCATTTATAGTATAACTATTATTGGACAATAAATACATAAGATTGTAAGGGTACCCCTTGGATAGAATTGTTAGAAGTTTCGCGAGGAGGTAGCATCTTTAATTTCTCTATCGTCCTAGTGGATGCTGGGGTTCCTGAAAGGACCATGGGGAATAGCGGCTCCGCAGGAGACAGGGCACAAAAAGTAAAGCTTTATGATCAGGTGGTGTGTACTGGCTCCTCCCCCTATGACCCTCCTCCAAGCCTCAGTTAGGTTTTTGTGCCCGTCCGAGAAGGGTGCAATCTAGGTGGCTCTCCTAAAGAGCTGCTTAGAAAAGTTTAGCTTAGGTTTTTTATTTTACAGTGAGTCCTGCTGGCAACAGGATCACTGCAACGAGGGACTTAGGGGAGAAGAAGTGAACTCACCTGCGTGCAGGATGGATTGGCTTCTTTGGCTACTGGACATTAGCTCCAGAGGGACGATCACAGGTACAGCCTGGATGGTCACCGGAGCCTCGCCGCCGGCCCCCTTGCAGATGCTGAAAAGAGAAGAAGGTCCAGAATCGGCGGCAGAAGACTCCTCAGTCTTCTTAAGGTAGCGCACAGCACTGCAGCTGTGCGCCATTGCTCTCAGCACACTTCACACGGCAGTCACTGAGGGTGCAGGGCGCTGGGGGGGGGGCGCCCTGGGAAGCAATGTAAACCTATTTTTTGGCATAAAATACCTCACATATAGCATCCGGGGGCTATATGGAGATATTTAACCCCTGCCAGAATCCGTTAAAGAGCGGGAGACGAGCCCGCCGAAAAAGGGGCGGGGCCTATCTCCTCAGCACACAGCGCCATTTTCCTCACACAGCTCCGCTGGTCAGGAAGGCTCCCAGGCTCTCCCCTGCACTGCACTACAGAAACAGGGTAAAACAAGAGAGGGGGGGCAAAATTGTGGCAAAATTATATATATTAAAGCAGCTATATAGGGAGCACTTATTATAAGGCTATCCCTGTCATATATAGCGCTTTTGGTGTGTGCTGGCAAACTCTCCCTCTGTCTCCCCAAAGGGCTAGTGGGGTCCTGTCTTCTTTAAGAGCATTCCCTGTGTGTCTGCTGTGTGTCGGTACGTGTGTGTCGACATGTATGAGGACGATATTGGTGTGGAGGCGGAGCAATTGCCAAATATGGGGATGTCACCCCCTAGGGAGTCGACACCAGAATGGATGGCTTTATTTATGGAATTACGGGATAGTGTCAACACGCTAAAGCAGTCGTTTGACGACATGAGACGGCCGGACAATCAATCAGCACCTGTCCAGGCGCCTCAAACACTGTCAGGGGCTGTAAAACGCCCGTTACCTCAGTCGGTCGACACGGACCCAGACACAGGCACTGATTCCAGTGGCGACGGTGACGAATCAACCGTATTTTCCAGTAGGGCCACACGTTATATGATTTTGGCAATGAAGGAGGCGTTACATATTGCTGATACTACAGGTACCACAAAACAGGGTATTATGTGGGGTGTGAAAAAACTACCTATAGTTTTTCCTGAATCAGATGAATTAAATGAGGTGTGTGATGAAGCGTGGGTTGCCCCCGATAAAAAACTGCTAATTTCAAAGAAGTGATTGGCTTTATACCCTTTCCCGCCAGAGGTTAGGGCGCGCTGGGAAACACCTCCTAGGGTGGACAAGGCGCTCACACGCTTATCAAAACAAGTGGCGTTACCCTCTCCTGAGACGGCCGCACTTAAAGATCCAGCAGATAGGAGGATGGAAAATATCCAAAAAAGGTATATACACACATACAGGTGTTATACTACGACCAGCTATAGCGACAGCCTGGATGTGCAGTGCTGGGGTAGCTTGGTCAGAGTCCCTGATTGAAAATATTGATACCCTGGATAGGGACAATGTTTTACTGTCTTTAGAGCAAATAAAGGATGCGTTTCTTTATATGCGTGATGCACAGAGGGATATTTGCACACTGGCATCACGGGTAAGTGCTATGTCCATTTCGGCCAGAAGAAGTTTATGGACGCGACAGTGGTCAGGTGATGCGGACTCAAAACGGCATATGGAAGTTTTGCCGTATAAAGGGGAGGAGTTATTTGGTGTTGGTCTATCGGATTTGGTGGCCACGGCTACAGCCGGGAAATCCACCTTTTTACCTCAAGTCACTCCCCAACAGAAAAAGACACCGACTTTTCAGCCGCAGCCCTTTCGTTCCTTTAAAAACAAGAGAGCAAAGGGATATTCATATCTGCCACGAGGCAGAGGAAAGGGGAAGAGACTGCAACAGGCAGCTCCTTCCCAGGAACAGAAGCCCTCCCCCGCTTCTACAAAAGCCTCAGCATGACGCTGGGGCTTCTCAAGCGGACTCGGGGGCGGTGGGGGGTCGTCTCAAGAATTTCAGCGCGCAGTGGGCTCACTCGCAGGTGGATCCCTGGATCCTGCAGATAATATCTCAGGGTTACAGGTTGGAACTAGAGACGTCTCCACCTCGCCGTTTCCTGAAGTCTGCTTTACCAACGTCCCCCTCCGACAGGGTGACGGTCTTGGAAGCCATTCACAAGCTGTACTCTCAGCAGGTGATAGTCAAGGTACCCCTTTTACAACAAGGAAAGGGGTATTATTCCACTCTATTTGTGGTACCGAAGCCGGATGGCTCGGTAAGACCTATTCTAAATCTGAAATCCTTGAACCTGTACATAAAAAAGTTCAAGTTCAAGATGGAGTCACTCAGAGCGGTGATAGCGAACCTGGAAGAAGGGGACTTTATGGTATCCTTGGACATCAAGGATGCGTATCTCCACGTTCCAATTTACCCCTCACACCAGGGGTACCTCAGGTTCGTCGTACAGAACTGTCACTATCAGTTTCAGACGCTGCCGTTTGGATTGTCCACGGCACCTCGGGTCTTTACCAAGGTAATGGCCGAGATGATGATTCTTCTTCGAAGAAAAGGCGTATTAATTATCCCATACTTGGACGATCTCCTAATAAGGGCAAGGTCCAGAGAACAGCTAGAGATGGGACTAGCACTGTCTCAAGAAGTGCTAAAGCAGCACGGGTGGATTCTGAATATTCCAAAATCCCAGTTAATTCCGACAACACGTCTGCTGTTCTTAGGGATGATTCTGGACACGGTTCAGAAAAAGGTTTTTCTCCCGGAGGAAAAAGCCAAGGAGTTATCCGAACTTGTCAGGAACCTCCTAAAACCAGGAAAGGTGTCTGTACATCAATGCACAAGAGTCCTGGGAAAAATGGTGGCTTCTTACGAAGCAATTCCATTCGGCAGATTCCACGCAAGAGTTTTCCAGAGGGATCTGCTGGACAAATGGTCAGGGTCGCATCTTCAGATGCACCAGCGGATAACCCTGTCTCCAAGGACAAGGGTATCTCTTCTGTGGTGGTTGCAGAGTGCTCATCTATTGGAGGGCCGCAGATTCGGCATACAGGATTGGATCCTGGTGACCACGGACGCCAGCCTGAGAGGCTGGGGAGCAGTCACACAAGGAAGAAACTTCCAGGGCGTGTGGTCGAGCCTGGAAACGTCTCTTCACATAAACATTCTGGAACTAAGAGCAATCTACAATGCTCTAAGCCAGGCAGAACCTCTGCTTCAAGGAAAACCGGTGTTGATCCAGTCGGACAACATCACGGCAGTCGCCCATGTAAACAGACAGGGCGGCACAAGAAGCAGGAGTGCAATGGCAGAAGCTGCAAGGATTCTTCGCTGGGCGGAGAAACATGTGATAGCACTGTCAGCAGTGTTCATCCCGGGAGTGGACAACTGGGAAGCAGACTTCCTCAGCAGACACGACCTTCACCCGGGAGAGTGGGGACTTCATCCAGAAGTTTTCCACATGCTTGTAACCCGTTGGGAAAGACCAATGGTGGACATGATGGCGTCTCGCCTCAACAAAAAACTGGACAGGTATTGCGCCAGGTCAAGAGTTCCGCAGGCAATAGCTGTGGACGCGCTGGTAACGCCTTGGGTGTACCAGTCGGTGTATGTGTTTCCTCCTCTGCCTCTCATACCAAAAGTATTGAAAATTATACGGCAAAGAGGCGTAAGAACGATACTAGTGGCTCCGGATTGGCCAAGAAGGACTTGGTACCCGGAACTTCAAGAGATGATCACGGAGGATCCGTGGCCTCTACCTCTGAGAAGGGACCTGCTTCAGCAGGGTCCCTGTTTGTTTCAAGACTTACCGCGGCTGCGTTTGACGGCATGGCGGTTGAACGCCGGATCCTAAAGGGAAAAGGCATTCCGGAAGAAGTCATTCCTACCTTGATTAAAGCAAGGAAGGAAGTAACCGCGCAACATTATCACCGCATTTGGCGAAAATATGTTGCGTGGTGCGAGGATCGGAGTGCTCCGACGGAGGAATTTCAACTGGGTCGATTCCTACATTTCCTGCAATCAGGATTGTCTATGGGTCTCAAATTGGGATCTATTAAGGTTCAAATTTCGGCCCTGTCGATTTTCTTCCAGAAAGAATTGGCTTCAGTTCCTGAAGTCCAGACCTTTGTTAAGGGAGTACTGCATATACAGCCCCCTGTGGTGCCTCCAGTGGCACCGTGGGATCTCAATGTTGTTTTGGACTTTCTCAAATCTCATTGGTTTGAACCACTAAAAAATGTGGATTTGAAATATCTCACATGGAAAGTGACCATGCTACTAGCCCTGGCTTCGGCCAGGAGAGTGTCAGAACTGGCAGCTTTATCTTACAAAAGCCCATATCTGATTTTCCATTCGGACAGGGCAGAACTGCGGACTCGTCCGCATTTTCTCCCTAAGGTGGTGTCAGCATTTCATCTGAACCAGCCTATTGTAGTGCCTGCGGCTACAAGCGACTTGGAGGACTCCAAGTTGTTGGACGTTGTCAGAGCTTTAAAAATATACATTTCAAGGACAGCTGGAGTCAGGAAATCTGACTCACTGTTTATACTATATGCTCCCAACAAGTTGGGCGCTCCTGCGTCTAAGCAGACTATTGCTCGCTGGATTTGTAGTACGATTCAGCTTGCACATTCTGTGGCAGGCCTGCCACAGCCAAAATCGGTAAATGCCCACTCCACAAGGAAGGTGGGTTCTTCTTGGGCGGCTGCCCGAGGGGTCTCGGCATTACAACTCTGCCGAGCGGCTACGTGGTCGGGGGAGAACACGTTTGTAAAATTCTACAAATTTGATACCCTGGCTAAGGAGGACCTGGAGTTCTCTCATTCGGTGCTGCAGAGTCATCCGCACTCTCCCGCCCGTTTGGGAGCTTTGGTATAATCCCCATGGTCCTTTCAGGAACCCCAGCATCCACTAGGACGATAGAGAAAATAAGAATTTACTTACCGATAATTCTATTTCTCGGAGTCCGTAGTGGATGCTGGGCGCCCATCCCAAGTGCGGATTATCTGCAATAATTGTACATAGTTATTGTTACCTAAATCGGGTTATTGTTGTAGGGAGCCATCTTTCAGAGGCTCCTCTGTTATCATACTGTTAACTGGGTTTAGATCACAGGTTGTACGGTGTGATTGGTGTGGCTGGTATGAGTCTTACCCGGGATTCATAAATCCTTCCTTATTGTGTACGCTCGTCCGGGCACAGTATCCTAACTGAGGCTTGGAGGAGGGTCATAGGGGGAGGAGCCAGTACACACCACCTGATCATAAAGCTTTACTTTTTGTGCCCTGTCTCCTGCGGAGCCGCTATTCCCCATGGTCCTTTCAGGAACCCCAGCATTCACTACGGACTCCGAGAAATAGAATTATCGGTAAGTAAATTCTTATTTTCTACTGTCAGCAATCATATCAAATGACATCGAATTGCTAATGAGAGAATCACTGATGCTTCTCCAAGGAATTAGTGTGCTTCTACTTTCGGTGTCCGATATTCAGACTGCCGATGAGAGGGCACAGAAAAAGGATAGAATTAGGATTATGAGCACTAAGGTCCTAATGGTTGTCAATTCTCCCTAAATTGGGTAAATTGTTTAATTAATTGGGTTCTACTGCCCACTCAGTTTCTTGCTACTGACAAAATTAATCTTATTACATACTTCCATGAAGCATACAATATAAAGTTAGTTATACATATTAACTAAGTGCCCAGATTCCAAATATTCCTATGGTTATTTGACAAATCAAATAGCGGATGCCGTTGTAAAACAATTAATTTGTAAGAGTTGGTTAAACACTAAGCATTCTCATATGTATCCTCTTGATTTTACAAATGATTCAAAAGTATATATATAGGTAGCAATTAAAGTTCAATTAGTGTGCAACCATATCAATTCAAGAAACCACCTTATATTTCTCTGGCTGGGTCCACAGGATTATCCACAGGATAACATTGGGATATTGTCGAGCGACAGCGAAAATGGCACCAACACGGTAACGAGCTTTCTGGCCTCCCAGGATGCATTGGGGCCTCCACTATATAGTCCCGCCCACTGACTCAGTCAGATCAGTTTTTTGCTTGGTGCGGCAGGAAGCCGTATGGTCACAGGGCTGCTGTGAAAGCAGCCTTAAGTTTTCATTAATTTATTTTTATAGACTTACTGTTTTGGTTTTTGAGCGACTTCTCTTAACAGCGTCTTAAACGCATATTAGACAGAGTAGCTCCAACAACTCCCCACCGGGTCGCAACAACGCTTACCTTCGGGTATCAGTGCTGTCTCGACGGGCGTCTGTGTCGAATGTTCTAGCAGGTCCAGCAGACGTAACCAGGCTGTGGCCGGAGCATGGGGAGACGGTGAGTCTATGGACTTCCTCTTACTAGAGGGGTCAGGACACAGCTACACTGATTTGATGGACACTACAAACAGTGTGTTGATGCGCCGAACATCTCGAGTGTGACAGCGCTACGCTTCGGGGATCATAGGCGCCAGGACTAGGTAGAGGCCGCGATCCTGGGAGTTTAAGTCAACAGGGGGTTTCAGACGCTCTCCTGGCCGCCCCTCCTCCGAGTTCATGGCCAGTTCCCGCGTGTCTCTCGTTTCATGAACTGAATGACCTCACTTCCGGCTCAGACGCTACCACGAGGGTACTCGGTCGCAGCTTAGACACTGCGGTTGTGTACACTGGATATAAACCCGCCCAGACCGAGTCGCAGGCCTTTAGCGTCTGCATACACGTGGAGTCGCTCAGCGTCCGTGTCCGTTGGTGAGCGTCTGTGTCCGTTATCAGTTACCAAGAGCGGCAGTGTACACCAGTAGCGTCTGAATCCACTCAGCGTCTTACGAGCGTCTTTGTTTGGATATGGAAGTGTGGTGAGTCTCCCTGTATCCCGCTCTCTGGAGGCAGGGTATACAGTACTAAAAATTCTCTCTACTTTTTAGTATGCATTGTTAATTTTTTAGTACCTATTGCATATGAGACCTGTATATTACTGTGTTTTCTGCATGTTGTGTTGAAATTAGAACCAGTTAAAACAGAAGTACAATTTTCCTACTTATGTTTAAGTTATTATGGAAGTTGTATTCTCATATGACAATGTCTAATGCTTTAACATGTGACTGACTGCTAGTATGTGTGCTGACTTTTCTGTGTAATGTCAGTCCTGTTCTGACCCTCAAATCAGGTGCACTGTGGTCAGATTGATCTCACCTCTATATACTGACATATAGGGTGTTTTTCAGTCACAAAGTGTGTAGTCGATAACAGGTTAATACCGTGTCTATGAGCGGCAAAAGTGATGAGGAGAATTTACCAAGCACTCCTATAACCCTAACATGCTTATCTTGTAAGTCAGGGGTAATTGATATGAATCAATTGGTCACTTATGAGGGTTTGTGTGCAAACTGTTTCGCTTTTCAGCGAAGTAAAAAACAGGAGTTAGTTCAACCTCCAGTAGAGCCACCATGGAATATGTTCGCAAAGACTCTGTCTTCAATAGCGGACAGGTTAGCTCCGGTAGCACCACCTCAAGGGTTAGGTTACACTATGAACCCATACATGCAGCTCCCTTCCTATGGGTTGGTTCCAGTAGCCTCTACAAGCAGCCAAGGGGCAGGTAAGACTAAGACAGATACGTCTGTATGGCAGACTACACAAGATACATCGGATGATGATGCGGAAACAATAGTTTCAACTCCGTATGATGATCAGTCGCAGAGCTTTAGTTCAGAAGATGTAGCTGAACTTATTAATGCAGTGAAGGCTGTGCTTTCTCTGGAAGAGCCAGCCAAGACCGCGTTAAAAGCAAAAGCACCTGTATTTAAACTAACAAAATCAGTGAAAGCTGAATTTCCAGCGTCAGATGAGTTGACGGAAATGATGGATGAGTCTTGGGCAGCGCCCAGTAAAAAGTATAAGATTCCTAAGAGATGGGATTCTTATTATCCATTTCCTGCTGTGGATTGTTCGAAGAGAGAAGTTCCTCCAAAAGTAGATGCACATGTTCTGCGACTCGTGCATAAATCTGCTTTACCACTGTCATCTACCTCATTGAATGATGTCACAGTAGAGAGCCTATTGAAAAATATTTTTTCTCTTGTAGGAGCAGTGGTAAGACCTGCTATGGCTTCGGCCTGGGTAGTAAAGACAATGGGCGAATGGATAGAGGAACTAGAGAATGACATCCCCTCTCCTACTAGGGAGCAAGAGGATCGTCTTTGCCGTTTAAGACAATCTGCCCAGTATTTAGAAGAAGCAGCAATTGATGTAGGCACTTGCTTCTAAAGCTTCAGCCTTGACAGTAGTCGCTCGCAGAGCAGTTTGGCTACGGACCTGGAAGGCGGATGCGGAGTCCAAGAAAGAATTGGAAGCATTGCCTTTCGTAGGTAATATATTATTTGGAAAACCTTTATCGGATATCCTAGAATCAGAGGCTGAATCAAAAAAGGTCAGATTTCCGGCTACCTATAACCCTAAGTCCAAGGGTTTAAAATTTCGCTGGCAAAGCGAAAGCTAAAGAGGAGCCTAAACAACCCCAGTTTAAATCCAGGGGTAGGAAGCAGTGGGCTAGCAAAAAGCCATCTTCCAAACCTGAACAGAAACCCTCAGCCTGAAGAGACGGGCCTCCGCCTGGAGGATTCCAGGGTTGGGGGCCGACTCCTGCAATTTGCACACATATGGCAACAGTCAACAGCAGATGCCTGGGTGCAGAAGGTAGTATCTCAGGGGTATGGGTTCCCATACAGGAGGCAGCCTCCTCAAAGATTTTTTTGCACCAGCCCGTCTCGTATAGAGTCGAAGGCCAATGCCCTGCAAGAAGCAGTCCAAAAATTACTGCAGTCAGGTGTGATTGTCCCAGTACCTCAATCACAAAAGGGACAGGGGTTTTACTCCAATCTATTTCTAATCCAGAAACCAAATGGGTCATATCGACCAATTCTAAATCTGAAGATGTTGAACAACTACATATGGATCCCGAAGTTCCACATGGAGACGTTACGCTCCATAATGTTGGCTATGGAACCGGGAGACTATATGGTATCTCTGGATGTACGGGATGCTTACCTACATGTGCCTATAGCACTATCACATCAGTGTTACCTCAGGTTTGCCATCCTCAAGGAACACTTTTTCAGTTCCAAGCTCTGCCCTTCGGGCTAGCTACAGCACCCAGGGTGTTTACCAAGATCATGGTGGTTATAGCAGCTTGTCTGCGCAAACAAGGGATAAGAATATTCCCATATCTAGACGACCTATTAATCTTAGCACAGTCGCAAGATTTACTGTTGAGCCATCTCCAACAGACGATAGTTTGTTTACAGAGACACGGGTGGCTCATAAATTGGGAGAAGTCGTCCCTGAAACCGTCACAGCGGATGGTTCATTTGGGAGCCATATTGGATTCAGACCTACAGAAGGTTCTCTTGCCAGAGAAAAAGATAGTCAAGGTGCAGGTCATGGCTCAGGAAGCGTTGCAAGCTCAGACAATGTCAGTCCATGCAGCAATGCGACTGTTGGGTCTGATGGTATCAACGTTCGACATGGTGGAATATGCGCAATTCCACTCCAGACCGTTGCAGCATCTCATTTTGACCAAATGGAACGGAAATCATCAAACGATAAAGAAGCAGATGATAAAGATTCCAGTAAATGTAAAAATGTCTCTAGCATGGTGGCTACAGACAGACCATTTAAACAAGGGGAGACCCTTTTGGATAAGAGTGGCAAGTCCTGACAACAGATGCCAGCCTGCAAGGCTGGGGGGCGGTACTCGGAAGCCTATGGTTCCAGGGAAAATGGACCGCAAGGGAAAGTCGCCTGCCGATAAATCTGTTAGAAATAAGAGCCATTTACTTGGCTCTGGTTCAGGCAAAGGACAATCTACAAGGAAGACCAGTCCAGATCCACTCAGACAATGCGACGGCAGTAGCATACCTCAATCATCAAGGAGGAACTCACAGCAAGAGTCTGATGGAGGAAGTAACCCCCATTCTAAAATGGGCAGAACTCCATCTCCCGGCATTGTCAGCAGTGTTTGTCCCGGGTGTACTAAATTGGGAAGCGGATTTTCTCAGTCGGCACACCATTCAGGAAACCGAATGGGCACTACACCCAGAAGTGTTTCAGACACTGGTGAACAGATGGGGGTCTACCGGAGATAGACCTTATGGCGTCTCGTCTAAACAACAAAGTTCCAAGGTACGGATCAAGAACAAGGGACCCAGGAGCGGTCCTGGTAGACGCACTGTCAGTAGAATGGAGGTTTCAGCTGGCATATCTGTTCCCTCCAATATCTCTGTTACCCAGAGTAGTGAGAAAGATAAAACAGGCAAAAGGAGCAATCATTCTAATAGCTCCAGCTTGGCCAAGAAGGCATTGGTACACAGATCTGTTGAGAATGTCCGTGGAAGCACCGATGCTGCTCCCTCAACGTCCAGATCTGTTAATGCAGGGTCCTTGTTGTCACAGTCATCTGGATCGCCTGTCTTTGACGGCGTGGCTGTTGAAACCTCTATCTTAGAGGCTAAAGGATTTTCAAAGCAAGTAATCCAAACCATGCTTAGAGCAAGAAAGCCTTCTTCGGCCCGTGTATATCATAGAATATGGCAAGCCTATATTCATTGGTGTTCTGGAAAAGATTACAATCCGAGATCTTTTAAAGTAGCTAGAATTTTGGATTTCCTGCAGGCAGGATTGGATAAAGGGTTGAAGGTTGCTTCCTTGAGGGTGCAAGTCTCAGCGTTGACTGTATGGTTTCAGCAGAAGATTGCTGACCTACAGGATGTACGTACGTTTTTCCAAGGAGTAGTACATATTCAACCTCCTTTTGTTCCTCCTGATTTGAATTTAGTTCTTAAATTTCTCCAGGGTCCTTTTGTTTGAACCACTTGAGAGAACAGATCTTAAGTGGTTAACGGTTAAAGTTCTTTTTTTACTGGCAATGGCGTCAGCCAGAAGAGTGTCAGATTTAGGAGCATTATCATGCAAGTCTCCTTTCCTAAGTTTTTTTCCAGACAGAGCAGTTCTCAGAACGAGATCTAGTTATCTTCCATAGGTGGTGTCAAAGTTTCACCTGAATGAAGAGATTGTAGTCCCAGCCTTTCAGGTATCGGGACTATCTGCGGGAGAAGCGTCGCTGGACGTGGTCCGGGCTTTAAAAATCTACATAGATCGTACTAGTGCCATCAGGAAAACAGATTCCCTCTTCATCCTCTACGGATTCCATAGAAGAGGATGGCCTGCTAGTAAACCGACGCTGGCGAGATGGCTCCGAATGGTAATATCTGAAGCTTATTCTCATGCAGATCTCCCTATTCCGGCTAATGTTTCTGCACACTCTACACGTAAGGTAGGTCCTTCTTGGGCAGCACAACAGGGTGCATCAGCAGAACAGATATGTAGGGCAGCCACATGGTCTTCCATAAACACATTCATCAGACATTATGCCTTGGATACTTTTGCCTCTCATGACGCAGACTTCGGGCGAAAGGTCCTCCTGTGCAATCAGGAGCGTCGCCACCACTAAAATGGCTTTGGGAATCCCAATGTTATCCTGTGGATAATCCTGTGGACCCAGCCAGAGAAATATACGTTATGGTAAGAACTTACCGTTGATAACGTGATTTCTCTTATGTCCACAGGTATCCACAGGGATCCCACCCTGACGCATCTGATTTGAGGATCTAGACCAGTCATTCCCAACCACGGTCCTCAAGGCACACCAACAGTGCAGGTTTTAGTGATATCCAGGCTGCAGCACAGATGGTTAAATCAAAATAACTAAGCTACTAATTAAGTCACCTGTGCTGCAGCCTGGGTATCACTAAAACCTGCACTGTTGGTGTGCCTTGAGGACCGTGGTTGGGAAAGCCTGATCTAGACAATCACTAAAACCTCTTCCTTCTTGTATGGAAGGGTGTGCATGTGTGTTCTTATCGCCTGTACAGGTCTCTACCTAATGTTCCTCCCTAAAATCGCTGTGGAAAGAACTGATCTGACTGAGTCAGTGGGTGGGACTATATAGTGGAGGCCCCAATGCATCCTGGGAGGCCAGAAAGCTCGTGACCGTGTTGGTGCCATTTTCGCTGTCGCTCGACAATATCCCAATGTTATCCTGTGGATACCTGTGGACATAAGAAAAATCACGTTATCAACGGTAAGTTCTTACCATAACGTATATTTCAGGAGGCGCCGTGCTACGTTCAAATACAGGTTCTAAACTTATGTAAATATAATTGCTATAAAAACAGTTATAAACTGTTTTGCCGTGTCACTGAACCCTGTAAGGTTTTGTAAACATAGACATCACGGAGCTGAAGCCCCGGTAGTCAGCAAACCCGGCATAACTTATCTTAGGCTATTTGTTAGATATGCAACACAGGGGAAGCAAAAAGGAAAAAACTCTGTCTTAGTATAAATATCCTTAGCAATACGCGATAGCCGAATGCACACTCACCGTCTTCAAAATATATACATTATATGCACATCCAGGAAACATTTAGACATCGTGTGTATTCATTAGATAAGCATCGCATAGGGTCATTAATGCCACTTCAATTAATCTCCTTAATTCCAGGTGTTAAACTTTACACACGGATAGCAGATATAGTTATGAACCAATTAAATTGCACAAATCAATTGGACACCATATTTCCAAGGGGAAACAAGGAAATAACAATTCATATATATATACACATTAATACACTAACGCGTGATATTTTTAGTATAGGTAGCAATTAAAATTAAATTAGTATTAAATCACATCTTATTTAAGAAGCCACCTTATACCTAAGCAGATACAGCCCTTGGGGAATACATATGTGCCGTTCATAGTTCTCTCATTGTGGATTCGATGCCTAACAGCAGATCTACAAATGCAGAAACTGGGCACATTATGTTACCCCTCTTCCTTCTAAACTTTATATTGTTAAAAATCCTAAGGAATACAATTTAGGGCATTGTGTTACATTTCTCTGACGTACTAGTGGATGCTGGGTACTCCGTAAGGACCATGGGGAATAGACAGGCTTCGCAGGAGCCTGGGCACTCTTAAAAGAAAGATTAGCTACTATATCTGGTGTGCACTGGCTCCTCCCTCTATGCCCCTCCTCCAGACCTCAGTTAGAATCTGTGCCCGGCCAGAGCTGGATGCACCTAGTGGGCTCTCCTGAGCTTACTAGAAAAGAAAGTATTTGTTAGGTTTTTTATTTTCAGTGAGATCTGCTGGCAACAGACTCACTGCTACGAGGGACTGAGGGGAGAGAAGCAAACCTACCTGCTTGCAGCTAGCTTGTGCTTCTAAGGCTACTGGACACCATTAGCTCCAGAGGGATCGAACACAGGGCCCGACCTCGAACGTCCGTTCCCGGAGCCGCGCCGCCGTCCCCCTTGCAGAGCCAGAAGACGGAAGAACCAGGAGAAAATCGGCGGCTGAAGACTCCGGTCTTCAATAAGGTAGCGCACAGCACTGCAGCTGTGCGCCATTGCTCCCACAGCACACCACACGCTCCGGTCACTGGTGGGTGCAGGGCGCCCTGGGCTGCAATAAGTATACCTTTAGGCAAATGTGCACATAATACAGTTATAAACTGTATATGTGCCTAATCCCCCGCCATTAACATTATTAAAAAAGCGGGAGAAGCCCGCCGCGGAGGGGGCGGGGCTATCTCCCTCAGCACACCGGCGCCATTTTCTCTTCACAGCTCCGCTGGAAGGACGCTCCCCAGGCTCTCCCCTGCAGTATACACTACAAGAAGGGTAAAAAAGAGAGGAGGGGCACATAAATTTAGGCGCAAAAGGTGATATAAGCAGCTATTGGGGGAAAATTCACTTTGTGTTAGTGTAAATCCCTCTGTTCTATAGCGCTCTGGTGTGTGCTGGCATACTCTCTCTCTGTCTCCCCAAAGGACTTTGTGGGGTCCTGTCCTCAGTCAGAGCATTCCCTGTGTGTGTGCGGTGTGTCGGTACGGCTGTGTCGACATGTTTGATGAGGACGCTTACGTGGAGCCGATAATTGTGATGTCGCCCCCTGCGGGGCCGACACCAGAGTGGATGGATATGTGGAAGGTATTAACCGACAGTGTCAACTCCTTGCATAAAAGGTTCGATGACGTAACAGCTTTGGGACAGCCGGCATCTCAGCCCGCGCGTGCCCAGGCGTCTCAGAGGCCATCAGGGGCTCAAAAACGCCCGCTACCTCAGATGGCAGACACAGATGTTGACACGGAGTCTGACTCCAGTGTAGACGAGGATGAGACAAATGTACAGTCCACAAGGGCCATCTGATGCATGATTACGGCAATGAAAAATGTGTTGCACATTTCTGACATTAACCCGGTTACCACTAAAAAGGGTAAAGGGTATTATGTTTGGGGAGAAAAAGCAGCCAGTGACTTTTCCCCCATCTGATGAGTTAAATGAATTGTGTGAAGAAGCGTGGTGTTCCCCAGATAAGAAATTAGTGATTTCTAAGCGGTTACTAATGGCGTACCCTTTCCCGCCAACGGACAGGTTGCGTTGGGAAACATCCCCTAGGGTGGACAAGGCGCTCACACGATTATCAAAAAAGGTGGCACTGCCGTCTCAGGATACGGCCGCCTTAAAGGAGCCTGCGGATAGAAAGCAGGAGGCTATCCTGAAGTCTGTGTATACACACTCAGGTACTATACTGAGACCTGCTATTGCTTCAGCATGGATGTGTATTGCTGCAGCAGCATGGTCTGATTCCCTGTCAGATAACATTGATTCCCTTGACAGGGATACTATGTTGCTAACCATAGAGCATATTAAAGACGTAGTCTTATATATGAGGGATGCACAGAGGGACATTTGCCGGCTGGCATCTAGAATTAATGCAATGTACATTTCTGCCAGGAGAGTATTATGGACTCGGCAGTGGACAGGTGATGCTGATTCTAAAAGGCACATGGAGGTTTTGCCTTATAAGGGTGAGGAATTGTTTGGGGACGGTCTCTCGGACCTCGTATCCACAGCAACAGCTGGGAAGTCGACTTTTTTACCTCAGGTTCCCTCACAGCCTAAGAAAGCACCGTATTATCAAGTACAGTCCTTTCGGCCTCAGAAAGGCAAGCGGGTGAGAGGCGCGTCCTTTCTGCCCAGAGGCAGGGGTAGAGGGAAAAAGCTGCATCAGACAGCCAGTTCCCAGGAACAAAAATCCTCCCCTGCTTCCACTAAGTCCACCGCATGACGCTGGGGCTCCACAGGTGGAGCCTGGTGCGGTGGGGGCGCGTCTCCGGAACTTCAGCGACCAGTGGGTTCGCTCACAGGTGGATCTCTGGGTTCTACAAGTGGTATCTCAGGGATACAAGCTGGAGTTCGAGGCGTCTCCCCCTCGCCGTTACCTCAAATCAGCCTTGCCAGCTGCTCCCAAGGAAAGGGAGGTAGTACTGGCGGCAATTCACAAGCTGTACCTTCAGCAGGTGATAATCAAAGTTCCCCTCCTTCAACAGGGACGGGGTTACTATTCCACAATGTTTGTGGTACCGAAACCAGACGGTTCGGTGAGACCCATTCTAAATTTGAAATCCTTGAACACTTATATAAGGAAGTTCAAGTTCAAAATGGAATCGCTCAGGGCGGTTATTGCAAGCCTGGAAGAGGGGGATTTTATGGTGTCACTGGACATCAAGGATGCTTACCTACATGTCCCCATTTACCCACCTCACCAGGAGTACCTCCGTTTTGTGGTACAGGACTGTCATTACCAATTCCAGACGTTGCCGTTTGGTCTGTCCACGGCACCGAGGGTATTTACCAAGGTAATGGCCGAAATGATGATACTCCTTCGAAAGAAGGGAGTTATAATTATCCCGTACTTGGACGATCTCCTTATAAAGGCAAGGTCCAAGGAGCAGTTGTTAGTCGGAGTAGCACTATCTCGGGAAGTGCTACAACAACACGGCTGGATTCTGAATATCCCAAAGTCGCAGCTGATTCCTACGACGCGTCTGCTGTTCTTGGGCATGATTCTGGACGCAGAACAGAAGAAGGTGTTTCTCCCGGAGGAGAAGGCCCAGGAATTGTCATCTCTGGTCAGGGACCTCCTGCAACCAAAACAGGTGTCGGTGCATCACTGCACGCGAGTCCTGGGAAAGATGGTAGCTTCTTAAGAAGCAATTCCCTTCGGCAGGTTCCATGCAAGGATCTTTCAGTGGGATCTGTTAGACAAGTGGTCCGGATCGCATCTTCAGATGCATCGGTTGATCACCCTGTCCCCGAGGGCCAGGGTGTCTCTGCTGTGGTGGCTGCAGAGTGCTCACATTCTCGAGGGCCGCAGATTCGGCATTCAGGACTGGGTCCTGGTGACCACAGATGCAAGCCTCCGAGGTTGGGGGGCAGTCACTCAGGGAAGAAACTTCCGAGGACAGTGGTCTAGTCAGGAGACTTCCCTACACATAAATATTCTGGAACTAAGGGCCATTTACAGTGCCCTGAGTCAAGCAGAACCCCTGCTTCAAAACCAACCGGTGCTGATTCAGTCAGACAACATCACGGCGGTCGCCCATGTAAACCGGCAGGGCGGCACAAGAAGCAGGATGGCGATGGCAGAAGCCACAAGGATTCTTCGATGGGCGGAGAATCACGTGCTAGCACTGTCAGCGGTGTTCATTCCGGGAGTGGACAACTGGGAAGCAGACTTCCTCAGCAGGCACGACCTCCACCCGGGAGAGTGGGGACTTCATCCAGAAGTCTTCAAGCTGATTGTAAATCGTTGGGAAAGGCCACAGGTGGACATGATGGCGTCCCGCCTCAACAAAAAGCTAAAAAGATATTGCGCCAGGTCAAGGGACCCTCAGGCGATAGCTGTGGACGCTCTAGTGACACCGTGGGTGTACCAGTCGGTTTATGTGTTCCCTCCTCTTCCTCTCATACCAAAGGTACTGAGGATAATAAGAAAGAGAGGAGTAAGAACTATTCTCATCGTTCCGGATTGGCCAAGAAGAACTTGGTACCCGGAACTACAAGAAATGATCTCAGAGGACCCTTGGCCTCTGCCGCTCCGACAGGACCTGCTACAGCAGGGGCCCTGTCTGTTCCAAGACTTACCGCGGCTGCGTTTGACGGCATGGCGGTTGAACGCCGGATCCTAATGGAAAAGGGCATTCCAGATGAAGTCATTCCTACGCTGATAAAAGCTAGGAAGGATGTGACAGCACAACAAAATCACCGCATATGGCGAAAATATGTTGCTTGGTGTGAGGCCAGGAAGGCCCCAACAGAGGAATTTCAGCTGGGTCGATTTCTGCACTTCCTACAGTCAGGAGTGACTATGGGCCTAAAATTGGGATCCATTAAAGTCCAGATTTTGGCCCTGTCTATTTTCTTTCAAAAAGAACTGGCTTCACTGCCTGAAGTTCAGACGTTTGTTAAGGGAGTGCTGCATATTCAGCCCCCTTTTGTGCCTCCAGTGGCACCTTGGGATCTCAACGTTGTGTTGGATTTCCTAAAATCACATTGGTTTGAGCCACTTCAGACCGTGGAGTTGAAGTATCTCACATGGAAGGTAGTCATGCTGTTGCCCTTGGCCTCAGCTAGGCGTGTGTCAGAATTGGCGGCTTTGTCCTGTAAAAGCCCATATCTGATTTTCCATATGGACAGGGCAGAATTGAGGACTCGTCCCCAATTTCTCCCAAAGGTGGTATCAGCGTTTCATTTGAACCAACCTATTGTGGTGCCTGCGGCTACTCGGGACTTGGAGGATTCCAAGTTGCTGGACGTAGTCCGGGCCCTGAAAATCTATGTTTCCAGGACGGCTAGAGTCAGAAAAACTGACTCGCTGTTTATCCTGCATGCACCCAACAAGCTGGGTGCTCCTGCTTCAAAGCAGACTATTGCTCGCTGGATCTGTAGCACGATTCAACTTGCACATTCTGCGGCTGGACTGCCGCATCCTAAATCGGTAAAAGCCCATTCCACGAGGAAGGTGGGCTCTTCTTGGGCGGCTGCCCGAGGGGTCTCAGCTTTACAACTTTGCCGAGCTGCTGCTTGGTCGGGACCAAACACTTTTGCAAAATTCTACAAGTTTGATACCCTGGCTGAGGGGGACCTTGAGTTTGCTTATTCGGTGCTGCAGAGTCATCCGTACTCTCCCGCCCGTTTGGGAGCTTTGGTATAATCCCCATGGTTCTTACGGAGTACCCAGATTCCACTAGGACGTCAGAGAAAATAAGAATTTACTCACCGGTAATTCTATTTCTCGTAGTCCGTAGTGGATGCTGGGAGCCCGTCCCAAGTGCGGACTTTCTGCAATACATGTATATAGTTATTGCTTAACTATAGGGTTATTGTTATGAGCCATCTGTTGAATGAGGCTCAGTTGTTTTTCATACTGTTAACTGGGTATAGTTCATACTTGCCTACCTGACCCTCTCCATGAGGGAGAAAATGCTCTGTTCCTGGACTTTCCTGGTAATGTATGATTGCCATCACCTGTGGTGAAACATCTTTCTTATCAATTACCTAGCTCACCACTGGTGATGGCAATCATACATTACCAGGAAAGTCCAGGAACAGAGCAATTTCTCCCTCATGGAAAGGGTCAGGTAGGCAAGTATGCTATAGTTATCACAAGTTGTACGGTGTGATTGGTGTGGCTGGTATGAGTCTTACCCTGGATTCCAAATCCTTTCCTAGTATTGTCAGCTCTTCCGGGCACAGTTTCTCTAACTGAGGTCTGGAGGAGGGGCATAGAGGGAGGAGCTAGTGCACAGCAGATATAGTACCTAATCTTTCTTTTAAGAGTGCCCAGTCTCCTGCGGAGCCCGTCTATTCCCCATGGTCCTTACGGAGTACCCAGCATCCACTACGGACTACGAGAAATAGAATTACCGGTGAGTAAATTCTTATTATCCGTATCCTCTGCCTGATGTTTTATAGGTGAACAAGCAACAAATGTTACGAAAAATTGGTTATTATCAAACAGTAACATATTCTTGAGCAATCTGTTCAGGGTTTTAGTATATTGTATTGAGATACTTTGTTGCCTGGTCAGTACGATACTATGTAATTTATTGGTTTAGGGAGATCTTACAATATAGATTACTATTTGTTGTGAATAACATCCAGCAAAAAAAGACTTGTGTATTTAGTTTTTTGATGTTATGAGATCAGGAGAAAGTTTACTATATAAGGTTTATTTATGATGCCCAATTTTTTTTATGTTATAATGTTTATGTGAGTCTTTTGAAGTCAAATAAAAGTTAAGTTGTAATATATAAATGAGTGCCCCAACATAGAGAGTTGTCTTTTTTTTTTTTTCCTCCTTTTTCTACAACTTTACTGTCAGACAGAACTGTCTCACAGGAAGCTAAAAATTGGAAAAGGCAAAGGTCATTAAATCCAGTTCCACATATGCACAGTGTGGGTTACTATTCAAACCTCTTTGTGGTACCGAAACCAGATGGTTCGGTTAGACCAATTTTGAACTTGAAATCGCTAAACCCTTACCTAAGGGAGTTCAAATTCAAAATGGAGTCTCTGAGAGCGGTGATCTCAGGTCTGGAGGAGGGGGAGTTTCTGGTATCCCTAGATATCAAGGATGCGTATCTCCACATTCCGATTTGGCCTCCGCACCAGACTTATCTCAGATTTGCACTGTTAGACAGTCACTATCCATTTCAGGCACTGCCATTTGGTCTCTCCACGGCACCGAGGGTGTTCACCAAGGTGATGGCAGAAATGATGGTTCTCCTCCGCAGGCAGGGAGTGAACATAATTCCATACCTGGACGATATGCTGATAAAGGCGTCATCCAGGGAGATACTGTTTCAGTCCATTGCTCTCACGACTCATCTGCTCAGGGTCCATGGTTGGATCCTGAACCTTCCAAAGTCAAATTTGGAGCCGACAAGGAGATTGTCTTTCCTGGGGATGATCCTCAACACGGAAGTGCAGAGGGTGTTTCTACCGCAGGAGAAAGCATTGGTGATACAAACAATGGTCCGGGATGTCCTAAAGCCAGCCCGGGTTTCCGTTCATCAATGCATTCTCCTTCTGGGGAAGATGGTTGCCTCCTACGAGGCTCTACAATACGGAAGATTTCATGCTCGATCCTTCCAACTGGATCTCCTAGACAAGTGGTCGGGTTCTCATCTACATATGCACATGAGGATACGTCTGTCGCTGAAAGCAAGGATTTCACTCCTCTGGTGGCTACAAATGCCTCACCTTCTAGAGGGTTGCAGGTTCTGGATTCAGGACTGGATCCTTCTAACCACGAATGCAAGTCTCCGAGGCTGGGGCGCTGTCACTCAGGGGTAACCTTCCAAGGAAGGTGGTCAAGTCTGGAATCCTGTCTTCCAATAAACATTCTGGAACTAAGATCCGCATACAACGGTCTTCTCCAAGCGACTCACCTTCTGCGAGATCGATCCATTCAAGTGCAGTCGGACAATGTAACAACTGTGGCAAGCATAAACCGACAAGGCAGAACAAAGAGCAGAGCGTCCGTGTCAGAGGTGACAAGAATCATCCTCTGGGCGGAAAAGCACGCGTTAGCACTGTCGGCAATTTTCATTTCGGGAGTGGACAACTGGGAAGCGGACTTCCTCAGCAGACACGATCTCCATCCAGGAGAGTGGGACATCCATCCAGAGGTGTTCTCCGAGGTGACAAACCTTTGGGGGGTTCCTCAAATAGACATGATGGCCTCCCGCCTCAACAAAAAACTTTGAAGGGATTGCTCAAGGTCAAGAGACCCACAAGCAGTGGCAGTGGACGCCCTGGTAACTCCGTGGGTGTTGCAGTTGGTGTACGTGTTTCCTCCACTACCACTAATTCCAAGGATTCTAAAGCTTATAAGGAGAACAAGAGTTCAGGCAATCCTCATTGCTCTAGACTGGCCAAGAAGTGCTTGGTACGCAGGCCTCTTCCTCTTCGGGAGGACCTGCTGCAGCAGGTGCCGTTCGCTTATCAAGACTTAAAGCGGACACAATGACGGCATGGAGGTTGAACACCAGATATTAGCTCGGTAGGGCATTCCGAACAAGGTTATCTCTACCCTGATACAGGCTAGGAAAGGAGTAACGTCTAAGCATTACCATCGTATTTGGAAAAAGTTAAAGTTCCTCCAATTGGATTGGTTCGAACCTCTACCGGAGGTTGAGGTCAAGTTTCTCACGTGGATGGCTGTCACTTTGTTGAGCTTAGCTTCTGCTACACATGTGTCGGAGTTGGGAGCTTTGTCTTGTAAAAGCTTCTACTTGATCTTCCATGAGGATAGAGCTGAGCTCCGGACACGTCAGCAGTTCCTTCCAAAGGTTGTGTCGGCATTTCATATCAACCAACCTATTGTGGTGCCAGTTGCTACTGACTCCTCAATTTCATCAAAGTCCTTGGATGTTGTATGGGCTCTGAAAATCTATGTGAAGAGGACTGCTCGTCACAGAAAATCGGACTCTGTTTGTCCTGTATGATCCCAAGAAACTTGTGTGTCCTGCTTCTAAGCAGACGATCTCTCGCTGGATCAGGTTCACTATCCAGCATGCGTATTCTACAGCAGGATTGCCGTGTCCTACATCTGTTAGGGCCCACTCTACTCATAAGGTGGGTTCTTCCTGGGCGGCTGCCCGGGGTGTCTCGGCTTTGCTGAGCGGCTACTTGGTCTGGGTCGAACATGTTTGCAAGGTTTTACAAGTTCGTTACTTTGGCCTCTGAGGACCTGAAGTTTGGTCAATCAGTTCTGCAGGATTCTCCGCACTCTCCCGCTCGTTCCGGGAGCTTTGGTACATCCCCATGATACTAATGTGGACCCCAGCATCCTTTAGGACGTAAGAGAAAATAGGATTTTAATTACCTACCGGTAAATCCTTTTCTCGCAGTCTGCAGAGGATGCTGGGCGCCCGCCCAGTGCTTCGTGATCCTGCAGTGGTTAGTTAGTTCAGTACTGCTTAGTTCTTGGTTAAGTACTGTTTTGTTACTTGGTTAAGTAATCTTGTTCAGCCGCTGAATTTTCAAGCTGGTTAGCGTTTGCCTTGTATGTGTGAGCTGGTGTGAATCTCGCCACTATCTGTGTAAAATCCGTCTCCTCGGGCACAGTTTCTATACCGAGTCTGGTAGGAGGGGCATAGAGGGAGGAGCCAGCCCACGCTCTCAAACTCTTAAAGTGCCAATGGCTCCTAGTGGACCTGTCTATACCCATGGTACTAATGTGGACCCCAGCATCCTCTACGGACTACGAGAAAAGGATTTACCAGTAGGTAATTAAAATCCTATTTTTGTCTGTTATAAATGTTAAATTATTTTGGTATGCAGGTGTAATGTTGATTGAGTGTGAAATTGTAGGCTCTCACCACAACAATCCATTTTGAATACAGCTGCCAGGCTAATCTTCCTCGCTAGACATTCATCATCTGCAGATCCGCCCTGTCAGTCCCTCCATTGGTTACCGGTATTCTACCGTATTAAATATAAAATACTTTTACTAATATTGCCGGGTTGACACGGGTCTGTGTGCGGTGTGAAATGACCATGGTCGATTTCCTGGGTCGCCTGACCCAGTAATTCAACCTGGGAATAAAGCAGTGTTATTCCCAGGTTGAATACCGGGTCAGTGGCAGCGTGAACGGGTTCCCGGGTCGTTTGGACCCATTCTTTACATAGGGAGAGGCGGCACGGAGATAAGTTCATCTCCTACTGCCGGCTCTGCCCCCCAACGCTATGGCAACCGACCCAGCAAATTGCCGGGTCCCACACGGGAAGGACCCGTTTCCAATTCCTGGGAGGGATCCGGCATTGGCGATGTGAAAGGCTATTACCCAAACTGCACCAACATACAGCTCTTCACTCATCCCAAAATATCTCCCTGCCCGACCACTCTGCTCTGCACAAGATCTGCGTCTCTCATCTACACGTATAACTTGTTCCCACTGAAAATCACAATACTTCTCCCGGGCTTCACACTCTCTGTGGAATGCCCTACCACACACAATTAGACTCACCTCTAGTCTCCAAACCTTTAAACGTTCCCTGAAAACTTCTTCAAACAAGCCTATCAAATTCCAGACCCACCCACATAACCTTCAGTGTTTCCCTATCTAATTACATTCTCTCTGTACAGTACACACAACATCACATAATTTGTCTTCTTTACTCTCACACCCTCCTGACCCTTGGCCAACATTGCGGGGTGATCATATCATACAACCCATTAAGAACCTTTGCAATCTGGTACAATAGGTAGCATCTTTCCTTGTGTATCACTGCCCATTACCCTATAGATTGTAAGCTTGCGAGCAGGGCCTTCCTACCTCTGTGTGTGTCTGTTTTTGCCTAGTTTTGTTCTATTACTGTTCTAATTGTAAGGCGCAATCGGAATATGCTGTGCTATATAAGAAACTGTTAAATATCGAATAAATAAAATCATGGGTAGATATTTTTTCACCCAAGCCTTAGTTTACCAAACTTTGCTAATACAGTCTAGGTTTTAAAGATATTGATGCTTGAGCACAGGTGGCTTAATTAGTACCTCAAGCAAAGATAGCTTTAAAATGTTGACTGTAATGGTGGAGTTTGGCAAACTGACCTAAGCCATTTATGAGAGACTATTTACCAGCCCATCAAAATGACGGAACACTGTAACAGTAATGGCAGCGCCGACGGCTGTGCACGTCCGAACAGAGCAACACCTGGTGCCCGATGGAGCACTTCAACTAGTGGCCGCTGGTGCGCAAAACACTTGAATTCTCCCCATAGAGGTGAGGAGCAGTGTTTACCTTTTATTATATAGGGTGGTAATACTGTAAAACAAAAAAGCTTGGAACATTTTCTTATCTAAATTTGGGAAAAATTATCAATAAAATATATTTAAAATAGTTATTTTTTTTAACTTTTATTGGTTAGTTATCTGTTGCCAGGTCATCGAGTGCTTTGCTGCGTAGTCCCTTGTGCAGTTTCCTAAGCAGCCAAGAAGAATGCTCTTAATTCAGAGTGGTGTTATCTGCACTTTGATCTCTGGCAAGCTTGTAGTCACTAATACCGCTTTCAGATCGCAAATGCCGGATCCCACCCGGGAAGAGAAACGTGTCCTTACCGGGTGGGATCCGGCGTTTGCTCTGCTTTTGTTGGCTTTCCGACCCGGCAATATACCGGGTCGGTTGCCATAGCAGTGGGGGGCGCAGCAGCAGCAGGGGTGGAGGCGGCACTGAGAGATGAGCTCATCTCCTGCGCCGCCTCTCTGTATGCTGTGAATGGGAGCCGTGTCGCATCGACACGGCTCCCATTCACACTGCGCGTGACCCGGTATTCAACCCGGGTATAACCCTTCTTTTATACCGTTGAATTACCGGGTCAAGCGACCCGCTAATTCGGGCAAAGTGCTTTCACATCGCACTGACCCGTGTCAACACGGCAATATGCCGTGTCGATACCGGGTTATTTGTGCAATGTGAAAGGGGTATAAGTGATGCAGCTGGCCATATGTTGTAAAGCAATAAAGTGAGATCAGGAGTTCTTGTGACAACTCTTCTATAGTCTTCTAAATTCTACTTTACAAGCTTGTACTTGACAGTGTTAATCATAAACTTTCTTAGATGTGCAGATGATTATGTGGAATATATGGACTTACATTGAAAGGCACATTTCTCCCTTTTTTGGAAGTGCTAACTGCTCCCATGATTTGCACTTCAAAAAGAATGAGTTTATCACACTGAAATATATTCCAGAAACTAAAATGAATTCAGCAAACTAACCACAAGATGGAGCTAGATACTAGAACATGTCTGCAAGCTCAAGTTGCTCTCTGATTCATAATGTCTTGCTTAAGCATGCAGATCATCAGTACTATATGTATTTTGTTATACAGGAGTTCCTTGTCCTTGCTCCCTGTCCACTCATCTAGTGACAATCCACTTAAATCTTATATCCATACATGTGTGTCCTCAAACATCTTTGCTACAATCACACTCCAAACACACCCGTGTTGACACTCCAGGTCCTGCTAGTATCGCACATGTTTTGGGTTTTTTTTTGCATCTTTTATGCTGGAAATGTATTTCTCTAACGTCCTAGAGGATGCTGGGGACTCCGTAAGGACCATGGGGATAGACGGGCTCCGCAGGAGACATGGGCACTTTAAGAAAGAATTTAGTTCCTGGTGTGCACTGGCTCCTCCCTCTATGCCCCTCCTCCAGACCTCAGTTTTGATACTGTGCCCAGAGGAGCTGGGTGCTTTTCAGTGAGCTCTCCTGAGTTTACTGATAGAAAGTATTTTGTTAGGTTTTTTTATTTTCAGGGAGCTCTGCTGGCAACAGACTCCCTGCAACGAGGGACTGAGGGGAGAGAAGCAGCCCTACTCTCTGAAGCTAGGTCCTGCTTCTTAGGCTACTGGACACCATTAGCTCCAGAGGGATTGGTACGCAGGATCTCACCCTCGCCGTCCGTCCCAGAGCCGCGCCGCCATCCCCCTCGCAGAGCCGGAAGACAGAAGCCGGGTGAGTATGAGAAGAAAAGAAGATATCACAGGCGGCAGAAGACTTCATGATCTTCACTAGAGGTAACGCACAGCACTGCAGCTGTGCGCCATTGCTCCACACACCTCACGTACTCCGGTCACTGTAAGGGTGCATGGCGCAGGGGGGGGGGGTGCCCTGGGCAGCATTTGGGACCTCATATTGGCAAAAAGAACACATATATACAGCTGGGCACTGTATATATGTATGAGCTCCCGCCAAAATTACTGTTTAAGCGGGACAGAAGCCCTCCGCCGAGGGGGCGGGGCTTCTCCCTCAGCACTCACCAGGGCCATTTTTTCTTCACAGCACCGCTGAGAGGAAGCTCCCCGGGCTCTCCCCTGCTGATACACGGTAGAAGAGGGTTGAAAAGAGAGGGGGGGCCACATAATTAGGCGCAAAAACTATAACATACAGCAGCTACCTGGTTAACATTAAGTTACTGTGTTATTCCTGGGATATTATAGCGCTGGGGTGTGTGCTGGCATACTCTCTCTCTGTCTCTCCAAAGGGCCTGGTGGGGGAACTGTCTTCAGAAAGGACATTCCCTGTGTGTGTGTGGTGTGTCGGTACGCTTGTGTCGACATGTCTGATGAGGAAGGCTATGTGGGAGAGGAGCGGGAGCAAATTAATGTGGTGTCTCCGCCGACGAAGCCGACACCGGATTGGATGGATATGTGGAAGGTTTTAAATGATAATGTTAATTCCTTGCATAAAAGATTTGACAAGGCTGATGCATTGGGGCAGTCAGGGTCTCAACCCATGCCTGACCTTATGTCGCAGGGACCGTCAGGGTCTCATAAGCGCCCACTATCCCAAATTGTTGACACAGATACCGACATGGATTCTGACTCCAGTGTCGATTACGATGATGCAAAGTTACAGCCAAAATTGGCTAAATCCCTTCGATATATGATTATAGCAATAAAGGATGTTTTGCACATCACAGAGGAAACCCCTGTCCCTGACACGAAGGTGTATATGTATAAGGGAAAGAAGCCTGAGGTAACTTTCCCCCCTCACACGAACTGAATGAGTTATGTGAAAAGGCTTGGGAATCTCCAGATAAACTGCAGATTTCCAAACGGATTCTTATGGCGTATCCTTAACCCGCCAACAGATGGGTTACGATGGGAATCCTCCCCTAGGGTGGACAAAGCTTTAACACGCTTATCCAAAAAGGTAGCCCTGCCGTCCCAGGATACGGCTACCCTCAAAGATGCTGCTGATCGCAAACAGGAGGTTACCCTGAAGTCCATTTATACACATTCGGGTACCTTGCTAAGACCGGCAATTGCGTCGGCCTGGGTGTGTAGTTCTGTAGCGGCATGGACGGATACCTTATTCGTTCACAAAGAAGCAAGAAAGTCCGAGGTGCGTCCTTTCTTGCCAGAGGTAGGGGCAGAGGAAAGAAGCTGCACAACGCAGCTAGTTCCCAGGAACAGAAGTCCTCACCGGCCTCTACAAAATCCACCGCATGACGCTGGGGCTCCACTGGCGCTCCACTGGCGGAGCCGGGCCCGGTGGGGGCACGTCTTCGAAATTTCAGCCACATGTGGGTTCACTCCCAGGTGGATCCTTGGGCAATAGAAATTGTGTCTCAGGGTTACAAGCTGGAATTCGAAGAGGTGCCTCCTCGCCGGTATTTCAAATCGGCCCTACCATCTTCCCCCCAAGAGAGGGAAATAGTGTTAAACGCAATACAAAAATTGTATCTTCAGCAGGTGGTGGTCAAGGTTCCCCTCCTTCAACAGGGAAGGGGTTATTATTCGACCATGTTTGTAGTCCCGAAACCGGACGGTTCGGTCAGACCCATATTGAATTTAAAATCTTTGAACCTATACTTGAAAAGGTTCAAGTTCAAGATGGAATCGCTAAGAGCGGTCATCGCAAGCCTGGAAGGGGGGGATTTTATGGTGTCACTGGACATAAAGGATGCATACCTTCATGTCCCCATTTATCCACCTCATCAGGCGTACCTAAGATTTGCGGTACAGGATTGTCATTACCAATTTCAGACATTGCCGCTTGGTCTCTCGACGGCCCCGAGGATTTTCACCAAGGTAATGGCGGAAATGATGGTGCTCCTGCGGAAGCAAGGTGTCACAATTATCCCTACTTGGACGATCTCCTCATAAAAGCGAGATCAAGAGAGCAGTTGCTGAACAGCGTATCTCTTTCACTGAAAGTGTTACAGCAACACGGCTGGATTCTCAATATTCCAAAGTCGCAGTTGGTTCCTACGACTCGTCTGCCCTTGGGCATGATTCTGGACACGGACCAGAAGAGGGTTTATCTCCCGATGGAGAAGGCCCAGGAACTCATGACTCTGGTCAACAACCTATTGAAACCAAAACAGGTGTCAGTGCATCATTGCACTCGAGTCCTGGGAAAGATGGTGGCGTCATACGAGGCCATTCCCTTCGGCAGGTTCCATGCGAGGACTTTCCAATGGGACCTACTGGACAAGTGGTCCGGGTCACATCTTCAGATGCATCGGTTGATCACCCTGTCCCCCAGGGCTCACCTTCTCGAGGGCCGCAGATTCGGCATTCAGGACTGGATACTGGTGACCACGGACGCAAGCCTCCGAGGTTGGGGAGCAGTCACACAGGGAAGAAATTTCCAGGGTCTTTGGTTAAGTCAAGAGACATGTCTTCACATCAACATCCTGGAGCTAAGGGCCATATACAACGCCCTACGTCAAGCGGAGACCTTACTTTGTGACCAACCAGTTCTGATCCAGTCAGACAACATCACCACAGTGGCTCATGTAAACCGCCAAGGCGGCACAAGGAGCAGAGTGGCAATGGCGAAAGCCACCAGAATTCTTCGCTGGGCAGAGAATCATGTAAGTGCACTGTCAGCAGTGTTCATTCCGGGAGTGGACAACTGGGAAGCAGACTTCCTCAGCAGACACGACCTACACCCGGGAGAGTGGGGACTTCATCCAGAAGTCTTCACACAGATTGTGAGTCGGTGGGAACTGCCACAGAGAGACATGATGGCATCCCGCCTCAACAAAAAGCTACAGAGGTATTGCGCCAGGTCAAGAGACCCTCAGGCAGTAGCGGTAGACGCCCTAGTGACACCGTGGGTGTTCCGGTCAGTCTATGTATTTCCTCCTCTTCCTCTCATACCAAAGGTGTTGAGGATAGTAAGAAGAAAAGGAGTGAGAACACTCATCATTGTTCCAGATTGGCCAAGACGGACCTGGTATCCAGATCTGCAGCAACTGCTCACAGAAGATCCATGGCCTCTTCCTCTAAGACAGGACCTGTTGCAACAAGGACCCTGTCTGTTCCAAGACTTACCGCGGCTGCGTTTGACGGCATGGCGGTTGAACGCCGGATCCTAGCAGAAAAAGGCATTCCGGTTGAGGTTATCCTTACGCTGATAAAGGCTAGGAAGGAAGTAACAGCAAAACATTATCACCGTATATGGCGAAAATATGTTTCTTGGTGTGAGACCAAGAATGCTCCTACGGAAGAATTCCATCTGGGTCGTTTCCTTCACTTCCTACAAACTGGAGTGAATTTGGGCCTTAAATTAGGTTCCATTAAGGTTCCGATTTCGGCCCTATCCATTTTCTTTAAAAAAGAATTGGCTTCTCTCCCAGAAGTTCAGACTTTTGTAAAGGGAGTGCTGCATATTCAGCCTCCTTTTGTGCCTCCGGTGGCACCTTGGGATCTTAACGTGGTGTTAAGTTTCCTAAAGTCACACTGGTTTGAACCACTTAAAACGGTGGAGTTGAAATATCTCACGTGGAAGGTGGTCATGTTATTAGCCTTGGCTTCAGCTAGGCGAGTGTCTGAATTAGCGGCTTTGTCACATAAAAGTCCCTCTTTGGTCTTCCATATGGATAGAGCAGAATTGCGGACCCGTTCGCAATTTCTGACAAAAGTGGTTTCATCTTTTCATATGAACCAACCTATTGTGGTGCCTGTGGCTACACGTGACTTGGAGGATTCAGAGTTACTTGATGTGGTCAGGGCTTTGAAAATTTACGTAGCCAGAACGGCTAGAGTCAGGAAAACTGAAGCGCTGTTTGTCCTGTATGCATCCAACAAGATTGGTGCCCCTGCTTCAAAGCAAACTATTGTTTGCTGGATTTGTAACACGATTCAGCAAGCGCATTCTACGGCTGGTTTGCCGTGACCAAAATCGGTCAAGGCCCATTCCACTAGGAAGGTGGGCTCTTCTTGGGCGGCTGCCCGGGGGTCTCGGCACTACAGCTGTGTCGAGCTGCTACTTGGTCGGGTTCAAACACTTTTGCAAAATTCTACAAGTTTGATACCCTGGCTGAGGGGGACCTCATGTTTGCTCATTCGGTGCTGCAGAGTCATCCGCACTCTCCCGCCCATTTGGGAGCTTTGGTATAATCCCCATGGTCCTTACGGAGTCCCCAGCATCCTATAGGACGTTAGAGAAAATAAGATTTTACTTACCGGTAAATCTATTTCGACGTTAGAGAAAATAAGATTTTACTTACCGGTAAATCTATTTCTCGTAGTCCGTAGAGGATGCTGGGCGCCCGCCCCAAGTGCGGACTTCTTCTGCAATACTTATATAGTTATTGCTTCAATAAGGGTTATGTTATAGTTGCATCGGTCTTGAACTGATGATATGTTGTTTTTCATACTGTTGACTGGGTAGTTATCACAAGTTATACGGTGTGATTGGTGTGGCTGGTATGAATCTTGCCCTTGGATTAACAAAATCCTTTCCTCGTACTGTCCATCTCCTCTGGGCACAGTTTCTCTAACTGAGGTCTGGAGGAGGGGCATAGAGGGAGGAGCCAGTGCACACCAGGAACTAAATTCTTTCTTAAAGTGCCCATGTCTCCTGCGGAGCCCGTCTATCCCCATGGTTCTTACGGAGTCCCCAGCATCCTCTACGGACTACGAGAAATAGATTTACCGGTAAGTAAAATCTTATTTTCTCTTACATCCTTGAGGATACTGGTGTCCACATTAGTACCATGGCGGCATAAGGGTGTGGAGCGCAGCGCTGACAGGCAGGCTGCGCTCCAGGGCTCAGGATGACATTCTGTGTGCGTGTTCCGCTGTGAGGGGTGCGCTGAGCCACTACTTGTATTTACCCACACTGTCAAACTAGCTTACAGGGGTTCTAACCCACTGTTAAGCACCATGCATACCCCTCAGCCAGTATATAAAAAAAACGGGAAGACCGCGCACCATTACGGGGGCTGGGCTTCACTATGAGCGTACCCAGCAGCTCACCAGCGCCATTTTCCCTCTGCAGCTCTACACAGACAGACGGGCAGGGAAGCGCAGCCCCTCCACAAGGACTCCAGCTTGCCTCGGCTATACCATGGGGTCATGGCAAAGGGGGGAGCAGTATTAGAATACTGAGCCTTTATTAAGAGGGCTTAGTTTGCGACCCAGCTAACCTTATAATTAGCTATAGGGGAGCTGTGTGACTGGCTCCATCATACTCTGTGTCTCCCTAGGGGGCTCTGTGTTGGTTAACTGTGCTTTTAACCTATTCATCCTGTATGTGTGTGTGTGTTCATTTACATTTTACTATGTCAACGGAGTGTTTCATGCACAGCAGAGTGTTTTTCTCACTCAGGGGGATCCCTACAGTGTACTCAGGATAGTACACATTCTCTGGGTAGTGGGTCCGAACCAGTATGGTTAGATTCATTAAAAGGGATGATCTCAAATATTTCACATAAATTATCCCAAAATAAGAAGGAGACGCAATACTTTAGACAATCTGTGGATGACCTGATGAATAGATATTCAGTGGCCATTCCAGCATCCGCCATTTGTCCACAAAAGCATACTCTGGCCCAAATCCTGCAGACTGATACTGATGTTGATGTATCATACGTTGAGGAGGGTGAGGTGTACTCGGGAGTGGGGGGGGGATGCAGCTTTGTCACATGGGAATACAGGCCCTGATAGAAGCTATTAGAGATGTCCTGTACATTCCTGACAAAGCGACAGAGGGCGATGAGGAATCTTATTTCTCTGACGTCCTAGTGGATGCTGGGAACTCCGTAAGGACCATGGGGAATAGCGGCTCCGCAGGAGACTGGGCACAAAAGTAAAGCTTTAGGACTACCTGGTGTGCACTGGCTCCTCCCCCTATGACCCTCCTCCAAGCCTCAGTTAGATTTTTGTGCCCGGCCGAGAAGGGTGCACACTAGGGGCTCTCCTGAGCTTCTTAGTGAAAGTTTAGTTTTAGGTTTTTTATTTTCAGTGAGACCTGCTGGCAACAGGCTCACTGCATCGAGGGACTAAGGGGAGAAGAAGCGAACCTGCCTGCTTGCAGCCAGCTTGGGCTTCTTAGGCTACTGGACACCATTAGCTCCAGAGGGACCGAACACAGGCCCAGCCTCGGAGCTCGGTCCCAGAGCCGCGCCGCCGGCCCCCTTACAGAGCCAGAAGCAAGAAGAGGTCCGGAAAAATCGGCGGCAGAAGACATCAGTCTTCAACAAGGTAGCGCACAGCACTGCAGCTGTGCGCCATTGTTACTCAGGCACACTTCACACTTCGGTCACTGAGGGTGCAGGGCGCTAGGGGGGGGCGCCCTGAGCAGCAATGTAAACACCTTGGCTGGCATAAATACACCACATATAACCCCCAGGGCTATATGGATGTATTTTAACCCCTGCCAGAACTCACCAAAAAGCGGGAGAAAAGGCCGCCGAGAAGGGGGCGGAGCCTATCTCCTCAGCACACGGGCGCCATTTTCCATCACAGCTCCGCTGGAAGGACGTCTCCCTGACTCTCCCCTGCAGTCCTGCACTACAGAAAAGGGTAAAAAAGAGAAGGGGGCACTAATTTGGCGCAGTTTTAATACTAACGGCAGCTATTAAAGGAAAAGCACATTTTATAGTGGTATTCCTGTCTATATATAGCGCTCTGGTGTGTGCTGGCATACTCTCCCTCTGTCTCCCCAAAGGGCTAGTGGGGTCCTGTCCTCTATCAGAGCATTCCCTGTGTGTGTGCGGTGTGTCGGTACGATTGTGTCGACATGTTTGAGGAGGAAAATGAGATGGAGGCGGAGCAATTGCCTATTATAGAGTTGTCACCCCCTAGGGAGTCGACACCTGAGTGGATGAGCTTATGGAAGGAATTGCGTGACAGTGTCAGCTCTTTACGACAGACAGTTGACGACATGAGACAGCCGGCTACTCAGCTTGTGCCTGTCCAGGGGTCTCAAACGCCATCAGGGGCTTTAAAACGCCCGTTACCTCAAATGGCAGACACAGACACGGATACTGACTCCAGTGTCGATGATGAGGAGACAAACGTGACTTCCACTAGGGCCACACGTTACATGATTGAAGCAATGAAAAATGTATTGCATATCTCTGATAATACAAGTACCACTAAAAAGGATATTATGTTTGGTGAGAAAAAACTGCCTGTAGTTTTTCCTGTATCCGAGGAATTAAATGAAGTGTGTGATGAGGCGTGGGTTTCCCCCGATAAAAAACTGATAATTCCTAAAAGGTTATTGGCATCGTACCCTTTCCCGCCAGAGGATAGGACACGTTGGGAAACACCCCCTAGGGTGGATAAAGCGCTCACACGCTTGTCTAAACAGGTAGCACTACCCTCTCCTGATACGGCCGCCCTAAAGGAACCTGCCGATAGAAAGCTGGAGAATATCCTAAAATGTATATACACTCACACGGGTGTTATACTGCGACCAGCAATCGCCTCAGCCTGGATGTGCAGTGCGGGCCTGGCGTGGTCGGATTCCCTGACTGAAAATATTGATACCCTAGATAGGGACAGTATATTACTGACTATAGAGCATTTGAAGGATGCATTTCTATATATGCGTGATGCACAGAGGGATATTTGCCGATTGGCATCAAGAGTTAGCGCGCTGTCCATTTCTGCAAGAAGAGGTTTATGGACGCGGCAGTGGTCAGGTGATGCGGATTCTAAAAGGCACATGGAAATATTGCCTTATAAGGGGGAGGAGTTATTTGGGGTAGGTCTATCAGACCTGGTAGCCACGGCAACTGCTGGAAAATCCACATTTTTACCCCAGGTAGCTTCTCAACCTAAGAAGACGCCGTATTATCAGGCGCAGTCCTTTCGGCCCCATAAGGGCAAGCGGGCAAAAGGCGCCTCATTTCTGCCCCGTGGCAGAGGGAGAGGAAAAAGGCTGCAACAAACAGCCAGTTCCCAGGAACAAAAGCCCTCTCCCGCCTCCGCAAAGTCCTCAGCATGACGCTGGGGCTTTACAAGCGGACTCAGGCACGGTGGGGGCCCGTCTCAAGAAGTTCAGTGCGCAGTGGGCCCACTCGCAAGTGGACCCCTGGATCCTTCAGGTGGTATCTCAGGGGTACAAATTGGAATTCGAGACGTCTCCCCCTCGCCGTTTTCTAAAGTCTGCTTTACCGACGTCTCCCTCAGACAAGGAGGCAGTATTGGAAGCCATTCACAAGCTATATTCCCAGCAGGTGATAATCAAGGTACCCCTCCTACAACAGGGAAAGGGGTACTATTCCACACTATTTGTGGTACCGAAGCCGGACGGCTCGGTGAGACCAATTTTAAACCTAAAATCCTTGAACACTTACATACAAAGGTTCAAATTCAAGATGGAGTCACTCAGAGCAGTGATTGCAAACCTGGAAGAAGGGGACTATATGGTGTCTCTGGACATCAAAGATGCTTACCTACATGTCCCAATTTACCCTTCTCACCAAGGGTACCTCAGGTTTGTGGTACAGAACTGTCACTATCAGTTTCAGGCGCTGCCGTTTGGATTGTCCACGGCACCCCGGGTCTTTACCAAGGTAATGGCCGAAATGATGATACTCCTTCGAAGGAAGGGAGTTTTAGTTATCCCTTACTTGGACGATCTCCTGATAAGGGCAAGATCCAGGGAACAGTTGGACGTCGGGGTAGCACTATCTCAGATAGTGCTGCGCCAGCACGGTTGGATTCTCAATATTCCAAAATCGCAGCTGATCCCGACGACACGACTTCTATTCCTAGGGATGATCCTGGACACAGTCCAGAAAAAGGTGTTTCTCCCGGAGGAGAAAGCCAGGGAGTTATCCGAACTAGTCAGAAATCTCCTAAAACCAGGCCAAGTCTTAGTGCATCAATGCACAAGGGTACTGGGAAAGATGGTGGCTTCTTACGAAGCAATCCCATTCGGCAGATTCCACGCAAGAACCTTCCAGTGGGATCTGCTAGACAAATGGTCCGGGTCGCATCTTCAGATGCATCAGCGGATAATCTTGTCACCAAGGACAAGGGTGTCTCTCCTGTGGTGGTTGCAGAGTGCTCATCTTCTAGAGGGCCGCAGATTCGGCATTCAGGACTGGGTCCTGGTGACCACGGATGCCAGCCTGAGAGGCTGGGGAGCAGTCACACAGGGAAGAAATTTCCAGGGCTTGTGGTCAAGCCTGGAGACATCACTTCACATAAATATCCTGGAGCTAAGGGCCATCTACAATGCTCTAAGCCTAGCAAGACCTCTGCTTCAAGGTCAGCCGGTGCTGATCCAGTCGGACAACATCACGGCAGTCGCCCACGTAAACAGACAGGGCGGCACAAGAAGCAGGAGGGCAATGGCAGAAGTTGCAAGGATTCTTCGCTGGGCGGAAAATCATGTGATAGCACTGTCAGCAGTGTTCATTCCGGGAGTGGACAACTGGGAAGCAGACTTCCTCAGCAGACACGACCTCCACCCGGGAGAGTGAGGACTTCACCCAGAAGTCTTCCACATGATTGTGAACCGTTGGGAAAAACCAAAGGTGGACATGATGGCGTCCCGCCTCAACAAAAACTAGACAGGTATTGCGATAGGTCAAGGGACCCTCAGGCAATAGCTGTGGACGCTCTGGTAACACCGTGGGTGTACCAGTCAGTGTATGTGTTCCCTCCTCTGCCTCTCATACCCAAGGTACTGAGAATCGTAAGAAGGAGAGGAGTAAGGACTATACTCGTGGCTCCGGATTGGCCAAGAAGGACTTGGTACCCGGAACTTCAAGAGATGCTCACAGAGGACCCGTGGCCTCTACCTCTAAGAAGGGACCTGCTCCAGCAGGGAACCTGTCTGTTCCAAGACTTACCGCGGCTGCGTTTGACGGCATGGCGGTTGAACGCCGGATCCTGAAGGAAAAAGGCATTCCGGATGAAGTCATCCCTACCCTGATCAAAGCCAGGAAGGATGTAACCGTACAGCATTATCACCGTATTTGGCGTAAATATGTTGCGTGGTGCGAGGCCAGGAAGGCCCCTACAGAGGAATTTCAACTGGGTCGTTTCCTGCATTTCCTGCAAACAGGACTGTCTATGGGCCTAAAATTAGGGTCCATTAAGGTTCAAATTTCGGCCCTGTCGATTTTCTTCCAGAAAGAAGTGGCTTCAGTTCCTGAAGTTCAGACGTTTGTCAAGGGGGTACTGCATATACAGCCTCCTTTTGTGCCTCCAGTGGCACCTTGGGATCTCAATGTAGTTTTGGGGTTCCTAAAATCACATTGGTTTGAACCACTCACCACTGTGGACTTAAAATATCTCACATGGAAAGTGGTAATGCTGTTGGCCCTGGCCTGGGCCAGGCGTGTCTCAGAATTGGCGGCTTTATCCTATAAAAGCCCTTACCTAATTTTTCATATGGACAGGGCAGAATTGAGGACTCGTCCTCAATTTCTCCCTAAGGTGGTTTCAGCGTTTCACTTGAACCAGCCTATTGTGGTACCTGCGGCTACTAGGGACTTGGAGGACTCCAAGTTGCTGGACGTAGTCAGGGCCCTGAAAATATATGTTCCAGGACGGCTGGAGTCAGAAAATCTGACTCGCTGTTTATCCTGTATGCACCCAACAAGCTGGGTGCTCCTGCTTCTAAGCAGACTATTGCTCGTTGGATTTGTAGTACAATTCAGCTTGCACATTCTGTGGCAGGCCTGCCACAACCAAAATCTGTAAAAGCCCATTCCACAAGGAAGGTGGGCTCATCTTGGGCGGCTGCCCGAGGGGTCTCGGCTTTACAACTTTGCCGAGCAGCTACTTGGTCAGGGGCAAACACGTTTGCTAAATTCTACAAATTTGATACCCTGGCTGAGGAGGACCTGGAGTTCTCTCATTCGGTGCTGCAGAGTCATCCGCACTCTCCCGCCCGTTTGGGGGCTTTGGTATAATCCCCATGGTCCTTACGGAGTTCCCAGCATCCACTAGGACGTCAGAGAAAATAAGAATTTACTTACCGATAATTCTATTTCTCGTAGTCCGTAGTGGATGCTGGGCGCCCATCCCAAGTGCGGATTGTCTGCAATACTTGTACATAGTTATTGTTACAAAAATCGGGTTATTATTGTTGTGAGCCATCTTTTCAGAGGCTCCTCTGTTATCATGCTGTTAACTGGGTTCAGATCACAGGTTGTACGGTGTGATTGGTGTGGCTGGTATGAGTCTTACCCGGGATTCAAAATCCTTCCTTATTGTGTACGCTCGTCCGGGCACAGTATCCTAACTGAGGCTTGGAGGAGGGTCATAGGGGGAGGAGCCAGTGCACACCAGGTAGTCCTAAAGCTTTACTTTTGTGCCCAGTCTCCTGCGGAGCCGCTATTCCCCATGGTCCTTACGGAGTTCCCAGCATCCACTACGGACTACGAGAAATAGAATTATCGGTAAGTAAATTCTTATTTTTATTGTAAAAAAGAAATCCTCTGCTACTTTCCCTGCATCTAAGGAATTAAATTCCTTATTTGAAGAAACTTGGTCTAATCCTGACAAGAAGTCTCAGATCCCTAAAAGGTTACTCACATCTTTCCCTTTCCCTTAGGACGATAGGAAAAAATGGGAAAACCCACCGATTGTTGATGCATCGGTATCTAGATTATCACGTAAAATAGTTTTACCGCTCCTGGGCGCAGCCTCCTTAAAAGATGTGGCAGACCACTCTCAAATCTCTGTACACAACTGTGAGGGTGGCTCAGAGACCTACTATTGCTTGTGCTTAGATCACTAGGGCCATTGCAAAATGGTCAGGTAACCTAATTGAGGGGTTAGATTCCTTACCAAGAGGTGAGATGATTTTAATCCTACAATATATACAGGACTCTGCAAATTTTATGGTGAAAGCTATAGAAGAAATTGGATTACTCAATGGACGCTCCTCAGCCATGGCAGTGTTCGCACGCAGGGGCCTATGGCTACGTCAGTGGACGGCGGAAGCGGATTCCAGAAAGGGTGTGGAAAGCCTACCTTTCACATGCGAGGCCCTGTTTGGTGACAAACTGGATACGTGGATATCCAAGGTTTACGGCGGGTAAGTCTACATATTTTCCTTCCACAGCCCCACCAGCTAGGAAGACCTACTCTGCTCCGACTCTGCAGTCCTTTCGGACAGCAAAATTCAAACATAAAGTCAAGGGTTCTTCTACAGCCTTCAAAGGCAATAGAGGTAAATCCAGAAAACAAGCAACTGCAAGTTCACAGGAACAGAACTCCGGTTCTGCTTCCTCAAAGCCTTCAGCATGACGGTGGACCTCTCTGTCTGGGAGACAGGCAGGTGGGAGCCCGATAAAGAGATTTCAGTCACATATGGGCGACGTCATGCCAGTATACCTGGGTCAAAGAGGTCATCACCAAGAGGTACAGACTGGAGTTTCAGGAACTCCCACCTCACAGATTGTTCAAGTCAGGTTTACCAGCTTCTCAGGAGGCAAGTATAAATTTACCTGATGCAATTCACAAACTGGTACAGACTCAGGTCATTGTTCCAGTTCCACCTCAGCTACGGTCCAGGGGTTATTATTCCAACCTGTTTGTGGTACCGAAACTGGACGGTTCGGTGAGACCCATTTTAAACGTCAAGTCGTTGAACCCGTACTTACGGTGGTTCAGATTCAAGATGGAGTCTCTGAGAGCGGTGATCTCAAGTCTGGAGGAAGGGGAATTCTTGGTGTCTCTGGATATCAAGGATGCATACCTACATATCCCGATCTGGCCGCCTCATCAGGCTTCTCTCAGGTTTGCCTTACAGGACTGTCACTACCAGTTCCAGGCTCTGCCCTTTGGCCTTTCCACGGCTCCGAGGGTGTTCACCAAGGTAATGACGGAGATGATGTTTCTCCTCCGCAAACGGGGAGTGAACATTATTCCATGCCTGGACGATCTGCTGATAAAGGCAACATCCAGGGAGCGGTTATTGGACGACATTGCCCTCTCAAGTCGACTACTCCGGGATCACGGGTGGATTCTGAACTTGCCAAAATCTCACCTGGAACCAACTCTGAGGCTTCCTTTCCTGGGGATGATACTGGATACGGAGGCACAGATGGTGTTCCTTCCATTGGAAAAGGCAGTGGTGATCCAGTCAATGGTGCAAGATGTTCTAAAACAAACCCGGATGGCGGTGCATCTCTGCATTCGCCTTCTGGGAAAGATGGTAGCCACTTACGAGGCACTGCAGTACGGAAGGTTTCACGCAAGAACCTTCCAGCTGGACCTGTTGGACAAATGGACTGAATAGCATTTACACATGAACCATAGGATTCGTATGTCGCCAAAAGCCATGGTTTCTCTTCTGGGGTGGCTCCAGACTTCTCACCTGACTGAGGGCCGAAGGTTCGGGATTCAAAATTAGATTCTGCTAACCACAGACGCAAGCCTCAGAGGTTGGGGAGCAGTCATCCAAGGGGCACGCTTCCAAGGAAAATGGTCAAATCAGGAAACGATTCTTCCAATCAACATTCTGGAACTAAGGGCCATACACAACGCCCTTCTGCAGGCAACCCATTGTCGGTCAAAAATATTACATAAAAAGAACATACAAACTACACACACATGAGTCGCTATACTTGCAAATACACGCAGCAAGCACAGCAATATATGGTAACACACGCATTTACACGGACATGCCAAAGAGATGGATTCGACACTTATTTCATACAGTACATAACTATAATATCAAGCGCCAGACATCATGATGATTTAAAATTATATAATGAAGTAATGTCATGCATGTGTATTATTTGAACGAAACCAGATACACCTGTCATATTTGGTATTAAAGCAACCAGATTAATGTGTAGATTCATTTGATACTGGTTATTAAGTTGTAGGACATTGCAACAAGGAATTATGATTAAATGTATAAAAGCTAAAATCCCTTTTATTAGAACAATAGATAATCCAAACAGGTAGTGGACAGGAAGCTCAGGCCAGCCCCTTTGGATGTCTTCAATGCTGAACCTGTTTAGCATATACACAAACCAGTGACTCATCATGGATGAGAAAGTCCCCTCCCCCCAAAACTAGATAACACATTGCTGATCACACAGGAGGTCAGTTACTGATCGGTCCCAGACAATGATGGAGTTCTTGCATGATTTTACAGAGAGAGAGAGAGTCATATGGAGGGACAAATTTATATGAGAAAGATATGGTAATTGTATCGCTGGCCTGTAACTATATGTGACTGTAACTGTATGTTTTAACTGCTTACTGTGTGAGTTGTAATCATGTAATTATGTGTATACTGTACTTTGTAATATATTGAATCCATATCCTTTTAATAACAAATATATACATCAATGAGCTTTGGAACTCAGATAATGTGTGGGTGTATTGTTTTCTCTTATGGGATGCAGTGTTTTGCGATGTACAGCGCACTTCTATCGTATATGGTAATAAGATGCGCCTGGCGTCTGCAGTATATATTAGAGTGGGCATTTTAAATATTTGTGAGGAAACAATTTGGCATTCACACCATCTTCTTCAAGATCAGGCAATCCAGGTTCAGTTGGACAATGTGACGGCAGTAACGTACATAAACCGACAGGGCGAAACGAAGAGCAGAGCAGCAATGTCAGAGATAACGTGGATTCTCCTCTGGGCAGAAAGACACACTGTGGCGTTGTCGGCGGTATTCATTCCGGGAGTAGACAGCTGGGAAGCAGACTTCCACAGCAGACATGACCTCCACCCAGGAGAGTGGGGCCTTCACCCGGAGGTGTTCGGGTGCATGACACGTCGGTGGGGAATTCCACAAATCGACATGATGGCCTCTCATCTCAACAAGAAACTCAGGTGGTATTGGTCCAGGTCGAGAGACCCACAGGCAGTGGCGGTGGACACTCTAGTGACTCCATGGGTTTACCAGTTGGTGTATGTGTTTCCACCACTTCCACTGATCCCAAGAATTCTCAAAAGAATAAAAAGAGAAAAGGTTTAAGCAATTCTCATTGCTTCGGATTGGCCAAGAAGGGCATGATACGCAGATCTCCTGGACATGCTGCTGGAGGATCCGTGGCCTCTACCTCTTCAAGAGGATCTTCTGCAACAGGGGCCGTTCGTCTATCAAGACTTACTGCGGCTACGTTTGACGGCATGGTGGTTGAGTGTCAAATTTTAGCCCGAAAAGGCATTCCGGGCAGGGTAATTCCTACCCTGATCCAAGCCAGAAAAGGGGTAACGTCTAAACATCACCACCGGTTTTGGAGGACATATGTGTCTTGGTATGAAAACAAGAAATTCCCTATGGTGGAATTTCAGCTGGGTCGTGTTCTGCTTTTTCTGCTGTCATGAGTGGATGTGGGCCTACGCCTGGGTTCCTTAAAGGTCCAGATCTCGGCCTTGTATATTTTCTTCCAAAGACAGTTGGCGTCCCTCCCTGAGGTTCAGACATTCTTGAAAGGGGTTCTACACATCCAGCCGCCCTTTGTGCCCCTTGGGATCTCGTGGTGTTGCAGTTTCTACAATCTGAATGGTTTGAGCCTTTACAGAAGGTTGATGTAAAGTTTCTTACGTGGAAGACCGTTATATTGTAGGCCTTGGCTTCGTCAAGACGTGTGTCGGAATTGGGGGCGTTGTCTCACAAGAGCCCCTATTTGATTTTTCATGAAGATAGAGCTGAACTCAGAACTCGTCAGCAATTTCTTCCAAAGGTGGTGTCTGCGTTTCATATCAACCAGCCTATTGTGGTTCCGGTACTTACTGACACCTCTTCCACTTCAAAGTCCCTGGATGTTGTACAGGCTTTGAAAATCTATGTCAAACGGACAGCTCGTCACAGAAAATCAGACTCGCTGTTTGTACTCCGATCCCAATAAAATTGGGTGTCCTACCCCTCAGTAGGCCCTATTCTAGGTATCTGGAAAGCAATTAGGTCACCCCCCAAGGACTTCTGGTTCTATTTACAACTCCACCATTTTGTCCAATCACAGGGAAAGGACCTGAATCTCAACAGGGAACTTACCCCTTTTGAGAAACTATGCATACAGGTTTTCGGCCCCTACGCACGTACTCTCTAAGGTCTATCAAATTGTTCTGGCTGGCACATTTCCTGATTTCCCCTCTTTCTGCAGGGCTTGGGACTCTGACCTTATCCATAGGGGGATACTTATAGACTGAAAGAAACAATGTACTATGATAACGCACTGTTCCACTGTCCTGGTAGTCAGTGAAACTCAGTACAAGCTATTAACGAGGTGGTATAGATGCCCCACTTTACTCCATAAACGTTATCTGTCTGTCTCATCTTTGTGTTGGAGATGTGGAAAAGACAGAGGCACACTAATACATATATGGTGGGACTGCTCCCTCATAACCCCGTTCTGGCACGAAATTATAAAAATGACATCCAAAATTGTTGGGTGTGATGTACGAAAAGGTCCTGACTTCTGGCTGCTGTCACACTCCGATATTCCTATGTCCAGATATAAAAAATCCCTAGTGCACCATTTAAGTAGCGCAGCGAGAGTGGTAGTCCCAGTACACTGGCGTTCAACAGCAGCACCTACGATTTGGGTATGGTGTCAAAGAGTGGACTTTTACATGCATATTTAGGACATGTACACTGCTCTAGAAAAACATTCCACATATATATCGACCTGGTATCCGTGGCTTGACTTTAAGACCACGCAAGAACATACCGCGCTGACCCCAACAAGCTATGCTTAATGACAGCCCCCTGAGTATCTCTCACACACCTGGACCAATGCTCCAGGTTTCGAACCGACTTACCTGTACCCCAACTCTCGTCTTACCCATCCTCCCCCCCCCCCCCCCCCCCACCTCTTATTCTTTAATTCCGTATTGTTGTTATTTTCTGTTTTTGTGAAATACACAGAAACTTTGTTAACCATTTGGGATGTATTGTCTTGTATCTGAGATATCCAAACTATTTGTGCTTTTGTTTTTTCTTTTGTGTATTGAAAAATAAAGAATTTATAAAAATAAAAAAAAATTGGGTGTTTTGCTTCCAAGCAGTCTATTGCTCACTGGATCAAGCTTACTATCCAGCATGCTTACTCTACGGCAGGTTTGCCAGTTCCTAGATCTATACATGCCCACTCTACTAGGTCGGTGGGTTCTTCCTGGGCGGCTGCCCGTGGTGTCTCAGCCTTACAGCTCTGCCGAGCAGCTACTTGGTCTGGTTCGAACACGTTTGCTAAGTTCTACAAGTTCGATACTTTGGCCTTTGAGGACCTTCAGTTTGGTCATTCAGTTCTACAGGACCCTCAGCACTCTCCCACCCGGTTTGGGAGCTTTGGTACATCCCCATGGTACTAATGTGGACCCCAGTATCCTCTAGGACGTAAGAGAAAATAGGATTTTAATTACCTACTGGTAAATCCTTTTCTCGTAGTCCGTAGAGGATACTGGGCGCCCGCCCGGTGCTTCGTTTCTGCACAGTTACCTGGTTAAGTACTGTTGGTTCATCTGTTGCTGTTCCGGTTTCATGTTTGGTTAGCATGGCTTTCCTCTTGTGTGTGTTGGTTCGGAATCTCACCACTATCCTTCTCTCACGGCATGTCTGTCTCCTCGGGCACAGTTTCTAGACTGAGTCTGGTAGGAGGGGCATAGAGGGAGGAGCCAGTGCACACTATTGATTTCGTGCCCAAGTCTCCTAGTGGACCAGTCTATACCCCATGGTACTAATGTGGACCCCAGTATCCTCTACAAACTACGAGAAAAGTATATACTGGTAGGTAATTAAAATCCTATTTTTAGTTGCAATGCAATGTGACTATTTAGCACCGGGGACTGTTCTGATTAATTTGATATATGACACTTCTATATTGTGTGTGACTGAGTATTTGAATCTATATACAAAGTGCTACAAAATATGAGTTCCGTTGTGCTCCATATACAGACTCGGTCACACACACAGATATGGAAGTGTCGCATATCAAATTAATCAGCACAGTCTCCTGATACGTTCTAGTCACATTGTTGTGACTAAGATGCATTTTCAGCAAATAAAGACACCCAAAGCTGGCAGAGTTGAACGGGACCTGATGCTCACTCCACCAGTCATCTTGCGCTGCATGGTGTATGAACACTAGATGTATAAGGATGCACCTGTAGCTCTATGAAGGAGGAAATAGTTTGACCTAGCAGCCAAATTAAAGTCCTCTTGCACTGCCAATAAACTAGATTGCCTTTAAAAAAAGACTAGTTTAGACAAGTTGGTTATATCAAACAGATGTAACTAATTTGTCTGAATGGGATCGATATGAGATCCCGGCAGTCAGGTGACCGACACAGGGAACCCGACAGCCAGAATACCTGCAGTAAGCGCAACATGTCCCCCCGCAGGCTCGCCACTCTTCTGGCCCAGTGGCGACCTTAGGTCGCCACACTATTATATTCCCCCTTTGGGAGGGGGGGGGGGGGGTTGGGCAACCACCTGAGTGGGAATATCATGCTTGGCTCGGGATTCCGACCGCCGTCTTTTCCCCCGGCTGTCGAGATTCCTGCTTCGATATCCTGACTGCTGGGATTCTGACAGCCGGTAATTTAACAGCATACCGTCTGAACGTCTATTTTCATCTGTTTTCCATTGTTTAGGAGCAAATGGCCAGTTGTAAATTTCTCCCATACATATCAGACTTTCGTTGGACAGATAATCTTTAGATGTGTGGGCAACTTTACAGTGCATGTTTTCCAGTTCTCACAGAATCACAAGTGAAGTAATTAGTATGTGGATCTTTTAATATGTGTCATTGAGTAAAGACTATACCTGTGCTCCAGCATGGATTATGGAGTACATGTACTTAAGAAGTCCATGAGGAAGGGAGTTTGGAAACACTGCTATACATTGTAATTTATTTATGATTTCTAATTATAATATCCAGTTCTTAGATTGCAAAGTACAAGAAGACATAAAAAAAAAATCACATTTATCATAAAGCATTTTTAATATCCCGTTAATTGTTTGATATTTGCCTCTTGTCAGATCATTTTACAGTTGAGTAATATTTACACTTCATTCGTACAGCTTCTTGGTCATCTGGCTTGTTAAGCATAACATACTATTCATTCACAATAGTACTTGCGTTTGCCCATTTTGGGGCCGATTCAATTGTTTTGGGTGTTTAAAAATCCAGTCTAAACTGGACTTTTAGGCGCCCAAACTACTGTCGCAATTTAATTGTGTTTGGGCGCCTATGTACATTGCTATGTCACATCCAAACAGACAAGGTTTAGCGGTCTAAAATGGCTAAATCCATCTAAACTACCTGGCCAAAGTGCCCAGTTTACACACATTTTTTTTTTCCTCTCACCTCAGAAGGCTGCGAGAAAAAAACTTGTCCTCTGCAGCTGCTGGGCGCCCAAACGGCAGAACAGTTGAATTGATGCTGCTGGGCACCATCTAGTGGCGGATGCAGAAAATTGTATCGGTTCCCTTGTTTTATTAGTAACCTACTCTTATATTAGCCATGTTATGGTTGTCACTGATCAGAAATGTATTTCTTATGTATCTATTGCTATTACACTCTATTAACGAAACACCTACCTGACAAGAAAATCTATCTGCATGTATTGTGTTTTGAGACGCAATTTGTATTAGAAGCCTAATTGAGTGATTTTGCTTTATCTGAATTATCTAAACTCCCACAATACATTGTCTCTCTCGTATACTGTATGTACAACTTATACTGAAGGCTACTGTTCTGGCTAATAACCATTAATTTACACACATTGAGCAGTTCTCCGTACCACTACAGCAGCTCAATACATGTGTCAGAGTTTTAATATAATTTTTCTTTTTGAAATAGCTTTTTATAGCGTAGTGATCTCTCTTCCATTATCAATTTCAACTACTGTTGCGTTTTTAGAATTCTTCCGGCAAACATTGCTTTGAGACTGTTTTAAATGGTTCCTGATGACGCTCTTGATGCAGTGTATCTAATGCTGGACATACAATTATACAATTATCTGACTGAGCCACCCAATATTAGCAGATCACCCCGATAAATGTTCAGTCTATACGTGCAAATGACAGAAAAATAATGATTGATCAGGCATGCTGGATTGCATGTCCATCCTATGCAATATTGCCACATCAGGCAATGTAGATGTGTCCACTTACATCTTTGCTATTTTGGTAAATTTGGCACAACATGCAAAACACGTCTTAGCTGTTTTTCACGAGTAGCGAGTGGATGGATTTTAAAATTTTTGTTTGCCATAATAGAATATGTATAAAGTAACATATTAAAGAAGCAAATTAAGAAAAATCTCAAGGCATGGCTAAATCTCTGAGTCTATAACATGCAAAACTGTGCCATACATGGCGGGATATAGCAAAGATGTATGTGGACACATCTGTATGTCCTGCTGCGGCCAACCAACGCATGTTTCCCTTGTTCCTTCTCATGGGAAGGGACAGGGAAATGGCCTCTCTCCAGGGTAGGAGCACAGATATCGGCGCCAAGTGTCTGGTTACCTGTCTGACACATTTTATCTGTCCGTGTCTGCCCTGCATTAGACAGGTGTTATATATACATACACTGGAACTGGTTGCAGTCCTGGGCTGATTTGTTTTGCAGTCAATTTCAAAAGGTTTTCTTGTAAAATCCCCAAATTTTACCCTATGCTATGTGCAGGGGGACGTTTTGTTGTTATGCAAAATAACTAAGACGTTTGTAATGAAAGGCTTTATTCTTATTTGTAGCATTAAACTTCTTAAACCTTTTACTTTTATAGACCACGGACTATGTTAATGCCAGTTTTATGGATGGCTATAAAAGAAAATATGCCTATATTGCTACACAAGGTAAGATGATTTCATTATGACAGCATCCAGTATATCCTGAATAGCATCTATCTTGGAGACGTGGGTTCAAATTTTCAAGTTATAAACATTATGTAAAACTGCCATTATTACCATTTGCAGCATAGCATAATATTAAATGTGAGCAAGTGTTTTCACTTTCTTAACCACTTAACTGACAATTCCCCCCCCCCCCCCCCCTTCCCCCAAAACAGGTCAGAAAATGTTTTGTTTTTTTTATTTACTGAAGTTTAAAATGTATTTTTAAAATTGTATTTAAATATTTTATACAAAAACTACATACGTAGCGGGTGTTTTGCACACCTCCCCCCACTTCCATGTACATAGAGAAATACATAACTCCCCCCAAGTGGAAGTTGCCCGTCAACTGTAAACAATCCCCAGCATCTCATATATATATATATATATATATATATATATATATATATATATATTGTGACAAGAACACTGGAATAGTGTTTGAGGGCAGTTATATTTGTCCCAGGTTCTTGTCTTACCTGTATTAGGAAAATGTTTTGTTTTCTCTAATGTCCTAAGTGGATGCTGGGGACTCCGTCAGGACCATGGGGGTTTAGCGGCTCCGCAGGAGACGGGGCACAATAATAAAAGCTTTAGGATCAGGTGGTGTGCACTGGCTCCTCCCCCTATGACTCTCCTCCAAGCCTCAGTTAGATTTTTGTGCCCGGCCGAGATGGGTGCAATCTAGGTGGCTCTCCTGAGCTGCTTAGAATAAAAGTTTAAGTTAGGTTTTTTATTTTCAGTGAGTCCTGCTGGCAACAGGCTCACTGCTACGAGGGACTTAGGGGAGAGAAGTAAACTCACCTGCGTGCAGGATGGATTTGCTTCTTAGGCTACTGGACACCATTAGCTCCAGAGGGAGTCGGAACACAGGTCTCACCCTGGGGTTCGTCCCGGAGCCGTGCCGCCGACCCCCCTTGCAGATGCCGAAGTTGAAGAGGTCCAGAGGTCCAGAAACAGGCGGCAGAAGACTTTCAGTCTTCATAAGGTAGCGCACAGCACTGCAGCTGTGCGCCATTGTTGTCAGCACACTTCACACCAGCGGTCACTGAGGGTGCAGGGCGCTGGGGGGGGCGCCCTGGGCAGCAATGTATTATACCTTTTTTATGGCTAAAATACATCACATATAGCCCTTGAGGCTATATGGATGTATTTAACCCCTGCCAGATCTCACAAACTCCGGGAGAAGAGCCCGCCGTTTTAGGGGGCGGGGCCTATTCTCCTCGGCACACGGCGCCATTTTCCTGCTCAGCTCTGCTGTGAGGAAGGCTCCCAGGCTCTCCCCTGCACTGCACTACAGAAACAGGGTTAAAACAGAGAGGGGGGGCACTTATTTGGCGATATGATTACATATGTGAAAATGCTATAAGGGAAAACACTTGTATAAGGGGTTGTCCCTGTATAATTATAGCGTTTTTGGTGTGTGCTGGCAAACTCTCCCTCTGTCTCCCCAAAGGGCTAGTGGGGTCCTGTCCTCTATCAGAGCATTCCCTGTGTGTGTGCTGTGTGTCGGTACGTGTGTGTCGACATGTAGGAGGACGATGTTGGTGAAGAGGCGGAGCAAATTGCCTGTATTGGTGATGTCACTCTCTAGGGAGTCGACACCGGAATGGATGGCTTATTTAGGAATTACGTGATAATGTCAACACGATGCAAGGTCGGTTGACGACATGAGACGGCCGGCAAACAAATTAGTACCTGTCCAGGCGTCTCAGACACCGTCAGGGGCTTGTAAAAACGCCCATTTACCTCAGTTGGTCGACACAGACACGGACACTGACTTCAGTGTCGACGGTGAAGAAACAAACGTATTTTCCTTTAGGGCCACACGTTACATGTTAAGGGCAATGAAGGAGGTGTTACATATTTCTGATACTACAAGTACCACAAATAAGGGTATTATGTAGGGTGGGAATAATCTACTTGTAGTTTTTCCTGAATCAGATAAATTAAAGTGTGTGATGATACGTGGGTTTCCTCCGATAGAAAATTATTGGAGGTATACCCTTTCCCGCCAGAAGTGAGGGCGAGTTGGGAAACACACCTTAGGGTGGATAAGGCGCTCACACGCTTATAAAAACAAGTGGCGTTACCGTCTCCAGATACGGCCGCCCTCAAAGAGCCAGCTGATAGGAAGCTGAAAAATATCCTAAAAAGTATATACACACATACTGGTGTTATACTACGACCAGCAATCGCCTCAGCCTGGATGTGCAGCGCTGGGGGGGCTTGGTCGGATTTCCTGACTGAAAATATTGATACCCTTGACAGGAACAATATTTTATTGACTATAGAGCATTTTAAGGATGCATTTCTATATATGCGAGATGCGCAGAAGGATATTTGCATTCTGGCATCAAGAGTAGATGTGATGTCCATATCTGCCAGACGATGTTTATAGACACGACAGTGGTCAGGTGATGCAGATTCCAGACGGCACATGGAAGTATTGCCGTATAAAGGGGCGGTCCATCGGACCTGGTGGCCATGGCAACAGCTGGAAAATCCACTTTTGTTACCCCAAGTCACATCTCAGCAGAAAAGGACACAGTCTTTTCAGTCTCAGTCCTTTCGTACCCATAAAGGCAGGCGGGCAAAAGGCCAGTCATATCTGCCCAGGGTTAGAGGAAAGGGAATAAGACTGCAGCAGGCAGCCCATTCCCAGGAACAGAAGTCCTCCACAGCTTCTGCCAAGTCCGCAGCATGACGCTGGGGCCATACAAGCGGACTCAGGTGCGGTGGGGGGTCATCTCAAGAGTTTCAGCACGCAGTGGGCTCACTCGCAAGTGGACTCCTGGATCCTACACGTAGTATCCCAGGTGTACATTGGAAATTCGAGACGTCTTCCCCTCACAAGTTCCTGAAGTCTGCTTTACCAACGTCTCCCTCCGACAGTGAGGCAGTATTGGAAAAAATTCACAGGCTGTATTCCCAGCAGGTGATAATCAAAGTACCCCTCCTACAACAAGGGAAGGGGTATTATTCCACACTATATTGTGGTACTGAAGCCAAACGGCTCGGTGAGATCTAAAAGATTTGAACAATTACATACAAGGGTTCAAATCAAGATGGAGTCACTCAGAGCAGTGATAGCGAACCAGGACGATATGGTGTCACTGGATATCAGGGACGCTTACCTACATGTCCAAATTTTGCCCTTCTCACCAAGGGTATCTCAGGTTCGTGGTACAGAACTGTCACTATCAGTTCAGAAGCTGCCGTTTGGATTGTCCACGGCACCCCGGGTCTTTACCATGGTAATGGCCGAAATGATGACTCTTCCTAAAAGAAATATGGACGCTTTCCTGATAAGGGCAAGGTCCAGAGAACAGTTGGCTGTCGAAGTAGCACTATCTCAAGTAGTTCTACGACAGCACGAGTGGATTCTAAATATTCCAAAATCGCAGCTTTTTCCGACGACACGTCTAATGTTCCTAGGAATGATTCTGGACACAGTCCAGAAAAGGATGTTTTCTCCCGGAGAAGAAGGCCAGGGAGTTATCCGAGCTAGTCAGGAACCTCCTAAAACCAGGAAAAGTATCAGTGCATCATTGCACAAGGGTCCTGTGAAAAATGGTGGTTTCTTACAAAGCGATCCCATTCGGTAGATTTCACGCAAGAACCTTTCAGTGGAATCTGCTGGGAAAATGGTCCGGATCGCATCTTCAGATGCATCAGCGGATAACCCTGTCTCCAAGGACAAGGGTGTTTTCTTCTGCGGTGGCTGCAGAGTGCTCATCTATGAAAGGGCCGCAGATTCGACATTCAGGACTGGGTCCTGGTGACCACGGATGCCAGCCTGAGTGGCTGGGGAGCAGTCACACAAGGAAAAAATTTCCAGGGAGTGTGATCAAGTCTGGAGACTTCTCTCCACATAAATATACTGGAGCTAAGGGCAATTTACAAGGCTCTAAGCTTAGCAAGACCTCTGCTTCAAGGTCAGCCGGTATTGATCCAGTGGGACAACATCACGGCAGTCGCCCACGTAAACATACAGGGCGGCACATGAAGCAGGAGGGAAATGGCAGAAACTGCAAGGATTCTTCGCTGGGCGAAAAATCATGTGATAACACTCTCAGCAGTGTTAATTCCGGGAGTGGAAAACTGGGAAGCAGACTTCCTCAGCAGGCATAACCTCCACCCGGGAGAGTGGGGACTTCAGCGGGAAGTCTTCCACATGATTGTAAACCGTTGGGAAAACCAAAGGTGGACATGATGGCGTCCCGCCTGAACAAAAAACTAGACAAATATTGCGCCAGGTCAAGGGACCCTCAGGCAATAGCGGTGGACGCTCTGGTAACACTGTGGGTGTACCAGTCAGGGTATGTGTTCCCTCCTATGCATCTCATACCAAAAGTACTGAGAATCATAAGAAGGAGATGAGTAAGAACGATACTCGTGGTTCCGGATGGGTCAAGAAGGACTTGGTACCCGGAACTTCAAGAGATGCTCACGGAAGAACCGTGGCCTCTACCTTTAAGAAAGGACCTGCTCCAGCAGGGGCCTTGTCTGTTCCAAGACTTACCGCGACTGCGTTTGACGGCATGGCAGTTGAACGCCGGATCCTGAAAGGGCATTCCAGATGAAGTCATCCCTACCCTGGTCGAAGCCAGGAAGGATGTAACCGCAAAAACATTTTCACCGCATTTGGCGAAAATATGTTGCGTGGTGTGAGGCCAAGAAGGTCCCTACAGAGGAATTCCAACTGGGTCGTTTCCTACATTTCCTGAAAACAGGACTGTCTATGGGCCTAAAATTAGGGTCCATTAAGGTTCAAATTTCGACCCTGTCGAATTTCTTCCAGAAAGAACTGGCTTCAGTGCCTGAAGTTCAGACGTTTGTAAAAGGGGTACTGCATATACAGCCTCCTTTTGTGCCCCCAGTGGCACCTTGGGATCTCAATGTTGTTTTGAGTTTCCTAAAAGTCACATTGGTTTGATCCACTCACCACTGTGGAATTAAAATATTTCACATGGAAGGTGAAGATTCTATTAGCCCTGGCTTCAGCCAGGCGTGTGTCAGAATGGGCTGCTTTATCATATAAAAGCCCTTACTTAATTTTTCATTCTGACAGGGCAGAATTGAGGACTCGTCCTCAATTTCTCCTTAAGGTGTTTTCTGTTTTTCACATGAACCAACCTATTGTGGTACCTGCGGCTACTAGGGACTTGGAGGACTCCAAGTTACTTGACGTTGTCAGGGCCCTGAAAATATATGTTTCCAGGACGACTGGAGTCAGAAAATCTGACTCGCTGTTTAGCCTGCATGCACCCAACAAGATGGGTGTTCCTGCTTCCAAGCAGACGATTGCTCGCTGGATTTGTAGTACAATTCAGCTTGCACATTCTGTGGCAGGCTTGCCACAGCCAAAATCAGTAAAAGCCCATTCCACAAGGAAGTGGGCTCATCTTGGGCGGCTGCCCGAGGGGTCTCGGCTTTACAACTTTGCCGAGCTGTTACTTGGTCAGGGGCACACCCTGACTGAGGAGGACCTGGAGTTCTCTCATTCGGTGCTGCAGAGTCATCCGCACTCTCCCGCCCGTTTGGGAGCTGTGGTATAATCCCCATGGTCCTGACGGAGTCCCCAGCATCCACTTAGGACGTCAGAGAAAATAAGAATTTACTTACCGATAATTCTATTTCTCGTAGTCCGTAGTGGATGCTGGGCGCCCATCCCAAGTGCGGATTGTCTGCAATACTTGTACATAGTTATTGTTACAAAAATCGGGTTATTCTTGTTGTGAGCCATCTTTTCAGAGGCTCCTTCGTTGTTATCATACTGTTAACTGGGTTCAGATCACAGGTTGTACGGTGTGATTGGTGTGGCTGGTATGAGTCTTACCCGGGATTCAATATCCTTCCTTATTATGCTCGCTCGTCCGGGCACAGTATCCTAACTGAGGCTTGGAGGAGAGTCATAGGGGGAGGAGCCAGTGCACACCACCTGATCCTAAAGCTTTTATTATTGTGCCCTGTCTCCTGCGGAGCCGCTAAACCCCCATGGTCCTGACGGAGTCCCCAGCATCCACTACGGACTACGAGAAATAGAATTATCGGTAAGTAAATTCTTATTTTGTCAGAAGTTCAGAACCTTTTCAGTTTATTGGAAAAGCTGGATAAGGGCCCTGAAAGAAAGATAGGGCAAGTTCCAGACGTTGGGCTCAGTTCGGGTCTTTGGCCTCACAGAGGGCTAATCAGGGTTTCAGCTGTGTAAGTGGGTTATAGGGCTGCTAGCCTGATTAGTGTGTGCAGACTGCCTGGGAAGACTGCAGGATCTCTGTGAGAGAAATACGCTTCCTTATACATGTGAGCCATACAGTGTTGACTGGAAACTCTGTGTTTTTTTGTTTAGAGACCGTTAGGAACGTCTTGTGTTTAGTTAGTGCCGGACAGGTAAGGTATTTTCTTTTGATGTTTGTTTTGTTTTCTGCTTAATAAAACTGGTCGTGGCCAGTTGCACCACACACTGGACTTGTGTGATTCCTCAGCTGCTGCTTGCTAACATTTACCCCACGAAACGGCACCTTGTTCCCTTAGTGTTACAACTTGGTGGAGAATGTAAGCATGCCGTTCTGCGCATAAGTGAAAGCAGCAGCTTTGAGGCCTGCGGAAAATGGTGGTTTGTGCAGATACAGCCCAGTGGGAAGTTGCTGAGACTCGCCCTGAGGATTTGATATATGTCCTGTGTGAAAGCAGCTACAAAGCCGCCTGAAAAATCTGTCGACATGGAGGAACTGCTCAAAGCCTTGCTGCAAGCTACAGCGGCACAGTAGGAGGCCAACAGATAGCAGCAGGTGGCAATGGAGGAAAATAGGAGACAGCAACAGGTGGCTATTGACGAACTTTACAGGCAACAGCGTCAGGATAGAGAGGCCTTAACAGAAGTGGTGCAGAGCCTTGCAGCCCGGATGGAGATGTGGCCGTCAGTGCTCCGACCAGCTCTAGTTCTATACGAGCCAGTCACTTCCTGCAGAAAATGACAGAGGCTGATGATGTAGAAGCCTACCTGACCACGTTTGAAAGGACTGCCGAGCGTGAGAACTGGCCGAAAGCACAGTGGGCCAGTCTGCTGGCGCCTTTTCTGTCAGGTGAGCCCCAAAAAGCGTACTTTGATTTAAGCCCTGCTGAGACTCGGGACTATGATAAACTAAAGACTGAGATCCTGACCCGCCTGGGAGTCACGCTGTCAGTACGAGCACAACGGGTGCACCGTTGGGTGTACGCCATGGAGAAGCCTCCTCACTCCCAGATGCACGACCTTATTCAGCTAACAAAGAAATGGTTACAACCAGAGACATTAACTGGTCCCCAGATGGTTGAAAGAGTCATCATGGACCGCTATTTGAGATCTTTGCCCGTGGTCCTGCGCAAGTGGGTGAGCCATGGAAACCCGGAGACTGCTGACCAATTAGTGGACATGGTAGAGAGGTATTTGGCGGCAGAGGAACTACTGATGACCACCCAGCAACCCATAGATCCTCGACAGCGCTCTTCAGTGAAGACTGGTAAGACTGTTCCGTGGGAAAACGTTGCTGGGCGGTTAAGAGAACGCAAGGCTGGAGAGACTGTAAACACTGGCCCTGGAGACAGGTCAATGGGGCTAGAACGGTCTATGCTGCCCAAACGGGTTCATAATCGTGTGGTTAAATGTTTTAGGTGTGGTATGTCAGGTCATGTTGTTGCCAATTGCCCAGTCACGCAAGAACCCATGCAATGTGATGCTGCCTTTGAATGTCGCAGAATGTCTTTCTTTGCTAGGTTAGCCTGTACTGTGGTACCTTCACCTGAGCTGGAAAAACAAATGTGTGATGTGTTCTTAGAGGGTAACCGGGTAGAGGCCTTGCTAGATTCAGGAAGTTTAGTTACCCTCGTGAAAGCTGGGTTAGTGAACCCCTTAAAGGTCCAGCAATTACCTATTGGGGTAACTTGCATACATGGGGATAACCATCATTATGTCACTGCTGAAGTGAATATAGAAACTTGTTGTGGGTCAGCAATTGTTAAAGTAGGACTGGTCCCCACCCTGGTGCATGAGGCCATAATAGGGAGGGATTTTCCTCATTTTTGGAAACTGTGGGAATCACGTTTATCAACAAATGTGAGAAGTAAAGAGCCAATTGATAATACCGGTGATTTTATGGATGTACGTGTGTCTTCGGAACTTTCTGACCCTTTGCCTTTTGCTAGTTTGGCTGGGGAAGTGACAGGTGGGGAGCCCAGTGAGGACCCTCTTGCTGGGAACAGAGACATAGTAGTTAGAACTGAAAGCGTGCCTGACCTGGAGGTAAAAAAGGATCTGTTTGCGTCTGAACAGTTAAAGGATCCTACCTTGATAAAGGCTAGAGAGAATGTTAAGATTGTTAATGGGGAACCTGTGGTACCAGGTGACAGGGTTACGTATCCCCACATGGCCATCTGTAATGAGCTCTTGTAACACATTGTCAAAAAGGGTGAGGATGTGGTGGAACAGCTGGTAGTTCCCCAGCCTTATCGGAGAACGGTACTGGATTTAGCTCATAGTCACGTTACAGCAGGACATTTAGGGGCAGAAAAAACCACTGAATGAGTTTTACAAAGGTTTTTCTGGCCAGGGGTTTATAAAGAAGTGTCTGAATATTGTTCTTCCTGTCCTGAATGCCAGTATCATGCCCCTAGACCCCATTTCAGGAGCCCACTAGTTCCCATGCCTATTATAGAGGTCCCATTTGACAGAATAGCCATGGATCTCGTGGGGCCCTTGTTAAAGTCTGCTCGGGGCCATCAGTATATCCTGGTAATTATGGACCATGCCACTCGATATCCTGAGGCTGTCCCTTTACGCACTATCACAACCAAGGCGATAGCTAGGGAGCTGGTGCAGGTTTTTAGTAGAGTGGGAATACCAAAAGAAATTTTTACTGACCAATGTACTCCATTTATGTCAAGGATCATGAAAGAATTGTGCAAATTATTTAAGGTCACTCACCTCAGGACGTCCATCTACCATCCCCAAACTGACGGGTTGGTGGAAAGGTTTAATAAAACATTAAAAAGTATGTTAAAAAAGGTTGTTGATAGAGATGGGAAAAACTAGGATTGTTTGTTGCCCTACTTGTTAATGGCCATCAGAGAAGTTCCTCAGTCCTCTACGGGGTTTTCTCCATTTGATTTGTTGTATGGTAGACACCCCAGAGGGCTGTTGGACATTGCCAAAGAGACGTGGGAAGGACAGCCCACTCCTTATAGAAGCGTTATTGAAAATGTAACACAAATGCAGGATAGGATTGCAGCCGTGGTACCTATTGTCAGAGAGCACATGGAACAGGCCCAAAGTGCTCAACAGAGGGTATATAACTGGAGTGCCAAGATACGGGAATTTGCTCCCAGAGATAGAGTTCTTGTTTTTGTACCCACTGTGGAAAGTAAGTTCCTAGCTAAATGGCAGGGTTCATTTGAGATTAGGGAAAAAGTGAATGAGGTTAATTACAAAGTATAATACAGTACAGAGTTAGGTGCGCCAAATGGACAAGTTCTAATTGTTTAAGAGGGATGATGTGGTGTAATGATACTCAGACTAAATGTTATAGCTAACAAAAAATGTTTCTTTATTTAAACCAAAAAAATGGGGAAGTGAGGGGGATTTGGATACTGAAGGGAGAGGGAAGTGAAAGGGATATATACTTTATGTATATAAGGGATTATCCGTCCGTATCGGATTAGTAAAAATGTTTTTGTTGCTATGACTTTTTTGGAGGCACTCAGGTCGGTGGCGTCCCACCTCTGTAGTGCCTTGAATCTCGTTGTGCTGTCCAGAGCCTAATACAGGTATTTGTATTTTGTAAAAAATGTGGAATAAGTAGAAACAAAAATGGTGGGGGTCCCCCCGGAGGGTCGGTGCGGCAAGGGATCCTAGTGGTCGCTAATTTGTCAGGTAATGAGGGCTCCGGACATACCGTCCTCCCCTGGGCTCTGACAGTACGCGGTGTCGTTCTTCTGAGCGCACCGTGACTGTCTGTGCCGATTGGGGAAGCGGTCACCGTCTTGGAGAGGGAGAAAGACAACTGCTTCTAGCCCTGCTGGGCTATCTGCCGTGTCTTTTCCTCTCCTACAGAGTCCCTTACCTTGTCCTCGTAGCTCCGTCTCGTCCCCACTTGCCGGCGGCCTGCTCCGGTCTCCTTCGGCGGCGTTGTCCTCCTCTTGCTAATGAGGCTCTGTTTGAGAGTTAAAGTCAATGGTTGTAGTAGGTAGAAATTGGTGGTGTACTTCCTACTACAACCATTGACTTTAACTCTCAAACAGAGCCTTAAGAAACAGAGGAGCAAAGAAGGACGAGGGGGAGCCGCCGCTTCATGGATCAAGAACGTCGTGACCTCACAACCCGATCACGTGATCAGGACAACCCGGAAGCAAGAGGAGGACAACGCCGCCGAAGGAGACCGGAGCAGGCCGCCGGCAAGTGGGGACGAGACGGAGCTACGAGGACAAGGTAAGGGACTCTGTAGGAGAGGAAAAGACACGGCAGATAGCCCAGCAGGGCTAGAAGCAGTTGTCTTTCTCCCTCTCCAAGACGGTGACCGCTTCCCCAATCGGCACAGACAGTCACGGTGCGCTCAGAAGAACGACACCGCGTACTGTCAGAGCCCAGGGGAGGACGGTATGTCCGGAGCCCTCATTACCTGACAAATTAGCGACCACTAGGATCCCTTGCCGCACCGACCCTCCGGGGGGACCCCCACCATTTTTGTTTCTACTTATTCCACATTTTTTACAAAATACAAATACCTGTATTAGGCTCTGGACAGCACAACGAGATTCAAGGCACTACAGAGGTGGGACGCCACCGACCTGAGTGCCTCCAAAAAAGTCATAGCAACAAAAACATTTTTACTAATCCGATACTGACGGATAATCCCTTATATACATAAAGTATATATCCCTTTCACTTCCCTCTCCCTTCAGTATCCAAATCCCCCTCACTTCCCCATTTTTTTGGTTTAAATAAAGAAATATTTTTTGTTAGCTATAACATTTAGTCTGAGTATCATTACACCACATCATCCCTCTTAAACAATTAGAACTTGTCCATTTGGCGCACCTAACTCTGTACTGTATTATATCCCTATAGAAGTTTGAGGCACTTCTGAAAATAGGTAGCAGCCTTAGGACAATCTAAATACGCAAGTACATGAGCACTGGATTACCTTCTTTCTAAAACAATAATTACAAAGTATACCAGCCGGGAAAGAGAGAACCCGAACAAATCTACCATGTTAACTTAATCAAACCCTGGAAAGATAGGTTGTCTCTGTCAGCGGAGCCTTGCCCTTCGGTGTCTTCACCTCGGTTGCTTCCCGCAGTAAAGGTGTCAGAGACGTTATCAGCTGATCAGAACAATCAAGTTAAAGAATTTCTCATCCAAAATAGGGAGATATTTTCAGAGCTGCCTGGCCGATCGACCATAATAAAACATGACATTGTCACAGAACCAGGGGCCAGGGTCCATTTAAAGCCATATAGGATTCCTGAAGCTCAGCGAGAAGCTGTTTCTAAAGAAGTTAAAACCATGTTAGAACTTGGAGTCATAGAGGAATCTAACAGTGAGTGGTCCAGTCCCATAGTTCTCATCCCGAAGCCAGACGGTAGCATACGCTTCTGTAATGACTTTTGTAAGTTAAATGAGGTGTCCAAATTTAACGCATACCCCATGCCCCGTGTGGATGAGCTTATAGAAAGGCTGGGAACAGCCAGGTTTCTCACCACGTTGGACCTGACCAAAGGGTACTGGCAAATACCTTTAACTGATAGCGCAAAAGAAAAAACAGCCTTTTCGGTTCCGGAGGGGCTGTACCAGTATAAGATGTTACCCTTTGGGTTGCATGGGGCTCAAGCAACCTTTCAACGGGCGATGGATAAAATTTTGAGGCCCCATAGAAAATATGCAGCTGCCTATTTGGATGATGTGGTAATTCACAGTACAGACTGGGGGTCCCATTTGGTTAAAGTGCAAGCAGTACTGGACTCAATCAGAGAGGTAGGGTTAACTGCTAACCCAAAGAAGCGCTGCCTCGCAATGGAGGAGGTCAAATACTTGGGCTTCACCATAGGTAGAGGTCTGATTAGGCCCCAATTGAATAAAATTGATGCTATTCAAAGCTGGCCTCATCCAATGAATAAAAAACAGGTAAGGGCTTTTTTGGGAATAACTGGGTACTATAGAAGGTTTATTCACAATTTTGCGACCACAGCAGTGCCGTTGTCAGACCTTACCAAAGGGAAGCAGTCAAATATGGTGAAATGGAACCCTGATGCAGAAAAAGCGTTCCAAACATTAAAAGTGGCTTTGTGTTCACAACCGGTATTGATGACACCATGATTTCTCGAAAGAATTTGTTGTACAGACAGATGCCTCAGAGGTAGGGATAGGGGCTGTGTTGTCCCAAACCAGAGATGGGGACGAACACCCTATCATTTATTTGAGTAGGAAACTCAATGAGACAGGGGAGGGGGATATGTGACAAGAACACTGGAATAGTGTTTGAGGGCAGGTATGTTTGTCCCAGGTTCTTGTCTTACCTGTATTAGGAAAATATTTTTGTTTTGTCAGAAGTTAAGAACCTTTTCAGTTTATTGGAAAAGCTGGATAAGGGCCCTGAAAGAAAGATAGGGCAAGTTCCAGACGTTGGGCCCAGTTCGGGTCTTTGGCCTCACAGAGGGCTAATCAGGGTTTCAGCTGTGTAAGTTGGTTATAGGGCTGCTAGCCTGATTAGTGTGTGCAGACTGCCTGGGAAGACTGCAGGATCTCTGTGAGAGAAATACGCTTCCTTATACATGTGAGCCATACAGTGTTGACTGGAAACTGTATTTCTCTGACGTCCTAGTGGATGCTGGGAACTCCGTAAGGACCATGGGGAATAGCGGCTCCGCAGGAGTCTGGGCACATCTAAAGAAAGCTTTAGGATCACCTGGTGTGCACTGGCTCCTCCCCCTATGACCCTCCTCCAAGCCTCAGTTAGATTTCTGTGCCCGACGAGAAGGGTGCACACTAGGGGCTCTCCTGAGCTCTTTGTGAAAGTTTTAGTTTAGGTTTATTATTTTCAGTGAGACCTGCTGGCAACAGGCTCACTGCATCGTGGGACTAAGGGGAGAAGAAACGGACTCACCTGCGTGCAGAGTGGATCGGGTTTCTTAGGCTACTGGACATTAGCTCCAGAGGGACGATCACAGGTTCAGCCTGGATGGGTCCCGGAGCCGCGCCGCCGGCCCCCTTACAGAGCCAGAAGAGCGAAGAGGTCCGGTGAAATCGGCGGCAGAAGACGATCCTGTCTTCAGATAAGGTAGCGCACAGCACCGCAGCTGTGCGCCATTGCTCTCAGCACACTTCACACTCCGGTCACTGAGGGTGCAGGGCGCTGGGGGGGCAGCGCCCTGAGACGCAATAAATCGATAAAAACCTTATATGGCTAAAATAAATGCATCACATATAACTCCTGGGCTATATGGATGCATTTAACCCCTGCCAAAACATACAGAAAAACGGATGATAAGGACGCCGAGAAAGGGGCGGAGCCTATCTCCTCAGCACACTGGCGCCATTTTCCCTCACAGCTCAGTTGGAGGGAAGCTCCCTGGCTCTCCCCTGCAGTCACTACACTACAGAAAGGGGTTAAAAAAGAGAGGGGGGCACAAATTAGGCGCAGTATAAACAATACAGCAGCTATAAAGGGAAAAACACTTATATAAGGTTATCCCTATATATATATATATATATATAGCGCTCTGGTGTGTGCTGGCAAACTCTCCCTCTGTCTCCCCAAAGGGCTAGTGGGTCCTGTCCTCTATCAGAGCATTCCCTGTGTGTGTGCTGTGTGTCGGTACGTTTGTGTCGACATGTATGAGGAGAAAAATGATGTGGAGACGGAGTAGAGTGTCTGTAATAGTGTTATCACCCCCTAGGGGGTCGACACCTGAGTGGATGTACTGTTGAAATTGCGTGACAGTGTCAGCTTTGTATAAAAGACAGTGGTTGACATGAGACAGCCGGCTACTCAGCTTGTGCATGTCCAGACGTCTCATACAGGGGCTCTAAAGCGCCCGTTACCTCAGATACAGACGCCGACACGGATACTGACTCCTGTGTCGACGGTGAAGAGACAACCGTGATTTCCAATAGGGCCACTCATTGCATGATTGATGCAATGGAAAATGTTTACACTTTTCTGATAATATGAATACCACCAAAAAAAGGGGTATTATGTTTGGTGAGGAAAAACTTCCTGTAGTTTTCCTAAATCTGAAAAATAAAATGAGGTGTGTGATGATGCGTGGGTTTCCCCCCGATAACAATTGATAATTCTAAAAAGTTATTGGCAGTATACCTTTTCCCGCCAGAGGTTAGGGTGCGTTGGGAAACACCCCCTACAGGGGATAAGGCGCTCACACGCTTGTAAGAACAAGGGCTCTACCCTCTCTTGAGATGGCCGCCCTTAAGGATCCTGCTGATAAAAAGCAGGAGGGTATCCTAAAATGTATTTACACACATACTAGTGTTATACTGCGACCAGCAATCGCCTCAGCCTGGATGTGCAGTGCTGGGTTGGCGTGGTCGGATTCCCTGACTGGAAATATTGATATCCTAGATAAGGACAGTATATTATTGCCTATAGAGCAATTAAAAGATGCATTTCTATATATGCATGATGCACAGCGGAATATTTGCCGACTGGCATCAAGTATAAGTGCGTTGTATTCTACCAGTAAAGTGGTCAGGGATTCCAAACGGCATTTGGAAGTATTGCCTTAAAAAAAAAGGGGATGTACCCTAGGTCGCCTCTCAAAATAAGACGCCGTATTATCAGGCGCAGTCCTGGTTGGCAAGCGGACAAAAGGGTTCCTCTTTTCTGCTCGTGACAGAGGGAGAGGAAAATGGCTGCAGAGATCAGCCAGTTCCCAGGAACAGAAACCCTTTTCCGCCTCTGCCAAGCCCTCAGTATGACGCTAGGGCTTTACAAGTTCAGGCACGGTAGGGGCCCGTTCTCAGTGAATTTCAGTGCGCAGTGGGCTCACTCGCAAGTAGACCCCGGGATCCTTCAGGTGTTATCTCAGGGGTACAAAATTGGAATTCGAGACGTATTCCCCTCGCCGTTTCCAAAAAGTCTGTTTTACCGACGTCTCCCGCTGACAGGGAGGCAGTTTTGGAAGCCATTCACAAGCTGTATTCCCAGCAGGTGATAATTAAGGTACCCCTCCTGCAACAGGGAACGGGGTATTATTCCACACTATTGTGGTACCGAAGCCAGACGGCTCGGTGAGACCGATTTTAAAATCTAAAATCTTTGAACACTTACATACAGAGGTTCAAATTCAAAATTGAGTCACTCAGAGCAGTGATTGCAAACCTGGAAGAAGGGGACTACATGATGTCTCGGGACATCAAGGATGCTTACCTTCATGTCAAAATTTACCCTTCTCACCAAGGTATCTCAGGTTATGGTACAGAACTGTCACTATCCGTTCAGACGCTGCCGTAGGGAGGGTCCACGGCACCCCGGGTCTTTACTGAAGTAATGACCGAAATGATGATATTCCTTCAAAGGAAGGGAATTTTTAGTTATCCTTTACTTGGACGATTCCCTGATAAGGGTAAGATCCAGGGAACAGTTGGAGATCGGTGTAGCACTATCTCAGGTAGTGTTGCGGCAGCACGATTGGATTCTCAATATTCCAGATTCGCAGCTGGTTCCGACGACTTGTCTTCTGTTCCTAGGGATGATCCTGGACACAGTCCAGAAAGAAGGTGTTTCTCCCGGAGGAAAAAGCCAGGGAGTTATCCGAGCTAGTCAGGAACCTCCTAAAACCAAACCAAGTCTCAGTGCATAAATGCACAAGGGTTCTGGGTAAAAATGGTGGCTTCCTACGAAGCAATCCCATTCGGCAGATTCCACGCAAGACTTTCCAGTGGAACCTACTGGACAAATGGTCCGGGTCGCATCTTCAGATGCATCAGCGGATAACCCTGTCACCAGGGACAAGGGTATCCCTCCTGTGGTGGTTGCAGAGTGCTCATCTTCTAGAGGGCCGCAGATTCGGAATTCAGGACTGGATCCTGGTGACCACGGATGCCAGCCTGCGAGGCTGGGAAGCAGTCACACAGGGAAGGAATATCCAGGGCTTATGGTCAAGCCTGGAGACATCACTTCACATAAATATCCTGAAGCTAAGGGCCATTTACAATGCTCTAAGCTTAGCAAGACCTCTGCTTCAAGGTCAGCCGGTGTTGTTCCAGTCGGACAACATTACGGCAGTCACCCACGTAAACAGACAGGGTGCCACAAGAAGCAGGAGGGCAATGGCAGAAGCTGCAAGGATTCTTCGCTGGGCGAAAAACCATGTGATAGCACTGTCAGCAGTTTTCATTCCGGGAGTGGACAACTGGGAAGCAGATTTCCTCAGCACGACCTCCACCCGGGAGAGTAGGGACTTCACCCAGAAGTCTTCCACATGATTATAAACCGTTGGGAAAAACTCGACAGGTATTGCGCCAGGTCAAGGGACCCTCAGGCAATAGCTGTAGATGCTCTGGTAACACCGTGGGTGTACCAATCAGTGTATGGGTTCCCTCCTCTGCCTCTCATACCCAAGGTACTGAGATTGATAAGATGGAGAGGAGTAAGCACTATGTTAGTGGCTCCGGATTGGACAAGAAGGACTTGGTAACCGGAACTTCAAGAGATGCTCACGGAGGATCCGTGGCCTCTACCTCTAAGAAGGGACCTGCTTCAGCGGGGACCTTGTCTGTTCCAAGACTTGCCGCGGCTGCGTTGACGGCATGGCGGTTGAACGCCGGATCCTGAAGAAAAAAGGCATTCCGGATGAAGTCATCCCTATCCTGATCAAGGCCGGGAAGGATGTAACCGAAAAACATTATCACCGCATTTGGCGAAAATATGTTGCGTGGTGCGAGGCCAGTAAGGCTCGACGGAGGAAATTCAACTGGGTCGATTCCTACATTTCCTGCAAACAGGAGTATCTATGGGCCTGAAATTGGGGTCCATTAAGGTTCAAATTTCGGCTCTGTCGATTTTCTTCCAAAAAAGAACTAGCTTCAGTCCCTGAAGTTCAGACGTTTGTTAAAGGGGTACTGCATATACAGACTCCTTTTGTGCCTTCAGTGGCACTTTGGGATCTCAAGGTGGTTTTTGGGTTCCAAAAGTCACATTGGTTTGACCCACTTAAATCTGTGGAGTTAAAATATCTCACAGAAAAAGTGGTCATGCTGTTGGCTATGGCCTGGGCCAGGCGCGTGTCAGAATTGGTGGCTTTATCCTGTAAAAGCCCTTATCTGAGTTTCCATTCGGACAGGGCGGAATTGAGGACTCGTCCTCAGTTTCTCCCTAAGGTGTTTTCAGCGTTCACCTGAACCAAACCTATTGTGGTGCCTGCGGCTACTAGGGACTTGGGGGACTCCAAGTTGCTAAACGTTGTCAGGACCCGGAAAATATATGTTTCCAGGATGGCTGGAGTCAGGAAATCTGACTTGCTGTTTATCCTGTATGCACCCAACTAGCTGGGTGCTCCTGCTTCTAAGCAGACTATTGCTCGTTGGATTTGTAGTACAATTCAGCTTGCACATTCTGTGGCAGGCCTGCCACAGCCAAAAATCTGTAAATGCCCACTCCACAAGGAAGGTGGGCTCATCTTGGGCAGCTGCCAAGGGGTCTCGGCTTTACAACTTTGCCGAGCAGTTACTTGGTCAGGAGCAAATACGTTTGTAAAATTCTACAAATTTGATACCCTGGCTGAGGAGGACCGGGAGTTCTCTCATTGGGTGCTGCAGAGTCATCCGCACTCTCCCGCCCGTTTTGGGAGCTTTGGTATAATCCCCATGGTCCTTACGGAGTTCCCAGCATCCACTAGGACGTCAGAGAAAATAAGAATTTACTTACCGATAATTCTATTTCTCGTAGTCCGTAGTGGATGCTGGGCGCCCATCCCAAGTGCGGATTGTCTGCAATACTGGTACATAATTATTGTTACCAAAAAATTCGGGTTATTGCTGTAGTGAGCCATCTTTTCTAGAGGCTCCTCTATTATCATGCTGTTAACTGGGTTCAGATCACAAGTTGTACAGTGTGATTGGTGTGGCTGGTATGAGTCTTACCCGGGATTCAAAATCCTTCCTTATTGTGTACGCTCGTCCGGGCACAGTATCCTAACTGAGGCTTGGAGGAGGGTCATAGGGGGAGGAGCCAGTGCACACCAGGTGATCCTAAAGCTTTCTTTAGATGTGCCCAGACTCCTGCGGAGCCGCTATTCCCCATGGTCCTTACGGAGTACCCAGCATCCACTACGGACTACGAGAAATAGAATTATCGGTAAGTAAATTCTTATTTTTTTTGTTTAGAGACAGTTAGGAACGTCTTGTGTTTAGTTAGTGCCGGACAGGTAAGGTATTTTCTTTTAATGTTTGTTTAGTTTTCTGCTTAATAAAACTGTTCGTGGCCAGTTGCACCACACACTGGACTTGTGTGATTCCTCAGCTGCTGCTTGCTAACATTTACCCCACGAAACGGCACCTTATTCCGTTCCTTTGTTACAACATATATATATATATATATATATATATATATATATATATATATATATATATATATATATAATTTTTTTTATTTTAGAGATGTGCTGCGGGCACTTTTCGTGTTTTGGTTCTAATTCCCCGCTCGTGTTTTGGTTTAGGGTTGGTGTTTCCAAAACTACCCTTTCTTTTTGTTTTTGATCTGGATGATTTTTTAAAAAAACATAAAATCAGCTAAAATCACAGAATTTGGAAATGAGTGGAAATGAATGTTATTGAGGTTAATACCGTAGGATCAAAATAACCCCCAGTCTATTCTGAACGCCTCACAATATTGTTTTTAGGCCAAAAGGTTGCACCGAGGTTGCTGTATGACTAAGCTAAGCGACACAACCACCTGGCCCATCTAGTAGTGGCATGCAGTGGCTGAATGTCGAAAGTGGCCCGCAATTTTTCAGTCCACTGACCGCATCTCGTGCACCCCCCTATCATTTTTCAAAAATTCTGCAATTGGTGGACTTATACGGCAGTACCCCTGGACTAATCTAATACAGCAGTACCCCTGGACTTATACGGCAGTGTCAGACAGGATGGCACTTTAAAAAACCATGCCCCAAACAGCACATGATGCAAAGATGAAAAAGAGGTGCACAAAGGTTCCTGTATGACTAAGCTAAGCGACGCAAGTGTGCAGCACAAACACCTGTCCCATCTAGGAGTGGCACTGCAGTGTCAGACAGGAGGGCAGATATAAAAAAAAAAAAAGGCCCCAAACAGCACATCATGCAAAGATGAAAAAGAGGTGCAATGAGGTATCTGTATGACTAAGCTAAGTGACACAAACAATTGGCCCATCTTGGAGTGGCATTGCAGTGTCAGACAGGAGGGCAATTAAAAAAAAAAATAGTACCCAAACAGCACATCATGCCAAGAAGTTAGAGGGCAATGAGGTAGCTGTATGACTAATCTAAGCGACACAAGAGTGCAGCACAAACACCTGTCCCATCTAGGGTTGGCACTGCAGTCCCACTGCACTAATTGCGGATACCGGACGCACGTCTAACACCAGCATAGATGTTATGGCCTCAGTAATCTGCATAGCAGCAGGGTGTGTGTATATATGTGTATGTATATATATATATATATATGTGTGTGTGTATATATATCTATCTATATATCTATATCTATATATATATATATATATATATATATATATATATATATATATATCATACATATATAATACGGCAGGATCACTGGAATTATACGCCAGTATCACTGGAATTATGCGGCAGGATCTTTGTCAAGATTACACATCAGTGTAGGTAGCCCACATAAATATCCATATAGCCCTCCCACCAATTAGCCATCAGTGAACACCCACTCATATTTAAAAGTGCACAACAAATCACTTTTCATGTGCACAAAGACATAATACATACTATAAAACGAGATTGAACATACCAATATCCCATATTGTATAAATCCTCAGCGGCATGCCTGTAAACTGAGAGGCGGCGTGCGTACCACTGCGCGCTGCACTTCCAGTATCTGGAATGCAAAGTTCCGATCATGTGACAGGAAGTACATGCTTCTATGCTGAAGCACCGTAGCTAGTATTGGAAGCAATCAACCAGTGTTTCTGTTTCTATAGTAACCATAGCATCAGGACTAGTCATAGCTCAGCATGTCACTCTGAGCTAATCACATCATCCAGAGCAAATAGATAGAAATGACACTGATTATTCATCACAGTATCACATATCTAATAGTGCTTTTTAGCTACAGCATCACATGTACATTTCACTACAATGTTAATTGTTGATTCCCACTGGAACCTCTCCATAAATATAACAATCCGCTGTGGGCTCATACAAATCAGGGAAAGCTATATTGAATATACAGCTTATGTAACATGAACACAATGCAAAGAACAGTATATAAACATTAGTATATAAAAAAACAATGCTTTAGAGAAAAACATTGTTTCTAGTGGCATGGATACAGTCTGTTTGTCCAAGGAAGCACAACCGTAAAATGAAATAAAAATAAGAAAAAATACGTAAAGTCCAATATTTTTAGTTGAAAAATTTGATAGCTCACTCCAAAAAGATACCATATTGGATGCCTTCATTTAAGCCCCGAGGGCGTAGAGTGTCAAGTTGGTGAATCCACGATGCTTCTCGTTGGAGCAATAGCCTATAATCTCCAATGAAACTAGAGGCAGCATCCTAGATTAAACAGCGTGACCTTTTATAATCGACGTTTCGGGATTAATTCTCTTTCATCAGGACATTTCAAACATAGTGCAACAAATAACTTACATACACTAAAAACACCTCCACTGTCTCCCGCGGTCCCAGTCCTGGTCCGCACTGCTGGTTGCGGATGTGACGTCACAGCGGAAGTGTGCGCAGGGACGAGGCACCCGTTGTCATGGGGACACATTCACACGGTATGCACATCGTACGACTTGAAAACATGTCCCGCACGATGCGTCACTATAAAGAATAGCTATCTATCTATCTATATATCTCTATATCTCAAATAATTGTCCACGAAAGATGTCCATGCAACTGGGGGCGCGGAAGACAGTGGAGGTGTTTTTAGTGTATGTAAGTAATGAAGTCCTTTGTTGCACTATGTTTGAAACACTCTGATGAAGGGGAATTAACCCCGAAACGATGATTAATAAAAGGTAACACTGTTCACACCATTTCAAATCTTGGAGTGCCGCATCTCGTTATTCTTTGGATGTATTTGTGGGTATGCCGACCGCAGGAGGGCCCCCAAGTCAGTTAATCTGGCGTGAGCTGCCAGTGGAGTGCCGGGCCATGTGCAGATATATATAGCTACCCCCCCCCCCCAGTGGCGAAAGATGCCCCCCATCAACCCCCGCACCTCTTTGTGCAGCAGAGCGTGGGTCTCAGGGGAGACTGATCATCAGTCCCCTTTGCTGCAGCTGATCTCTGCCTACGCCAGCATAGTTTAATATTGGCACATGCGCAGCTCACAAGGCATTCTGGGGCACAATGTCGTGAGTGATATCAGCGGTCAGAGACTGCCGTGTCACTCCGAGGGGGCCGCAACAAGATGAAGTGGATTTCCTCAATACAGAAGGGGACACAGCCGGCCAGCACTTCATATGTTATACGACATGGCAAGGTAACGCATTCCTGGCTGCAGTTGAATCACATATGTTATTGGCAGTTAAGTGGTTATTGAAAGATCAAGAAACAGATGATATAATTTTGGCATGAAGTTTTTGTGTGTCATAGGTGCATGTATTTGGTAATCTTGTAACAAATGTGACTGAGTAAAAATGCTTATAATTAACCAACCTCAAATTACTTTTCATTTCTGAGAAACTCACTTGATTGTTATGGTGACTTGACCAAAAATAAAGTATACAGTATTGTGGTTGATTGAAACAGAATACATTTCCGTTTATTTGTATAAAATCCACATATTTTGCAACTCTATATACTCAACTCCCACAAACACTAGGAACCCTGACTATCGGTATTGTAACCGCTTCCCGAACTATATAGTGAGAAAAGCTGAGTATTAGGAGGCAACCTACAATAACAATGGGGAAACATATAAAGTCCATGCAGGTAGTGCTTTGGTCTCACCCAGTGCTCCAAGTGCAGTAATGCAAACAGTTGTAACATCATTCCGCCCCAATATAGATAATAGTCTAGTAGGTAAATTGTAAATTTACTATGCAGCGCTTTTTAAAGCTACAATCTCCTTGGCGGTTTTGTACGCTGGATTTAAAAGGACAGTATTGAATGCAATATGTGCCTGGGTTTCTGTTAACATATTTTTTGTTCCTTTAAGTGCCTTGGCCAAAAGCTTTCAAAATCGCTACATTGTAAGTTTACCTGTAGGTCTATGTAACAAATTAACGCTGTTTTCTCTGACGTCCTAGTGGATGCTGGGGACTCCGTCAGGACCATGGGGATATAGCGGCTCCGCAGGAGACAGGGCACAATAATAAAAGCTTTAGGATCAGGTGGTGTGCACTGGCTCCTCCCCCTATGACCCTCCTCCAAGCCTCAGTTAGATTTTTGTGCCCGACGAGAAGGGTGCAATCTAGGTGGCTCTCCTGAGCTGCTTAGAATAAAAGTTTAAGTTAGGTTTTTTATTTTCAGTGAGTCCTGCTGGCAACAGGCTCACTGCTACGAGGGACTTAGGGGAGAGAAGAAAACTCACCTGCGTGCAGGATGGATTTGCTTCTTAGGCTACTGGACACCATTAGCTCCAGAGGGAGTCGGAACACAGGTCTCACCCTGGGGTTCGTCCTGGAGCCGTGCCGCCGACCCCCCTTGCAGATGCCGAAGTTGAAGAGGTCCAGAGGTCCAGAAACAGGCGGCAGAAGACTTTCAGTCTTCATAAGGTAGCGCACAGCACTGCAGCTGTGCGCCATTGTTGTCAGCACACTTCACCAACAGTCACCAACTGTCACTGAGGGTGCAGGGCGCTGGGGGGGGCGCCCTGGGCAGCAATGTATAATACCTTTTTATGGCTAAAAGATACATCACATATAGCCCTTGAGGCTATATGGATGTATTTAACCCCTGCCAGATCTCACAAACTCCGGGAGAAGAGCCCGCCGAAAAGGGGGCGGGGCCTATTCTCCTCAGCACACGGCGCCATTTTCCTGCTCAGCTCTGCTGTGAGGAAGGCTCCCAGGCTCTCCCCTGCACTGCACTACAGAAACAGGGTTAAAACAGAGAGGGGGGGGGCACTTATTTGGCGATATGATTACATATATAAAAATGCTATAAGGGAAAACACTTGTATAAGGGGTTGTCCCTGTATAATTATAGCGTTTTTGGTGTGTGCTGGCAAACTCTCCCTCTGTCTCCCCAAAGGGCTAGTGGGGTCCTGTCCTCTGTCAGAGCATTCCCTGTGTGTGTGCTGTGTGTCGGTACGTGTGTGTCGACATGTAGGAGGACGATGTTGGTGAGGAGGCGGAGCAAATTGCCTGTATTGGTGATGTCACTCTCTAGGGAGTCGACACTGGAATGGATGGCTTATTTAGGAATTACGTGATAATGTCAACACGCTGTAAGGTCGGTTGACGACATGAGACGGCCGGCAAACAAATTAGTACCTGTCCAGGCGTCTCAGACACCGTCAGGGGCTTGTAAAAACGCCCATTTACCTCAGTCGGTCGACACAGACACGGACACTGACTCCAGTGTCGACGGTGAAGAAACAAACGTATTTTCCTTTAGGGCCACACGTTTCATGTTAAGGGCAATGAAGGAGGTGTTACATATTTCTGATACTACAAGTACCACAAATAAGGGTATTATGTAGGGTGTGAATAAACTACTTGTAGTTTTTCCTGAATCAGATAAATTAAATGAAGTGTGTGATGATACGTGGGTTTCCTCCGATAGAAAATTATTGGCGGTATACCTTTTCCCGCCAGAAGTTAGGGCGAGTTGGGAAACACACCTTAGGGTGAATAAGGCGCTCACACGCTTATAAAACAAGTGGCGTTACCGTCTCCAGATACGGCAGCCCTCAAGGAGCCAGCTGATAGGAAGCTGAAAAATATCCTAAAAGTATATACACATATACTGGTGTTATACTACGACCAGCAATCGCCTCAGCCTGGATGTGCAGCGCTGAGGGGGCTTGGTCGGATTTCCTGACTGAAGATATTGATACCCTTGACAGGGACAAGATTTTATTGACTATAGAGCATTTTAAGGATGCATTTCTATATATGCGAGATGCGCAGAGGGATATTTGCATTCTGGCATCAAGAGTAAATGTGATGTCCATATCTGCCAGACGACAGTGGTCAGGTGATGCAGATTCCAGACGGCACATGGAAGTATTGCCGTATAAAGGGGCGGTCCATCGGACCTGGTGGCCATGGCAACAGCTGAAAAATCCACCTTTTGTTACCCCAAGTCACATCTCAGCAGAAAAGGACACAGTCTTTTCAGTCTCAGTCCTTTCGTCCCCATAAGGGCAGGCGGGCAAAAGGGCCAGTCATATCTGCCCAGGGGTAGAGGAAAGGGAAGAAGACTGCAGCAGGCAGCCCATTCCCAGGAACAGAAGCCCTCCACAGCTTCTGCCAAGTCCGCAGCATGACGCTGGGGCCGTACAAGCGGACTCAGGTGCGGTAGGGGGTCATCTCAAGAGTTTCAGCACGCAGTGGGCTCACTCACAAGTGGACTCCTGGATCCTACACGTAGTATCCCAGGTGTACATTGGAAATTCGAGACGTCTCCCCCTCACAAGTTCCTGAAGTCTGCTTTACCAACGTCTCCCTCCGACAGGGAGGCAGTATTGGGAACAATTCACAGGCTGTATTCCCAGCAGGTGATAATCAAAGTACCCCTTCTACAACAAGGGAAGGGGTATTATTCCACACTATATTGTGGTACTGAAGCCAGACGGCTAGGTGAGATCTGAAATATTTGAACACTTACATACAAGCGTTCAAATCAAGATGGAGTCACTCAGAGCAGTGATAGCGAACCAGGAAGAAGGGGACGATATGGTGTCACTGGATATCAGGGACGCTTACCTACATGTCCAAATTTGCCCTTCTCACCAAGGGTACCTCAGGTTCGTGGTACAGAACTGTCACTATCAGTTCAGACGCTGCCGTTTGGATTGTCCACGGCACCCGGGTCTTTACCAAGGTAATGGCCGAAATGATGATTCTTCTTAAAAGAAATATGGACGCTTTCCTGATAAGGGCAAGGTCCAGAGAACAGTTGGAGGTCGGAGTAGCACTATCTTAAGTAGTTCTACGACAGCACGAGTGGATTCTAAATATTCCAAAATCGCAGTTTTTTCCGACGACACGTCTACTGTTCCTAGGGATGATTCTGGACACAGTCCAGAAAAGGATGTTTTCTCCCGGAGAAGAAAGCCAGGGAGTTATCCGAGCTAGTCAGGAACCTCCTAAAACCAGGAAAAGTATCAGTGCATCATTGCACAAGGATCCTGTGAAAAATGGCGGTTTCTTACAAAGCGATCCCATTCGGTAGATTTCATGCAAGAACCTTTACGTGGGATCTGCTGGAAAAATGGTCCGGATCGCATCTTCAGATGCATCAGCGGATAACCCTGTCTCCAAGGACAAGGGTGTTTCTTCTGCGGTGGCTGCAGAGTGCTCATCTATGAAAGGGCCGCAGATTCGGCATTCAGGACTGGATCCTGGTGACCACGGATGCCAGCCTGAGTGGCTGGGGAGCAGTCACACAAGGAAAACATTTCCAGAGAGTGTGATCGAGTCTGGAGACTTCTCTCCACATAAATATACTGGAGCTAAGGGCAATTTACAATGCTCTAAGCTTAGCAAGACCTCTGCTTCAAGGTCAGCCGGTATTGATCCAGTGGGACAACATCACGGCAGTCGCCCACGTAAACAGACAGGGCGGCACAAGAAGCAGGAGGGAAATGGCAGAAACTGCAAGGATTCTTCGCTGGGCGAAAAATCATGTGATAACACTCTCGGCAGTGTTCATTCCGGGAGTGGAAAACTGGGAAGCAGACTTCCTCAGCAGGCATGACCTCCACCCGGGAGAGTGGGGACTTCATCGGGAAGTCTTCCACATGATTGTAAACCGTTGTGAAAAACCAAAGGTGGACATGATGGCGTCCCGCCTGAACAAAAAACTAGATATTGCGCCAGGTCAAGGGACCCTCAGGCAATAGCGGTGGACGCTCTGGTAACACTGTGGATGTACCAGTCAGAGTATGTGTTCCCTCCTATGCCTCTCATACAAAAAGTACTGAGAATCATAAGAGGGAGATGAGTAAGAATGATACTCGTGGTTCCGGATTGGCCAAGAAGGACTTGGTACCCGAAACTTCAAGAGATGTTCACGGAAGACCCGTGGCCTCTACCTTTAAGAAAGGACCTGCTCCAGCAGGGGCCTTGTCTGTTCCAAGACTTACCGCGGCCGCGTTTGACGGCATGGCGGTTGAACGCCGGATCCTGAAAGGGCATTCCAGATGAAGTCATCCCTACCCTGGTCGAAGACAGGAAGGATGTAACCGCAAAACATTTTCACCGCATTTGGCGAAGATATGTTGCGTGGTGTGAGGCCAAGAAGGCCCCTACAGAGGAATTCCAACTGGGTCGTTTCCTACATTTCCTGAAAACAGGACTGTCTATGGGCCTAAAATTAGGGTCCATTAAGGTTCAAATTTCGGCCCTGTCGAATTTCTTCCAGAAAGAACTGGCTTTAGTGCCTGACGTTCAGATGTTTGTAAAAGGGGTACTGCATATACAGCCTCCTTTTGTGCCCCAGTGGCACCTTGGGATCTCAATGTTGTTTTGAGTTTCCTAAAGTCACATTGGTTTGAACCACTCACCACTGTGGACTTAGCATCGTCACCTTCCATGTGAGATATTTTATTAGCCCTGGCTTCAGCCAGGCGTGTGTCAGAATTGGCGGCTTTATCATATATAAAGCCCTTACTTAATTTTTCATTCTGACAGGGCAGAATTGAGGACTCGTCCTCAATTTCTCCTTAAGGTGTTTTCTGTTTTTCACATGAACCAACCTATTGTGGTACCTGCGGGTACTAGGGACTTGGAGGACTCCAAGTTACTTGACGTTGTCAGGGCCCTGAAAAATATGTTTCCAGGAAGGCTGGAGTCAGAAAATCTGACTCGCTGTTTAGCCTGTATGCACCCAACAAGATGGGTGCTCCTGCTTCTAAGCAGACGATTGCTCGCTGGATTTGTAATACAATTCAGTTTACACATTCTGTGGCAGGCCTGCCACAGCCAAAATCGGTAAAAGCCCATTCCAAAAGGAAGGGGGCTCATCTTGGGCGACTGCCCGAGGGGTCTCGGCTTTACAACTTTGCCGAGCAGTTACTTGGTCAGGGGAAAACACGTTTGCTAAATTCTACAAATTTGATACCCTGGCTGAGGAGGACATGGAGTTCTCTCATTCGGTGCTGCAGGGTCATCCGCACTCTCCCGCCCGTTTGGGAGCTTTGGTATAATCCCCATGGTCCTGACGGAGTCCCCAGCATCCACTAGGACGTCAGAGAAAATAAGATTTTACTTACCGATAAATCTATTTCTCGTAGTCCGTAGTGGATGCTGGGCGCCCATCCCAAGTGCGGATTGTCTGCAATACTTGTACATAGTTATTGTTACAAAAATCGGGTTATTCTTGTTGTGAGCCATCTTTTCAGAGGCTCCTTCGTTGTTATCATACTGTTAACTGGGTTCAGATCACAGGTTGTACGGTGTGATTGGTGTGGCTGGTATGAGTCTTACCCGGGATTCAATATCCTTCCTTATTATGCACGCTCGTCCGGGCACAGTATCCTAACTGAGGCTTGGAGGAGGGTCATAGGGGGAGGAGCCAGTGCACACCACCTGATCCTAAAGCTTTTATTATTGTGCCCTGTCTCCTGCGGAGCCGCTATATCCCCATGGTCCTGACGGAGTCCCCAGCATCCACTACGGACTACGAGAAATAGATTTATCGGTAAGTAAAATCTTATTTTCCTTCTCACACTCCACACTCTCTTTTCAAGTTAAGTTTGTAGTTTCCACTGTGCTACACTCATTTTCTGTTCCAGCTGCTTGCTTACTTTGCTTTGTGCAAATAAAGTTATGTTTTGAAGGCACCGCTGTGTGTGTGTGTGCTTACACATCATGAATAGGTTGGCCAGTCCCGGGCCATTTTATCAATCCCGAGTATCGGGATTGAAAAAAAGTCAATCCCAGGATACTTGGAATTGGGTTGAAGACCTGCCCACACAAATACTCACCATTGTGGGTGAGAACCGGGCTGGTGAGATGCGAGGTGCATTCCTGGCGGCGTAGGCGACTGTCATCAAATTCCCCATCATGGGTGGGAGGGTGGGTGGGGGTGGCTGGAGTTAGACTGCACAGCGTCACCTCTGACATCATGTCACGCTTTGCTGTACACACAGCAGGGGGAGGAGGGAGTCGGGCATCATCTGAGCCTCCTGCTCAACGCTGCCCGGCATTGAAAAAAAAAAACCCCAAAAAAAAACCAATGAGGCAGGTAAATCCCGCAATCTTTGGGATTGGAGCTTCCAATCCCGCTATTGAATCCCACCCATTTTTTTGCCTAAATCCAGGGATCCCGCCAATCCCGATACCGGGATTTGCCTCCCTAATCAGGGAATAAGCTAGTTTGCTTTGCTTGTACCAATTCAGTAGGAGAGGGATGTGTGTGAATGGGAGGGGGGTTACATAACTACTGTACCTTTTAGATAAATAACGTGGGAATTGTTTTAAAATAATGGGTTATTGGTATATTTGCTAAGCTTCTCTCCTTGTTTAGGCATAGTTGTTAGAACTGCAGAACAAAAGTAAAAGACAGCATGTTGGTAAATGAACATAGACATCCCATTGAAGCCTAATTTACTTATACAAACCAATTGCTCAGTTTAACAAATGATTGTTTTATAGGTTTATTGAAATAGTTGGAAAAAAATGGATGTGCAATGTTTAGTGTAAACAACAAATGCTCCCTAGTTTCTTACACAAAAACAGATAGTAATGTAGCATAAATACTAAGCCAATAACTCAACTGAAGCTCAGTGCAGCGCCATCGTATGCCAAGGGAGTTTATTTGCTTGTTTTGTTTTTTTTACTAGGACCCTTGCCAAAAACATTTGATGATTTCTGGCGGATGGTGTGGGAACAGAAAGTCTTAATAATTGTGATGACGACAAGGTAACATCTCACAATTTAATTTATAGTAGAGATTATTATTCTAAAAGTGCTCAAACCATACCTTGTGTATATATGCGCGTGTGTGTGTATGTATATATATACAGGTTGAGTATCCCATATCCAAATATTCCGAAATACGGACTTTTTTGTGCGAGAGTAAGATAGTGAAACCTTTGTTTTCTGATGGCTCAATGTACACAAACTTTGTTTAATACACAAAGTTATTAAAAATATTGTATTAAATGACCTTCAGGCTGTGTGTATAAGGTGTATATGAAACATTAATGAATTGTGTGAATGTACACACACTTTGTTTAATGCACAAATTTATAAAAATATTGGCTAAAATTACCTTCAGGCTGTGTGTATATGGTGTATATGAAACATAAATGTATTCTGTGCTTAGATTTAGGTCCCATCACCATGATATCTCAGTATGGTATGCAATTATTCCAAAATACGGAAAAATCCCAAATCCAAAATACCTCTGGTCCCAAGCATTTTGGATAAGGGATACTCAACCTGTGTGTGTGTATATATATATATATATATATATATATATATATATATTCTTATGGTTTGAAAGTCAATTTGGGGAAAAAAATGATATAACTGTTTTTTGTTTTGTTTGTTTTTTAAATTGTTGAGCCTTAAGTCTTTGCTCAATGTCTTTCTGGTACTTACCTGATTAGTGAGTACTAGGTATGTCATTGCACAACCACAAACACATGAGGCATACTCAGAAACTGCTAGATTTCTTTCTTATATATTGGTGTTAGTACCAGCCTCACCTTTTCATCAATCTTAATCTTTTACTTAAAATTTTTAATGAGGAGCCAGTGTTTTCGATCATTCTATGATTCCACTATTTTATGGGGATGACAAATATGATTGTTGTACACTGTCCTGGACTACTTAAAAGACAACTAAATTAATTTCCCCAGAGCTTGGACCTTCTAAAGACTTGTGATAATGTTGATATTATCTTAAACCATAAAGCTATACCTTTAAACACACTTTTACCATGGAGCCGCTGCGGCCGCTAGACTTAATATGCACTCTGCGTACTTTGTACGCTATTTGCGTACAGAGTCCCGTACCTTGTACGGACTTAGCGTACAAACGCTGCGCTGGGGGTACAAAGTACACACAGCGCGCACACACCCAGAGATATACTTTAAACCTTAGTAGTAATGCAATGAAATTATATTACACCTTAAACCTTATGCAGCAATGCAATGCAATGATGTTACACCTTAAACCTTATACAATTAGGTAATGTAATACACTTTAAACCCTAGCAGGGAAAAGAGGACACAACACCGATTTGTAGTTAAAACTGGGTTTCCGACACCACAGAGTATATATCTGGAAGGGGGTTAACAATACAATTTATACACTACAATACAACAGAGTAAATGGCTACAGTCAATGTACATACGTGAGAATATTCGCATGCGCTTCCTGGTCCAGTCCTCCGCTAATCAGGTAGATAGCGTTAAGAGTCTTCTGACCGGCCAGGCAGCAACAGGCTTTTTAAACACTACTTCCAAAAGCAATACAATGGATACTGTAATCCCTTTGTCCATTGGACACATGGATGCATCTTTACATTACAGGAGAGGTCATAGGTTGATTTGAAAAGGTGGGCGATGTCTTTCTCAACTGCTCTTGTGGGTGGTCTCCTTTGGATTCCCGCCGCATACATACGGTTTATATCTATATTCTACTTCTGCACATAACTATATGCAGGAAAATGCGATCTTCCTCTAACCAACACCGGAATGTTACCCTTAAAATACCCTACAGCTGGATACCAGACACCACCTTATAACCTTAGTCTGTCCCTTCCTATCATGCAAAGGCGAATCCCTTAGTCCTGCAATCATTTAAACTGTTGATACTTGCTGATGTGGTGCAGGGGGGCTATGTGTACAATGTGCACTATTTGGATTTAATATGTAATGTTTTGATAACCCTCTATGTGCTCACAAACTCCGCCGTAAATACCCATACCACGCGCAGGACCGACCATACGCAAATTGCGGATATGTGCACGCACGGCGGAGCAAGTGCACGCGCAGCGGCCATGTGTGTGTTGTTAGTACGCGCTGTGTGTACTACAATATTTCTCTGACGTCCTAGTGGATGCTGGGAACTCCGTAAGGACCATGGGGAATAGACGGCTCCGCAGGAGACTGGGCACATCTAAAGAAAGATTTAGGACTATCTGGTGTGCACTGGCTCCTCCCCCTATGACCCTCCTCCAAGCCTCAGTTAGATTTCTGTGCCCGGCCGAGCTGGATGCACACTAGGGGCTCTCCTGAGCTCCTAGAAAGAAAGTATAGTTTAGGTTTTTTATTTTACAGTGAGACCTGCTGGCAACAGGCTCACTGCACCGAGGGACTAAGGGGAGAAGAAGCGAACCTACCTAAGTGGTGGTAGCTTGGGCTTCTTAGGCTACTGGACACCATTAGCTCCAGAGGGATCGAACACAGGACCCGACCTCGTCGTCCGTTCCCGGAGCCGCGCCGCCGTCCCCCTTACAGAGCCAGAAGCAAGAAGGTCCGGAAAATCGGCGGCTGAAGACTTCTGTCTTCTCCAAGGTAGCGCACAGCACTTTAGCTGTGCGCCATTGCTCCTCATGCACACCACACACTGCGGTCACTGATGGGTGCAGGGCGCTGGGGGGGGGCCCTGAGCAGCAATAAATAGCACCTTGGCTGGCAAACTGACACCATTTCTCTAACGTCCTAGTGGATGCTGGGGACTCCGTCAGGACCATGGGGAATAGCGGGCTCCGCAGGAGACAGGGCACATCTAAAAAAGCTTTTAGGTCACATGGTGTGTACTGGCTCCTCCCCCTATGACCCTCCTCCAAGCCTCAGTTAGGTTTTTGTGCCCGTCCGAGAAGGGTGCAATCTAGGTGGCTCTCTTAAAGAGCTGTTTAGAAAAGTTTTTTTTTAGGTTTCATTCAGTGATTCCTGCTGGCAACAGGATCACTGCAACGAGGGACTTAGGGGAGAGATCTCCAACTCACCTGCGTGCAGGATGGATTGGGATCTTAGGCTACTGGACACTGAGCTCCAGAGGGAGTCGGAACACAGGTCAGCCTGGGGTTCGTCCCGGAGCCGCGCCGCCGATCCCCCTTACAGACGCTGAAGAAGACGGCAGAACGGAGGTCCGGAAACAGGCGGCAGAAGACTTCACAGTCTTCATGAAGGTAGCGCACAGCACTGCAGCTGTGCGCCATTGTTGTCACACGGCTCACTGACCTAGTCACGGAGGGTGCAGGGCGCTGCTGGGGGCGCCCTGGGCAGCAATATAAGTACCTTATTGGCAAAATAAATACATCACATATAGCCATTAAGGCTATATGTATGTATTTTAACCCAGGCCAGTTCTTAAAAACCGGGAGAAAAAACCCGCCGAAAAGGGGGCGGAGCTTATTCTCCTCAGCACACAGCGCCATTTTCCCTCACAGAAAGGCTGAGGGGAAGGCTCCCATGCTCTCCCCTGCACTGCACTACAGAAACAGGGTTAAAACAGAGAGGGGGGGCACTGATTTGGCGATATAAATATATATTAAATGCTATAAGGGAGGAACACTTTTATAAAGGTTGTCCCTGTATAATTATAGCATTTTGGTGTGTGCTGGCAAACTCTCCCTCTGTCTCCCCAAAGGGCTAGTGGGTCCTGTCCTCTATCAGAGCATTCCCTGTGTGGGTGCTGTATGTCGGTACGTGTGTGTCGACATGTATGAGAAAAATGTTGGTGAGGAGGCGGAGCAAATTGCCTGTAATGGTGATGTCACTCTCTAGGGAGTCGACACCGGAATGGATGGCTTACTTGTGGAAGTACGTGATCATGTCAACACGCTGCGAGCCGGTTGACGACATGAGACGACCGGCAAACAAATTAGTACCTGTCCAGGCGTCTCAGACACCGTCAGGGGCTTGTAAAAACGCCCATTTACCTCACGGACACTGACTCCAGTGTCGACGGTGAAGAAACAAACGTATTTTCCTTTAGGGCCACACGTTACATGTTAAGGGCAATGAAGGAGGTGTTACATATTTCTGATACTACAAGTACCACAAATAAGGGTATTTTGTAGGGTGTGAATAATCTACTTGTAGTTTTGCCTGAATCAGATAAATTAAATGAAGTGTGTGATGATACGTGGGGTTCCTCCGATAGAAAGTTATGGGCGGTATACCCTTTCCCGCCAGAAGTAAGGGCGAGTTGGGAAACACACCTTAGGGTGGATAAGGCGCTCACACGCTTATAAAACAAGTGGCGTTACCGTCTCCAGATACGGCCGCCCTCAAGGAGCCAGCTGATAGGAAGCTGAAAAATAGCCTAAGAAGTATATACACACATACTGGTGTTATACTGTGACCAGCAATCGCCTCAGACTGGATGTGCAGCGCTGAGGGGGCTTGGTCGGATTTCCTGACTGAAAATTTTGATACCCTTGACAGGGACAAGATTTTATTGTCTATAGAGCATTTTAAGGATGCATTTCTATATATGCGTGATGCGCAGAGGGATATTTGCATTCTGGCATCAAGAGTAAATGTGATGTCCATATCTGCCAGACGAAGACACGACAGTGGTCAGGTGAGGCAGATTCCAGACGGCACATGGAAGTATTGCCGTATAAAGGGGCGGTCCATCGGACCTGGTGGCCATGGCAACAGCTGAAAAATCCACCTTTTGTTCCCCGAGTCACATCTCAGCAGAAAAGGACACAGTCTTTTCAGTCTCAGTCCTTTCGTCCCCATACGGGCAGGCGGGCAAAGGCCAGTCATATCTGCCCAGGGGTAGAGGAACGGGAAGAAGACTGCAGCAAGCAGCCCATTCCCAGGAACAGAAGCCCTTCACAGCTTCTGCCAAGTCCGCAGCATGACGCTGGGGCAGTACAAGCGGACTCAGGTGCGGTAGGGGGTCATCTCAAGAGTTTCAGCACGCAGTGGGCTCACTCGCAAGGGGACTCCTGGATCCTACATGTAGTATCCCAGGTGTACATTGGAAATTCGAGACGTCTCTTCCTCACAAGTTCCGGAAGTCTGTTTTACCAACGTCTACCTCCGACAGGGAGGCAGTATTGGAAACAATTCACAGGCTGTATTCCCAGCAGGTGATAATCAAAGTACCCCTCCTACAACAAGGGAGGGGGTATTATTCCACACTATATTGTGGTACTGAAGCCAAACGGCTCGGTGAGATCTGAAATATTTGAACACTTACATACAAGCGTTCAAATCAAGATGGAGTCACTCAGAGCAGTGATAGCGAACCAGGAAGAAGGGGACGAGATGGTGTCACTGGATATCAGGGACATTTACCTACATGTCCAAATTTGCCCTTCTCACCAAGGGTACTTCAGGTTCGTGGTACAGAACTGTCACTATCAGTTCAGACGCTGCCGTTTGGATTGTCCACGGCGCCCCGGGTCTTTACCAAGGTAATGGCCGAAATGATGATTCTTCTTAAAAGAAACTTGGACGCTTTCCTGATAAGGGCAAGGTCCAGAGAACAGTTGGAGGTCGGAGTAGCACTATCTTTAATAGTTCTACGACAGCACGAGTGGATTTTAAATATTCCAAAATCGTAGCTTTTCCGAGGACACGTCTACTGTTCCTAGGGATGATTCTGGACACAGTCCAGAAAAAGGTGTTTCTCCCAGAGGAGAAAGCCAGGGAGTTATCCGAGCTAATCGGGATCCTCCTAAAACCAGGAAAAGTGTCAGTGCTTCATTGCACAAGAGTCCTGGTAAAAAATGGTGGCTTATTACGAAGCAATTCCATTCGGCAGATTTCACGCAAGAACTCTTCAGTGGGATCTGCTGGACAAATGGTCCGGATCGCATCTTCAGATGCATCAGCGGATAACCCTATATCCAAGGACAAGGGTGTCTCTCCTGTGGTGATTACAGAATGCTCATCTTCTAGAGGGCCACAGATTCAGCATTCAGGATTGGATGCTGGTGACCACGGAGGCCAGCCTGAGAGGCTGGGGAGCAGTCACACAGGGAAAAAATTTCCAGGAAAGTGTGATCAAGTCTGGAGAATTCTCTCCACATAGATAGAGCTAAGAGCAAAATTATAAGGCTCTAAACTTAGCAAGACCTCTGCTTCAAGGTCAGCCGGTATTGATCCAGTGGGATAACATCACGGCAGTCGCCCACGTAAACAGAAACGGCGACACAAGAAGCTGGAGGGCAGTGAAAAAACTGCAAGGATTTTTCGCTAGGCGGAAAATCATGTGATAGCACTGTCAGCAGTGTTCTCTCCGGGAGTGGACGACTGGGAAGCAGACTTCCTCAGCAGGCATGACCTCCACCTGGGAGAGTGGGAACTTCATAGGGAAGTTTTTCCGCATGATTGTGAGCCATTGGCAAAGACCAAAGGTGGAAATGATGGCGTCCCGCCCGAACAAAAAACGGGACAGGTATTGCGCCAGGTCATGAGACCTTCAGGCGATAGCTGTGGATGTCCTAGTAACACCGTGGGTGTAACAGTCGGTGTATGTGTTCCCTCCTCTGCTTCTCATAACCAAGGTATTGAGAATTATAAGATATAGAGGAGTATGAACTATACTCGTGACTCCGGATTGGCCAAGAGGGACTTGGTACCCGGAACTTCAAGAGATGCTCACAGAGGACTAAGGGCCTGGGGAGCTAAGAAGGGACTTGCTTCAGCAGGTACCATGTCTATTCCAAGACTTACCGCGGCTGCGTTTGACGGCATGGTGGTTGAATGCCGGATCCTGAAGGAAAAAGGCATTCCATAAGAGGTCATACCTACCCTGGTCAAAGCCAGGAAGGAGGTGACCGCACAACGTCATCACCACAGGTGGTAAAAATATGTTGCGTGGGTGAGGCCAGGAAGGCCCCACGAAGAAAATTCAACTAGGTCGAATTCTACTCTTCCTGAAAACAGGAGTGTTTTGAGCCTAAAATTGGGGTTCTTTAAGGTTTTAAGTTTCGGCCCTGTAGAATTTCTTCCGAAAAGAATTGACTTCAGTTCCTGAAGTCCAGATTGTCAAGGGAGTATTGCATATACACCCCTTTTTGTGCCTCTAGTGGCACCGTGGGATCTCAACATAGTGTTGGGATTCCTTAAAATCATATTGGTTTGAACCGCTCAAATCTGTGGATTTGAAATATATCACATGGAAAGTGAACATGCTGTTGACCAATATCTCACATGGACAGTGACCATGCTGTTGGTCCTGGCCTCGGCCAGGCGATTGTCAGAATGGGCGGCTTTGTCTTACAAGAGACCATATTTAAATTTCCATTCGGACAGGGCAGAGCTGGGACTCGTCTCCAGTTTTCTTCCTAAGGGGGTGTCAGGTTTTTCACCTGAAACAACCTATTATGGTGCCTGCGGCTTCTAGGGACTTGGAGGACTCCAGGTTAATAGACGTTGTCAGGACCCTAAAAATATATATATATATATATATATATATATATATATATATATAGTTTAGGACGGCTGGAGTCAGAAAGTCTGACTTGCTGTTTATATTGTATGCACCCAACAATATGGGTGCTCCTGCGTCTAAACAGACGATTGCACGTTGGATCTGTAGCACAATCCAACTTGCACATTCTGTGGCAGGCGTGCCACAGCCTAAATCTGTAAAGGCCCACTCCACTAGGAAAGTGGGCGCATCTTGGGCGGCTGCCCGAGGGGTCTCGGCATTACAACTTTGCCGAGCAGCTACGTGGTCAGGGGAGAACACGTTTGTAAAATTTTACAAATTTGATACTCTGGCTAAGGAGGACCTGGAGTTCTCTCATTCGGTGCTGCAGAGTCATCCGCACTCTCCCGCCCGTTTGGGAGCTTTGGTATAATCCCCATGGTCCTGACGGAGTCCCCAGCATCCACTAGGACGTTAGAGAAAATAAGAATTTACTTACCGATAATTCTATTTCTCGTAGTCCGTAGTGGATGCTGGGCGCCCATCCCAAGTGCGGATTGTCTGCAATGCTTGTACATAGTTATTGTTACAAAAATCGGGTTATTCTTGTTGTGAGCCATCTTTTCAGAGGCTTCTTCGTTTTGTTATCATACTGTTAACTGGGTTCAGATCACAAGTGGTACGGTGTGATTGGTGTGGCTGGTATGAGTCTTACCCGGGATTCAAGATCCTTCCTTATTGTGTACGCTCGTCCGGGCACAGTACCTAACTGAGGCTTGGAGGAGGGTCATAGGGGGAGGAGCCAGTACACACCATGTGACCTAAAAGCTTTTTTAGATGTGCCCTGTCTCCTGCGGAGCCCGCTATTCCCCATGGTCCTGACGGAGTCCCCAGCATCCACTACGGACTACGAGAAATAGAATTATCGGTAAGTAAATTCTTATTATATAGCCCCAGGGGCTATATAGGTGTATATTAACCCCTGCCAGAATTATTAAAATAGCGGGAGAAAGCCTGCCGAAAAAGGGGCGGAGCCATCTCCCTCAGCACACTGGCGCCATTTTCCCTCACAGCTCAGCTGGAAGGATCGCTCCCTGGCTCTCCCCTGCAGTCCTGCACTACAGAAAGGGTTAAAAAGAGAGGGGGGCACAAAAATTAGGCGCAGTATATTATAATAATGCAGCTATAAGGGAAAACACTCTCTATAGGTGATATCCCTGTGATATATAGCGCTCTGGTGTGTGCTGGCATACTCTCCCTCTGTCTCCCCAAAGGGCTTTGTTGGGTCCTGTCCTCTGTCAGAGCATTCCCTGTGTGTGTGTGCTGTGTGTCGGTACTGCTGTGTCGACATGTATGATGAGGAAAATGATGTGGAGGCGGAGCAAATGCCTGTGAATGTGATGTCACCCCCTGCGGGGTCGACACCTGTGTGGATGGACTTATGGAAGGTGTCAAATCCTTACACAAAAGGTTTGACGACATAGGACAGCCGGCTACTCAGCTTGTGCCTGTTCCAGCGTCTCAAATGTCATCAGGGGCTTTAAAACGCCCACTACCTCAGGTGACAGACACAGATGTCGACACGGATACCGACTCCAGTGTTGACGACGATGAAACTAGTGTACCCTCCAATAGGTCCACCCGTTACATGATTGAGGCAATGAAAAATGTATTACACATTTCTGATAATACCCCTGGTACCACAAAAAAGGGTATTATGTTTGGTGAGAAAAAACTACCTGTAGTTTTTTCCTGCATCTGAGAAATTAATATGAGGTGTGTGAGGAAGCGTGGACTTCCCCCGATAAGAAATTGATCATTTCTAAGCAGCGTACTCTTTTCCGCCAGAGGATAGGTCACGTTGGGAAATACCCCCTAGGGTAGATAAAGCGCTGACACGCTTATTAAAAAAGGTGGCACTACCGTCTCCGGATACGGCCGCCCTAAAGGAACCTGCTGATAGAAAGCAGGAAACTACCCTTAAAGCTATATACACACACACGGGCATTATATTGAGACCAGCTATTGCCTCGGCATGGAGGTGCAGTGCGGCAGCTGCGTGGTCAGATTCCCTGTCGGATAATACTATGGATAGGGACAATATTTTGCTGACAATAGAGCATATAAAAGACGCTGTCTTATACATGCGTGATGCACAGAGGGATATTTGCCGGCTGGCATCACAAATAAGCGCTATGTAAAAGCGATGCCGATTCAAAACGGCACATGGAAGTTTTGCCCTATAAGGGGGTGGAACTGTTTGGGGATGGTCTTTCAGACCTCGTTTCCACAGCTACTGCTGGGAAATCAAACTGGTTGCCACAAGCTACCCCACAGCAAAAGAAAGCACTGTATTATCAGGTACAGTCCTTTCGGCCCCAGAAAAGTAAGAGGGCTGGAGGCTCATCTTTTCTGCCAAGAGGAAAAGGTAGAGGGAAAAAGCTGCAGCACACAGCTAGTTCCCAAGAGCAGAAGTCCTCCCCTGCGTCCGGTAAGTCCACAGCATGATGCTGGGACTGCTCAGGCGGACCCGGGTAAGGTGGGGGCCCGTCTCAAAAATTTCAGCGCACAGTGTGCTCTCTCACAGGCGGATCCCGGGGTTCTTCAAACAGTATCTCAGGGGTACAGGCTGGAATTCGAGACGTCTCCCCCCCGCCGTTTCCTAAAATCTGCCTTACCGGCAACTCCCTCTGCCAGGGAGGCAGTGTGGTGGTTATCTAAAAACTGTATTCACTGCAAGTGATTGTCAAGGTACCCCTCCTTCAACAAGGAAAGGGTTACTATTCCACAATGTTTGTGGTACCGAAACCGGAAGGTTCGGTGAGACCCATATTAAATTTAAAATCCTTGAACACATATATCAAAAGATTCAAGTTCAAGATGGAATCGCTCAGGGCGGTTATTGCGAACCTGGACGAGGGGGATTACAGGGTCTCTCTGGACATCAAGGATGCTTACCTGCATGTCCCCATTTACCCTCCTCACCAGGAGTACCTCAGGTTTGTGGTACAGGACTGTCACTATCAGTTCCAGACGCTGCCGTTTGGGTTATCCACGGCACCGAGGGTCTTTACCAAGGTAATGGCCGACATGATGATACTCCTTCGCAAGAAGGGAGTTTTTAATTATCCCGTACTTGGACGATCTCCTGATAAAGGCGAGGTCCAAGGAACAGTTGGTAGTGGGGGTAGCACTTTCTCGGGAAGTGCTGCAACAGCACGGCTGGATTCTCAATATTCCAAAGTCACAGCTGGTCCCGACGACACGTCTTCTGTTCCTGGGAATTATTCTGGACACAGACCAGAAAAAAGTGTTTCTTCCAGTGGAAAAAGCCGAGGAGTTGTCATCTCTAGTCAGAGACCTCCTAAAACCGGGACAGGTGTCGGTACATCAATGCACACGAGTCCTGGGAAAAATGGTAGCTTCGTACGAAGCAATTCCATTGTTGCTTGGTGTGAGGCCAGGAAGGCCCCAACGGAGGATTTTCAACTGGGTCGATTCCTGCATTTCCTGCAAGCAGGGGTGACGTTGGGCCTCAAATTGGGGTCCATTAAGGTCCAGATTTCGGCCCTGTCGATTTTCTTCCAGAAAGAACTGGCTTCACTGCCTGAAGTTCAGACTTTTGTCAAAGGAGTTCTGCATATTCAGCCTCCTTTTGTTCCCCCAGTGGCACCTTGGGATCTCAATGTGGTTTTGGAGTTCCTGAAATCACATTGGTTTGAACCACTTAAGACTGTGGATTTGAAATATCTCACGTGGAAAGTGGTCATGCTGTTGGCCCTGGCTTCGGCCAGGCGTGTCAGAATTGGCGGCTTTGTCCTATAAAAGCCCTTATCTGATTTTCCATATGGATAGGGCAGAGTTGAGGACTCGTCCTCAGTTTCTCCCGAAGGTGGTATCAGCGTTTCACTTGAACCAGCCTATTGTGGTGCCTGCGGCTACTAGGGACTTGGAGGATTCCAAGTTACTGGACGTAGTCAGGGCCCTGAAAATTTATGTTTCCAGGACGGCTGGAGTCAGGAAAACTGACTCGCTGTTTATCCTGTATGCACCCAACAAACTGGGTGCTCCTGCTTCTAAGCAGACTATCGCGCGCTGGATTTGTAGCACTATTCAGCTGGCGCATTCTGCGGTGGGACTACCGCAGCCTAAATCTGTAAAAGCCCATTCCACAAGGAAGGTGGGCTCATCTTGGGCAGCTGCCCGAGGGGTCTCGGCTTTACAACTTTGCCGAGCTGCTACTTGGTCAGGGGCAAACACGTTTGCAAATTTCTATAAATTTGATACCCTGGCTGAGGAGGACCTGGAGTTCTCTCATTCGGTGCTGCAGAGTCATCTGCACTCTCCCGCCCGTTTGGGAGCTTTGGTATAATCCCCATGGTCCTTACAGAGTTCCCAGCATCCACTAGGACGTCAGAGAAAATAAGAATTTACTCACCGGTAATTCTATTTCTCGTAGTCCGTAGTGGATGCTGGGCGCCCATCCCAAGTGCGGATTGTCTGCAATACTTGTAAATAGTTATTGTTACACAAATCGGGTTGTTATTGCGAGCCATCTTTTCAGAGGCTCCTTTTGTTATCATACTGTTAACCGGGGTTCCTATCACGAGTTATACGGTGTGATTGGTGTGGCTGGTTATGAGTCTTACCCGGGATTCAAAATTCTTCCTTATTGTGTCAGCTCTTCCGGGCACAGTGTCCTAACTGAGGCTTGGAGGAGGGTCATAGGGGGAGGAGCCAGTGCACACCAGATGGTCCTAAATCTTTCTTTAGATGTGCCCAGTCTCCTGCGGAGCCGTCTATTCCCCATGGTCCTTACGGAGTTCCCAGCATCCACTACGGACTACGAGAAATAGAATTACCGGTGAGTAAATTCTTATTTTTTCGACTTTGACACTTGCTACAAATGTGTTTCTGTGAGCATGTGACAGAGAGAATAGACCACGTCACATGCTTTTATGTCAGGTGTTGCAGTTTGATGTTATCAGCAAAAAGTCTGATAAAATGTCAAGTTGTGATTGTACCACTTGTAAAACCCAGTCTTCTCTTTTTTTCCAACATGTGGGTGTTTTAATCTTGTGTTTTTTAATACATTTTTTCATTTTGTTTTAAAAAAAAATTTTGTTATCAAGAGTGATTGAAAGAGGGCGAATAAAATGTGGACAGTATTGGCCCCTTGAAGTTGGGAGAAGTGAAGATTCTGGGCACTTTGTTATCAGGAACATTCACATAGATCTTTTCCAAGACTTCAAGCTAACCCACTTGGATCTATATGATAAACAGGTACATTATTCAATCTTTCCTGTAGAGATTATTTGACACGTCGTTACCCTGTCTCCAGTTCACTTGGATGTGCATGTATAGAAGCAATGTTGGTATGTAAAAGTCGGTGTCTTCAAATACTAACCCTATAAATCAGTGGTTCTCAACCGCGGTCCTCCAGTACCCCCAACAGTTCATGTTTTCCAGGTCTCCTCACAGGATTGCAAGCAAAATAATTTGCTCCACCTGTGGGTCTTTTAATGTGTCAGTGAGTAATGAATACACCTGTGCACCAGCTAGAACTGTTGGGGGTACTTGAGGACCGAGGTTGAGAACCACTGCTGTAAATAACTCCTGTACAGATACTGTGAGGCTTGTTGGGATCCTGTCTCTTAAATCAGGGGCTGGAGAACCTGTGGCCCTCCAGCTGCTGTTGAACTACAAATCCCAGCATGCCCTGCAACAGTTTTAGCATGGCCAAATAGCAAAACTGTTTCAGGGCATGCTGATATGTTTAGTTCAACAACAGCTGGAGGGCCAAAGGTTTCCCACACCTGTCTTAGATCATATAGTTCACAGTATTATTGCTGCTGTAGAGCAGAGAAGGCCATAATTGATTTATCAACCCTTTTTTCATAGCAGTTAATTATTATAGAGCGCTTTACAGAGAATATTTAGTCATTCACATCTGTCCCTGCTGCAGTAAAGTGTACAATCCTATAGCCATACAGGTGGACTTGTACTAGGGTTATAATAGAGAATATCTGACTACCAGGAGGAAACCCACACAAATGGGTCATTTCACATCAAATCACCCCCCCAAAACTTAAATGTCCACCACCCATCTCAGACTTTTTTAAAAAAAAAATTCTTAAGGCCCATACACACGTGCCGATAATATATAGCGACGTTGCTCATTTTCCGCCCTCCCTGAGCGACGTTGCTCATTTTCCGCCCTCCCTGAGCGACGTTGCTCATTTTCCGCCCTCCCTGAGCGACGTTGCTCATTTTCCGCCCTCCCTGAGCGACGTTGCTCATTTTCCGCCCTCCCTGAGCGACGTTGCTCATTTCCCCCCCTCCCTGAGCGACGTTGCTCATTTCCCCCCCTCCCTGAGCGACGTTGCTCATTTCCCCCCCTCCCTGAGCGACGTTGCTCATTTCCCCCCCTCCCTGAGCGACGTTGCTCATTTCCCCCCCTCCCTGAGCGACGTTGCTCATTTCCCCCCTCCCTGAGCGACGTTGCTCATTTCCCCCCTCCCTGAGCGAAGTTGCTCATTTTCCCCCTCCCTGAGCGACGTTGCTCATTTAATCGGCAAGTGTGTATGCCGCCAGCGACGACCGATGCGCGGCCCCGTGGGTCGACAACGATCGTTGCTGTTGCCAGTGCATGCATGCAGGATCTGGACTGTCGTCACGACCTGCATGCACGGCTGGCGGAGGCGTGGCGTCACTGAGCGATATGAGCGGTTATGTCGCTCAGTGTGTACAGTCGGCGGCCGGCCCGGGAGGGGGAAACATTAGACGACGTCGCTCACAGAGCAACATCGTCTAATGTGTACGAACCATTAGTTAAGAGAGGATGTCAAAACAACTATTTCTGCCAAATATCTCGACTGTCTGACAGTTTGTTTATTAAATATTGATTCTTCAATTTATTTAAATATTTACTAATCGCTGCACCTTTATCCAGTTTATTTGAAGTATCATGGGTGTTTATTAAGGAATCACCATGAAATTTACTTTATCTGCTTTACATTTCGAGTTACGGTAAAAACGCTCGGTTTTTAAAAAGAGAGAAAGAAAGAAAGACTTAAAAACGCTAGGTTCAATCAGCATTAGATATTCCATTTTTTTTTATGTGCTTAACAAAGGTATACATTACTACTGCACCAAAAATCAGTATGGTACTCTGTTTCATAGAGGAGAAAAAGAAGAAGAAAAAAAAAAAGTTGACGTTCAATTTACTGTTGTACCGCATACATAATTAACACAAGAAATCATGAAATTTAAAAACTTCAGCATATCTTGAGTCCCTAATTTATTAAATTTCACAGAATACATGGTAAAACAATCAATGTAAAACATCAGGTACAGCAGTTTTACAAAGATGATAAACTTCTCGGATGTGCCCTGGAAAGAAAGTCTGTTTCTGTAAAAGTTCCAGGAGGAAAAAGAATTCACAAACAGAAAAGGCTACTCCTAGTAAACTTGAAAGAGCTTTCTATTGCTTTCAAATACTGTTTTCCAGACATTTAAGTTGGATTGTCTAAGGTTTGTTCCTTACGACCTGCATGGTGTGTTAGTGTTGTGGCAAGAGGTATGCATACTGTGTGTGTTTGAGAAACTCACCAAAACGTAAAAAATTATTGGTTGCTGGTCTACCGCTAAAGATGGACTACAAAGGCCCAACTGAAATCCTTCAGTCTAAAAAAACTTGTATGCTTCATTGGTGTGATAAATTTCCAGGTCTGAAAGCACTTCAGAAAATAGTTAAAAAACCTTTTCATAATAGTGACTTTGATGATGAAGACGCAATTGTTTATAAGCAGTGGGTCCACACTGACCAAAGTAAATTGGTTACAATCACTAGTACTGTGGAACAATTCCGCAAAGTTATTTGTAGTGCTGTTGATGATGCAACAGCCCATCTGTATACAGCAAAGTCGCAAGCTGAATACCTACGTCAGTTGAAGGAAACCATTCGCCCAGAAACACAAGCTATGTGTTACTAGATTTTGCAGAAAATTATTCATGTGTGTGTCAGGATGCAATTCAATGATTCCACTGGGACACTTCGCAAGCAACACTTCACCCATTTGCTGTATGCAGATATGCTGTGATGCGTGCGCACGGAATACGCATCGCGGCATAGTGCGAATGCACTCTGCTGTGACTGATCACAGCCGGCATTCGCTCCATAGGCTTCCATTGGCGTGCATACGTGTGCATTAGCAGGCACACTTGCCGTGGGGCAACGATTAGCGTGGCTACATCTGTTTTTTAGGCAACATGATTGTGTGACACTTTAAACTGTGTGTCTGTGTGTTATTAGCGATACCTGTGACCATGTAGCCATATATGTGCATGCCTTCATTACGGTAGTTATGAAACACTTAGCGGAACTATTACTAAAATTGGAGTATGTTTACTACTTTAGCGATGCTGCTAGTAAACGTCTAGCCACAAGACCAGTTTGCAAGCAGTGGAAACTCATCACATCTTGACACCTTTTGACCTGTATAGCTGGGCTGATGAAAAGATACATGGCATAAAGTTTTTCTACGTGTCACAAAATAAAATACAAGACTGCAAAACCAAGCTGCATAGCTGTCTAGAAACCGCAAAGACTGTGGTAGGAACACTTGCTCATCACCAATTTCAGCCTGTTAGTTATGCTGAACTACACATATTCTGATCATCAGACGACATGAAGACAGCAGGAACCTCAGTTTGGGGAGTATCCAAGTACAGGCGAAAATACTTTGGGCGATTTTTCCCGATGTTCACTTATTTTTTTTTTTTACAGGCTATCCAATTTGGTCACCTGTAAAAAACAAAACAAAAATAACATTATCTCCCAAAAACACACAGGTTCAGTGAAACCTGTGTGTTTTTGGTGATAGCAGCCCCATTTCCGTGGATTTGGTTTCGCCTGCCTGAGGCAGGTGAAACAAAATCCCTGATATGCCGGCGGGACAATTAGCTGCGTTAATTTACAGTGGCTATTTGCATAACCCCTTTAGTTTCACTATGACCAGTCACAACAAATGTAGACAAAAGTGATCTGCAACCTGGAACATACATAGCAGCAGTGTACAATGGGTGGTCTTCAGTTTGCCGGCTGTCGGGATCCCGGCACACAGTATGCCGGAATCCGGACAGCCGGCATACCGACACTTTTTATCTCCCTTTTGGGGGTCCACGACCCCCCTGAAGGGAGAATAGGCGCCACCGTGCCCGCAGCGTGGCGAGCGCAGCGAGCCCGCAAGGGGCTCATTTGCGCTCGCCACGCTGTCGTTATGCCGGCGGTCGGGATTCTGGCGCCGGTATGCTGGTCGCCGGCATACAATACTACACCCGTGTACAATAACATCTGGTACATTGGTATATTATAGACAAACAAAGAGGAGGAAGGGGGGTGCAAATCCCCACCCCCAAATTCCCTTCCGCACACTGAAAATTACCTGTAACCATCCCTGAATCTATCTGGTAATAAAATTCAGAGAATTTGTCACAAATGTTTGCAAACACATGTTTAAGCTGCTGGCCACTTCACGGCTTCTCTGATACAGCAGTCCTAACTACTTAATAGCAGTGCCCACATTGGGCCATGTAATTTGTCACAGTACGCCTCATGATAAAGGTCAATACTAAAACATTTCCAGACAGAGAGCTAACTTACCAGGGAGCCACCCCCAGGATCTCCCATTGGCACTACAAGGAACAGCATGCCTTCCAAATGCTGCTCCCATTCAATGCCTCATGCTCACAAGCAGACAAACAATTTGGAAGCTGCTCAATCATACCTGGAGATAATTATATATCAGGTGCTGGAAGGGGGAGGGGTCATAGACAGACAAACAAAGAGGAGGAAGGGGGGTGCAAATCCCCACCCCCAAATTCCCTTCCGCACACTGAAAATTACCTGTAACCATCCCTGAATCTATCTGGTAATAAAATTCAGAGAATTTGTCACAAATGTTTGCAAACACATGTTTAAGCTGCTGGCCACTTCACGGCTTCTCTGATACAGCAGTCCTAACTACTTAATAGCAGTGCCCACATTGGGCCATGTAATTTGTCACAGTACGCCTCATGATAAAGGTCAATACTAAAACATTTCCAGACAGAGAGCTAACTTACCAGGGAGCCACCCCCAGGATCTCCCATTGGCACTACAAGGAACAGCATGCCTTCCAAATGCTGCTCCCATTCAATGCCTCATGCTCACAAGCAGACAAACAATTTGGAAGCTGCTCAATCATACCTGGAGATAATTATATATCAGGTGCTGGAAGGGGGAGGGGTCATAGACAGACAAACAAAGAGGAGGAAGGGGGGTGCAAATCCCCACCCCCAAATTCCCTTCCGCACACTGAAAATTACCTGTAACCATCCCTGAATCTATCTGGTAATAAAATTCAGAGAATTTGTCACAAATGTTTGCAAACACATGTTTAAGCTGCTGGCCACTTCACGGCTTCTCTGATACAGCAGTCCTAACTACTTAATAGCAGTGCCCACATTGGGCCATGTAATTTGTCACAGTACGCCTCATGATAAAGGTCAATACTAAAACATTTCCAGACAGAGAGCTAACTTACCAGGGAGCCACCCCCAGGATCTCCCATTGGCACTACAAGGAACAGCATGCCTTCCAAATGCTGCTCCCATTCAATGCCTCATGCTCACAAGCAGACAAACAATTTGGAAGCTGCTCAATCATACCTGGAGATAATTATATATCAGGTGCTGGAAGGGGGAGGGGTCATAGACAGACAAACAAAGAGGAGGAAGGGGGGTGCAAATCCCCACCCCCAAATTCCCTTCCGCACACTGAAAATTACCTGTAACCATCCCTGAATCTATCTGGTAATAAAATTCAGAGAATTTGTCACAAATGTTTGCAAACACATGTTTAAGCTGCTGGCCACTTCACGGCTTCTCTGATACAGCAGTCCTAACTACTTAATAGCAGTGCCCACATTGGGCCATGTAATTTGTCACAGTACGCCTCATGATAAAGGTCAATACTAAAACATTTCCAGACAGAGAGCTAACTTACCAGGGAGCCACCCCCAGGATCTCCCATTGGCACTACAAGGAACAGCATGCCTTCCAAATGCTGCTCCCATTCAATGCCTCATGCTCAAAGCAGACAAACAATTTGGAAGCTGCTCAATCATACCTGGAGATAATTATATATCAGGTGCTGGTATATTATTCAATGTAATGAGGAGGAACAAGTTGTGCTGGTACAATTCATGAAACAAAACAAATCAACAAATGTGTTGTCCTGGCCTTCAGTGTTTTGTTCCTTTTTCTCTGACGTCCTAAGTGGATGCTGGGACTCCGTAAGGACCATGGGGGATTAGCGGCTCCGCAGGAGACTGGGCACAACTAAAGACAGCTTTAGGACTACCTGGTGTGCACTGGCTCCTCCCACTAAGACCCTCCTCCAGACCTCAGTTAGATTCTTGTGCCCGGCTGAGCTGGATGCACACTAGGGGCTCTCCTGAGCTCCTAGAAAGAAAGTATATTTTAGGTTTTTTATTTTACAGTGAGATCTGCTGACAACAGACTCACTGCAGCGAGGGACTAAGGGGAGAAGAAGCGAACCTACCTAACTGGTGGTAGCTTGGGCTTCTTAGGCTACTGGACACCATTAGCTCCAGAGGGATCGACCGCATGGAACCGGCCATTGATGTTCGGTCCCGGAGCCGCGCCGCCGGCCCCCTTACAGAGCCAGAAGCAAGAAGTGTTCCGGAAAATCGGCGGCAGAAGACTTCAGTCTTCACCAAGGTAGCGCACAGCACTGCAGCTGTGCGCCATTGCTCCTCATGCACACCTCACACTCCGGTCACTAATGGGTGCAGGGCGCTGGGGGGGGGCGCCCTGAGCAGCAATATAAACACCTTGCCTGGCAAAATCATCACAATATATAGCCCCAAAGGCTATATATGTGATAAATACCCCTGCCAGAATCCATAAAAAAGCGGGAGAAAAGTCCGCGAAAAAGGGGCGGGGCTATCTCCCTCAGCACACTGGCGCCATTTTCTCTTCACAGTGCAGCTGGAAGACAGCTCCCCAGGCTCTCCCCTGTAGTTTTCAGGCTCAAAGGGTTAAAAAGAGAGGGGGGGCACTAAATTTAGGCGCAATATTGTTTATACAAGCAGCTATTGGGGGAAAAATCACTCATAGTGTTAATCCCTGCATTATATAGCGCTCTGGTGTGTGCTGGCATACTCTCTCTCTGTCTCCCCAAAGGACTTTGTGGGGTCCTGTCCTCAGTCAGAGCATTCCCTGTGTGTGTGTGTGTGCTGTGTGTCGGTACGGCTGTGTCGACATGTGGGATGAGGAAGGTTACGTGGAGGTGGAGCAGAGGCCGATAAATGGGATGTCGCCCCCTGTGGGGCTGACACCAGAGTGGATGGATAGGTGGAAGGTATTAACCGACAATGTCAACTCCTTACATAGAAGGCTGGATGACGTAAAACAGCTGTGGGACAACCGGCTTCTCAGCCCGCGCCTACCCAGGCGTCTCAAAGGCCATCAGGGGCTCAAAAAAGCGCCCGTTACCTCAGATGGCAGACACAGATGTCGACACGGAGTCTGACTCCAGTGTCGACGAGGTTGAGACATATACACAATCCACTAGGAACATCCGTTACATGATCTCGGCAATGAAAAATGTGTTACGCATTTCTGACATGAACCCAAGTACCACATAAAAAGGGTTTTTATTTTTGGGGAGAAAAAGCAGCCAGTGTTTTGTTCCCCCATCAGATGAATGAATGAAGTGTGTAAAGTAGCGTGGGTTCCCCCGATAAGAAACTGGTAATTTCTAAAAAGTTACTGATGGCGTACCCTTTCCCGCCAGAGGATAGGTCACGTTGGGAGATATCCCTTAGGGTGGATAAGGCGCTCACACGTTTGTCAAAAAAGGTGGCACTGCCGTCTTAGGATACGGCCACCTTGAAGGAGCCTGCTGATAAAAAGCAGGAGGCTATCCTGAAGTCTGTATATACACACTCAGGTTCTATACTGAGACCTGCAATTGCCTCAGCATAAATAGTGCTGCTGCAGCGTGGTCTGATACCCAGTCAGATAATATTAATACTCTAAGACAGGGATAATAGTTTGCTAACATAGAGCATATTAAAGACGTCGTCTTAGATATAAAGGATGCACAGAGGGATATTTGCCGGCTGGCATCCAGAATTAATGCAATGTCCATTCTGCCAGGAGGGTATTAGAAACCCGGCAGTGGACAGGTGATGCTGCCTATAAAAGGCACATGGAGATTCTGCCTTATAAGGGTGAGGAATTGTTTGGGGATGGTCTCTGGGACCTCGTATCCACAGCAACAGCTGGGAAGAAATTTTTTTACCTCAGGTTTCCTCACAGCCTAAGAAAGCACTGTATTTTCAGGTACAGTCCTTTCGGCTTCAGAAAAGCAAGCGGGTCAAAGGCGCTTCCTTTCTGCACAGAGACAAGGGAAGAAGGAAAAAGCTGCACCAGCAGCCAGTTCCCAGGATCAAAAATCTTCCCCCGCTTCCTCTGAGTCCACCGCATGACGTTGGGGCTCCACAGGTGGAGACAGGTGCGGTAGGGGCGCGTCTCGGGAACTTAAGGGACCAGTGGGCTTGCCCACAGGTGGATCCCTAGGTTCTGCAAATAGTATCACAGGGATACAGGCTGGAGTTCGAGGCGACTCCCCCTCGCCGTTACCTCACATCAGCCTTGCCTGCTGCCCTCGGAGAAAGGTAGTACTGGCGGCAATTCACAAGCTGTACTTCCAGCAGGTGAAATCAAGGTACCCCTCCTTCAACAAGGCCGGGGTTACTATTCCAAAATGTTGTGGTACCGAAACCAGACGGTTCGGTGGGACCCATTCTAAAATTGAAAGCCTTGAACACTTATATACGAAGGTTCAAGTTCAAAATGGAATCGCTCAGGGCGATTATTGCAAGCCTGGAGAATTTCATGGTATCACTGGACATCAAGGATGCTTACCTGCATGTCCCTATTTACCCTCTTCACCAGGAGTACCTCAAAATTGTGGTACAGGATTGTCATTACCAATTCCAGACGTTGCCGTTGGTCTGTCCCCGGCACCAAGGTATTTACCAAGGTAATGGCCGAAATAATTATCCCGTACTTGGACGATCTCCTTATAAAGGCGAGGTCCAGGGAGCAGTTGTTCGTCGGAGTAGCACTATCTCGGGAAGTGCTACAACAGCACGGCTGGATTCTGAATATTCCAAAGTCGCAGCTGGTTCCTACGACGCGTCTACTGTTCCTGGGTATGGTTCTGGACACAGAACAGGATAAAAAGGGTTTCTCCCGGAAGAGAAGTCCAAGGAGTTGTCTCTAGACAGAGACCTCCTAATACGTTACAGGTGTCGATGCATCAATGCACGCGAGCCCTGGGAAGGATGGTAGCTTCTTACGAAGAAATTCCATTCGCCAGGTCCCATGCAAGGATTTTCCAGTGGGATCTGTTGGACAAGTGGTCCGGGTCGCATCTTCAGATGCATCGGCGGATAACCCTGTCTCCAAGGGCCAGGGTGTCGCTGTTGTGGTGGCTGCAGAGTGCTCATCTTCTAGGGGGCCTGCAGATTCGGCATACAGGACTGGGTCCTGGTGACCACGGATGCCAGCCTTCGAGGCTGGGGGGCAGTCACACAGGGAAGAAACTTCCAAGGCTATGGAAAAGTCAGGAGACTTCCCTACACATGAATATTCTGGAACTAAGGGCCATTTACAATGCCCTAAGTCAGGCTAGACCCCTGCTTAAACACCGGCCGGTGCTGATCCAGTCAGACAACATCACGGCGGTCGCTCATGTAAACCGACAGGGCGGCACAAGAAGCAGGATGGCGATGGCAGAAGCCACAAGGATTCTCCGATGGGCGGAAAATCATGTGTTAGCACTGTCAGCAGTGTTCATTCCCGGATTGGACAACTGAGAAGCAGACTTTCTCAGAAGACACGACCTCCACCCGGGAGAGTGGGGACTTCATCCAGAAGTTTTCCAAATGATTGTACACCGTTGGGAAAGGCCACAGGTGGACATGATGGCGTCCCGCCTCAACAAAAAGCTACAAAGATATTGCGCCAGGTCAAGGGACCCTCAGGCGATAGCTGTGGACGCTCTGGTAACACCGTGGGTGTACCAGTCGGTGTATGTGTTCCCTTCTCTGCCTCTCTTACCCAGGGTAATGAGAATAATAAGAAGGAGAGGAGTAAGAACTATACTCATTGTTCCGGGTTGGCCAAGAAGAGCTTGGTAACCAGAACTCCAAGAAATGATCTCAGAGGACCCATGGCCTCTGCCGCTCAGACAGGACCTGCTGCAGCAGGGGGCCTGTCTGTTCCAAGACGTACCGCGGCTGCGTTTGACGGCATGGCGGTTGAACGCCGGATCCTGAAGGAAAAGGGCATTCTGGAGGAAGTTATCCCTACGCTATTTAAAGCTAGGAAAGAAGTGAACGCAAACCATTATCACCGCATATGGTGGAAATATGTTGCGTGCTGTGAGGCCAGGAAGGCCCCAAAGGAGAAATTTCAGCTAGGTCGATTTCTGCACTTCCTACAGTCAGAGGTGACTATGGGCCTAAAATTGGGTTCCATGAAGGTCCAGATTTCGGCTCTATCGATTTTCTTCCAAAATAGAACTGGCTTCACTGCCTGAAGTTCGGACTTTTGTTAAGGGAGTGCTGCATAGTCAGCCCCCGTTTGTGCCTCAAGTGGCACCGGGGGATCTCAACGTGGTGTTGGATTTCCTGAAGTCGCATTGGGTTGAGCCACTTAAATCCGTGGAGTTACAATACCTCACGTGGAAAGTGGTCATGCTGTGGGCCGTGGCGTCGGCCAGGCGTGTATCAGAATTGGCGGCTTTGTCATACAAAAGCCCTTATCTGTATTTTATATGGATAAGGCGGAATTGAGGACTCGTTCCCAATTCCTTCCTAAGGTGGTATCAGTTTTTCATGTGAACCAACCTATTGTGGTACCTGCGGCTACTTGGGACTTGGAGGATTCCAAGTTACTGGACGTAGTCAGGGCCCTGAAAAGTATATGTTTCCAGGATGGCTGGAGTCAGGAAAACTGACTTGCTATTTATCCTGTATGCACCCAACAAGCTGGGTGCTCCTGCTTCTAAGCAGACTATTGCTCGCTGGATCTGTAGCACGATTCAACTTGCACATGCTGCGGCTGGACTGCCGCACCCTAAATCTGTAAAAGCCCATTCCACGAGGAAAGTGGGCTCTTCTTGGGCGGCTGCCCGAGGGGTCTCGGCTTTACAACTTTGCCGAGCTGTTACTTGGTCGGGTTCAAACATTTTTGCAACAGCCTACAAGTTTGATACCCTGGCTGAGGAGGACCTAGAGTTTGCTCATTCGGTGCTGCAGAGTCATCCGCACTCTCCCGCCCGTTTGGGAGCTTTGGTATAATCCCCATGGTCCTTACGGAGTCCCAGCATCCACTAGGACGTCAGAGAAAATAAGATTTTACTCACCGGTAAATCTATTTCTCGTAGTCCGTAGTGGATGCTGGGCGCCCATCCCAAGTGCGGATTGTCTGCAATACTTGTTTATAGTTATTGCCTAACTAAAGGGTTATTGTTGAGCCATCTGTTGAGAGGCTCAGTTATATTTCATACTGTTAACTGGGTATAGTATCACGAGTTATACGGTGTGATTGGTGTGGCTGGTATGAGTCTTACCCGGGATTCAAAATCCTTCCTATTTGTGTCAGCTCTTCCTGGCACAGTATCCTAACTGAGGTCTGGAGGAGGGTCTTAGTGGGAGGAGCCAGTGCACACCAGGTAGTCCTAAAGCTTTCTTTAGTTGTGCCCAGTCTCCTGCGGAGCCGCTAATCCCCCATGGTCCTTACGGAGTCCCAGCATCCACTACGGACTACGAGAAATAGATTTACCGGTGAGTAAAATCTTATTTATTCATGTCCCCTGTGTAACGGAAGTGCCCACTATCCAAGGAAGTACTGGAAGGTACTGTCTGCTGACACTCTAAGGAAAATTACAGACCGTTACAACAGGTTCCAAACAAGGGAAAGAAAATGTGATTGTTGACTCAACTTAAGTTATGGACTCAAGTTATGTTTAAGTTTTTAAATTTATGGTTTCTTGTATTAATTATGTATGCGGTACAACAGTAATTGAACATCAACTTTATTATTTTACTCTTACGTCCTAGAGGATGATGGGGTCCACATTGGTACCATGGGGTATAGACGGGTCCATTAGGAGCCATCGGCACTTTAAGAGATCAATAGTGTGGTCTGGCTCCTCCCTCTATGCCCCTCCTAGCAGACTCAGTTTAGAAAATGCGCCTGGAGGAGCCGGTCACAGCTAGGGGAGCTCTTAAGAGTTTTCTTAGTTTTTTTTAATTTTAATCAGATCTTTAGGTACAGGAAGGCTGCTGGCAACAGCCTTCCTGCTTCGTGGGACTTAGGGGGGGGGAGTAGGAACCAACTCTAGAAGTTATTGGTTATCTAACTCCGATGACAGGACACTGAGCTCCTGAGGGTGACGATCGCAAGCCCACGAGGCGACCGCTCACTCCTGCAGCATGGCCGCCACCCCCTAACAGAGCCAGAAGTAAGAAGAGTGGCGAGTACAGCGCCGGCGTCCCGGTTAGCGGGTCGCCGGCGGGTATGGCGGCAAAAGGGTGGGAGTGCAGCTCTGACAGGCTGCGCTCCAGGAAGGCTCAGCAACACTTTGTGTAGGCGCTTGAAGTGGCGTCCTTGTCCAGCGCAGTCACCCTAAACTGGTCACACACACTAACGGGCTAATCTCACTGTTAGCAAAGAGACCTCCGGACAGTATAATCAAATTTGTGCGGGAAGACGTGCGCCATTGCTGGTGGTGGGGCTTCTCAGAGCGGATCCAGCACTCACCAGCGCCATTTACCTCCCTGCAGACACAGAAGAAACGCTGACAGGGAGCGCTGACCCTCCACATAACTCCAGTTACTGCGGTACAAGGGTGTTGTAGACGGGGGGGAGTGAAGTGTTAGTAATAACCTAGTAAGGTTGGTTTCTCAGCGCCGGGCTTTTATCATAATAACTGATCCAAAGGGTGCTGTGTGGCTGGCTCCTTAGACTCTCTGAAGGTACTCTGGGGGGAAACTGTATCTGACATTTTCTTGTGTGTGTGTGTTTGTGTATATTCCACATTACCATGTCTAAGGACTCTGTGTCCTATGCTGCAGAGTGTTTATCTTCTCCTGAGGAGTCTATCCCATGTACTCAGGACTGCAATATACTGTCTCAGCCTTCTGAATCCGAACCCCCATGGGTGGATTCTTTAAGGGGAATGAAATCCCAGATTTCTACAAGGATGTTACATACTGAGAAAGAGACGCAGTTTTTGAGGAAATCTGTGGAGGGGTTACAGTATTTGGCCCCCACTACTTCATCAAAACCCCTACCTACATTCCCTCAAAAGCGACACTGATACCGACTCTGATACAGGGGACGGTGATGGGGACATGCAGGGAGGGGGATGCATCCCTTGCAAAAGGGTTGCAACTAATGATTGAAGTCATTAGGGATGTTTTACACATTTCTGAGAACGTACCTGAACAGGTGGCGGAATCTTATTTTACAGAAAGTAAGAAATCCTCGCTTGCCTTTCCGGCTTCCAAGGAGTTAAACTCTTTGGAAAACCCTGGGAAAACCCAGAGAAAAAATTCCCTTTTCCTGAAGAGAGTAGAAAAAAGTGGGAAAACCCACCTATAGTTGACACATCTGTATCTAGGTTTTCAAAAAAGGTGGTTTTACCCATTCCTGGTTCAACCGCTTTAAAAGAACCGGCTGAACGCCAGATTGAGAATACACTCAAATCACTCTACACAGCTAATGGCGTCTCTTTACGGCCCACTATTGCTTGTGCGTGGATTTCTAAAGCCATAGTAAAATGGTCAGTCACATTGCTAGAAGACTTGGATTCTATGGATAGAAGTGACATTGATTTGTTTTTGTCACATACAGGATTCTGCAGGGTTCATGGTGGAGGCCTTGAGGGACCTTGGCATGCTGAATGCACGGGCTACTACTATGGCGGTCTCGGCACGCAGAGGACTCTGGCTACGCCAATGGACTGCAGATGCGGAATCCAAGAGAAGTGTGGAGAAGCTACCATTCACACGTCAGGCTCTGTTTGGGGATGCTTTGGATGCATGGATCTCCACGGCAACTGCAGGTAAGTCAACTTTTCTTCCCTTAGCAACACCACCGGCTAGGAAGTATTTTCCTTCGCCTACACTGCAGTTCTTTCTGACCGCAAAATTTAAGAAATCCAAACCCCCGCCCACCTTCTTTAGAGGAGGTCGGGGAAAGTCCAAAAAACCTGCGCCATCAGGTTCCCAGGAGCAGAAGCCAGGTTCTGCTTCCTTTAAAATCTTCAGCGTGACAGTGGACCTCCCTGCCTGGAGGTTGGGCAAGTGGGAGCAAGACTAAAAGTCTTCAGTCACATTTGGGCATCATCATGCCTAGACCCCTACGCAAAGGATATTGTGGCCCAGGGATACAGACAGGAGTTTCAACAACTCCCACCTCAGATTCTTCAAATCAGGCTTACCAGTTTCGCTGATAGAAGGCGCTATCCTACAGGAAGCAATTCAAAAATTGGTTCAAACTAATGTCATTGTTCCTGTTCCACTCCACCTACAACACAAGAGTTATTACTCAAACCTGTTTGTGGTTCCGAATCCTGACGGTTCGGTAAGGCCGATATTAAACCTAAAGTCATTGAACCCCTACTTGAGGGAGTTCAAATTTAATATGGAGTCTCTGAGAGCAGTGATCTCAGGTTTGTAGGAGGGGGAATTCCTAGTATCCCTGGATATCAAGGATGCATACCTTCACATTCCGATCTGGCTGCCTCACCAGGCTTATCTCAGATTTGCACTGCTGGACTGTCACTATCAGTTCCAAACACTGCCATTTGGCCTCTCCACAGCACTGAGGATATTCACAAAGGTGATCCAATCAATGGTCCAGGAACTCCTGAAACCGGCAAGGGTATCGGTTCATCAGTGCATTCGTCTTCTGGGGAAGATGGTGACCTCCTACGAGGCTTTTCAGTACGGAAAGGTTCCATGCAAGGTTCTTCCAACTGGATCTCCTGGACAAATGATCGGGTTCACACCTTCACATGCACCAGCGGATACGCCTGTCGCCGAAAGCCAGAATTTCGCTCCTCTGGTGGCTACAAACGTCTCACCTACTCGAAGGCCGCAGGTTTGGGATTCTGAATTGGATCCTCCTAACCACAGATGCAAGCCTTAAAGGTTGGGGAGCAGTCACCCGAGGGGAAAACTTCCAGGGAAGGTGGTCCAGTCAGGAATCTCTCCTTCCAATAAACGTTCTGGAACTGAGGGCCATTTACAACGGCCTTCTACAAGCAGCACATCTTCTGCAAAATCAAGCCATTCAGGTTCAGTCGGACAACGTCACAGCAGTGTCCTACATAGACAGGGCGGAATGAAGAGTAGAGCTGCGATGTCAGATGTAAGAAGAATCCTCCTCTGGGCAGAAAAGCACGCGGTGGCGCTGTCAGCAATCTTTATTCCAGTAGTGGACAACTGGGAAGCGGACTTCCTCAGCAGACACGATCTCCATCCAGGAGAATGGGTCCTCCATCCGGAGGTGTTCGCAGAGGTGACAAGCCGATAATGGGTACTTTGATAGACATGATGGCCTCTCACCTCAACAAGAAGCTTCGGAGGTACTGTTCCAGGTCGAGAGACCCACACGCAGTGGCAGTGGATGCACTAGGCACTCCGTGGACGTTCCAGTCCCTCCACTTCTGCTCATCCCAAAGGTTCTCAAGCTCATAAAAAAAACAAGAGTTTAGGCGATCCTCATTGCTCCGAGGCCTCTTCCTATTCACGAGGACCTTCTCCAGCAGGGACCATTCGCCTATCAAGACTTACTGTGGCTACGTTTGATGGCATGGAGGTTGAATGCCAGATCTTAGCTCGGAAAGGCATTCCAAAAAAGGTTATTCCTACCCTGATACCGGCTAGGAAGGGAGTAACGTCAAAGCCTTACCATCGAATTTGGAAAAAGTATGTGTCTTAGTGTGAATCCAAGAAGTTTCCTGCAGTGAAGTTTCAACTTGGATGGTTTCTCCTCTTTCTGCTAGCAGGTGTGGAACTGACCCCCTGCATGTGGATAACGAGGTGTGAAGGAGTTCTGAGACCATCCCCGTGCTGCAGCCTGGTGATATACTCTGGAGTACATATGCTTTTAGAACGGGCGTGAGTCAGTTCTCACTAACAGCCGGTAATCAGCCATTACTATTGTCGTTGTCAGGACTGCCCTGCTTATCTGTGAATGTCTGCACCACATCTATGTGGTTTTTGTGATTTGGTTTTATACGATTCATGTGACATATATGCCTTGTGTGTGTGATGCAATAAAATAATTGTTTTTATATACAGTATCACACTATGTTTGCATATTACCTCTTTTTCCGGTAAATCTGCTGTGACATGCTTGAGAGTTTCTCCTGATATAACGTATAAAGATGAAAGCTATACGGATTTAAGAGGTGGAAATTCTGCTAACGTGGAGTGAGGCGCTGGTGAAGTGGTATTCTATGTATCGTTTTTATTCTGCATTTTATGTTGGAGGTGGGAAAAGCCTCTTATAGTTTCACTGCACCACAGGCTGCCTTTGTGCACAGTTTGGCACTTCGTATGTTACACTACAGGTGTGGATGTAGGCCTACGCTTGGGCTCCATAAAGGTCCAGATTTCGGCCTTGTCCATTTTCTTCCAGAAACAATTGGCGGCTCTGCCTGAGGTTCAGACATTCTTGAAAGGGGTTCTGCATATTCAACCACCCTTTGTACCTCCTACGGCACCTTGGGTTCTAAATGTGGTGCTGCAGTTCCTGCAATCGGATTGGTTCGAGCCTTTACAGGACGTGGACGTCAAGTTTCTTACTTGGAAGGCGGTCACTCTGTTTGCGTCTGCTCGATTTGTGTCGGAGTTGGGGGCGTTGTCCTGTAACAGCCCCTATTTAATTTTCCATAAGGACAGAGCTGCGCTCAGAAGGCGTCAGCAGTTTCTTCCAAAGGTTGTGTCAGCCTTTCATATCAATCAACCTATTGTGGCGCAGGTGGCTACTGACTTCTCAATTAGCTCAAAGTCCTTGCATGTTGTGAGTGCTTTGAAAATCTATGTGAAGAGAACTTCTCGTCCTTAATGATCTCAACAAGGTTGGGTGTCCTGCTTCTAAGCAGACAGTTTCTGGCTGGATCAAGTTCACTATCCAGCATGCTTAGTCTACGGCAGGCTTGCCGTGTCCAAAATCTGTTAAGGCCCACTCTACTCGTAAAGTGGGTTCTTTCTGGCCGGCTGCCCGGGGTGTCTCGGCTCTTCAGCTTTGCCGTGCAGCTACTTGGTCAGGGTCAAACACGTTTGCTAAGTTCTACAAGTTCGATACTTTGGCCTCTGAGGACCTAAAGTTTGGTCAATCTGTTCTGCAGGAACCTCCGCACTCTCCCTCCCGTACTGGGAGCTTTGGTACATCCCCATGGTACTAATGTGGACCCCAGCATCCTCTAGGGCGTAAGAGTAAATAGGATTTTAATTACCTACTGGTAAGTCCTATTCTCGTAGTCCGTAGAGGATGCTGGGCGCCCGCCCAGTGCTTCATATTCCTGCATTGTTACTTGGTTCAGTTTTAGTGCAGCCGTTGCTGAATCGTTCCAAGTTGGTTAGCTTGGCTTTCCGTTTGTTGTACGTGTGAGCTGGTGTGAATTTCGCGGCTATCTGTATTACCTACTCTCAAAGTATGTCCGTCTCCTCGGACACAGTTTCTAGACTGAGTCTGGTGGAAGGGGCATAGAGGGAGGAGCCAGCCCACACTATTAATCTCTTAAAGTGCCCATGGCTCCTGGTGAACCCGTCTATACCCCATGGTACTAAAATGGACCCCAGCATCCTCTACGGACTACGAGAAAAGGATTTACCGGTAGGTAATTAAAATCCTATTTTCTCTAGCATCCATAAGGGATATTGGGGGATATTAGTACGATGGGGTATAGACGGGGTCCAAAGGAGCCAGTGCAATTTAAATTACTTTAACTGGGTGGGCTGGCTCCTCCTCTCTATGCCCCCTCCCACAGGCAGTTTAGAAAAAAGTACCCTCGGGAGAGGTTGCACATCTCTGCAGCTCCAGAGGGTTTTCTTCAATTTCATTTTAAACTTTTATTATTTTCGGTATGCTTTCTGGACAGCAGCATACCTGCGCCGTGGGAGATAGGATGGGGATGGTCACCGGCCTTACGAGGTGCAGAGACGCTTCCCCGCTACAGGACCACCGTCCTGAGGGGTGGTTGTTCAGCGGGGCACTGCGCCTTGGCTGTCACAGGCACCGCACACCGCTAATGCTGCCTGAAGGTGACAACGGTGGTGAGTATAAACTGGGGGCCCTGCTAGGGGGGTCCCCCGGTTCAAAGTGCGGCTGACCACGGATGCTGCGTACGGGACCCTCCTGGAGGGGTCCCGCTAAGATCCCTTGGAAGAACTGGCACAAAAGGCTTGACTAGCACTTGTGATGTTTTAAGCTATGAAGGAGACTTTGCCAGTATAAGTATTCATTATAGCTCCGGCGCCATTAGAGGGGTCGGAGCTAAATCAGAGCGGGACCTGAGGTGTTTTGGCGCCTTCCTCTGCTTACAACAGCCATCTACAGCATACAATGTGCTTCCTGCCTCACAAGACACGCTAGAAAACTGGTACAGGGTGTAGCAACAGTGTTTACTGCATTTAGAAAGCAGACAGCCTTGATGGAGCTCAGGGTGTGTTGGTGTCCTCTCTCTCATCTGTGTCTCTTCTCACATACAGTAGGGCAGGCTTGCATTATAACTGTGTGTATGTTATTGTGCTTACTGTGAAATATGGATAAACACAAACTGTGCAGTGTATGTCACACCAGATTCTCTCCATTATATAATGATTCTGTTTCCTGGGAACAATGCAGTCAGTCTTCACTAATCAATGAAGGGGCTGGGGGAGAGGGTACAGATGCCCACTGGTTAGGGTCCCTTAAGACTATGATGTCAGATATGTTTTCCCAGCTCATTGCTAATGTGCAGAAGACTCCGCTACTGCAACAAGCTGTTGCAGTATAGCTGCTAGGGCAGATGCACAGCCACCCCTCTCTCATGCAGGTCCACAGAAGCGTGGGTTACCTGCTCTGCTATCAGATTCAGATGATGATATTCAAGATGATGGGGATGACCTGGATCCCATTAGTGGGGATCCCGATTCTACTCAGGGTATTGACCCCTCATTTTGGCTTTAATGGATGTGTTAAAGCTCCCTCTAGAGGATGCTGCATGACAGCAGTCGTTTTTCTTTCTACAAAACAAGGCCAATGTCACTTTCCCTGATTCTCCAGAGTTAGATGACTTATTCAAACAGGCCTGGAAAAATCCAGACCAAAAATCCCAAGTGTCCAAAAAATGTTTGCGCACTTTCCCATTTGCTCCTCCAATGTAGAAAATTTTGGGAGGAACCCCCTGGGGTGGATGTCTCAGTCTCTTGCCTGTCTAAGAAGGCGGTGCTGCCTGCCTCGGGCTCCTTTACTATGAAGGATCCTGGGAATCGAAAGACTATCCTAAAATCTATATACACTGCAGCCGATCTTTCAGAAAGACCGGTCATTGCGGGTTGCTGGATGACCAATGATATTCATTCTTGGGCCACACAAATTCAGTGGGGCCTCTCTGGGGATATGCCCTTAGTTACTATGATAACCCTCCTGAAGCACATTCAGTACACTACCTGTGTCCTCTGTGATTTCCTCAAGGTGATGGGGAACCTTTAATGCTCGGACGTCTGCCATGGCGGTGTCGGCGCGCAGGGCCTTGTTGCGTCAGTGGATTGCGGACACAGAATCCAAACGTAATGTGGAATCCCGAGGTTATTCACGAGGGTGATTGCGGAGATGATGAACCCCCCCAAACCACCACAGCCAAGCGACCTCAGGGCATCACAGGCTGTGTGACAACAGGGAATCGCAGCATTACATTTAATTTGGCACTTTCACTGTTTGTTTATTATACATGTCACACCTTTTTCACTTCTATTAATTCACCCCATAACACTCTTTTCTCACCTATTCCTTAATCCTTCTCACTACACATAATCATTCCTTGTGATGCCCTGAGGTCGCTTGGCTGTGGTGGTTTGGGGGGTACCGTGCCCTAGGTTTGAACCCCTATAGTGTTAGGTACTGCAGCAGAGTGGAGTCCCTTGCCGTGGGACTGCAGCTGCATGCATTGATCAACACATAACCAAACTCCACTATTTATTATATGCCAAGCTGTATGATATCAGTAATGCTAGAGAGAGTGCACCGACAACATCCCCCTTTTTGTGTGCAGTAATGTATACCTTTATTAAGCACCTAAAAAAAAATTGGGATATCTAATTTTGATTGAACCTAGCGTTTTTAAGTATTTTTTAAAACGTTTTTGCCGTAACTCAAAACTTAAGGCAGATAGTGATTTGGTTTGGATTTTTGGATTCAGGAGGAAGAGTTATTTTAGGGGTGCAAATTTTGTGGTGATCCCTTAATAAACACCCGTCATACTTCAAATAAACTGGATAAAGAAGCAGTGATTAGTAAATAATTTAATAAATTGAAAAAGCAATATTTAATAAATGAATTGTCAGGCAGTCAAGATATTTGGCAGAGATTTGTTTTTTTTCCTCTCTTGACTAAAAAATTTTCATAAAAGTCTAAGACGGGTGGTGGACACACCTATTTGAACTGACATGGAATAACCCAGATGTGGGGAGAATACATTTATAAAGCCCTGGTTGGAATGGAACCCATGATGCTGTGAGGCAGCGATGGTAACCACTGTGCTGCCATGAGACAATCTCGCCTTGGGTTAACTGACCGCTTACAAAATGCATCCAAAATGTAACCCACAATTGATGTTTTGTGCAGTTTACTAAATTAAATCTGGTCACAACAGGGTGATAAGGCTCTGAGGTGGGATTTATTTGGTCCTCCGGTCCCACGTTGTTATAGAATGCACCTCACTCATACCGCTTTCAGATTGCAAATGCCGGATCCCACCCGGTAAGTGTCCTTACCGGGTGGGATCCGGCATTTGCTCTCCTTTGATGGCTTTCCGACCCGGCAATATACCGGGTCGGTTGCCATAGCAGCGGGCGCAGCAGCAGCAGGGTGGGGATGGAGGCGGCGCTGGGAGATGAGCTCATCTCCTGCGCCGCCTCTCCCTATGCTGTGAATGGGAACCGTGTCGCATCGACGCGGCTCCCATTTACACTGCGCCTGACCCGGTATTCAACCCGGGTATAATCCTTTTTTTATACCGGGTTGAATTACCGGGTCAGGCAACCCGCTAATTCGCCGAAAGTGCTCTCACATCGCACACTGACCCGTGTCGACACAGCAATATGCCGTGTCGATACCGGGTTATTTGTGCGATGTGAAAGGGGTATCCATGACATCCTGAGAGCTAAGGATCTAGTATACTTATTCTGTCAGTACAAAACAGAAACTGAACCAGCCAAGAGCATCCTTAATCTATTCATAAAGCTGTAAGGAGTTTGTGAATGGAAGTCTATAAATTGGCTCAAGTAACGAACTGTATTAAATTACAATCTTGCAAACACATTAATTCCCTCATTTGTCTTTTTGCGGTCTGTGATGTAGCACACAGGATGCATATCTTTTAAACAAGGCATCCGGAACTGATCTAGGGAGAATCTTGAAATGGGAGAGCAGTTTAGAGAGTGAAATCATTTTATATTGCTTCCTTCTTAGGCCCAAACTGACAACTGCTTGGCCCTCAGTATTCTTGCTAAAAGGACATGACCTTTCTAATTGTAAAATTAGTAAGCTGACCATTCTGAAAACAGACACCGTAAAAAGGTCCCATGGGTCATAGCAGCTGATCATATTCGGTTATTTTTTTTTCTACCAGTTAACAAATAAAAGCATCTTGGTTGCTATAGGTTACAGTTCCCTTCTTTTGTGCATCAGCCATCTGGAAATATTATTGGGGAATTCAATTAGCTGCTGTAATTTTACTGTGTGCTAATTTATGTACCACCCCCTTCCTCCGATGCTATTCAGTTAGCCCCGAAGTAAGCCCGCCAGCTGAACATATTGGGTGTATTTTTTTTTATTTTTTTTGCATCTGATCAGGCACAAATAAAATAAATCCTCGACAACTAGGAGGTTAACGGGTGCCGCAACCCTGTTATCGCCCTTTAGCATCTTAGGTTAACTGCTATTGAAAAGGGGTTTGGGTGAAAAAGGGTCTGGAATTTAATAGCCTCAGGCTTTGTCTTTACCAACCTTTTTCACCCCCATTAACTTAACAGGGCTAATTGAATTCAGCCCTAAGGGGTCTATTTACTAAGGGGTCTGTTCATGAAGCAGTGAAAAGAGTGGAGAAGTGAGCCAGTGGAGAAGTTGCCCATGGCAACCAATCAGCAATGATTTAACATTTATAATTTGCATTCTATAAATTATACAGAGCAGCTGATTGGTTGCCATGGGCAACTCCTCCACTTGTTTTACTTATCCACTCTTTTCACTGCTTCATGAGTAGACCCCTAAGCCTTGGATGGAGGTAAAGTGGACAGAGATAAAGTACCAGCCACTCAACTCCTAACTGCCATGTCACAGGCTGGGTTTGAAAAATGAGTTAGGAGATGATTGGCTGGTACTTTCTCCGTCCACTTTATCTCCATCCACTTTATCTCCATCCAAGGTTTAGTAAATAGACCCCTAAATCTTTAAAAAGGAAATTGTAATCCAATTCCTGATATTTGCAATTTCTGTTATGATTAAAAGGTGCATGTCTTCATTTAAGTACATGGATGACATAATTTATGCTGGCCAAGTGGAAATATGTAGAGAAAAAATACTTTTCAGACATTGTTTTACTATATAAAGTAAAACATAGGGGCCTAGAATGTCCATAGATTCTCTTGACAGTTAACTACATGATTTTCCATGAGTTTACAGCTATTGTATTTTCCTAGACCAATGAAAGTCGAAGTGTTGCTCATTATCAGTACATGAGCTGGCCGGACTTTGGTGTGCCTAAATCTGCTTCCGCCATGTTGGACTTCAGATCCCAAGTAAAGCAACATCAAGCAATGGCTGTCCAATCATTGGGATCAGAGTGGGCTGGACATCCTGCAGGTCCACCAATAGTGATTCACTGCAGTGCAGGCATTGGGAGAACAGGTAAATATGCATTGCACCAGCTCATGTGGAGGGATTCTGGAAGGTGGCCCTTAAATATATCATCAGCTGAATGTAATAGCCTCTGATTTCTGGTGTGAATTTTGTGTGCTAGTCTCCTTTTTTTTTTTTTTTTTTTTTTTTTTTAAAGCAGCAATCTTTTACAAGCACAAACCAACCTGGCAGACTCGCACAAAATTCCCACACATCCAAATTCGGAGGCTATTACATTTACCCACATAACTCTAACTCAAGGATAGTATTATCTAACCTTGAGTATACTTCTGTGTATGGCTTTTGTTGCAGTGCAGGTGATTTATCATATAATTTCTCTGACGTCCTAGTGGATGCTGGGAACTCCGTAAGGACCATGGGGAATAGCGGGCTCCGAAGGAGGCTGGGCACTCTAGAAAGATTTATGACTACCTGGTGTGCACTGGCTCCTCCCACTATGACCCTCCTCCAAGCCTCAGTTAGATTTTGTGCCCGGCCGAGGTTGGATGCACACTAGGGGCTCTCCTGAAGAAAGAAAGATAGAAATTAGGTTTTTTATTTTCAGTGAGACCTGCTGGCAACAGGCTCACTGCAGCGAGGGACTAAGGGGAGAAGAAGTGAACCTGCCTGCTTGCAGCCAGCTTGGGCTTCTTAGGCTACTGGACACCATTAGCTCCAGAGGGATCGACCGCAGGCCCAGCCTTGGTGTTCGGTCCCGGAGCCGCGCCGCCGTCCCCCTTACAGAGCCAGAAGCAAGAAGAGGTCCGGAAAATCGGCGGCAGAAGACATCAGTCTTCACCAAGGTAGCGCACAGCACTGCAGCTGTGCGCCATTGCTCCTCACACACACTTCACACTCCGGTCACTGAGGGTGCAGGGCGCTGGGGGGGGGGCGCCCTGAGAATCAATAATAACACCTTGGCTGGCAAAAATACCACAATATATAGCCCCAGAGGCTATATATGTGGAAAATACCCGTGCCAGAATATAGGAAAAAGCGGGAGAATAGTCCGCGGAAAAGGGGCAGAGCTATCTCCCTCAGCACACTGGCGCCATTTCTCCTTCACAGATCCGCTGGAAGGAAGCTCCCTGGCTCTCCCCTGCAGTCTACACTACAGAAAAGGGTAAAAAAGAGAGGGGGGGTACTAAATTTAGGCGCAGTATACAATTATATAGAAAAAGCAGCTATAGGGGACATAACTCAGTTAGTCCCTGCATTATATAGCGCTCTGGTGTGTGCTGGCATACTCTCACTCTGTCCCCCCAAAGGGCTTTTGTGGGTCCTGTCCTCTGTTGGAGCATTCCCTGTGTGTGTGCGGTGTGTCGGTACGGCTGTGTCGACATGTTTGATGAGGATAATGATGTGGAGACGGAGCAGATGCCTTTAGAAGGGATGTCACCCCCTGCGGGGCAGACACCTGAGTGGTTGAGCTTATGGAAAGAAATGAGTGCACGTATAGACTCTTTACATAAGAAATTTGACGACATGCCAAATGTGGGACAGCCGACTTCTCAGCTCGTGCCTGTCCAGGCGTCGCACAGGTCATCAGGGGCTCTAAAACGCCCGCTACCTCAGACCGCAGACCCAGATGTCGACACTGATACTGACACCAGTGTCGACGACGATGAGTCTAACCTGATGCCCACTAAGGCCATTCACTGCATGATTGAGGCAATGAAAGAGGTGTTACACATTTCTGATATAAATACAGGTACCACTAAAAAGGGTATTATGTTTGGGGAGAAAAAACTACCTGTAGTTTTTCCCCCATCAGATGAATTAAATGAAGTGTGTGAAGAAGCGTGAGCTTTCCCTGATAAAAAATTGGTAATTCCTAATAAGGTACTAATGGCGTTCCCTTTCCCGCCAGAGGATAGGTCACGTTGGGAAACACCTCCTAGGGTGGATAAAGCGCTCACACGTTTGTCTAAAAAGGTGGCACTACCGTCTCCGGATACGGCCGCCCTCAAGGAACCTGCTGATAGAAAGCAGGAGGCGATCCTGAAGTCTGTATATACACACTCAGGCATTATACTTAGGCCAGCTATTGCGTCAGCTTGGATGTGCAGTGCTGCCGCTGCGTGGTCAGATAAACTGTCAGAAAATATTGACACATTAGACAGAGACACGATCCTGCTAACCATAGACCATATCAAAGACTCAGTCTTATATATGAGAGATGCACAGAGGGAAATCTGCCGACTGGCATCTAAAGTAAGTGCATTGTCCATTTCTGCTAGGAGAGGCTTATGGACTCGCCAGTGGACAGGAGATGCAGATTCTAAAAGGCACATGGAAGTTTTGCCATATAAGGGTGAGGAATTATTTGGGGATGGTCTCTCGGACCTAGTTTCCACAGCAACGTCTGGGAAGTCAGCATTTTTACCCCATGTCCCCTCACAGCCTAAGAAGGCGCCGTTTTATCAGGTTCAGTCCTTTCGGACCCAGAAAAACAGGCGTGGAAAAGGCGGGTCTTTTCTGTCCAGAGGCAGAGGTAGGGGAAAAAGGCTGCAACAAACAGCAGGTTCCCAGAAGCAAAAGTCCTCCCCCGCTTCTTCTTCCAAGTCCGCCGCATGACGGTGGGGCTCCACAGGCGGAGCCAGGTACGGTGGGGGGCCGCCTCAAGAATTTCAGCGATCAGTGGGCTCGCTCACAGGTGGATCCCTGGATCCTTCAAATAGTATCTCAGGGGTACAAACTGGAATTCGAGGCGTCTCCACCCCACCGGTTCCTAAAATCTGCCTTGCCGATTGCTCCCTCAGACAGGGAGGCGGTGCTAGCGGCAATTCACAAGCTGTATTCCCAGCAGGTGATAATCAAGGTACCCCTACTTCAACAAGGCCGGGGTTACTATTCCACACTATTTGTGGTACCGAAACCGGACGGTTCGGTGAGACCCATTTTAAATTTGAAATCCTTGAACACATACATAAAAAAATTCAAGTTCAAGATGGAATCGCTCAGGGCGGTTATTGCAAGCCTGGACGAGGGGGATTACATGGTATCCCTGGACATCAAGGATGCTTACTTGCATGTCCCCATTTACCATCCTCACCAGGAGTACCTCAGATTTGTGGTACAGGATTGCCATTACCAATTCCAGACGCTGCCGTTTGGACTGTCCACGGCACCGAGGGTATTTACCAAGGTTATGGCGGAAATGATGATACTCCTTCGAAAAAAGGGAGTTTTAATTATCCCGTACTTGGACGATCTCCTAATAAAAGCGAGGTCCAAGGAACAGTTGTTGGTGGGAGTAGCACTATCTCAGGAGGTGCTGCACCAGCACGGCTGGATTCTGAATATCCCAAAGTCACAGCTGGTTCCGACGACACGGCTACTGTTCCTGGGTATGATTCTGGATACAGTCCAGAAAAAAGTGTTTCTCCCGGAGGAGAAAGCCAGGGAGTTGTCATCTCTAGTCAGAGACCAGGTATCAGTGCATCGCTGCACGCGGGTCCTGGGAAAGATGGTGGCTTCTTACGAAGCAATTCCCTTCGGCAGGTTCCATGCCAGAATCTTTCAGTGGGACCTGTTGGACCAGTGGTCCGGATCGCATCTTCAGATGCATCGCTTAATAACCCTGTCTCCAAGAACCAGGGTGTCTCTACTGTGGTGGCTGCAGAGTGCCCATCTTCTAGAGGGCCGCAGGTTCGGCATACAGGACTGGGTCCTGGTGACCACGGATGCCAGCCTTCGAGGGCAGTCACACAGGGAAGAAACTTCCAAGGACTATGGTCGAGTCAGGAGACTTCCCTTCACATAAATATTCTGGAACTAAGGGCCATCTACAATGCCCTAAGTCAAGCAAAATCCCTGCTCCTACACCAGCCGGTGCTGATCCAGTCAGACAACATCACGGCAGTCGCCCATGTAAATCGACAGGGAGGCACAAGAAGCAGGATGGCGATGGCAGAAGCCACAAGAATTCTCCGATGGGCGGAGAATCATGTACTAGCACTGTCAGCAGTGTTCATTCCGGGAGTGGACAACTGGGAAGCAGACTTCCTCAGCAGACACGACCTCCACCCGGGAGAGTGGGGACTTCATCCAGAAGTTTTCCAGATGCTGGTAAACCGTTGGAAAAAACCACAGGTGGACATGATGGCGTCCCGCCTCAACAAAAAGTTAAAAAGATATTGCGCCAGGTCAAGGGACCCTCAGGCGATAGCTGTGGACGCTCTAGTGACACCGTGGGTGTACCAGTCGGTTTATGTGTTCCCTCCTCTGCCTCTCATACCAAAGGTATTGAGAATAATAAGAAAGCGAGGAGTAAACACAATTCTTGTGGTTCCGGATTGGCCAAGACGAGCGTGGTACCCGGAACTTCAAGAGATGCTCTCAGAGGACCCGTGGCCTCTACCGCTCAGACAGGACCTGCTACAGCAGGGGCCCTGTCTGTTCCAAGACTTACCGCGGCTGCGTTTGACGGCATGGCGGTTGAACACCGGATCCTGAAGGAAAAGGGTATTCCGGAAGAAGTCATTCCTACGCTTATTAAGGCCAGGAAAGATGTTACGGCAAAGCATTATCACCGCATATGGCGGAAATATGTTGCATGGTGCGAGGCAAAAAAGGCCCCAACAGAGGAATTTCAGCTGGGTCGATTTCTGCATTTCCTGCAAGCAGGAGTGAATATGGGCCTAAAGCTAGGCTCCATTAAAGTACAGATCTCGGCTCTGTCGATTTTCTTTCAAAAAGAACTAGCTTCAGTACCTGAAGTTCAGACATTTGTGAAAGGAGTGCTGCATATTCAGCCCCCGTTTGTGCCCCCTGTGGCACCTTGGGATCTCAACGTGGTGTTGAGTTTCTTAAAATCACATTGGTTTGAGCCACTAAAAACCGTGGATCTAAAATATCTCGCGTGGAAAGTGGTCGTGTTATTGGCCTTGGCTTCTGCCAGGCGAGTGTCAGAATTGGCGGCTTTATCATGTAAAAGCCCTTATCTGATTTTCCATATGGATAGGGCAGAATTGAGGACTCGTCCCCAGTTTCTACCTAAGGTGGTGTCAGCGTTTCACCTGAACCAGCCTATTGTGGTGCCTGCGGCTACTAAGGATTTGGAGGACTCCAAGTTGCTAGACGTTGTCAGGGCCCTGAAAATATGTTTCCAGGACGGCTGGAGTCAGAAAATCTGACTCGCTGTTTATCCTGTATGCACCCAACAAGCTGGGTGCTCCTGCTTCTAAGCAGACTATTGCTCGCTGGATTTGTAGTACAATTCAGCTTGCACATTCTGTGGCAGGCCTGCCACAGCCAAAATCTGTAAATGCCCATTCCACAAGGAAAGTGGGCTCATCTTGGGCGGCTGCCCGAGGGGTCTCGGCTTTACAACTTTGCCGAGCAGCTACTTGGTCAGGGGCAAACACGTTTGCAAAATTCTACAAATTTGATACCCTGGCTGAGGAGGACCTAGAGTTCTCTCATTCGGTGCTGCAGAGTCATCCGCACTCTCCCGCCCGTTTGGGAGCTTTGGTATAATCCCCATGGTCCTTACGGAGTTCCCAGCATCCACTAGGACGTCAGAGAAAATAAGAATTTACTCACCGGTAATTCTATTTCTCATAGTCCGTAGTGGATGCTGGGCGCCCATCCCAAGTGCGGATTGTCTGCAATACTTGTACATAGTTATTGTTACAAAAATCGGGTTATTGTTGTTGTGAGCCATCTTTTCAGAGGCTCCTTCTGTTATCATGCTGTTAACTGGGTTCAGATCACAAGTTGTACGGTGTGATTGGTGTGGCTGGTATGAGTCTTACCCGGGATTCAAAATCCTTCCTTATTGTGTACGCTCGTCCGGGCACAGTATCCTAACTGAGGCTTGGAGGAGGGTCATAGGGGGAGGAGCCAGTGCACACCAGCTAGTCCTAAAGCTTTTACTTTGTGCCCAGTCTCCTGCGGAGCCGCTATTCCCCATGGTCCTTTCGGAGTCCCCAGCATCCACTACGGACTATGAGAAATAGAAATATCGGTAAGTAAATTCTTATTATTACGACCTTCTGTTTCCTATCCTGCAACCAAGTTCTTATCCGTTCAACCATCTTAGAATCCAATCAAATGCTTTTGAGTTTATTTAGCAGTCTGCGATGTGATAGACCGTATCAAAAAGCTTACTAAAGTCTAGATCTGCTATATCGATGGACCCTCCTTAATGTATCCTTTTAGTTGTCTAGTCAAAAATGTCAATAAGATTTGTTTGGCATGATCTCCCACCAGTAAATCCATGCAGTTTTGGAGCCTGTAAATTACTGGTTTTGAGAGATTTTACAGTTCTCATCTTTTCATAGTGTTGCCATAATTTTACCTACTACTTATGTACTGTATGGTTCACTGGTTGGTTGTTGCTTGTATCTTCCTTCCACTTTTGTGCAGTGGGACTACCTACGCTATTTTCCAGTCCTCTGGAATCACTCCTGTAGCTAGAGACTAGTTAAATAATTCTGTTAATGGTATTTTGTAAATGGATTTTTTATTTTATGGCTATTTAAATGAACTTGTTAGAAACGCAGCTTAAATGTAGGAATTTAATGTGTGTACAGATGTGTCCTCGTACATCATTGCTGCAGTCGCTCAAACCAGCCTCTCTCTCTCTGTGCACCAGGTTCTTTTTGACTCTGCTAGTGACATACATTTTTTTAACTTTATTTGCAATATGATTAAACTAGGATGCACTAGGAGGCTCTAATGATAAATTTAATATGTGACACTTGTGTATCTGTATGCAATGGCGTTTTCAGCGTTTTGCTATATCAAGTTCCGTTGTACTTTGTATGCAGACTAAGGGGGTTATTCAGGTTTTCTGCAGCGGGGTACACTGGGATTCCACAGGGAATACATCGGGTGTAGAGTTGGATCTTGATCCGAGGCACCAACAGGCTAAAGCTTTGACTGTTCCCAGGATGCACTGCACCGCCTCCTCTATAACCCCGCCCCCAGGCACTGGAGCTCAGTTTGTAAGTTGGTGCCTGCAGAGCAGGTCACTAACAGGTGGGGCTGCACTAGGCAGCCCTGAAAATAGCTTTTTAAGAAGACTTCAAGAGCCGCAGCACTGTTTATGTAATTCTGACATTCTGTGCTGCGGCTCCATCACCTCCCCAGCAGTGCTGCATACTCTCGCGTCCGGGTTCCCGGGTACTTGCAGCGGAGGCGCACAGGACTTCAAACACACCACCGCTGACGCTCTCCTGGATCGCGTGAATGCACATCAGGGAGGAGGTAAGAGGGTCCCCCAGGTGGAACCCGCCGGTAAATTGCGGTCCCAGGAGATGGACTGTGCCGCTGGCGTGGACACTGTACTGCACAGGGACCCCACTATATCCACCAGGGCAGGGAGCACAATTCGGATTTACTAAAATCCATTTTTACATAGGCTCCACAGTACGGTGGGGAGGACCAGCATAGGGGATAAGGCGCTGACCTGTAGCCCCTTCCCCAGCTCCGGGCGCCATCTACTGCTGGTGTTCCCACCCTGGAGCTGCATTTCACTCTCCTTCACTCCCTGACAGAGATTTTGGCGCCATCTTTACAAAAGTCGCTGAGCTGATCTCAGTGACTGCAGGGCACTGTCTCCTCTGTAAAGCCACCTGTCTCATCAGCGTTGTGCATTTACAGGCACTTAAATATTCTACATGTCATTTTAGACAGTGTTAGTTAAGAACAAGTGTTCTGCTATCTGAATATTCAGTACAAGTATTCTGTGATATACATCCAGTATCTTCTGTACATTGTTATATCTATATACATACATATCTATACATAGTTTTACTAGTCCAGTGCAGTTTTATTGTTTATCTGTAATAACTTCTGCATTGTACCTGTGACTGAGTGTGCCTGTAGCTGCCGTGTGGATTTCATTCTAGTGTATCACACTTCTTGCTATCACTATATTCTGTACCGGGGGGGGGGGGGGGAAGGGGCTAGGTGTGTCAGGGTCATATATATATATATATATATATATATATATGTGTATATATATATATATATATATATATATATATATATATATATATATATCTACACAGTATATACTGTTGTGTATTTTTACTGTGTATTTCAGTCACCTCATACTGCTTTAATCCTGTTTGTGCCCTGTATGTACTGTTGCATAAATTAGGGGGTTATTTGCAGGTATTGTGTTTGTCTGGCTATATTGTACTGTTACGCTCTAAGGCTACATTCCCTATAATGTCTGCCACACAAGGCGGGAAATCCGCGGACGCCTCTGCATCATGCAGTGCTGGCACCAAGGATTTGCCTGGGGTGGAAGTTTTAGCTGATGGTTCAGGCACTGGGTGCCATACATCTCCCAGTCAGCCTGCAGCACCTGTGGCCAATCAGGAACCACCTTGGGCAGCGTTCTCAAGTATGCTGAATATGCTTTTGCCCCCCTGTGGGACCTCCTGTGCCATTGCAGCCACATATTGTCCCTATAGTTAATCCGCCCTGGACGGACACTCTGTCTACCCAGTTATAACAATTAAATTAATCTCTGGTTAGACAAAAGTCTACCCCACGCCCCTCTGGGGTCAAGTTGTCATCTAAGCGGGCTATTTCTTCCTCAGAATCCACTAATATTTTGGATAATTCTGATGAGGATGGGGAATATACTGATCTGTCAGACATTGATACAGTCGCTTATGATGAGGAATCTACAAGCCAGATTGTTGTTCCTGGCCTAGTGGAGGCTATTAAGCTGATTCTCCAAATTGATGATGAGATCGATCCCACTACTGCGTCTAAGAAACCTGATAAGTTCAAACGTCAGAAGGTTACTAAAGTAGTCTTAGCACATTCTGACCATTTGATTGACATATGTCAGGAATTCTGGTGGTCTTCAGGAAAGAAATTTTCCCTGTCTAAAAAGATGCTAGCTCATTTTCCTATTCCTGTGGAGTTGAGTAACAAGTGGGAAACTCCACCGCCGGTGGACTCTCATGTCGCCCGTCTTGTGGTGTCATCTACTCTGCCTGTCACCACTGTCACCTCACTGAAGGAACTGACGGACAAGCGTGTGGAGGGATGCCTGAAGTCTATTTACTCTCTTACCGGTGCTGTACATAGACCCACTATAGCAGCCTCCTGGGCCGCAAAAGGAATTGAAGCATGGGTTCAGGCAATTGAGGATGAGCTGCCTCAGGATATTTCTGACACTGCCAGACAATATCTGTCTCATATTACCACAGCCTCCCACTATATTCAGGAGGCGGCCTCTGAGGCAGGTGTAATGACAGCCAAGGCATCTACTACGTCTATACTGGCTCGCCGAATTCTGTGGTTAAGGTCCTGGAAGGTGGACCTAGACTCCAAAAAGACCTTGGAGGTGCTCCCTTTTAAGGGAGACATCCTTTTTGGGGAGGATCTGAATAGGATTGTGACTGACTTGGCAACTGCTAAGACTGCGTTTCTCCCAAGTACTTCTGCACCGAAGGCAAAGAGTACCACTTTTCATTCCTTTCGACCTCCAGGGAAGGCAAAGGGTCAGGCTCGTACCTCCAAATCCACTAAGCCCAAACCTAAACAATCCTGGGCCACCCGTCAGCCTGCTTCCAAACAAGACAAGCCTGCTGCATGACGGGACGGGCCTCCCCCTGGGGAATCCACGGGTGGGAGGCCGACTTCTGCAGTTCGCCCAGGCCTGGTTAAAGACCACTTCGGACACCTGGGTGCGGGAAGTTGTCTCTCACGGGTACGCAATCTCTTTCGAGAGACGTCCCCCTTGCCAGTTCTGCTCAGTGGTTATCCCTTGGTTGTGCAATCCCTCCTGGACACAGGAGTGGTAGTGCCGGTACCTCTGTCCCAGAGAGGCAGGAAATACTATTCGACCCTGTTTCTAGTTCCGAAGCCAACTGGGTCCTTCTGGCCTATACTCAACCTCAAATCATTGAACAAATTTGTGAGAGTGTCCAAATTCCATATAGAAACGCTGCGCTCTATTGCACTGGCCATGGAACCCGAAGACTATATGGTATCCCTGGACATACAGGATGCTTACCTGCATATATCTATTGCCATATCGCATCAGCAATATCTTCAGTTTGCTATTGGCAACTTACATTATCAATTCCAGTCTCTGTCATTTGGACTGGCCACGGCCCCTCGGATCTTCAGCAAGGTCATGGCTGTGATGTAGGCCCATCTCTGCCGTCATGGAATCAGGATCCTGCCATATCTGGACGACTTGCTGATCCTGGCGAACTCCCAAGATGTTCTTTTCAGTCATCTGGAACGGACTGTCCAATTCCTACAAGCCCACGGGTGGCTCATCAACTGGAAAAAGTCCTCGCTGGTCCCAGCTCGTAGCGTGGTGCAGCTGGGGGCACTGCTGGACACACACACAGCCAGAGATTGTTTCTGTCTCCATAGAAAGTCCTAAAACTTCAGGACAGGATCAGATACTTCCTGTCTCGCCCAAGAGTGTTGATACACTCGGCGATGCAAGTACTAGGCCTCATGGTGTCTGCTTTCGACATGGTAGAGCTCAATTTCATTCCCGACCTCTGCAGAGGTTAATCTTTTCCAAGTGGGGCGGCCTGCCTCATCGGATAAGGTCTCAAATGATCTCCTTGACTCCGGAGGTTCGTCTGTCACTGAGCTGGTGGCTACAGGACCAACCGTTGAGCAGGGGCCATCCCTTCTGTATCTCCAACTGGGTCCTCCTGACAACGGACGCCAGTCTGTGAGGTTGGGGCGCGGTGTTAGAGCAACACTCTCTCCAGGGTCGGTGGACCAGGGAGGAATCTCACTGTGGCATACATAAATCATCAAGGCGGCACTCGAAGCCGCATGGCAATGCTGGAAGTATAAAAAAATCCTCCGTTGAGCGGAACACCATCGGCCAGCAATATCGGCAGTGTTCATTCCCAGAGTTCTCAACTGGGAAGCGGATTTCCTCAGTCGTCAAGACATTCATGCCGGAGAGTAGAGTCTTCATCCGGAAGTCTTTCAACTCCTTGTGGACAATTGGGGCCTACCAGATGTAGACCTGATGGCGTCTCGACACAATGACAAGGTTCCGGTTTTCAGATCAAGGACAAGGGATCCTCAAGCAGCATTCGTGGACGCACTGGCAATTCCATGGAACTTTTGGCTGCCATATGTGTTCCCTTCAGTGTCACTCCTGCCCAGGGTACTATGTGGAAGTTCATGCAAGAAAGAGGAATACTACTTCTAGTTGCTCCAGCGTGGCCCAGACGGCATTGGTTCTCAGACCTGCAAGGTCTATCGATAGAGCGTCCTCTTCTACTTCCTCAATGCCCAGACCTCCTCTTTCATGCCCCTTGTGTCTATCTGGACCTGGCCAGACTGGTTTTGACGGCATGGCTCTTGAAGCTTCACACCTGAGGGCCAAAGGATTTTCCGAGGCGGTTATTCAAACTATGTTGAAGGCCCGCAAACCAGCTTCTGCATGGATTTATTACAGGGTCTGGAACTCTTACTTCACATGGTGTCCTGCTAAGTATTATGATACCTATTTGTTCTGAATTTTCCAGGCTTTTGGCTATTCTGCAACAAGGCCTAGACTTAAACCTTTGCCTGGCCTCCCTCAAGGTTCATATTTCTGACTTGTCGGTGTGGTTTAAGAGGAAGATTGCGTCTATTCCTGACATTCATACTTTCACTCAAGGCGTTTTACGGATTCAGCCTCCTATGTCCCTCCTGTGGCTCCATGGGATCTGTCTGTTGTCCTACAAGAGTCTCCATTTGAACCTATTGAGTCTGTGGACCTTGAATGCCTTACGCTTAAGGTTGTGTTTCTGCTGGCTATTGTCTCTGCTAGGAGGGTGTCGGACTTAGTTGCTTTGTCCTGTAGTCCACCCTTTTTGATTTTTCACCGTGACCGGGAAGTTCTTCGAACTCACCCCGGTTATCTACCTAAAGTGTTGTCTTTCATCTTAACCAAGATATTGTGGTTCTGGCTTTTATCTCTTCTGGTTTGTCTTCCAAAGAACAGTCTTTGGATGTGGTACGGGCTCTTCGTATCTATGTGGAGAGGACTGCCTCTATCAGGAGGTCAGATACCCTGTTTGTACTTTTTGGTTTTCACAAACGTGGCTGGCCTGCGAATAAGCAAACCTTGGCCAGATGGATTAGAATGGTGATTGCACAAGCCTATGCGCAGGCTGGACTCCCAGCTCCTGCTGCTACCAAAACCCATTCTACTCTGTCTTTTGGACCTTCTTGGGCGGCCCGCCGTGGTGCGTCCGCTGAACAATTGTGCAAGGCAGCTACGTGGTCCTCCGTGAACACGTTCATTAGGTTCTATGCCTTTGATACTTCCGCCTCCCAGGATGCTTCCTTTGGATGCCGGGTTCTTGTGCCTGCTACAGTGCGTCCCCTCCCATGAGGAACTGCTTTAGGACATCCCCGATGTATTCCCGGTCGAATACCAGTGTACCTCACTGCAGAAAAGGAGATTTATGGTAGACTTACCATAGTTAAATCTCTTTGTGCGAGGTACACGGGATTCCACAGGGCGCCCACCCTGACGTACTTAGCTTCTTTGGGTTTGTATGGCATTAGCCGCTGGTCCATTCTCCTGTTGTGAGAATCTGGTTCTATGTGACTAACATCTGCCGTCTTTTACCTGCTACTGCATTGGACTGGTTAACGAAACTCAGCTCCAGTGCCCGGAGGCGGGGTTATAGAGGAGGCGGTGCAGTGCATCCTGGGAACAGTCAAAAGCTTTAGCCTGTTGGTGCCTTGGATCAAGATCCAACTCTACACCCCGATGTATTCCCTGTGGAATCCAGTGTACCTCGCAGAAAGATATTTAACTATGGTAAGTCTATCATTAATCTCCTTTTTTTGCAAACCAAAAAAGTAAGCAATTGGGCAAAACCAAGTTGCACTGCAGTGGGGCAGGTATAACGTGCAGAAAGCGTTAGATTTGAGTGGGTTATATTTTTTTCTGTGTATGGTAAATACGGACTGCTTTATTTTTGCACAGCAATTTAGATTTGGGTGGGGTGTGTTCAAACTGAAATCTAAATCTCTCTGCACATGTTACATAATAAGGCCCTCAGTCATACACTAGATATACAAGTGTCGCATATCAAATTAATCAGCATAGTGTCCTGGTGCGTCTTGTTGCTCCAGAGAAGCATTTCTGGGGGGAAAGATGCCCGGCATTAGCAGAGTTTCACAGGGCCTAGTGGCCGACTCACGCCAGGCTTTTCTTGTCAAATGGCATATTGACGCTAGTTTCATGAGGACCACATCTCATGTAGCCATTGTTGGGAGTTCCCACCTCACTCTGGGCCTAATTTACATGTGGACAGAGTTGCTATTGCTGCTGCTTACCTGAATGTTTGTTAACCCCCCCCCATTAAATTAAAATTTTTAAATAGGTCTATTCCCGACCACTGCATGAATTGTTCTAGATTTGATAGATTGAGCAGCTAATTTTTTTTAGTTTAATGGACTTGGCCTTCAGTTCTTAACAACAACGCTCATGCTACTAAGCTGCATATGTCTTAGAACAACCATTTTAGTAATGGTAATTAAAAAAAAATTTTGTCTTGTGTTTCTGTAACATTTGGTCACACTTTACATACCATATAAAATCTACAAATTATTATACTCCTATGATGATGTGCACTATACTGTACTTTCTGACATAATAGACACATTAATGTAATGTTATTCCATGATTAACATAGTCTGTTTTTTTCTACAAGGTACGTTTTGTACTTTGGACATTTGCCTGTCCAGGCTGGAAAACATTGGGACCGTGGATGTACTACAGACAGTGAAGAGAATGAGAACTCAGCGTGCTTTCAGTATTCAAACATGGGATCAATATTACTTTTGTTATATGGCGATTATCGAATACGCACAAAGAAAAGGTCTCCTTGCCTCTGTGGAATGGTCCGACACTGAATTTGAGACAGATAGCGAGTGATTATTCCCTCTCCATGGTACTAAAATGTTATGCGGGCACATCCAAGACCATAGGCGGTCCAGTCTAAACTGGGTAGTGCTGCAAGGTTCTGCCCCCATGCTGCCATGCAGTGAAGTGCAGGCCCCTTCAGTACACCACTGATTTGAGCTATTAATGCACTGGAAAGTGTCATAATTTATTGTAGCATGAATGCAACTGAATAACTTGCACACAGTTTTCTAGACTTGAACTTAACTGTACTTGTTTTCCTTTTTTTTTTCTTCTTTGCTGTTGTGCGCAGAGAGATTTAAGTATATAAAATGTGTCCGATTCCTTTGTAAAGTGTAGTTTCTTGTAGATTTATTTAGTCCTTTTTATGAATTTTATGTAAAATGTAATGTGTTCTCTAAATATCGCTTCAAAGTCTGTAACATTCAACCAATGTCACCAAGTAGAGGTCCACATACCTGGTCACTTTGGCACTGTTGTAAATTTCTGTACAGCTAACTGTTTAAACAAGATACAAGTTTCACAGTTGGAAGTATGCATTGAAGGTTGCGTTCCGTTTCATCATGAATTACTGTTTAAGTGTTATGCAAATTCTTACTAATTTATCTTAATTCTTGTAACTTTGAAAGGGTTAAGACAAGCCTTAAGCTATGTTTGGTTTATGTATTTTTTTTCTGTATGTGTTGAGGAGAGGCGATGGTGGGTTATGAAAAGTTTTTTTTTTTTTTCCATACCAGACACTACGTAGTGTAGGGTTTTGCGTACAATATAACACTGCCTGCATTGATGTGCCTTTTTATTGTATGTGTAGCACAAGTCATAATTTATCCAAATTAAACAGAAAATGCCTGCATTTATATTCTCAGGGGCCTCTAATTTCCAATGCTTATTAGGGGAAGGAGTGACATATTCCCTCCACCTCTCCCTTCCATGTACTTGAGTACAGAATTCTTACTCATTTGTGTTAGGTGTTTTGTTTTGTTTTGTTTTTAATGCCTTTTTTTTTATCTATATAACAGTTGTGTACCCTGTCTCTACTCTCCCTCCACCCCAATTTATTTAATTTTGTTTACTTAAACAGTATTATTTGTTTTTGTTTTTTGGTACGACTACAAGATAGTGGCAACATAAAATATGAATCCAGCCACTGTGTTTATAAACCTACTTAATCATTGTAAATGTTTATATATGCTTTAGGATTGCCAAATAAATGCATTTATTTCCTTGCCATATTTCAAATTGTAGGATCTGTTGGTACGAGATTGGCAAATACATAGCTTCTAGGATGAACTTGTATTTCAGATTAAATATTTCTTTAGCTTTCGCAGTTTTGTTTTGTTTTTTCTTAATTGTGAATATGTTTACATGCACACAGAGAAATATATAAATATAGATATATCTATTTTGTTACTAAGGTACGATGCACATACAGGTCACATGGTGCAGTATTTAGGCCTCCATATGTTGGAATGAAAATACTCATTGTTTTTAATTACATACATACTTTCAAAATGTATTCATAAAGCTTTTATATCTCTTTCCCACTGAAGACCTGGCTGGTCATTATGCATTTGGTCTATGGAGTGCAAATGCACAGTTATGTATTCATGTAGGACTTCTTCACAGATTTGCAGTGGAAAAAGGGTGAAAACGTTGAGACTCTTCAGAGAAAGATCTTTACATTCTTCACACAATGCGCATCTAATCATAGTGCAGTAGAACACATACAATGACACATTTAAACGTTCATTTGCAGTGTCTTTAAGCATCGTTACTGTACTTGGAATTAAATGTGCTCCATTTAATTGTGTTCCACTACGTTGGTTGCTCACTCTGTAAATACACATTAATGCTCAAGGCCAAGCATGTACTAAGTGTTGACTTGTGTTTACAAAGTGTTTCCATTGGCTTTACTTGAAAGCCATATGTTACACAGTTTTGAATACATGGAAATACAGCCACTATTTGTATATGTATTTTCAGAAAAGTGCCCCCAGATCTATTTAAATATTTTATATATTTATATATAATTAGTCCAGGATGTATAGCGACAGTCACAAAATTCATTGATCCATAGGGTGCACACAGTAGATAGAATCCACAGCTGGCCATAATATATTCAAGCATAAAAAGAGCTCTCACCAGTCTTCTTAATTGTCATCAAATGGAATTTTTATTCCCCTCCATTGTGTCTACTTCTTCACATCTTGGTGTCTGAGTCTTGATAAAGTGCCATGGGTGGCCCGAAACACGAGTGAATAAAAATTCCATTTGATGACAATTAAGAAGACTGGTAAGTGCTCTCACTATGCTTGCATAGATCATTTCTGCAGCGGGGTACACTGTGTTCCACAGGGAATACATTGGGGTGTGGCGCAGGATCAGGCCAAGCTTTGACTGTCCCAGGGATGCATTGGGGCCTCCTCTATAAACCCGCCTCCAGGCACTGAAAGTTCAGTTACGAGTGGTGCCTGCAGGCAGCAGGTTGCCTAACAGGCGGGCTGCACTGTGCAGTCCTGAAAAAGCTAAGAAGACTTCAAGGGCCGCAGCACTGTTATGTCAGGGTGACATTCACCTCCCAAGCGGTGTCGCATACTCCCGCGGCTCAGATTCCGGGTACTTGCAGCGGAGACGCTCCGGCTTAGGCACACGGTCACAGACGCTCTCCTGGTTCACGTGGCTGCTACGAAGGAAGGAGGTGGGACCCACCACTAAATCGTTTTCCTGATTGTAGTCTAGGGAGACGGACTGCGATGCCGGCGTGGACATTGTCACCGAGCAGGGACCCCACTATATCTGCCAGGGCATACGAGTACAGGTTGGGTGTACTAACGCCCCTATTGATAAGGCTCCAAAGTACCGGCGGGGAAGCCCAGCATAGGGGTGTCAGCACTTGACTTGTAGGCCCCCCCGGCCCAGGGCAACATCTACTGCAGATTTTCCTGCCCTGGAGCTTCCTCACACTCTCCCGCACTCCCTAACTGAGACGCTGAGCGCCATCTTAGGAGTATTGCTGCGGCTGGTCTCTGGGACAGCAGGGCAAGGTCTCCCTCAAAGCCGCCTGTTTACAGTGTTGTGACTTTACGAACACTTGAGTATTCTGCATGTCTCTATGCAGACAGCGTTCGTTAAGAAAAAGTGTACCAATTACAGAATATATTGTACAATTATTCTGATATATACCTCCGGTCTAGGACCGTACTGTGTTTTATATTTATTTCTCTATCGTCCTAGTGGATGCTGGGGTTCCTGAAAGGACCATGGGGAATAGCGGCTCCGCAGGAGACAGGGCACAAAAGTAAAGCTTTCCGATCAGGTGGTGTGCACTGGCTCCTCCCCCTATGACCCTCCTCCAAGCCAGTTAGATTTTTGTGCCCGGCCGAGAAGGGTGCAATCTAGGTGGCTCTCCTAAAGAGCTGCTTAGAAAAGTTTAGCTTAGGTTTTTTATTTTACAGTGAGTCCTGCTGGCAACAGGATCACTGCAACGAGGGACTTAGGGGAGAAGAAGTGAACTCACCTGCGTGCAGGATGGATTGGCTTCTTGGCTACTGGACATCAGCTCCAGAGGGACGATCACAGGTACAGCCTGGATGGTCACCGGAGCCTTGCCGCCGGCCCCCTTGCAGATGCTGAAGTAAGAAGAGGTCCAGAATCGGCGGCAGAAGACTCCTCAGTCTTCTAAAGGTAGCGCACAGCACTGCAGCTGTGCGCCATTTTCCTCTCAGCACACTTCACACGGCAGTCACTGAGGGTGCAGGGCGCTGGGAGGGGGGCGCCCTGGGAGGCAAATGAATACCTATTTTGGCTAAAAATACCTCACATATAGCCTCCGGAGGCTATATGGAGATATTTAACCCCTGCCAGAATCCGTTAAGAGCGGGAGACGAGGCCGCCGAAAAAGGGGCGGGGCCTATCTCCTCAGCACACAGCGCCATTTTCCCTCACAGAAAGCCTGGAGGGAAGGCTCCCAGGCTCTCCCCTGCACTGCACTACAGAAACAGGGTTAAAACAGAGAGGGGGGGCACTAAATTGGCGTTAGAAATATATAAAAAAGATGCTATAAGGGAAAACACTTATATAAGGTTGTCCCTATATAATTATAGCGTTTTTGGTGTGTGCTGGTAAACTCTCCCTCTGTCTCTCCAAAGGGCTAGTGGGTCCTGTCCTCTATCAGAGCATTCCCTGTGTGTGTGCTGTGTGTCGGTACGTGTGTGTCGACATGTATGAGGACGATGTTGGTGAGGAGGCGGAGCAATTGCCTGTAATGGTGATGTCACTCTCTAGGGAGTCGACACCGGAATGGATGGCTTATTTAGGAAATTACGTGATAATGTCAACACGCTGCAAGGTCGGTTGACGACATGAGACGGCCGACAAACAATTAGTACCGGTCCAGACGTCTCAAAAACACCGTCAGGGGTTTTAAAACGCCCGTTTACTTTAGTCGGTCGACACAGACACAGACAGGGACACTGAATCCAGTGTCGACGGTGAATAAACAAACGTATTCCTTATTAGGGCCACACGTTAAAGGCAATGATGGAGGTGTTACATATTTCTGATACTACAAGTACCACAAAAGAGGGTATTATGTGGGATGTGAAAAAACTACCGTAGTTTTTCCTGAATCAGATAAATTAAATAAAGTGTGTGATGATGCGTGGGTTCCCCCCGATAGAAAATTATGGGCGGTATACCCTTTCCCGCCAGAAGTTAGGGCGCGTTGGGAAACACCCCTTAGGGTGGATAAGGCGCTCACACGCTTATCAAAACAAGTGGCGGTACCGTCTATAGATAGGGCCGTCCTCAAGGACCAGCTGACAGGAGGCTGGAAAATATCATAAAAAGTATATACACACATACTGGTGTTATACAGCGATCGCCTCAGCCTGGATGTGCAGAGCTGGGGTGGCTTGGTCGGATTCCCTGACTAAAAATATTGATACCCTTGACAGGGACAGTATTTTATTGACTATAGAGCATTTAAAGGATGCATTTCTATATATGCGAGATGCACAGAGGGATATTTGCACTCTGGCATCAAGAGTAAATGCGATGTCCATATCTGCCAGAAGATGTTATGGACACGACAGTGGTCAGGTGATGCAGATTCCAAACGGCACAAAGGTGTATTGCCGTATAAAGGAAGAGGAGTTATTTGGGGTCGGTCCATCGGACCTGGTGGCCACGGCAACTGCTGGAAAATCCGCCGTTTTTACCCTAAGTCACATCTCTGCAGAAAAAGACACCGTCTTTTCAGCCTCAGTCCTTTCGTCCCTATAAGATCATATCTGCCCAGGGATAGAGGAAAGGGAAGAAGACTGCAGCAGGCAGCCCATTCCCAGGAACAGAAGCGTTCCACCGCTTCTGACAAGTTCTCAGCATGGCGCTGAGACCGTACAGGACCCCTGGATCCTACAAGTAGTATCCCAGGGGTACAGATTGGAATGTCGAGACGTTTCCCCTTCGCAGGCTCCTGAAGTCTGCTTTACCAAGGTCTCCCTCCGACAAGGAGGCAGTATGGGAAAAAATTCACAAGCTGTATTCCCAGCAGGTGATAATTAAATTACCCCTCCTACTACAAGAAAAGGGGTATTATTCCACACTATATTGTGGTACTGAAGCCAGAAGGCTAGGTGAGACTTATTCTAAAAAAATTTTTGAACACTTACAAAGGTTCAAATCAAGATGGAGTCACTCAGAGCAGTGATAACGAACCAGGAAGAAGGGGACTATATAGTGTCCTGGGACATCAGGGATGCTTACCTCTATGTCCCAAATTTGCCCTTCTCACTAAGGGTACCTCAGGTTCGTGGTGCAGAACTGTCACTATCAGTTTCAGACGCTGCCGTTTGGATTGTCCACGGCACCCCGGGTCTTTACCAAGGTAATGGCCGAAAGGACTTTTCGCTGGGCGGAAAATCATGTGATAGCACTGTCAGCAGTGTTTCATCCCGGGAATGGAAACTGGGAAGCAGACTTCCTCAGCAGGCACGACCTCCACCCGGGAGAGTGGAAACTTCATCGGGAAGTTTTTTCCACATGATTGTAAACCGTTGGGAAATACCAAAGGTGGACATGATGGCGTCCCGTCTGAACAAAAAACGGGACAGGTATTGCGCCAGGTCAAGAGACCCTCAGGCAATAGCTGTGGACGTTCTGGTAACACCGTGGGTGTACCAGTCGGTGTATGTGTTCCCTCCTCTGCTTCTCATACCTAAGGTGCTGAGAATTATAAGACGTAGAGGAGTAAGAACTATACTCATGGCTCCGGATTGGCCAAGAAGGACTTGGTACCCGGAACTTCAAGAGATGCTTACAGAGGTCTTATGGCCTCTGCCGCTAAGAAGGGACTTGCTTCAGCAAGTACCATGTCTGTTCCAAGACTTACCGCAGCTGCGTTTGTCGGCATGGCGGTGGAAAGCCGGATCCTAAGGGAAAAAGGCATTCCGGAAGAGGTCATTCCTACCCTGGTCAAAGCCAGAAAGGAGGTGACCGCACAACATTATCACCACATGTGGCGAAAATATGTTGCGTGGTGTGAGGCCAGGAAGGCCCCACAAAGAAATTTCAACTCGGTCGTTTCCTGCATTTCCTGCAAACAGGAGTGTCTATGGGCCTCAAATTGGGGTCCATTAAGGTTCAAATTTCGGCCCTGTCGATTTTCTTCCAGAAAGAATTGGCTTCAGTTCCTGAAGTCCAGAAGTTTGTCAAGGGAGTATTGCATATACAACCCCCTTTTGTGCCTCCAGTGGCACTGTGGGATCTCAACGTAGTTCTGGGATTCCTCAAATCACATTGGTTTAAAACCAGTCAAATCTGTGGATTTGAAGCATCTCACATGAAAAGTGACCATGCTCTTGGCCCTGGCCTGGACCAGGCGAGTGTCAAATTGGTGTTTTTTTCTCAAAAAAGCCCATATCTGTTTGTCCATTCGGACAGGGCAGAGCTGCGGACTCGTCCCCAGTTCTCTCCCTAAGGTGGTGTCAGTGTTTCACCTGAACCAGCTTATTGTGGTGCCTTGCACCTACTAGGGACTTGGAGGACTCCAAGTTGCTAGATGATGTCAGGGCCCTGAAAATATGTTCCAGGACGGCTGGAGTCAGGAAAACTGACTTGCTGTTATCCTGTATGCACCCAACAAACTGGGTGCTCTTGCTTCTAAGCAGACTATTGCTAGTTGGATGTGTAATACAATTCAGCTTGCACATTCTGTGGCAGGCCTGCCACAGCCAAAATATGTAAATGCCCATTCCACAAGGAAGGTGGGCTCATCTTGGGCGGCTGCCCGAGGGGTCTCGGCTTTACAACTTTGCCGAGCAGCTACTTGGTCAGGGGCAAACACGTTTGCTAAATTCTACAAATTTGATACCCTGGCTAAGGAGGACCTGGAGTTCTCTCATTCGGTGCTGCAGAGTCATCCGCACTCTCCCGCCCGTTTGGGAGCTTTGGTATAATCCCCATGGTCCTTTCAGGAACCCCAGCATCCACTAGGACGATAGAGAAAATAAGAATTTACTTACCGATAATTCTATTTCTCGGAGTCCGTAGTGGATGCTGGGCGCCCATCCCAAGTGCGGATTATCTGCAATACTTGTACATAGTTACAAAAATCGGGTTATTATTGTTGTGAGCCATCTTTTCAGAGGCTCCGCTGTTATCATACTGTTAACTGGGTTTAGATCACAAGTTGTACGGTGTGATTGGTGTGGCTGGTATGAGTCTTACCCGGGATTCAAAATTCCTCCCTTATTGTGTACGCTCGTCCGGGCACAGTACCTAACTGGCTTGGAGGAGGGTCATAGGGGGAGGAGCCAGTGCACACCACCTGATCGGAAAGCTTTACTTTTGTGCCCTGTCTCCTGCGGAGCCGCTATTCCCCATGGTCCTTTCAGGAACCCCAGCATCCACTACGGACTCCGAGAAATAGAATTATCGGTAAGTAAATTCTTATTTTCTCTTACGTCCTAGAGGATGCTGGGGACTCCGTAAGAACCATGGGGAATAGACGGGCTCCGCAGGAGACATGGGCACTAAAAAGAACTTTAGATATGGGTGTGCACTGGCTCCTCCCTCTATGCCCCTCCTCCAGACCTCAGTTTGATACTGTGCCCAGAGGAGATTGGGTGCATTACAGGGAGCTCTCCTGAGTTTCTCTGAAAGAAAGTATTTTGTTAGGTTTTTTATTTTCAGGGAGCCTGCTGGCAACAGGCTACCTGCATCAAGGGACTGAGGGGAGAGAAGCAGACCTACCTAAATGCTAGGCTCTGCTTCTTAGGCTACTGGACACCATTAGCTCCAGAGGGAGTCGGAACGCAGGTCTCTCCTAGAAGTTCGTCCCGGAGCCGCGCCGCTGTCCTCACAGAGCCGGAAGATAGAAGCCGGGTGAGTATGAGAAGATAGAAGTCTTCAGAGGCGGCAGAAGACTTCAGATCTTCACTGAGGTAACGCTGCGCGCCATTGCTCCCACATAACACACACACGGCAGGCACTGTAAGGGTGCAGGGCACAGGGGGGGCGCCCTGGGCAGCAATTTAAACCTCTGGTCTGGCAAAAACAGTACATATATAGGCTCTGCACTGTATATTTGAGATCCCCCACCATTTTTTAAACGAAATCAAGTGGGACCGAAACCCGCCGCTGAGGCGGCGAGCTTGATCCTCGGCACTCACCAGCGCCATTTTCTCCACAGTACACCGCTGGAAGCTGGCTCCCCGGACTCTCCCCTGCTGAACACAGTGACAGAGGGTTTTAAAGAAGAGGGGGGGCACATAATTTGGCGCAGTGATATATTTATATGTAATAAAAGCGCTATCTGGGTATATTTTTGTCCAGGGTCATTGGCGCTGGGTGTGTGCTGGCATACTCTCTCTCTGTTTCTCCAAAGGGCCTTGTGGGGGAACTGTCTCCAGTTAGAGAATTCCCTGAGTGTGTGGGGTGTCGGTACGCGTGTGTCGGCATGTCTGAAGCGGAAGGCTCTTCTAGGGAGGAGGTGGAACAAATGAGTGTGGTGTCTCCGTTGGCAACGCCAACACCTGACTGGATATGTGGAATGTTTTAAATGCAAATGTAAATTTATTGCACAAAAGGTTGGACAAAGCTGAGTCCAGGGAATGTACAGGGAGTCAATCCCTGCCTTTCACTATGTCGCAGGGGCCTTCGGGGTCTCAAAAGCGCCCACCATCCCAAATAGTAGACACTGATACCGACACGGATTCTGACTCCAGTGTCGACTACGATGATGCAAAGTTGGCTAAAAGTATTCATTATATGATTATTGCAATAAAGGAGGTGTTGCATATCACGGATGAACCCTCTGTCCCTTACACGAGGGTGCGCATGTATAAGGAAGAGAAACCTGAGGTGACCTTTCCCCCATCTCATGAGCTGAACGAATTATTTGAAAAGGCTTGGGAATCTCCAGACAAGAAACTGCAGATTCACAAAAGGATTCTTATGGCGTATCCTTTCCCGACTAAGGACAGGATACGGTGGGAATCCTCACCAAGGGTGGACAAAGCGTTGACACGCTTATCCAAAAAGGTAGCGCTGCCATCTCAAGATACGGCAACCCTCAAGGATCCTGCTGATCGCAGGCAGGAGACTACCTTGAAGTCTATTTACACACATACTGGTACCTTACTCAGACCGGCGATAGCGTCGGCTTGGGTTTGTAGCGCTGTAGCAGCGTGGACAGATACCTTATCTGCTGATTTAGATACGCTGGATAAGGAAACCATTTTATTGACCCTGGGTCATATTAAAGATGCTGTCTTATATATGAGAGATGCTCAGAGAGACGTTGGCTTACTGGGTTCCAGAGCCAACGCTAGAGGCATATGGAGGTTTTACCTTACAAGGGTGAGGAATTGTTTGGGGAAGGTCTCACGGACCTGGTTTCCACAGCTACGGCAGGTAAATCAACTTTTTTGCCTTATGTTTCCTCACAGCCTAAGAAAACGCCACATTATCAGATGCAGTCCTTTCGGTCGCATAAAGCCAAGAGAGTGCGGGGATCTTCCTTTCTTGCCAGAGGTAAGGGCAAGGGGAAAAGGCTGCCAACCACAGCTAGTTCCCAGGAGCAGAAGTCCTCCCCGGCCTCTACAAAATCCACCGCGTGACGCTGGGGCTCCGCTGAGGGAGTCCGCCCCAGTGGGGGCACGTCTTCGACTTTTCAGCTACGTCTGGGTTCACTCACAGGTGGATCCCTGGGCAATAGAAATTATTTCCCAGGGTTACAAGCTGGAATTCGAAGAGGTGCCTCCTCTCCGGTTTTTCAAATCGGCCCTACCGGCTTCTCCCCCAGAGAGGGAGATAGTTTTAAATGCAATTCAAAAATTGTGTCTTCAACAAGTGGTGGTCAAGGTTCCCCTCCTTCAACAAGGAGGGGGTTATTATTCGACCATGTTGTAGTCCCGAAACCGGACGGTTCGGTCAGACCCATATTGAATTTACCTACCGGTTCTGATTCAGTCAGACAACATCACTGCAGTGGCGCATGTAAACCGCCAAGGCGGAACAAAGAGCAGAGTGGCAATGGCAGAAGCCACCAGGATTCTTCGCTGGGCGGAAAATCATGTAAGCGCTCTGACAGCAGTCTTCATTCTGGGAGTGGACAACTGGGAAGCAGACTTCCTCAGCATACACGATCTACATCCAGGGGAGTGGGGACTTCATCAGGAAGTCTTCGCAGAGATTGCAAGTCAGTGGGGACTGCCTCAGACAGACATGATGGCGTCACGCCTCAACAAGAAACTACCGAAGTATTGCGCCAGGTCAAGGGACCCTCAGGCAGTGGCGGTGGACACTGGTGACACCATGGGCGTTTCGGTCGGTCTATGTGTTCCCTCCTCTTCCGCTCATCTCAAAGATATTAAGAATCATAAGACGAAGAGGAGTACAGACAATTCTCATTGTTCCAGATTGGCCGCGAAGGGCCTGGTATCCGGATCTGCAGGAAATGCTCACAGAAGATCGGTGGCCTCTTCCTCTCAGAGAGGATCTGTTACAACAGGGACCCTGTCTGTTCCAAGACTTACCGCGGCTGCGTTTGACGGCATGGCGGTTGAACGCCGGATCCTAGCAGAAAAGGGCATTCCGGATGAGGTCATCCCTACTCTGATAAAGGCTAGGAAGGACGTGACGGCGAAACATTATCACCGTATATGGCGAAAGTATGTATCTTGGTGTGAGTCCAGGAATGCTCCTCCAGAAGAATTCCATCTGGGCCGTTTCCTTCACTTCCTACGGAAGGGAGTGAATTTGGGCCTAAAATTAGGCTCCATTAAGGTTCAGATTTCGGCCCTCTCCATTTTCTTTCAGAAGGAATTGGCTTCTCTCCCAGAAGTCCAGACTTTTGTGAAGGGAGTGCTGCATATCCAGCCTCCTTTTGTACCTCCAGTGGCACCCTGGGACCTTAACATGGTGTTGCGGTTCCTCAAGTCTCACTGGTTTGAACCACTTACAACGGTGGAATTGAAATATCTCACTTGGAAAGTGGTCATGTTGTTGGCCTTGGCGTCGACAAGGCGAGTGTCGGAGTTGGCGGCTTTATCTCACAAAAGCCCCTATCTGATTTTCCATGTGGATAGAGCGGAGTTGCGGACTCGTCCTCAATTTTTGCCCAAGGTGGTTTCTTCTTTTCATATGACCAACCTATTGTGGTGCCTGTGGCTACACAGGACTTGGAGGATTCTGAGTCCCTTGATGTGGTCAGGGCATTGAAAATTTATGTGGCCAGAACGGCTCAGGTTAGGAAAACAGAGGCACTGTTTGTCCTGTATGCAGCCAACAAGGTTGGCGCTCCTGCTTCGAAACAGACTATTGCTCGCTGTATTTGTAACACGATTCAGCAGGCTCATTCTACGGCTGGATTGCCGTTACCAAATTCTGTAAAGGCCCATTCCGCTAGGAAGGTGGGCTCTTCATGGGCGGCTGCCCGAGGTGTCTCGGCTTTACAGCTGTGCCGAGCTGCTACTTGGTCGGGTTCGGACACCTTTACGAAGTTTTACAAGTTTGATACCCTGGCTGATGAGGACCTCATGTTTGCTCAATCGGTGCTGCAGAGTCATCCGCACTCTCCCGCCCGTTTTGGAGCTTTGATATAATCCCCATGGTCCTTACGGAGTCCCCAGCATCCTCTAGGACGTAAGAGAAAATAAGATTTTAAACCTACCAGTAAATCTTTTTCTCCTAGTCCGTAGAGGATGCTGGGCGCCCGTCCCAGTGCGGACTACATCTGCAAGACTGTATATAGTTTTTGCTTCTTTAAGGGTTATGTTACAGTTTGATCAGTCTCAGACTGATACTGTTTTGTTTCATGCTGTTAACTGGTTCGTATATTCCATGTTATATGGTGTGGGCTGGTATGAATCTTGCCCTTCGATTACAAAAATCCTTTCCTCGTACTGTCGTTTCCTCTGGGCACAGTTTCTCTAACTGAGGTCTGGAGAAGGGGCATAGAGGGAGGAGCCAGAGCACACCCATATCTAAAGTTCTTTATAGTGCCCATGTCTCCTGCGGAGCCCGTCTATTCCCCATGGTCCTTACGGAGTCCCCACATCCTCTACGGAATAGAAGAAAAAGATTTACCGGTAGGTTTAAAATCTTATTTTTATATGTATTTATATATAATGTGTGTGTATGTATGTATGTATGTATGTATGTATGTGTATATATATATATATATATATATATATATATATGTGTGTATATATGTATATATGTATATATGTATGTATGTATATATATATATATATATATATATATATGTATATATATATGTATATATATATGTATATATATATATATATAAATAAATACTATATTTCGCATACGTCCTAGAGAATGCTGGGGATGCTTCAAGAACCATGGGGTATAGACGGGATCCGCAGGAGACATGGGCACACTAAGACTTTGGGTGTGTACTGGCTCCTCCCTCTATGCCCCTCCTCCAGACCCCAATTAGATTCTGTGCCCAGTGAGACTGGATGCACACTGGGAAGCTCTCCAGAGTTTCTCAGAAAAAAGACTTAGGTTTATTATTTTCAGGGAGACCTGCTGGCAACAGGCTCCCTGCATCGTGGGACTGAGGGGAGAGAAACTGACCTACTTCTGTGAGTTCAAAGGCTCTGCTTCTTAGGCTACTGGACACCATTAGCTGCAGAGGGTCCGATCACTTGGTGCGCCTAGCTGCTCCTTCCCGGAGACGCGCCGTCACCCCCCTTGCAGAGCCAGAAGATAGAAGCCGGGTGAATAACAGAAGATCAGAAGACTTCAGTGACGGCAGAAGACGGCTTTTAGAGGTGCCGCGCTGCGCGCCATGCTCCCACATAAGAACGGCACTACAGGGCGCAGGGGGGGTGCCCTGGGCAGCATAAATCCTCAATTTAGCGACCGGCAGAAAATGTATAAAGTACCTGGGCACTAATTACAGACCCCTGCCAATATAAAGATGTATAATTAAGCGGGACTGAAGCGCGCCATGAAGGGGGCGTGGCTTAGCCCTCACCGCTCTGACCAGCGCCATTTTCTCTTCACAGAAGCTGCAGAGACGCTGAGCCTGGCCTCACACTGCTGTACAAGTAACAGGGTGCAAAACGGGGGGCACAAGTGATTTGGTGCTAATTATTGGAAAGTAAAAGCGCTAACAGGTCTGGGCAGTGATTAACTCTTCAGAACCGGGATAGGCGCTGGGTTGTGAGCTGGCAGAACTCCCTCTGTGTCCTTCTAACAGGCTTTGTTGTGGGTCTGTCTCCTATAGCCCCAGTGTGGTTGTGGGTGTCGGTACGTATGTGTCAACATGTCTGAGACTGAGTGCTCTTCCCAGGAGGAGGCTGGAGTGGGGACAGAAAAGGCTGTGGGAGTGACTGTGTCGGCACCGCCGACGGCTGATTGGGTATATATGTTGAGTGTTTTGAATGCAAATGTGGCTCGGTTGACTAAGAAATTAGATAAATCGGAGTCTAAGAACCAGACATGGAGAAAATCCATGGAGGATGCATTGTCACAAACTCAGACCCCTTCGGGTCACAGAAACGTGCATTTACCCAGATAGCAGATACAGATACCGACACGGACTCTGATTCCAGTGTCGACTATAGTGATGCCAGATTGAATCCTAAACTGGCTAAGAGCATTCGGTACATGATTGTGGCGATAAAAGACGTATTACATATCACGGAGGACCCTGCTGTTCCTGATACAAGGGTCTGTATGTTTAAAGGAAAGAAACCTGAGGTAACGTTTCCTCCCTTATGAACTGAACGCTCTTTTTGAAAAGGCTTGGGAAAATCCTGACAAGAAGGTACAGGTGGCATATCTGTTCCCCTCTGGGGACAGGGAAAAGTGGTTGTCAACCCCCACGGTGGACAAAGCTCTATCGCGTCTGTCCAAAAAGGTAGCGCTTCCGTCTCCTGACACGGCAGCCCTAAAGGATCCTGCAAATCGTAAGCAGGAAAATACACTAAAATCCATTTATGTCACTACGGGTTCGCTACTTCGGCATGGGTGAGTAGCGCTATTGAAAAGTGGTGATAAAGCTAAATATTTATCGTATATAAAACACTTTAAGAGGTCTAAGAACACTGTACGCTATCTACGTAAGAAGTACCGTAAGGGTACGCCAGTTGCGTAACGATCGCTCAAGCGTAGTCGAGACGCTCAAGCGTCACGTTCGCTTACGGCCCAGAGATCACAGGCAGGCACGCTATTGGCTGCCGACTAACGTAATGATTCGCTATAGCGTAGCGGACGCTTGGGACCACGAGGAGATCTCCAGCGGTGCAGACGCTTACGACGTTAAACCTTTATATCTATACCATTAACAACGAAATATACAGTAAACCTTAGTGTGGTGATAGAGTGTAAATGCAACCTGGTGTAACCTGATTAACTACAAAGCTGCTTGGGCGTCACCGACGCTCAGGGAATACTTAACACTATAAGAAATACACGGATACCTGGGCTTAGGGTCCAAAACCTATTATATGTATTATGACTATTATACTTGCAAAAGAATCACAGTACAAAGCATACACTACAATATAACATAGACTAACTAACCAGATAATTACACAGGAAATACCATACAATACAATACAATCAAGGGAAAATAAGGGAAAAAGAGAGGAGAGAGAGAGATGGCTCATAATAACATCAAGACAATATGACTGCGGAGAAAACTTACGCACAAGGGGAAACGATCGCATGCGCCTCGATATCCAGCTCCCGATTATCAGCAATGAGAACCGTTGAAGAGAGTGAACTGGATACGGTCGGCCTGCCTATTTATGCCCCACACACAATACAATTCAATGGTCCCTACAATCTCATTGTTCATTGGACACAGGAATTCGGCTTCGCATTATAACAAAAGGTCATAGGTTGATTCATACTGGTGGGCTGTGACTGTTTCCAACTGTTCAGGTGGGTGGGATACTGGGTTTCCCGCCGCATGACTAAGTAAGAACAAATAATAGTAAATGGACATAAACTTCTTATGTCCATAACTATTCGCACGAGCGACTAATCCGCTCCAAACCAACACCGGAATATTGCTATTTAAATACTCTTCCGATGGGTACCAAACACTACTGTATGACCCCTGTTAGACCCTTCGTACAATACAAAGAGGGATCTCTCTGTTCAGGAACATGCTATGTTAACTAAACTTTCAGAATCTATCAAAGGGACCATGATCTACAAAATACATTATTAGTGAAAATATGTAACGAATGAGTCGCACGCTACGATTGCATAAACTCTACCGTAAATACGCATACCATGCGCCTGCGGGTGCCCGCGACTGTGAGTATGCGCACGTACGGGAGAGCGTACGCATGCGCAGCACGGACCTGTGTGAGGTGCAAATATGGTAGTGTGCATAGAGATATTTTTCTGACTTTGACAGTCCACCCTTTGGCAGTCAACAATAACTGCCACTTCCTGAAAACATTTCAAAAGGAGAAAAATATATGTTAGGGGTTAATACATTTACATGGTTGGGTAAGGGAGGAGAGGAGATGGTAGGAAAAGGGTATGACCTAGTGAGATAGCAGAAGCATGTGTGTATGAATCCGTGCTTGGGGGTCATGTATCATCGTGCCGTACGTGTTTTAAATCAAGCTTCGAGGTATTGCGAAGTATACATGTGAATTCCTTCTTATCCCGTGGTACGGGTCTGTGGATGGGCTGTCAAACTTTACCGAGCTTTTTTTGGCTTTGGTTGTAACAAAATGGGGGAGCACATTTTAGTTGATGATACATGAATGGGGGAGATATGTGATTGCTGATATCTGTGCCTGTATTCCCTATCGACTATGTGTGTCATTACCTGAGGGTTGTAGAGATGAAGATAAAGAACACTTATGGAAAATGCAGTGGTATTCTATGTCAGGTTAATGTACATCTGTCGGTTGAAGTTTTGTTCGGTATCAGTTGAAAGTCGTCTTCTTTGCGCTGTTTTGCCCATTAGGTGCGAGCAAAAAGCTTTGTCAATGCCATTAGATTTACAAAAAAAATGTTGGGCTAGCGTAAGTTTAAGAATTCTAGGGAAACTGGGGATCCATGGCAAAGTTCATCAAATGTCCGTATCTACAGTGGTCAAAACTTCTTCTTTGGTCAATCCGTTGTCTGTATAGCGTCTCGTCAACTTCCTTGTCCAAGTGGGTCTTGTTGCCTTGGAGAAAACGGAAAAACAGGTGAAAGAAACGGACCGTAGAAATCGCATTTTCATCACATCATTGTTTCTACATTTGGGTCATAAATCAAGTCCAGGTTAATTACAGTTTCCTCACTCCTTAAACTCATTACCCTAGTACGATGATTGCACTTCATTAAAGCCTGACCGCATCTAAATATCAATCCAATCGATATGACAACACCTAAGATACATAGGAGAAACTTCCCAACATCCATTATGACTCCTTGAGCCCAGTCTCCTAAACCAGAAAACCAATTTCGCGGGTTCAACCATGACACCCAACCAGTCAGCTCATTACCTACAGCAGCAAGAGTGAGATTGTGTCTCCTGCGAAATTCCCACTTCAATTGGAGAATATCGTCCATCTTTTGGTCTATGACCTCGACCGGATCCTCGGTGCTATTCGTAATATATGTGCAACATTTCACGCCGTATTGTGTTGCCAGTGTGACACAATATCCGCCTGTCACTGCTGTGAGGTAATTGAGAACCATTCTATGCTGTACCAGTTCTGTTTTGTAAGCCTGAAGTTCTCTTCCAGTATACCTAAACGTGTCATCATACATTTCAGTGATATTATCTAACAAATTGGCAAGCGCAGAAATGTATTTATAATTCAGCACTCCTCTAGCGGTGCGGGTGAAATCTAACGCGATTAAGAATTGAATCCCGGTGGATTCACTTATCAGATCAGAGGCCGGATGCTCTGTCTTCTCTATCAGGTGCCTTTTAACAACGTGCTCGTAATGGGTGTGAGTATAAGGTGCTTGGGCACCACGGTGTATGTCTTTCATTTTGTCATGTGATACAGTCATTACTTCAGGCAGTACTTTTCCAATATAACACAATCCTTCAGAGTTTGGGGCAAGCCACTTGTACGCCTTTCTCCCGCATATGAAATATGCATCATCGGGGAGAACATATGGGACGGAGTAGGACATAACCATATTACACACCTTCCATGTGAAATCTCCTAACCCTAATTCTTCCATCTGCTTAGTACACGTATCAGGTTGTACGATATGTGCACAGTATCCTGGTGATACCTCTCCAACTCTAGTAATCCTATTTCCTAAGGTATACCTATACCGGAAAGATTTTCCTCTACTGGCTATGTGGCGTACAAGCTCTGTATCTGTAGGCATTCTATCTGCTCTATGCGAAAAGGTCATGGTTTGGTTACTCCATGACACTTCCCAATTTCCCGGCTTTCGGGGATTGGAGATGTTGAAACATAATAGGGACACCTATCCACATGGTATTGGTGGAGCTTCAAACTAGGAGGGCTGGAGATATTAAACCTCCGGTCCACCGGTCTCCCACCATTTAACTCAAGTACCTCCCCTAACGTTAAAGGAAATGGTACTAGCCCTGATTTTCTGTGACCTTGAGGTACTTGAGAGCATACCCAACAATCTGTTTTATTAAGCACACTACCCACTAAAGAGTGATAGTCACTCAAGGGATGCCGGTCCATATGGATATTAAAACTGGATTGGCATTTCTTAATACACCCATCCTCAATGACATTATCACAGAGCCTACAGATACAGTTTTCTTCAGCTAATAATCCTTAAAAGAAAAATGTTTACAAATAACATGGCTGCTAGATCGTTTCCGGTACTCGCCTTTGCTTGGTGATTGGGTTGCTATTGGAAATTTACACCTCCATCTTTATCATCAGGACCTTTCTGGATCCTTTCACGACCTCACTGATACTCTCACCGGAACAGACTGCTCTGGTCAACATCATGGTCAACAGGAAAATCCAGATCACAGTCTCTTGGGGCAAGTCCATCTTACAGGAGGAGAAAAGAAGAAATTTGTAATGGGGGTACAGAAAATCAGTTTGAGGGGGAGAGAAACTTGTTACGATAATTAGTTCTCTCGTCTTGTTGTTCTTCTTGTTCTGCTGTCTTCTCAAAGGTGCTGTCTCTCAGTCTTCCAAACGAACATTCTGGTGATGCAATATTCCCTCCAAACCAGCGATCTTTCTGTAAGGAGCAAAAAATCTTGCATTACCATTTGTCTAACGGATGGGTGACATACCATCTTTAAAACATGAAAGCATGAGTGAGAAGAGAGAGAAAACAACAACAGCAAAAAAAAACAAAGAGAGAGAGAGCAATTTGTGCATGTGTATATTACTTAAATCAACAATAGCCATCAATAGGAAAAGAGAAAAAAAAAAACATTTTTCAAACATTTCAAAACACTGTCAGATCATCAGGCTGTCATATCTACATGTCCAATGGTTTCCTTGCGCAGTCCCTCCCCCCAGCACTTCCATATTCCATTGTCTGTATCTGGCCAGAATACATTGGTGCGGATAGGTCATGCTGGGGTTTGGTAGACTTCTGCAAAGACCAAGTATGTATGCAATGTTTGAATCCTACCAATAATCGTCAGAGATGGGGAGAGAGAAAACGAAACATTTCACAGATACATTTACAACGTTTCACCCGGTCATTCCTGTGTTTTCAGGGAATGACCTCCCAATTTATTAACTATAACCTCAGGCTTACCATCAGTCCTAATGATCACCTTTCCTGACTGCACATTATGGGTGTGGGCCAAAATTTTTCCTATATGATCCCTGATTTTAATTTTGTGTGTTATAACTTTGCTCATTTCTTGGTCTAGGGCAGGCCTGGCCAACCTGTGGCTCTCCAGATGTAGTGAAACTACACATCCCAGCATGCCCTGCCACAGTTTTAGCATTCCCTAATAGCAAAACTGTGGCAAGGCATGATGGGACTTGTAGTTTTACAACAGCTGGAGAGCCACAGGTTGGCCAGGCCTGGTCTAGGGGGTCTGACTTTATGTGGGTTATTACAGTTGCTGGCATAATGCCCTTCTCTTCTACAATTATAACAAATCCTTGGTTTCCTCTAAGTGTCAATGACCTGAGGTCTTGGTTGATTTGATGCCTCCTCAAACGCTCGGATGCTCATCGCCATCAACCGTTCTCCCTGCGCTTCCCTGGTTCTTTGGATATTGCGGTCATGCTCGATAGCGGACTCTCTTAATGCAGCCACCGAGATGCCTCTCCAGTGAGGTATGGAGGTTTGTACCCTGATTTTTAATGTGTCTTTTAAGCTGTCCATTAATACAGACACAGCTACCTCTCTGTGGTGTACGTTAGTGTCAATGTCATCTATACCCGTGTACCTAGCCATATCCTGCAGAGCCCGGTGAAAATACTCTGATGCGGATTCACCTTCTTTTTGTTTTATTGTAAAGATTTTATTCCATTTTACTACTGTGGGAAAATATTCTTTCAACTGTAGATTGATTCTTTTCTCTAACGTCCTAGTGGATGCTGGGACTCCGTCAGGACCATGGGGATAGCGGGCTCCGCAGGAGACAGGGCACATCTAAAAAAGCTTTTTAGGTCACATGGTGCGTACTGGCTCCTCCCCCTATGACCCTCCTCCAAGCCTCAGTTAGGTTTTTGTGCCCGTCCGAGAGGGTGCAATCTAGGTGGCTCTCCTAAAGAGCTGTTTAGAAAAGTTTTTTTTTAGGTTTCAATCTCAGTGATTCCTGCTGGCAACAGGATCACTGCATCGAGGGACTTAGGGGAGAGATCTCCAACTCACCTGCGTGCAGGATGGATTGGAGTCTTAGGCTACTGGACACTTAGCTCCAGAGGGAGTCGGAACACAGGTCAGCCTGGGGTTCGTCCCGGAGCCGCGCCGCCGATCCCCCTTACAGACGCTGAAGAGACGGCAGAACGGAGGTCCGGAAAGCAGGCGGCAGAAGACTCCTCAGTCTTCTTGAAGGTAGCGCACAGCACGGCAGCTGTGCGCCATTGTTGTCACACGGCTCACTGACTCAGTCACGGAGGGTGCAGGGCGCTGCTGGGGGCGCCCTGGGCAGCAATATAATTACCTTTAGTGGCAAAATAAATACATCACATATAGCCATTAAGGCTATATGTATGTATTTTAACCCAGGCCAGTTTCTTAAAAACCGGGGAAAAGCCCGCCGAAAAAGGGGCGGAGCTTATTCTCCTCAGCACTCAGCGCCATTTTCCTGCTCAGCTCCGCTGGTGAGGAAGGCTCCCAGGTCTCTCCCCTGCACTGCACTACAGAAACAGGGTAACAAAGAGAAGGGGGGCATAAATTGGCGATATTTATATATTAAGAGCGCATATATAGTAAACAACACCTTCTAGGGTTGTTTATATACATTTATAGCGCTTTTGGTGTGTGCTGGCAAACTCTCCCTCTGTCTCCCCAAAGGGCTAGGGGGTCCTGTCTTCGATTAGAGCATTCCCTGTGTGGCTGCTGTGTGTCGGTACGTGTGTGTCGACATGTATGAGGACGATGTTGGTGTGGAGGCAGAGCAATTGCCGATGATGGTAATGTCACCCCCTAGGGAGTCGACACCGGAATGGATGGCTTTAGTTATGGAATTACGTGATAATGTCAGCACATTACAAAAGTCAGTTGACGAAATAAGACGCCCGGCAAACCAGTTAGTACCGGTTCAGGCGTCTCAGACACCGTCAGGGGCTGTAAAACGTCCTTTACCTCAGTCAGTCGACACGGGTACCGACACAGATGAATCTAGTGTCGACGGTGAAGAAACAAACGTATTTTCCAATAGGGCCACACGTTATATGATCACGGCAATGAAGGAGGCTTTGCAGATCTCTGATACTGCTGGTACCTCAAAAAGGGGTATTATGTGGGGGGTGAAAAAACTACCTGTATTTTTTCCAGAATCAGAGGAATTGAATGACGTGTGTGATGAAGCGTGGGTTAACCCCGATAGAAAACTGCTAATTTCCAAGAAGTTATTGGCATTATACCCTTTCCCACCAGAGGTTAGGGCGCGCTGGGAAACACCCCGTAGGGTGGATAAGGCGCTCACACGTTTATCAAAGCAAGTGGCGTTGCCGTCTCCTGATACGGCCGCCCTCAAGGATCCAGCAGATAGGAGGCTGGAAACTACACTGAAGAGTATATACACACATACTGGTGTTATACTGCGACCGGCAATAGCCTCAGCCTGGATGTGCAGTGCTGGGGTAGTGTGGTTGGATTCTCTGACTGAAAATATTGAGACCCTGGATAGGGACAGTATTTTATTGACTCTAGAGCAATTAAAGGATGCTTTCCTTTATATGCGAGATGCTCAGAGGGATGTTTGTACTCTAGCATCAAGAGTAAGCGCGATGTCCATATCTGCCAGAAGAAGTTTATGGACGCGACAGTGGTCAGGTGATGCGGATTCCAAGAGGCATATGGAAGTATTGCCATATAAAGGAGAGGAATTGTTTGGGGTCGGTCTTTCGGACCTGGTGGCCACGGCAACTGCCGGCAAATCCACTTTTTTACCTCAGACCCCCTCCCAACAGAAAAAGACACCGTCTTTTCAGCCGCAGTCCTTTCGCTCCTATAAAAAGCGACCAAAAGGACAGTCTTATCTGCCGCGAGGCAGAGGAAAGGGTAAGAAAGGGCAGCAAGCAGCCCCTGCCCAGGAACAGAAGCCCGCCCCGGCTTCTACAAAGCCATCAGCATGACGCTGGGGCTTTACAAGCGGACTCAGGAACGGTGGGGGGTCGACTCAAGATTTTCAGCAATCAATGGGTTCACTCACAAGTGGACCCGTGGGTCCTGCAGATAGTATCTCAGGGTTACATGCTGGAGTTCGAAAGGTCTCCTCCTCGCCGGTTCCTAAAGTCTGCTTTACCAACGTCTCCCTCAGAAAGGACGTCGGTTTTGGAAGCCATTCACAAGCTGTATTCTCAGCAGGTGATAGTCAAGGTACCCCTCCTACAACACGGGAAAGGGGTATTATTCCACACTATTTGTGGTACCGAAACCGGACGGTTCGGTAAGGCCTATTCTAAATCTGAAATCCTTGAACCTGTACATAAAGAAATTCAAGTTCAAGATGGAGTCACTCAGAGCAGTGATAGCGAATCTGGAAGAAGGAGACTTCATGGTGTCCTTGGACATAAAAGATGCTTATCTACATGTCCCGATTTACCCCTCACACCAAGGGTATCTCAGGTTCGTGATACAAGACTGTCATTATCAGTTTCAAACGCTGCCGTTTGGGTTGTCCACGGCCCCTCGGGTCTTTACCAAGGTAATGACCGAAATGATGGTTCTTCTACGAAGAAAAGGCGTATTAATTATCCCTTACTTGGACGATCTCCTGATAAGGGCAAAGTCCAGAGAACAGCTGGAAGTCGGTGTAGCGCTAACACAAGTAGTGCTTCAGCAACACGGGTGGATTCTAAATCTTCCAAAATCTCAATTGACCCCGACAACACATCTGCTGTTCCTGGGCATGATTCTGGACACGGTTCAGAAAAAGGTATTTCTCCCGGAAGAGAAAGCAAGGGAGTTATCCGAACTTGTCAAGAACCTCCTAAAACCAGGAACTGTGTCAGTACATCAATGCACAAGAGTCCTGGGAAAGATGGTGGCTTCGTACGAAGCGATTCCATTCGGCAGATTCCATGCACGAACATTTCAGTGGGATCTGCTGGACAAATGGTCCGGATCGCATCTGCACATGCATCAGCGGATAACACTGTCACCGAGAACAAGGTTGTCTCTCCTGTGGTGGTTGCAGACTGCCCATCTGTTAGTGGGCCGCAGATTCGGCATACAGGACTGGGTCCTGGTGACTACGGATGCCAGCCTACGAGGTTGGGGAGCAGTCACAAAGGGAAGAAACTTCCAGGGCGTGTGGTCAAACCTGGAGACGTCTCTTCACATAAATATACTGGAGCTAAGAGCGATCTACAATGCTCTAAGCCTGGCAAAATCGCTGCTTCAGGGTCAGCCGGTGTTGATCCAGTCCGACAACATCACGGCAGTCGCCCACGTAAACCGACAAGGCGGCACGAGAAGCAGGAGTGCAATGGCAGAAGCTGCAAGGATTCTGCGCTGGGCGGAGAATCATGTCGTAGCACTGTCAGCAGTGTTCATCCCGGGAGTGGACAACTGGGAAGCAGATTTCCTCAGCAGACACGACCTTCACCCGGGAGAGTGGGGACTTCATCCAGAAGTTTTCCACATGATTGTGAAACGTTGGGAAAAACCAAAGGTGGACATGATGGCGTCTCGCCTCAACAAAAAATTGGACAGGTATTGCGCCAGGTCAAGAGACCCTCAGGCAATAGCTGTGGACGCTCTGGTAACACCGTGGGTGTACCAGTCAGTGTATGTGTTCCCTCCTCTGCCTCTCATACCAAAGGTACTGAGAATTATACGGAAAAGAGGAGTAAGAACAATACTGGTAGCTCCGGACTGGCCAAGAAGAACTTGGTATCCGGAACTTCAAGAGATGCTCACGGAGGATCCGTGGCCTCTACCTCTAAGAAGGGATCTGCTTCAGCAGGGACCTTGTATGTTCCAAGACTTACCGCGGCTGCGTTTGACGGCATGGCGGTTGAACGCCGGATTCTAAAAGAGAAGGGCATTCCTGAGGAAGTTATTCCTACTTTAATTAAAGCCAGGAAAGAAGTGACCGCACAACATTATCACCGCATTTGGAGAAAATATGTTGCGTGGTGTGAGGCCAAGAAGGCTCCAACGGAAGAATTTCAATTGGGTCGATTCTTACATTTCCTGCAAGCAGGATTGTCTATGGGCCTCAAATTGGGGTCCATTAAAGTTCAAATTTCGGCCTTATCAATTTTCTTCCAGAAGGAATTGGCGTCAGTGCCTGAAGTACAAACTTTTGTCAAAGGTGTACTACATATACAACCCCCAATAGTGCCTCCAGTGGCACCGTGGGATTTGAACGTGGTTCTAAATTTTCTCAAATCTCATTGGTTTGAGCCTTTAAAATCGGTAGATTTAAAATACCTTACATGGAAGGTAACCATGCTGTTGGCCCTGGCTTCAGCCAGGAGAGTTTCGGAGTTGGCAGCTTTGTCATACAAAAGCCCATATCTGATATTCCATTCGGACAGGGCAGAATTGAGGACACGTCCTCAATTTCTCCCTAAGGTGGTTTCGGCATTTCACTTGAACCAGCCTATTGTGGTGCCTGCGGCTACTAGCGACTTGGAGGACTCCAAGTTACTGGACGTTGTCAGAGCATTAAAAATATATATTTCAAGGACAGCTGGAGTCAGAAAATCTGACTCGTTGTTTACATTGTATGCACCCAACAAGTTGGGTGCTCCTGCGTCTAAACAGACGATTGCACGTTGGATATGTAGTACAATCCAACTTGCACATTCTGTGGCAGGCCTGCCACAGCCTAAATCTGTAAAGGCCCATTCCACAAGGAAAGTGGGCTCATCCTGGGCGGCTGCCCGAGGAGTCTCGGCATTACAACTTTGCCGAGCAGCTACGTGGTCAGGGGAGAACACGTTTGTAAAATTTTACAAATTTGATACTCTGGCTAAAGAGGACCTGGAGTTCTCTCATTCGGTGCTGCAGAGTCATCCGCACTCTCCCGCCCGTTTGGGAGCTTTGGTATAATCCCCATGGTCCTGACGGAGTCCCAGCATCCACTAGGACGTTAGAGAAAATAAGAATTTACTTACCGATAATTCTATTTCTCATAGTCCGTAGTGGATGCTGGGCGCCCATCCCAAGTGCGGATTGTCTGCAATGCTTGTACATAGTTATTGTTACAAAAATCGGGTTATTACTGTTGTTGTGAGCCATCTGTTCAGAGGCTACTTCGTTTGTGTTATCATACTGTTAACTGGGTTCAGATCACAAGTTGTACGGTGTGATTGGTGTGGCTGGTATGAGTCTTACCCGGGATTCAAGATCCTTCCTTATTGTGTACGCTCGTCCGGGCACAGTACCTAACTGAGGCTTGGAGGAGGGTCATAGGGGGAGGAGCCAGTACGCACCATGTGACCTAAAAAGCTTTTTTAGATGTGCCCTGTCTCCTGCGGAGCCCGCTATCCCCATGGTCCTGACGGAGTCCCAGCATCCACTACGGACTATGAGAAATAGAATTATCGGTAAGTAAATTCTTATTTTTACATTATCTTGGTTATACTCGTTTGTTAGTGGCACTTCCTCATCTAGCTTACAATCAGCGATAAATTTCAATGAATCAACATCGGGGGGTAAACATGCCCTCAAAACTGTCCTCCAATCTTTGTTATTTGGCTCTGCAGTATGTCCTAGCACTCTAATGTATCTTTGACAAGCAACTAAGTCTTTCCTGGGATCAGGAAATTCAGACAGAATTGTTCTTAATTCTGTTCGGGAAAAGGGGCAGTACATGGCGATGTTCCTGACGGGGGTGACTCCTGAAGAGTCAGTTTTCCCATTTGGTACTGTAATTACCCTGACAGGATTAAGTCCAGTAACGTCATTCTGAATTGATTCTACAATATGAGGTACATTTGTTTGTGCGTAATGTATAATACCATACGTACCTGTGGACACGACCTCACCTGACCCTCCATTAGGGGGTTTGATTACAGTCTTTACCGATTGGGTCGCGTCCACCTGGATGTCTTGTGTGATGGCTTCTGGAAGAGGTGCCGACATCGTTCTGGGCTCACTTTCTTGTTGGTGTTCCTGAGGAAAGTTTAACATGGGGTGCGACTTGCATGGGTTAATAGTTGTACATTCAACAGTATTACAATTATCTTTGTTACATTTATTACACTTATTCTTATCATCTATACTACAGTTGCTAAGAGCGTTTTTATTGTTCACCCTTGTGCTTTTCTCCGCAACCATTATCCCCTCCATTGCCATGTCTCTCCTCTCAAGATGAAAGTTAGGTATGTAAGTTACATTTCTCTGCATGTCACTTTCCTGTAGCCATATCTGCAAACAATCATCATTTTTAACTCGTTGTTTCCAGGATTTTATGAGACCGATCCTCCGCCTTAAATTATGCAACACCTCTAAGTCAAAACTACCTATCCCGTGAAATGGTGCCTTATCCCCCGCAGTCATTCGTGTCCATTCATCACAAAAGGTCTCAGTGTGGGGACCATACCTCCTCCACATTACTAACCGAGCAGACCCTCGGGGTCTGCAAGCCTCTGGAGTCTGAATCCTGACCTCCGACCGTCTCTGTATTGTGCACTTGGCTGCCATTGTGGACCTTTCTAACACAGAAAAACTTCCTAAAATGCACCAAACACAGAACTTCGTTGGAAATCCTTAAAGCTCTTCCACTGAACTTCTTCTGCTCCGGGTATCTCCGGTCCGCCTTCTAGCAGACACGTGTAGCCGTTGCAGGCCCTATCTTTAGAGATTTTCCTGAGAAAATTCCCTTCCTTTTTCTTTACACAAATCACGCTTGCATGTGCTCCCTACAACACGTATGAGGGCAAGATTTACGCATGGATATACGACCTCATACCACGTTGCGTTATTGGTCACACATACAACCGTGCGGTCCAATCGTACCACTTATAGACACTTGTTGCCCATAAATGGTAGGATCATTGGCCAGAGCGTAATACAACGAAAACTTTATCACACTCTGTTGCACGTTTTCACTTCAGGCCGTGCTCATAGATCACACAGATCACAAAGTCCACAAAGCGGGATTCAATACCGTTTTATCACATAGATCACAAAGTCCACAAAGCGGGATTCAATACACTCATACTGTTTTCAACCCACTATCATTCTTATAGTTTTCTGATCAGAAAAAAATCATTTCCCGTAGTCTGATAGCTCTCCCCAGAGGTGTTGCAGTAAAGTAAGGTATTTAAACTAAGTTTTGGAAAGCTGAAATCAATTTGTGCTATTTATTGCTTTGTGTTATTTACCGCGTTGCGCTACTTATCGCCTGTTGTTTGAGTTACGTGGGCGTACCCAGACGCTCCGTTGCGTAATATACGCTGCGTGCGTCGGCCTTTGGATTGCGTACGCAAGTCTTTGTTAGAGACACGTGTACGCAAAGCAAAGATCCACCGTAACACAATTTATACTTTTATCAATGTAGATGATCCTTGATCATCTACCACACACCACACTGACTTCGCCTTATCTCCCAGGCAAAAACTGTGTGTTTGTCTACACTTTAACTATATTACCTTTACTCAAACTATTGAAATAGCGGCAAATCTCTCTCAGCACGTTTATCAACTATAAACTGGCAAACAGGAGAGTGACATACGAAAATACACAAATGAAAAGGAAATGCAGATATATATGTGTGCGTGCAAGACAGAAAAATAAACAGTTTTAAAAGACACTAGCGTTTTGCTCTTACCTCCGGTTCCCGGATTCCTTCAGCACCCTTTACCTAAGCGAAGCAGACGCTTATCCCGTCAGCACTACGAGGGATACAACCTCCCGCCCTTTGCTGATGGATAATGTCTGCTGATATTACCTAGTGCAGATATGTGAAGGACTGGACGGCCCCCAATTGATAAAGCTAAATATTTATCGTATATAAAACACTTTAAGAGGTCTAAGAACACTGTACGCTATCTACGTAAGAAGTACCGTAAGGGTACGCCAGTTGCGTAACGATCGCTCAACCGTAGTCGAGACGCTCAAGCGTCACGTTCGCTTACGGCCCAGAGATCACAGGCAGGCACGCTATTGGCTGCCGACTAACGTAATGATTCGCTATAGCGTAGCGGACGCTTGGGACCACGAGGAGATCTCCAGCGGTGCAGACGCTTACGACGTTAAACCTTTATATCTATACCATTAACAACGAAATATACAGTAAACCTTAGTGTGGTGATAGAGTGTAAATGCAACCTGGTGTAACCTGATTAACTACAAAGCTGCTTGGGCGTCACCGACGCTCAGGGAATACTTAACACTATAAGAAATACACGGATACCTGGGCTTAGGGTCCAAAACCTATTATATGTATTATGACTATTATACTTGCAAAAGAATCACAGTACAAAGCATACACTACAATATAACATAGACTAACTAACCAGATAATTACACAGGAAATACCATACAATACAATACAATCAAGGGAAAATAAGGGAAAAAGAGAGGAGAGAGAGAGATGGCTCATAATAACATCAAGACAATATGACTGCGGAGAAAACTTACGCACAAGGGGAAACGATCGCATGCGCCTCGATATCCAGCTCCCGATTATCAGCAATGAGAACCGTTGAAGAGAGTGAACTGGATACGGTCGGCCTGCCTATTTATGCCCCACACACAATACAATTCAATGGTCCCTACAATCTCATTGTTCATTGGACACAGGAATTCGGCTTCGCATTATAACAAAAGGTCATAGGTTGATTCATACTGGTGGGCTGTGACTGTTTCCAACTGTTCAGGTGGGTGGGATACTGGGTTTCCCGCCGCATGACTAAGTAAGAACAAATAATAGTAAATGGACATAAACTTCTTATGTCCATAACTATTCGCACGAGCGACTAATCCGCTCCAAACCAACACCGGAATATTGCTATTTAAATACTCTTCCGATGGGTACCAAACACTACTGTATGACCCCTGTTAGACCCTTCGTACAATACAAAGAGGGATCTCTCTGTTCAGGAACATGCTATGTTAACTAAACTTTCAGAATCTATCAAAGGGACCATGATCTACAAAATACATTATTAGTGAAAATATGTAACGAATGAGTCGCACGCTACGATTGCATAAACTCTACCGTAAATACGCATACCATGCGCCTGCGGGTGCCCGCGACTGTGAGTATGCGCACGTACGGGAGAGCGTACGCATGCGCAGCACAGACCTGTGTAAGGTGCAAATATGGTAGTGTGCATAGAGATATTTTTCTGACTTTGACAGTGGGCAGATAACTTGTCATCTGAGATAGATACCCTAGACAGGGATAGCGAGCTTTTGACTCTGGGTCATAGCAGGGACGCTGCAAAATATTTAAAAGAAGCTGTAAGGGATATTGGCCTTTTGGGATCAAGGGCCAATGCCATGGCAGTCTCGGCTAGGAGAGCATTGTGGATTCATCAATGTGATGCTGACTCGAAGAAGGCGATGGAATCGTTACCGTTTAACGGTAGTGTCTTGTTTGGTGACTGCCTCAATGACCTGGTATCTACGGCTACCGCGGGTAAGTCGTAATTTTTACCTTATGTTCCTGCACAACAAAAGAAAACGCCCCACTATCAGATGCAGTCCTTTCGGCCCAATAAATTCAAAAAAGGACGAGGGTCCTCCTTCCTTGCTGCATGAGGAAGGGGAAAGAGGTCACAGGCTGGGGCAAGTTCCCAAGAGCAGAAGTCCTCTCCGGCTTCTATCAAATCCACCGCATAACATCGGGGCTCCTCTGCGGGAGTCCGCACCGGTGGGGGCACGTCTCAAACTCTTCAGTCAGGTCTGGGTACACTCTGACCTGTGTCCTTGGATATTAGAAATAGTAACCCAAGGGTACAAATTAGAGTTTCAAGACGTGCCCCCTCACCGATTTTTCAAATCGGCCTTGCCAGCTTCTCTTCTAGAAAGAGAGGTAGTATGCGCGGCAATACTAAAGCTGTGTCAAAGTCAAGTCATTGTCACGATACCCCCGTCACAACGGGGGGAGGGGTTTTATTCGAGTCTGTTCGTGGTCCCAAAGCCGGATGGCTCAGTCAGACCGATTCTGAACCTAAAATCCCTCAATTTCTTTCTGAAAAAATTAAAATTCAAGATGGAATCTCTCCGAGCTGTGATCTCCAGTCTGGAGGAGGGGGATTTTATGGTGTCGGTCGACATAAAGGATGCCTACTTACACGTTCCCATATATCCTCCACATCAGGCATACCTGAGGTTTGCTGTTCAGGATTGTCATTACCAATTTCAGACGTTGCCGTTTGGTCTGTCCACAGCACCAAGGATTTTCACCAAGGTTATGGCGGAAGTGATGGTTCTCCTGCGCAAGCAGGGAATTACAATTATCCCGTACTTGGACGATCTCCTCATAAAGGCGAGATCCAAGGAGCAATTGCTGAAAAATGTTGCGCTCTCACTGACTATTCTGCAACAACATGGTTGGCTCCTAAACTTACCAAAATCACAGTTGGTTCCGACAACACGGCTGTCGTTCCTGAGTGTGATTCTGGATACAGAATTAAATAATCCTATCTTCCAGAACCAGGATCTCCCTTCTGTGGTGGCTGCACAGTTCTCACCTTCTGGAGGGACGCAGGTTCGGGATTCAGGATTGGATCCTGGTGACCACAGATGAACGTCTCCGAGGCTGGGGAGCAGTCACACAGGGGAGAAACTTTCAGGGAAAATGGCCAAGCCAGGAAGCATGTGTGCACATAAACATTCTGGAATTAAGGGCCATTTACAACGGCATTCTGCAAGCGGAACATCTTCTTCGCGGTCTGCCTGTTTTGATTCAGTCAGACAACATAACAGCAGTGACGTACATAAACCGCCAGGGCGGAACAAAGAGCAGAGCGGCGATGGCCAAGGCCACGAAAGTTCTTCGCTGGGCGGAAAGACATGCAAGCGCTCTGTCAGCAGTCTTCATTCCAGGAGTGGACAACTGGGAAGCAGACTTCCTCAGCAGACACGATCTCCATCCAGGAGAGTGGGGTCTTCATCAAGAGGTCTTTGCAGAAGTGACAAGTCGTTGGGGAATTCCTCAAATAGACATGATGGCGTCTCGCCTCAACAAGAAATTTCAGAGATATTGTTCCAGGTCAAGGGACCCTCAAGCAATAGCGGTGGACGCCCTAGTGACACCGTGGGCGTTTTCATCGGTCTATGTGTTCCCTCCACTTCCACTCATTCCAAAGGTGATAAAGATTATAAGAAGAACAGGGGTTCAGGCGATACTCATTGTTCCAGACTGGCCAAAGAGGGCCTGGTATCTAGATTTTCAGGAGTTGCTCATAGAAGATCCCTGGCCGCTTCCTCTACGGGAGGACTTGTTACAACAATGTCCGTGCGTGTATCAGGACTTACCGCGGCTGTGTTTGACGGCATGGCGGTTGAACGCCAAATACTAGCCAGAAAAGGTATTCCCAGTGAAGTCATTCCCACTCTTCTTCAGGCTAGAAAGGAAGTAACGGCAAAGCATTACCACCGTATTTGGAGAAAATATGTGTCTTGGTGTGAATCCAAGAAGGCGCCTATGGAAGAATTTCAACTGGGCGTTTGCTCCATTTTTTGCAAGCAGGTGTGGATGCGGGCCTAAAGTTAGGCTCCATTAAAGTACAAATTTCGGCCTCATCAATCTTTTTTCTGAAAGAATTGGCCTCCCTTCCAGAAGTTAAGACCTTCGTGAAAGGTGTGCTGCACATCCAACCTCCATTTGTGGCACCGTGGGATCTTAATGTGATGTTGCAGTTCCTGCAATCTCATTGGTTTGAACCTTTTACGTAAGGTTGAGTTAAAATTCCTTACTTGGAAAGTAGTCATGTTGTTGGCCTTTGCATCCGCAAGGCGGGTATCTGAGTTGGCGGCTTTGTCTCACAAAAGCCCCTATTTAATCTTCCATGCTGATAGAGCGGAGTTGAGAACTCGTCAGCAATTTCTGCCAAAAGTGGTTTCATCATTTCACGTAAACCAGCCTATTGTGGTGCCAGTGGCTACTGACGCCTTGGCGGAATCAAAGTCGCTCGATGTGGTCAGAGCTTTGAAAATCTATGTCGCCAGAACAGCGCAGATTAGGAAAACAGAGGCTCTGTTTGTCCTGTGTGCTCCCAACAAGATTGGGGCTCCTGTTTCCAAGCAGACTATTGCGCGCTGGATCTGTAATACGATTCAGCAGGCTCATTCTACGGCAGGATTGCCGTTACCGAAATCGGTGAAAGCCCATTCTACCAGAAAGGTGAGCTTATCCTGGGCGGCTGCCCGAGGGGTCTCGGCATTACAGCTTTGCCGAGCTACTACTTGGTCAGGTTCAGAAACCTTTGCGAAGTTTTACAAGTTTGATACCCTGGCTGAGAAGGACCTCTTGTTTGGTCAATCGGTGCTGCAGAGTCATCCTCACTCTCCCGCCCGTTCTAGAGCTTTGGTATAAAGCCCATGGTTCTTGAAGCATCCTCTAGGACGTATGAGAAAATAGGATTTTAATACCTACCGGTAAATCCTTTTCTCTTAGTCCGTAGAGGATGCTGGGCGCCCGTCCCGGTGCGGGCTGCATCTGCAGTTTGGTTATGGTTACACTCATGTTGAGTTAAGTTCAGTCAGTCTGTGGCTGATGTTGGTCATGCCGTTGCATGCGTTGTTGTTGAATGCCATTTTGTGCGGCGTGTTTGAGGTGTGAGCTGATATGTATCTCACCTTAGTTTTAAAAATTAAATAAATCCTTTTCCTCGAAACGTCCGTCTCCCTGGGCACAGTTCCTGTAACTGGGGTCTAGAGGAGGGGCATAGAGGGAGGAGCCAGTTCACACCCATTCAAAGTCTTATAGTGTGCCCATGTCTCCTGCGGATCCCGTCTATACCCCATGGTTCTTGAAGCATCCTCTACGGACTAAGAGAAAAGGATTTACCGGTAGGTATTAAAATCCTATCTCTCTCTCTATATATATATATATATATATATATATATATATATATATATATATATATACACACATACACTGCTCAAAAAAATAAAGGGAACACTACTATAACACATCCTAGATCTGAATGAATGAAAGATTCTTATTAAATACTTTGTTTTTTACATAGTTGAATGTGCTGACAACAAAATCACACAAAAATTATCAATGGAAATCAAATTTATTAACCCATGGAGGTCTGGATTTGGAGTCACACTCAAAATGAAAGTGGAAAAACCAACTACAGGCTGATCCAACTTTGATGTAATGTCCTTAAAACAAGTCAAAATAAGGCTCAGTAGTGTGTGTGGCCTCCACGTGCCTGTATGACCTCCCTACAACCTACACAAGTGGCTCAGGTAGTGCAGCTCATCCAGGATGGCACATCAATGCGAGCTGTGGCAAGAAGGTTTGCGGTGTCTGTCAGCGTAGTGTCCAGAGCATGGAGGTTTGCTATTGACAATCTACATTATCGGTTCCAGGCTTTGCCATTTGGACTGGCTACGGCTCCTCGGATCTTCACCAAAGTTATGGCCGTAATGACGGCACATCTCCGTTGCCAGGGAGTCAGGATCCAGCCGTATCTGGATGACTTGCTGATCCTGGCAAACTCCCACGATGTACTCAGACATCTACAACTGACGGTAAGCTTCCTACAAGCCCAAAGGGTGGCTCATCGATTGGAAGAAATCCTCGCTGGTACCAGCTCAGAGCATGGTGCACCTGGGAGCACTCCTGGACACACACGGTCAATGTCTGTTCTTGTCTCCAGAGAAAGCCATGAAACCAGGACAGGCTAAGATGCTTCCTCTGTCGCCCCAGAGTGTCAATACACTCTGCGATGCAAGTACTTGGCCTGATGGTGTCGGCTTTCGACATGGTGGAGTACGCTCCATTTCATTCCCGCCCTCTGCAGAGGTTAATTCTTTCCAAGTGGAACAGCCTGCCTCATTAGATCAGATATCTCTTGATTTCTTTCACTCCGGAGGTTCGTCAGTCACTGACCTGGTGACTACAGGACCAGCAATTGAGCATGGGTCGTCCCTTCTGGATCCCCGACTGGGTCCTGATGACAACAGATGCCAGTTTGTGGGGATGGGGTGCGGTGTTGGAGCAACACTCTTTTCGGGGGCGCTGGACCAAAGCAGAGCCTCTCCTCCCTGAAGCTGCGGGCGGTGTTGAATGCGTTAACTCTCGCCCTGCCTCTGGTACTGTGGCATACATCGACCATCACGGCGGCACTTAAAGCCGCATGGCAATGGTGGAAGTGTCAAAAATTCTTCAATGGGCAGAACGCCATCTGCCAGCAAAATCGGTAGTGTTCATTCCGGGTGTACTCAACTGGGAAGCTTCCTCAGTCATCAGAATGTATACGCTGGAAAGTGAAGTCTTCGTCCTGAAGTCTTTCAACTCCTAGTGGACACGTGGGACCTACCAGATGTAGGCCTGATGGTGTCTCGACACACAATCACAAAGTTCCGGTCTTTGGATCAAGAACCCTCAAGCAGCGTTCATGGACGCAATAGCAAATCCATGGAACTTTCGGCTGCCTTTTGTGTTCCCTCCAGTGTCACTCCTGCCCAGGGTCCTGTTGCAGTTCAAGCAAGGAGGAATACTACGTCTAGTCGCTCCGGCATGGCCTAGACGGCATTGGTTCTCAGACCTGCAGGGTCTATCGACAGAGGGTCCTCTTCTACTTCCTCAACGACCAGACCTCTTTGTACAGGGCCCTTGTCTCTATCCAGACCTGGTCAGACTGGCTTTGACGGCGTGGCTCTTGAAGTATCACTCCTGAGGGCTAAAGGATTCTCTGAGGCGGTCGTCCAAACTATGTTGAAAGCCCGCAAGCTGGCGCCTGCTCGGATCTTTTACAGGGTCTGGAATTCTTACTTCAACTGGAGTGCTGATAAAAACTATGATGCATACTGATTCAAAACATCCAGAATCCTGGCTTTTCTGCAACAAGGCCTGGAAAATTGCGTTCATACATTCACTAAGGGTTTCTTACGGATTTAACCTCCCTATGTCCCTCCTGTGGCTCCATGGGATCTGTCTGTTGTCCTCAATGCCCTGCTAGAGTCTCCATTTGAACCTCTTGAGTCAATGGACCTTAAATGGCTCACAGCCAAGGTCCTTTTTCTGCTGGCTATTACCTCTGCTAGAAGGGTGTCTGACATAGGCTCTTTGTCCTATCGTCCACCCTTTCTAATATTCTGTTGTGACCGGGCAGTTCTGAGAACTCACCCAGTTTATTTACCTAAGGTGGTGTCATCTTTTCACCTTAACCAAGAGATTGTGGTCCCGGCCTTTATCTCTTCTGGCAGTCTTTGGATGTGGTAAGGGCAATATATGTGGAGAGGACTGCCTCTATCAGGAGGTCAGATACCCTTTCTGTACTGTGTGGTTTCCATAAACGTGGCTGGCCTGCGAATAAGCAAACCTTGGCCAGAATGATTAGAATGGCGATTGCACAAGCTAATGCGCAGGCTGGACTCTCAGCTCCTGCTATTAAATCCCATTCTACTCGCTCTGTTGGACCTTCTTGGGCGGCCTGCTGTAGCGTGTCTGCAGATGCTTCCTTTGGACGCCGGATTCTCATACCCGCTAAGGCGCGTCCCCTCCCTTGAGGAACTGCTTTAGGACCTCCCCCGATTTTATTCCCTGTGGAACACAGTGTACCCCGCTGGAGAAAGCTGCTTTGGGTTGTATGGCATTAGCCGCTGGTACCCTCTCCTGTCGTGAGATTGTGGTTCTGTGTGACTAACATCTGCCTTCTCGTTTACCTGCTCTTGCATTGGACTGGTTAAGGAAACTGAGCTCTCAGTGCCTGGAGGCGGGGTTATAGAGGAGGCACCAATGCATCCTGGGACAGTCAAAGCTTTGCATGATGGTGCCTCTGGATATAGATCCTGCTCTACACCCCGATGTATTCCCAGTGGAACCCAGTGTACCTTGCAGAAAGAGAGTTAACCATGGTAAGTTTACCATAACTCTCCTTATTATACAAAGTCTGCCTTTTAATAGGTCGCTCCATCTGTTGTACCCTTTTTTTTTTTTTTTTACCAAAGTTGGCCATACGCCTTAACATTGTCTAGCCTGCCAATTCGCTCTGGTGAGAAAAAAATCTGGTAATGGGAGTTAAGGACAATCGGTTATTTGCTCCAAAGCATGTAAAATGGCAAAAAAAAAAACTGATGTTTAGACAAATCTGTTAAATTGAACGGATTTTACAAATATTTCTGAATGACTTTTTTTGTCCCTTTTTCCAGTTTTTGGGAGCAAATGATCATCTATTTCTCTCACATTATCGGATTTTCGTTCCATCCAACAAATGAGTTGGTTGGATATATAATCATAAGGGGTGGTCTTCAGTATGCCGGCGACCAGCATAGCGACGCCGGGATCCCGACCGCTGGCATGCCGACACATTCTCCCTCTTGAGGGAGAATTGTGCCACCGTGCCCGCAGCATGGCGAGCGCAGCAAACCCACAAGGGGCTCATTAGCGCTCGCCCAGCTGTCGGTATGCCGGCGTTCGGGATCCTAGTGCCGGTATGCTGGCCCCTGGGATCCTGGCCGCCGGCCAATCATACTACACCCATCATAAGGTGTATGGTCATCTTAAGAAATGGACATGACATGAAAAGATCAAATGTTAAATGCAAGCATTTCTGATGATTTTTTTTAAAGTGCTTCATGATTATGTACTTTATTATTTTAATGTATTCTTAACTTTGTTAAGATCTACACAAATTTAAATACGTTGCAGGATAGCTGTTAATGGATGGGTAACATGTAAATATATGTAATATATATTTAATGTGACCGGTTTGAGATTAAAGGAAAACTCCAGTCTCTACTACAATTTTGTTATACATACGTTTATTTATGTTTTGCAGGTCTAGCAAGACCAATTTTAAGGTCTTCAATTAAGAATGGGTTGTGTTTGTCAAATTTGCCATCTAGCTCGGCAATAAATGTTCAGGAGTGCACTGTCTGGTTTGGTATAGAAGATTTACAGTAATTAGAGAGACAGTCAATAGGTCGTTACCTTAATAGTCAACATGGTTAAACGGTCAACATGGAAATTGTTGAAACACAAAAAAATAGTTGACACAAGTTTAAAAAAAAAAAAATTGGATGTCATTTTCTATGTTTCATCATGCCTGACAATTGGTACAAACGTATATGCTCGCCACACTTCGGGCAAGGTGCATCGCTCTGCAACGGTTACTCCAAAAAAGGTTTGTTGACCATTGTCATGTTGACCTTAAGCACTGTCGACCTTTTAACAGTTACATTTTTGACCCCATCAACCTAATGCATGTGGACAATATGGAGTCGACCCATTGAGTGTCTATCTAGACACCATCGACCTATCATCTGCATACTGTACCTCTGCTGTCATAGGGAACAAAAGACTTATAACGGCATGTGTACTAATGCTTTTTTAGTTCATTTTGCACGAAAAAAAATGTTTCACAAGTGGAGAATTTTTTTTCCAGATATATTAAAATGTGGTGTTTTTTTGTATAGTAGAAATCGCTTTTTTATGTTTTCACTTTTCGCTGGCTGATATTTCGACTATGCGGTTTTTATTGTTAAGTGAAAACTTTCTGAATGTATCAAGATCTGGAAAGAGTTTTGGAACCCAATTCACCTGTAATCGTTTTCACCATGCTTTGATGGTGAGTAATATTTTTTCACTAAAATCTATTAAGGGGAAAGGCATATTTTATCAAGTATCCCATGATTCCCCTCTGTTTTGCTTCTTTCTGCTCATTAGAACTGTGAAATTTGTCAAGCAAGAGAAGCACCCCAATAAAATGTGTTATTTGGCAAAAGTATAACCTTTAAAATGATTTAAATACCTATACATTATTTAAATATCTATACATATCTATTTTTGTTTAATGGATTATAATTTTGCATTCAAATTATTCTTTGATATGTCATTTATTCAATAAACTTGCCTACACAATGGGTAAACCAGAATAGCGTCTTATTGCCACTAATTAGCACTGCAGACATTAGATTCTAATATTAGCAATGTACCACCTTCAAATGCTATAAACTGCTTTTTACCTATGGATGGATAATAGGCAAACTAAAGAGGGAATCAATTTCAATAACAGACGCTTATCAAATTCACATTCCGATTAAAAAAAATTTGTGTTGCGAAATGATCTAAAAACTAATAATACTTCTTAAAGAAAAAGCGGATTCATCTGCCTGTAAAGGTGAATACATGTAATGAAAATAAGAGTCCCATTGAGGTGGCTTTTTAGTATGGCATACTAGCACTTATGGTTGCTCTTCAACACTATGGGCCTAATTCAGACCTGGTCGCACGCAGGAGGTTTTTTGCACTGCTGCGACCAGGTAATCACCTAGAGGGGAAGGGGGTAAGCGCCTCGCTGTGGTGTGAAACGGTTGTGCAGAGAGCTGCACAAACAAATGTTTGTGCAGTTCCTGCGCAGCCCATGACTTAGCCGCTGCAACGATCTGGGCCGCTGGTGATGTCAGGAATCCTCCTCCGGAACAGGTGGACACGCCTGCGTTTTTCCGGACACTCACAGGAAATGGTGAGTTGCCTCCTAGGAACGCCTTCTGCCGGTCAATCTTCTTGCGATCGCTTTCTTCGTAGAAACAGTCGCTCTCCGGCGACCCCCCTGCACATTGCGGACCGCACGCATGCGCTGTTCAGACCCGATCGCACGGCTGTGAAAAAAGGCAGCGTGCGATCGGGTCTGAATGACCCCCAATGTTAAGTCTTTTCAGGAGACAAAATGCACATTTCAGATAGCTAATGGCACTGCAGGAATTATGTGACTGCTATAAAGTCATGTACTGTAATTAGTACTGCAATAAATCCAACAAATGGGAGAGTTGGTATGATTAGGTTACCCAAGGCATACTGTGATACAGTAACGCACATGCTTGTGGTGTTGTGAATGCAGGAATATACCGACTTACAGTATGCAAGATTGGTAAAAAGCTTTTACTGTCATAGTAGAAATCTTCCATTTTTAGCATGAGCATACTTCTTAATACCATATTATTGTTTCTTGGAAAATATCATTTTATTGTTTCTTGGTTATTGGAAAATACCATATTAATGTTTCTTGGTTACGTGAACAAATACATTTTTGCCACTTTTGGCTGTAATTTTCATATGTTTTCTGTTTTATGGATGTTTAAAGCTCCACGCAAGCAAGGTGAGCAGTTGTGACTCCTTTGCTAAACACCTTCCACGTCCGAAGCCTCACTACACTGTTCTGCAAAGAATAAAATCCACTGCGTCAGCTACCTGTCTCGCAATCAGTGGTCTCCTCGCTTGCATCTACTCCTCTCTAGCCCCTACCTGCTTCCCATCTGGTTTTCCCAAAGACTTTCAGTAGGTAAAAAAATAAATGAGTACTACAGGTATTCTAGCCTTAGTCAAACAAAATGAAATATTCTGTACTAAGCAATTCTGTTCACAAGAAATTCTACAGAAAACACAAGCACTAGTAGAAAATTCAAGTAGTAAAGATGTTTTTGTTTTAAGATTTTTTTTTTTTACTCTGTTAACAAGTTCAGTAAACACCGGCATGTTTTCCTCCATGAAGAACCCTGGATTTGACAACTTGTAGTGGGTGTAATTGCTCATCCAAGGTAAATATATATTTCAGGTTACAAACTATCCAAGGTTGAAAACAAACTACTTTATTAATCTCCTGCACTTGATCTTCAAAGTATCTGAACACATTAGTCTGCAAAAATATGTGAATAAAATGCTTCTGCAAACAGTGGTCACACTAGTGCGACCAACTACATGTTTATTGGCTAAATAAGCTGCTGTGTGACCATCTGAAAGAGCAGGAGCATAATAAGAGGATGTCTGTTTCATTCACTGAGACTATTCATTTATACATTTCTCACGTGACCACTTGCAGAGATTTTTTTATTTTTTTTGTTCCATTATGTACTTTTATACATTGTACACTTTTTTCTCTGGCTGGGTCCACAGGATTATCCACAGGATAACATTGGGATATTGTCGAGCGACAGCGAAAATGGCACCAACACGGTCACGAGCTTTCTGGACTCCCAGGATGCATTTGGGGCCTCCACTATATAGTCCCGCCCACTGACTCAGTCAGATCAGTTTTTTGCTTGGTGCGGCAGGAAGCCGCATGGTCATAGGGCTGCTGTGAGAGCAGCCTCAAGCTTTTATTTTATTTTTATAGATTTACAATATTGTTTTTTTCGAGCGACTTATCTTAACAGCGTCTTAAACGCATTCTAGAAAGAGTCGCTCCAACAACTCCCCACCGGGGTCGCAACAACGCTTACCTTCGGGTATCAGTGCTGCCTCGACGGGCGTCTGTGTCGGATGTTCTAGCAGGTCCAGCAGACGTAACCAGGCTGTGGCCGGAGCATGGGGAGACGGTGAGTCTATGGACTTCCTCTTTCTAGAGGGGTCAGGACACAGCTACACTGATTTTGGTGGAGACTACAAACAGTGTGTTGATGCGCCGAACATCTAGAGTGCGACAGCGCTATGCTCCGGGGATCATAGGCGCCAGGACTAGGTAGAGGCCGCGATCCTGGGAGTTTAAGTCAACAGGGGAATTCAGACGCTCTCCTGGCCGTCCCTCCTCCGAGTTCATGGCCAGTTCCCGCGTGTTTCTCGTTTCATGAAATAAATGACCTCACTTCCAGCTCAGACACTACCTCGAGGGTACTCGGTCGCAGCTCAGACGCTGCGGTTGTGTACACTGGAGATAAACCCGCCCAGACCGAGTCGCAGGCCTTAGCGTCTGCATACACGTGGAAGTCACTCAGCGTCCGTGTCCGTTGGTGAGCGTCCGTGTCCGTTATCAAGAGCGGCAGTGTACACCAGTAGCGTCTGAATCCACTCAGTGTCTTACGAGCGTATTTGCTTGGATATGGAAGTGTGGTGAGTCTCCCTGTATCCCGCTCTACGGAGGCAGGGTATACAGTACTAAAAATTCTCTCTACTTCTTAGTATGCATTGTTAATTTTTAGTACCTATTGCATATGAGACCTGTATATTACTGTGTTTTCTGCATGCTATGTTGAAAAAAAGAACCAGTTTAAAACAGAAGTACAATTTTCCTACTTATGTATAAGTTGTTATGGAGGTTGTATTCTCATATGGCAATGTCTAATGCTTTAACATGTGACTGACTGCTAGTATGTGTGCTGACTTTTCTGTGTAATGGCAGTCCTGTTCTGACCCTCAAATCAGGTGCACTGTGGTCAGATTGATCTCACCTCTATATACTGACATAAAGGGTGATTTTCAGTCACAAATTGTGTAGTCAATAACAGGTTAATACCATGTCTGTGAGCGGCAAAAGTGATGAGGAGAATTTATCAAGCACTCCTACAGCCCTAACATGCTTATCTTGTAAGTCAGGGGTAATTGATATGAATCAATTGGTCACTTATGAGGGTTTGTGTGCAAACTGTTTCGCTTTTCAGCGAAGTAAAAAACAGGAGTTGGTTCAACCACCAACAGAGCCACCATGGAATATGTTCGCAAAGACTCTGTCTTCAATAGCGGACAGGTTAGCTCCGGTAGCACCACCTCAAGGGTTAGGTTACACTATGAACCCATACATGCAGCTCCCTTCCTATGGTTTGGTTCCAGTAGTCTCTACAAGCAACCAAGGGGCAGGTAAGACTAAGATACGTCTGTGTGGCAGACTACACAAGATGATACATCGGATGATGATGATACAATAGATTCAACTCCATATGATGATCAGTCGCAGAGCTTTAGTTCAGAAGATGTAGCTGAACTTATTAATGCTGTGAAGGCTGTTCTCTCGTTGGAAGAGCAGCCAAGACAGTGTTAAAAGCTAAAGCACCTGTATTTAAATGAACAAAATCAGTGAAAGCTGAATTCCCAGTATCAGATGAGCTGACGGAAATGATGGATGAGTCTTGAGCAGCGCCCAGTAAAAAGTATAAGATTCCTAAGAGATGGGATTCTTATTATCCATTTCCTGCTGTGGACTGTTCGAAAAGAGAAGTTCTTCCAAAAGTAGATGCACATGTTCTGCGACTCGTGCATAAATCTGATTTACCACTGTCATCTACCTCATTGAATGATGTCACAGACAGAAGGGTAGAGAGCCTGTTGAAAAATATATTTTCTTTAGTAGGAGCAGTGGTAAGACCTGCTATGGCTTCGGCCTGGGTAGCAAAGGCAATGGGCGAATGGTTAGAGGAACTATAGAATGACATCCCTTCTCCTACTAGGGAGCAAGAGGGTCGTTTTTGCCGTTTAAGACAATCTGCCCAGTATTTGGAAGAAGCAGCAATTGATGTAGGCACAGTTGCTTCTAAAGCTTCAGCCTTGACAGTAGTCGCTCGCAGAGCAGTTTGGCTACGGACTTGGAAGGCAGATGCGGAGTCCAAGAAAGAATTGGAAGCATTGCCTTTTGTCGGTAATATATTATTTGGAAAACCTTTATCGGATATCCTAGAATCAGAGGCTGAATCAAAAAAGGTCAGATTTCCGGCTGCTTATAACCCTAAGTCCAAGGGTTTAAGATTTTGCTAATTTCGTTGGCAAAGCGAAAGCTAAAGAGGAGCCTAAGCAACCCCAGTTTAAATCCAGGGGTAGGAAGCAGTGGGCTAGCAAAAAGCCAGCTTCCAAATCTGAACAGAAACCGTCCGCCTGAAGAGACGGGCCTCCGCCTGGAGGATTCCAGGGTTGGGGGCCGACTCCTTATTTTTGCACACATATGGCAACAGTCAACAGCAGATGCTTGGGTGCAGAAGGTAGTATCTCAGGGGTATGGGTTCCCATTCAGAAGGCAGCCTTCTCAAAGATTTTTTTGCACCAGCCCGTCTCGTATAGAGTCGAAGGCAAATGCCCTGCAAGAAGCAGTCCAAAAATTACTGCAGTCAGGTGTGATTGTCCCAGTACCTCCATCACAAAGGGGACAGGGGTTTTACTCCAATCTATTTCTAATCCAGAAACCAAATGAGTCATACCGACCAATTCTAAATCTGAAAATGTTGAACAAATACATATTGATCCCGAAGTTCCACATGGAGACGTTACGCTCCATAATGTTGGTTATGGAACCGGGAGATTACATGGTATCTCTGGATGTACGGGATGCTTACCTACATGTGCCTATAGCACTGTTACATCAGTGTTACCTCAGGTTTGCCATCCTCCAGGAACATTTCCAGTTCCAAGCTCTGCCTTTCGGGCTAGCTACAGCACCCAGGGTGTTTACCAAGATCATGGTGGTTATGGCAGCTTGGCTGCGCAAACGGGATAAGAATATTCCCATACCTCGATGACCTGTTAAAATTAGCACAGTCGCAAGATTTACTGTTGAGCCATCTTCAACAGACGATAGTTTGTTTACAGAGACACGGGTGGCTCATAAATTGGGAAAAGTCGTCCCTGAATCCGTCACAGCGGATGGTTCATTTGGGGGCCATATTGGATTCAGACCTACAGAAAGTTCTCTTACCAGAGAAAAAGATAGTCAAGGTGCAGGTCATGGCTCAGGAAGCGTTGCAAGCCCAGACAATGTCAGTCCATGCAGCAATGCGGCTGTTGGGTCTGATGGTATCAACCTTCGACATGGTGGAATATGCGCAATTCCACTCCAGACCGTTGCAGCACCTTATTCTGACCAAATGGAACGGAAATCATAAGACGATAAAGAAGCAGATGATAAAGATTCCAGTAAATGTAAAAAGGTCTGTAGCGTGGTGGCTACAGACAGACCATTTAAACAAGGGGAGACCCTTTTGGATAAAAGAGTGGCAAGTCCTGACAACAGATGCCAGCCTGCAAGGCTGGGGGGCGGTACTCGGAAGCCTATGGTTCCATGGAAAATGGACCGCAAGGGAAAGTCGCCTGCCGATAAATCTGTTGGAGATAAGGGCCATTTACCTGGCTTTAGTTCAGGCAAAGGACAATCTACAAGGAATATCAGTCCAGATCCGCTCAGACAATGCGACGGCAGTAGTATACCTCAATCGTCAAGGAGGAACTCACAGCAAGAGATTGATGGAGGAAGTAACTCCCATTCTAAAATGCGCAGAACTCCATCTCCCGGCATTGTCAGCAGTATTTGTCCCGGGTGTACTAAATTGGGAAGCGGATTTTCTCAGTCGGCACACCATTCAGGAAACCGAATGGGCACTACACCCAGAAGTGTTTCAGACAATAGTGAACAGATGGGGTCTACCAGAGATAGACCTCATGGCGTCTCGTCTAAACAACAAAGATCCGAAGTACGGATCGAGAGCAAGGGACCCAGGAGTGGTCCTGGTAGACGCACTGTCAGTAGAATGGAGGTTTCAGCTGGCACATCTGTTCCCTCCAATATCTCTGTTACCCAGAGTAGTGAGAAAGATAAAACAGGCAAAGGGAGCAATCATTCTAATAGCTCCAGCTTGGCCAAGAAGGCATTGGTACACAGATCTGTTGAGAATGTCCGTGGAAGCACCGATACTGCTCCCTCAACGTCCAGATCTGCTAATGCAGGGTCCTTGTTGTCACAGTCATCTGGATCGCCTATCTTTGACGGCGTGGCTGTTGAAACCTCTATCCTAGAGGCTAAAGGATTTTCGAAACAAGTAATCCAAACTATGCTTAGAGCAAGAAAGCCTTCTTCGGCCCGTGTGTATCATAGAATATGGCAAGCCTATATTCACTGGTGTACTGAAAAAAATGTCAATCCGAGATCTTTTAAAGTAGCTAGGATTTTGGATTTCCTTCAGGCAGGATTGGATAAAGGTTTGAAAGTTGCTTCCTTGAGGGTTCAAGTATCAGCGTTAACTGTATGGTTTCAGCAAAAGATTGCTGATTTACAGGATGTACGTACGTTTTTTTCAAGGAGTAGTACATATTCAACCTTCATTTGTTCCTCCTGCAGCTCCCTGGGATTTGAATTTAGTTCTTAAATTTCTCCAGGGTCCTCTGTTTGAACCACTTGAGAGAGCAGATCTTAAGTGGTTAACGGTTAAAGTTTTTTTTTTTTACTGGCAATGGCGTCAGCCAGAAGAGTGTCAGATTTAGGAGCATTATCGTGTAAGTCTCCTTTCCTAAGTTTTTTTCCAGACAGAGCAGTTCTCAGAACGAGATCTAGCTATCTTCCAAAGGTGGTATCAAAGTTTCACCTGAATGAAGAGATTGTAGTCCCAGCTTGTCAGGTATCGGGACTATCTGCGGGAGAAGCGTCGCTGGACGTGGTCCGGGCTTTAAGAATCTACATAGATCGTACTAGTGCGATCAGGAAAACAGATTCTCTTTTCATCCTCTACGGATTTCATAGAAGAGGATGGCCTGCTAGTAAACAGACGCTGGCGAGATGGCTCCGAATGGTAATATCAGAAGCTTATTCTCATGCAGATCTCCCTATTCCGGCTAATGTCTCTGCACACTCTACACGTAAGGTAGGTCCTTCTTGGGCAGCACAACAGGGTGCTTCAGCAGAACAGATATGTAAGGCAGCCACATGGTCTTCCATAAACACATTCATTAGACATTATGCCTTGGATACTTTTGCCTCTCATGACGCAGACTTCGGGCGAAAGGTCCTCCTGTGCAATCAGGAGCGTCCCCACCACTAAAATGGCTTTGGGAATCCCAATGTTATCCTGTGGATCCAGCCAGAGAAATATACGTTATGGTAAAAACTTACCGTTGATAACGTGATTTCTCTTATATCCACAGGGATCCCACCCTGACGCATCTGATTTGAGGATCTAGACAATCACTAAAACCTCTTCCTTCTAGTATGGAAGGGTGTGCATGTGTGTTCTTATCGCCTGTACAGGTCTCTACCTAATGTTCCTGCCTAAAATCGCTGTGGAAAGAACTGATCTAACTGAGTCAGTGGGCGGGACTATATAGTGGAGGCCTCAATGCATCCTGTGAGGCCAGAAAGCTCGTGACCGTGTTGGTGCCATTTTCGCTGTCGCTCGACAATATCCCAATGTTATCCTGTGGATACCTGTGGACATAAGAGAAATCACGTTATCAACGGTAAGTTCTTACCATAACGTATATTTTCTTTTTGTTTAGGAAGAAATGTTATTTTACAGGGGTATCGAAAGAAAGACAATTATTGTGAGTACAATACACAACAAGATAAAAAATATAGTTTCTGCAGCGGGATACACTGGTATTCCACAGGGAATAACATCAGGGTGTAGACTAGGATCTTGGTCCGAGGCACCAACAGGCTAAAAGCTTTTGACTGTTCCCAGGATCCATAGTACCGCCTCCTCTATAACCCTGCCTCCAGGCACTGGAGCTCAGTTTGTAAGTTGGTGCCCTGCAGGCAGGTCACTAACAGTGCTGCTCCAGCAGCCCAGAAAAGAGCTTTTTCTAAGAAGAAATAGAAGACTTCAAGGGCTGCCACATAGGCACTCATAGTGCTAGATGTAATTCCTTCATCTCATGCTGCAGCTGCATCACCTCCCCCAGCGGTGCTGTATACTCCCGTGCCCTGGTTGCCAGGTACTTACAGCAGAGGGCTCCATTTTTTTCCTCAGCTAGCACACACTCACTGCAGCTCTCCGGGATCGCGTGGCCGCATCAAGGGAGGAGGTAAGAGGGTCCCCCAGGCGGGACCCACTGCAAATCGCGATCCAGTGCGGTTCTTATGAGATGGGCTGCGCACGCTGGCATGAACACTGTGTTGGTACAGGGACCCCACTAGACCACCAGGGCAAGGGCACAGGTTGGATTCTCTATAATCCTTTTTATTATCGGCCCACAGTACCCGGTGGTGAAGTCCAGCAAGGGGATAAGTCTCTGACCTGTAGCCCCTCCCGCAGCCCCGGGGCGCCATTTACAGTAAATGTTCCAACCCTGGAGCTGCATCTCTCTGTCTCCCTCACTCCCTGTCAGCATTTGGTGCCATCAGTACATGCGGAGCTGATTCTGGGACTGCTTGGGTAAAGTCTCCTCTGTAAAGTCGCCTGCATCATCAGCACTGTGCATTTTACAGGACACTTAAGTATTCTACATGTCTTTTGACAGTGTTAGTTAAGAAACAGTGCATTACTACAGGGCTATTTAGTACAAGTACCCTGTGATATACATCCAGTCTTTACTGTGCATTGATATATCTATATGCCTAATAGAGCTTTACTTAGTGCTACTTTGTATTCCTGGTCCAGCGCAGTTTTATGGTTTGTGATCATTTTTGCATTGTACATGTGACTCTGTGTGTGCATATAGCTGCTGTGTGATATCTACTCCGTGTATCTCACTCATACTGCTATCCCTATATTCTGTACCCTGAGGGGGGCTAAGTGTGTCAGGGTTGTTATTTGATATAAGAATTTCACAGGATATACTTCTTTTGTATTTTTCTCTGTGATTCTCAGTCACCATATACCTCCTGAATCCTCTTTGTGCTGTCACACTGACGGGGTTCTTGGTTAGGTATTATATCTGCTAATATTGTACTGTGTCGCCCGTGGTTTACGCTTTCATATCATGTCAGCTACAGGGGGCGATGGTTCTGTGGCTGATCCCGCAATACGCGGTGGTGATGGCGCAGATGCATTAGAGGAAAACATAGCAGCGGAGGGTTCAGGTTCTGGGGGTTTTCTACCCCCCAGTCAGTTTGTAGCAACGGGGGCACATCACAACCCGCCTTGTGCTACTTTCTCTAATTTACTGATTACGCTGGTAACTAGACTTACGCCCCCTATGGGACCTCCCGTGCCTTTACAGCCACATATCGTCCCAGCGGTTAATCCGCCATGGGCAGATCTACTGTCCACTCAGTTACAGCAATTGAATCACTCATTGACTAAACAGAAACCTAACCCTCGCCTGCCTAAGACCAAGGGGTCCTCTAAGCGGGCCATTACTTCCTCACAATCCACTCTTGTTACAGATACTTCCTCCGATGAGGATGTCGTGTATACTGACCCCTCAGACACTGATCCAGATGCTTCTGATGGGGAGTCTGTTTCACAGGTGGATGTTCCTGACCTCTTAGAGACTAAAAGCAAAAGATAGAGGAGTTGTTCCGCACTGGTAAGTGTTGGCAGACAGAACCTTATTACCAGGTGTAATGTTTGAGACCAACTTTGGAAAATATGACACAATATGCCGTTGGTGGTGCTCTCTGAGTCAGTGGATTAACATGAGAGTAAAAAGAAAAAAAGATAGACTCTGTGCTGGGGCACTCATATGAAAAATTGATAGACAATAAAATTTAACCTTTATTAGGAATCATATAAAATATAGTGTGACACACAAGGTATAGTATTCTAAATGAGAAATATAAATTAATGAACAGTAAATACTGCCAAGGTGAAGAATTATTTTGTGCAATAAGAGGAGTAGCTTCACATATGTCTACTAACAATGAGTAGATGGCTAGAATCTCCTAAAATGGTATCCCGTATATTGATCTTAGCACCAATAAGGTAAGTGGTTTGTTGCCTAATTTGGTGTTAATCCACCTTTTGTATAAATATCTAACAGTGGTGTCACCATAGGCATTTTGAGGCAGCAGGTTAGACAAGAATGTATAATCTGCTAGGTAAATGATAGATGATTATTGTTAGGCTACTGATTAAACAGTAAAAAAAAATTGGTACTTAAGCCACAAAAATATAAACTTATTGTGGCTTAAGTACCAATTTTTTTTTACTGTTTAATCAATAGCCTAACAGTAATCATCATTTACCTAGCAGATGCCTGTGGACATAAGAGAAATCACGTTATCAACGGTAAGTTCTTACTATAATGTCTATTTCTCTGGCTGGGTCCACAGGATTATCCACAGGATAACATTGGGATTCCCAAAGCCAGTTTTAGTGGTGGGGACGCTCCTGATTACACAGGAGGACCTTTCGCCCGAAGTCTGCATCATGAGAGGCAATAGTATCCAAGGCATAATGTCTAATGAATGTGTTTATGGAAGACCATGTGGCTGCCTTACAAATCTGTTCTGCTGAAGCACCCTGTTGTGCTGCCCAAGAAGGACCTACCTTACGTGTAGAGTGAGCAGAGACATTAGCCGGAGTAGGGAGATCTGCATGAGAATAAGCTTCTGATATTACCATTCGGAGCCATCTTGCCCGTGTCTGTTTACTAGCAGGCCATCCTCTTCCATGAAATCCATAGAGGATGAAGAGAGAATCTGTTTTTCTGATGGCACTAGTACGATCTATGTAGATTCTTAATTCTCGGACTACGTCCAGCGACGCTTCTTTCGCAGAAAGTCCCGATACCTGAAAAGCTGGGACTATAATCTCTTCGTTAAGGTGAAACTTTGAAACCACCTTTGGAAGATAACCAGATCTCGTTCTGAGAACTGCTCTGTCTGGAAAAAAACTTAGGAAAGGAGACTTACACGATAACGCTCCTAAATCTGACAGTCTTCTGGCTGACTCCATTGCCAGTAGAAAAAGTACTTTAGCCGTTAACCATTTAAGATCTGCTCTCTTAAATGGTTTAAACGGAGGTCCCTGGAGGAATTTAAGAACTAAATTCAAATCCCAGGGAGCTGCAGGAGGAACAAATGGAGGTTGAATATGTACAACTCCCTGAAAGAAAGTACGTACATCCTGTAAGTCAGCAATCTTTCGCTGAAACCATACAGTTAACGCTGATACTTGAACTCTCAAGGAAGCTACTTTCAAACCTTTATCCAATCCTGCTTGAAGGAAATCCAAAATCCTGGATACTTTTAAAAGATCTTGGATTCAAACTTTTTTCAGTACACCAATGAATATAGGCTTGCCATATTCTATGATACACACGAGCTGAAGAAGGCTTTCTTGCTCTAAGCATAGTTTGAATTACTTGTTTTGAAAATCCTCTAGCTTCTAAGATAGAGGTTTCAACAGCCACGCCGTCAAAGACAGACGATCCAGATGACTGTGACAACAAGGACCCTGCATTAGCAGATCTGGACGTTGAGGGAGCAGTATCGGTGCTTCTACGGACATTCTCAGTAGATCTGTGTACCAATGCCTTCTTGGCCAAGCTGGAGCTATTAGAATTATTGCTCCCTTTGCTTGCTTTATTTTTCTCACTACTCTGGGTAACAGAGATATTGGAGGGAACAGATATGCCAGATGAAATTTCCATTCTACTGACAGTGAGTCTACAAGGACCGCTTCGGGATCCTTTGTTCTCGATCCGTACTTCGGATCTTTGTTGTTTAGACGAGACGCCATGAGGTCTATCTCTGGTAGACCCCATCTGTTCACTATTGTCTGAAACACTTCTGGGTGTAATGCCCATTCGGTTTCCTGAATGGTGTGTCGACTGAGAAAATCCGCTTCCCAGTTCAGTACACCTGGGACAAATACTGCTGACAATGCTGGGAGATGGAGTTCTGCCCAGCTTAGAATGGGAGTTACTTCCTCCATCAATCTTTTGCCGTGAGTTCCTCCTTGTTGATTGAGGTATGCTACTGCTGTCGCATTGTCTGAGCGAATCTGGACCGGTCTTCCTTGCAGACTGTCCTTTGCCTGAACTAGAGCCATATAAATGGCCCTGATTTCCTACAGATTTATTGGCAGGCGACTTTCCCTTGCGGACCATTTTCCATGGAACCAAAGGCTTCCGAGTACCGCACCCCAGCCTTGCAGACTGGCATCTGTTGTCAGGACTTGCCCTTTTTTTATCCAAAAGGGTCTCCCCTTGTTTAAATGGTCTGTCTGTAGCCACCACGCTAGTGACCTTTTTACGTTTACTGGAAACTTTATCATCTGCTTTTTTATCGTCTGATGATTTCCGTTCCATTTGGTCAGAATAAGGTGCTGTAAAGGTCTGGAGTGGAATTGCGCATATTCCACCATGTCGAAGGTTGATACCATCAGAACCAACAGCCGCATTGCTGCATGGACTGACATTGTCTGGGCTTGCAACGCTTCCTGAGCCATGACCTGCACCTTGACCATCTTTTTCTCTGGTAAGAAAACTCTCTGTAGGTCTGAATCCAATATGGCCCCCAAATGTAACATCCGCTGTGACGGATTCAGAGACGACTTTTCCCAATTTATGAGCCACCCGTGTCTCTGTAAACAAACTATTGTCTGTTGAAGATGGCTCAAAAGTAACTCCTGCAAATGTGCTAGGATTAACAGGTCGTCGAGATATGGGAATATTCTTATCCCTTACTTGCGGAGATAAGATGCCATAACCACAATCTTGGTAAACACCCTGGGTGCTGTTGCTAGCCCAAAGGGCAAGGCTTGGAACTGAAAATGTACCTGGAGGATGGAAAACCTGAGGTAACACTGATGAGACAGTGCTACAGGCACATGTAGGTAAGCATCTTGTACATCCAGAGATAGCATGTAATCTCCCGGTTCCATAGCCAACATTATGGAGCGTAATGTCTCGATGTGGAACCTTGGGATCCAAATGTATGGGTTTTTTTTAAATTCTTTATTTATGTGTGGGTAAACAGGGTAGACAGGCATTACAGAAACATGTAGGACAGATGGTCGTAAGACCTAGTGTCCACCAGAAACCACAGTTTTAAAATAAACAACTAGAACAAACAGAAAAATGAACAATGGCAAATAATTATGAGGTTAGGGGGGATGGGAAAGGGGAGAGAGGGGGGACATAGGGAAGGGAACCACATTGTATCCTACTCACAGTGTCTGTCCTGGGGTGATATAAGCAAGAGAGAGAGAGGGAGAGACAGGTCCAGGAGAGACGAGAAGAGGTGACAGCAAGTAAAAGAAGAGACAGGGAAGAGAAGACGAGAAGAAAGACAGCAAAGTCGGAGCGACAGGCGGTGCCCATGGGACTTCGGTAGGGTCTAGGAGGGAGGGGGGCAGGGGTCTGCGTTCAGCGGTGAGCCAGAGGGCCCAAACCTGCTCAAAGATATGGCCCCGATCATGGAGGTAGTATGTAATCTTCTCCATGGATGCAATATGCCATATTTTAGTTTTGAGGGACAGGAGGGAGGGCGCAGAGGGGTTCTTCCAATTGAGGGCTATCAATGATTTTGCTGCTGCTAGAATGTGCGCAACCAGTTTTTGGGAGAATTTGGTAAGCGTCGAGGGAGGGTAGCACAGCAAAAAGATCCATGGATCCCTCTGCACGGGGGAATCCAGGAGTGAGTTAAGGAGGGAGTGGACCAGGTTCCAGAAGGGGGTGATGGACGGTCAAGTCCACCATATGTGTAGCATCGTACCCTTAGCTCCACAATTCCTCCAGCAGTTAGGGGAGGAAGACGGAAAGAGTTTGTTGAGCCTGTCAGGGGTGTAGTACCAGCGATAGTAGATTTTGTAGGCCGTCTCCTTAAAAGCAGTAGCAATAGAGGATTTAGCTATCCTGAGTCTCATGTCCTCCCAATCCTCACCCTCTGGGGGGGCCCAAGGTCGCATTCCCAAGCAAGTTCGTGGGGTCGGGAGGTAGAGAGAGAGGAGTCTAGTAAGAGAGAGTAAAGTTGGGAGATCAGGCTCTTGGAGAGGTGGGAATTAATGCATAGGCTTTCAAAAGGGGTGAGGGCCCGGAGCAGGGAGGGAGAGTGTAGAGAACCTAGGAAATGGCGGATTTGTAAAAATTGGAAAGGGTTAAGCGAGTGTGAAGGGGCCTTCTGTTGAAGAACAGGTAGGGACAGCCATTGGCCCCGACCGGCAAAATTAAATTGGGAATTTAAAGCCCAACGTCATCCATAGACGAAATCTCGTAGTTGAGAGTCCAGGGGGGAACATCGGGTTCTGCCAGATAGGGGTCAAGGGCGAGGGGGTAGTGGAGAGGCCCATCTTCAGAGAGAGGGAGTCCCAAATTTTAAGGTTAAATGTGACGGTGGGGAGGAGGTTGGGGGTCGGGAGGCAGGAGGGAGACCCCATAAAGGGGTCATGTCGGAGAGACCAACGAGGGCTGCCTCAATATCTAGCCAGGCTGTAGATCCCGGAGGGGCTTAAGAGGTGACAATATAAGACAGGTGGGAAGCCAAGTAGTAGAGTTTACCACCAGCGGAGGTTGGTCGTTTCAGGGTATTTGCGGCGATGCGGGGGGGTCTATGATTCCAGATGAAGCGCATGAGGGCTCGGTGGATAGTTCGGAGAAAGGAAGCCGGAACTGCCACAGGGAGGGTCAGGAAAAGATAAAGCCATTTAGGGACTATGGACATTTTAACCGCTATGATCCTACCCAGCCACGAGATGAACAGGCTGTTCCAAGAAGACAGGTCAGCGAGTGTTTTGGTGAGAAGAGGTGGAAAGTTTTCCCGGAAGAGGGAGTCATAGCGGGGGGTTAAGTATATCCCTAGGTATTTAATCTTGGTGGTCTGCCATTTAAAATTGAAATTGGCATGAAGGGATTCAGCTTCCCGGTGTGGGACATGAAAGAGCATAGCCTCAGACTTCGAGTAATTAATCTTGTAGCCAGATATGAGGCTGTAGGAATGCAGGACTGAAAAAAGATTTGGGAGTGAAATGAGGGGTTGGGTCAGCGAGAGTAGAACGTCATCAGCGAAGAGAGAGATTTTGGGGTCAGTACGGCCTACGCGTATACCATGTATATTTGGGTGTGCTCTGATTTGAGAAGCGAGGGGCTCGATGATAAGAGCAAAAATTAGCGGTGAGAGAGGGCAGCCCTGACTTGTACCATTTGAAATGCAGACGGGATTCCATTGATTAAAACCATGGCGGAGGGGGGCGGAGTATAGCGCCAGGATACCAGTGAGGTAGCCACCAGACAAGCCGTAGGCCTCCAAGGCAGCTCTCAAGAAACTCCAGGAGATCCGATCAAATGCCTTTTCAGCATCTAAGGAGAGCATAATAGCGGGGGAGCCTCGGAGTTCGAGATATGTATAAGGTCAATAGCACGTCTGGTGTTATCCCTCGCCTGGCGGGCCGGAATGAACCCCACCTGGTCATAATGGACAAGGGCAGGAAGATACGGGTTAAGGCGGTTGGCTAGTATTTTGGCGAAAATTTTCAGGTCCAGGTTCAGGAGGGATATTGGTCGGTAGCTGGCACAGTTGAGGGGGTCCTTGCCCTCCTTGGGGATCACCACTATTCTAGCCTCCAGCATCTCAGGGGGAAAGGGGTCGCCATGGATAATCCTATTAAACAGGGACTGGAGGTGGGGGGAGAGAAGATCGGAGAATTTTTTTGTAGTAGAGAGCCATGAACCCATCCGGGCCCGGAGATTTACCAATTTTTTGCATGAGTATAGTCTGTGCAATTTCCTCCACCGAGATCTCACTGTTAAGATGGTCCATGGCATCTTGGGGGAGTTGGGGCAGGTTGGCCGCTGAGAGAAAGTGAGAGACCAGGTCAGGGTGGGGTGGGGAGAGCCACGCGAGAGGGGTGGGAGGTTGTAGAGGTCAGCGTAGTAGGATTGAAAGGCAGCCCTAACGGCGTTGGGGTCATGAACAAGCTGATTAAGAGAATTTCGGATGGAGATAATATTGGTTTTGGCTCTCGTAGAGCGGAGTCGTGCCGCCAGGATCTTGTCTGCCTTGTCTCTCTTCTCGTAGAAAGACTGGCAAAGCCATTTAAGACGTTTGGCCACCCGTCTGGAGAGGAGGAGATCAAGTTCCGCTTTAACTGTACGGAGTTCAGACAAGATTGCCTGATCGGAGGACGCCTTATGTTGGGTCTCAAGTGCGTGGAGTTTGATCGAGAGTCTGTTAAACTGAGTGAGTGATTGCTTTTTGGTTTTGGAGGCCAAGCTGATGATGTGTCCTCGAAGAACTGCCTTGTGTGCCAGCTAGAGAGTGGGCCTAGAAATGTCAGGGGAGTCGTTTAAGGCAAAGTAGTCGGAAATCGTATCCCGAAGATGGGAACTTATCTCCGGGCTATGGAGTAGGGAGTCATTAAGGCGCCAAGTCATGGGGCGAGGGCGGGAGAGCAGTCCCGAGAGATCACAAGAGATAGGGGCGTGGTCAGACCAGATCAGGGGGTGTATGTGGGCAGCGCGGAGGTTCAAGGCAAAATCGTGGCTAAGCAGGATCATATCAATGCGGGAGTAAGAATTATGAGGGGCAGAATAAAAGGTATAGTCCTGAGCAGAGGGGTCTGTTATCCTCCAGGAGTCGTAGAGAAGCTGGGATCGCATGAGGCGGAAGAGGGATCGGGAGTGACGAGAGTCAGACGGGGAGGTAGTAGGGAGTAAGGGAGAACGGTCTAACTTCGGGTTCAGAACCGAGTTAAAGTCCCCGGCAAGGATGAGGTCGCCTTGCCGGACTTGGGTAAGGAGGGTATCCAATTTTGTGAAGAATGAGTCCTGCTGCTGGTTAGGGGCATAAATGTTGGCGACGGTGCAGTTTGTTATTAAGTTTCCCCACTAAGATAAGAAACCTGCCCTCTTTATCGGCGTGGGTGTCCAGAAGCTCAAATGTGAGGTGGCGGGCGAACAAAATCGCGACCCCACGTTTTTTTGGCAGAGTGGCCACAGGCATGGAAGGAGTCAGGATACGGTTTGCATCGCAGAGCGGGGTGGGAGCCGTGGAGGAAGTGAGTCTCCTGGAGAAAGACCAGATCGCCCTTGTGAAGTTTGAGGGAGTCAAAGAGCTTACCTCTCTTCTGGGGGCTGTTCAGGCCCTTCACATTAAAGGAGATTACTCGAAGACCCATGGACAAGCCATAAAGAGGCGTAAAGCACCAAGAGTAGAGAAAGGAGGAAGGGAGAAGGAAAAGAAAGAGAAAAAGCAAGAAACACTGATGTGAGGGGGGGGGGGGGGGGAAAGGAGACCAGGAGGGGCAGGAAGGTAGGTGGTCGTCCGGCAGTAGAGGCCAGGACCAGTAGTGCTGACAGGCGGGAGGGGTGCTAGGTGTCTGGAGAGCACCTAGGTCAGCAAGAGGGCTCGGAGCCCTAAGGGGGCGTGGGATGGAGTCCGGAGAGCGGATCACCAACCGCATAGCCACAGCCAGGAGGCCAACTTCCCCTGGGGGTGCCTGAGGGAGAAAACTGGAGAGAAAGCGTGAAAGAGGGACAGACGGAGCGCCAACTCCAAGAAGAAAAGAAGAATGGGCAAGGAGCCGAGAAGGAAACAAAACAAGAAAGAAAGAAAAGAAACAGATTAACGTTACTCTACATAAAGGCAAATAAACATGTCAACATTGTAGCAAGAGGTAACAATCAAACAGTCAAGAACCATTTAAGGGATCGGGAGAACAGGATGTGTGAGTACTAAAGTGAAACACCTCCCCAGATGGGGGTGGTCGACCAGGGAAGGTCGAAACAATTACAAAAAGGCAATAAATCAGGGAGCTGGAAGTCCCATCAGGGAACAGGAGGTGGAACCGCTGAGGTTGCTGACGCTGGAATCGTGAACCACTCAGATCGAGGAGGCTGAGGCGAGTTTCGCTGTGTCCGCGGTGGAGGGCGCTGAGTAGAAACATCTTGTTCAGTGTTGTGGATACCCAGCTTGGATAGCAGTGTTTGAGCCTCGGGGAGATTCCTGGCTGTAAGCAGCTTCCCCTGATGCCACACCAGGATACGGGTAGGGAAGCCCCATCGGTATTTAACGTTATGACGGGAAAGCAGGGAAGTGATGGGTTTAAAGTCTCTGCCTTTGGCCAGGGTGAGCGGGGAGAGATCCTGAAAGATCTGCAAAGGGACATTCTGGAAAGTCACGGATCCTATCCGTCGGGCTTCCCTCATAATAGCCTCCTTTGCAGTAAAGTAATGTAGTCAGAGGATGACATCCCTCAGTTGGGAGGAGTCCTGGGAGCGAGGATGGGGGGCTCGGTGTGCTTGGTCCAGGAGGAGGTGTTCTTCAGGGGTGTCAGGTGACAGAAGGGCAAAAAGACGCTTAAAGGTAGAGGTCAAAGTGAGCCGCCTCGACTTCTTCAGGAATGCCCCGAATCCTCAGGTTGTTTCTCCTCGCCCTATTGTCTTGGTCCTCATGCTCCTCCCTCAGCTGGGCGACATCTTGGCGGAGTTGGTGGAAATCGGTCTCGACCGTTTGCTGGAACGTCACCACCTCTTCCACTCGACGTTCAAGTTGGTCCGTCCTGGAGCCGATGTCGGCAATGTCGGATTTCAGGGAGTGGAAAGCCTGGTCGGAGGTTTTAACATCCCGCACCTCCTTGAGGAGGGAGAGGAAGTCTCTTCTGGTGAGGGGTGTGAGGTTATCGTCTTCGGCCTCAGAGTCCGAGGAGCCCTGGGGAGGGTCAGGAGCATCGGGCCTGTTCAAGGCCGAGGTGCTCTTTTTAGTGAGAAATGGTGTGAGGTCGGAGCCCTGTGACTTTTTACTGCCCCTGGGCATCGTGAATATATAAGAGGGTGATGAGCAGGGTGTGAAGTAGAGAAGGCGCTCCGGCAGCAAAGCTCAAAACCAGGGGGGGTGAGGCAGGAGCTCTAGTGAAACATCATGTCGTGGCTCGCCGAGCAAGGCAGGTGGCTCAGGGATAGGGGGCTCCGGCAGAGGCGAGGGTCCCCACGATCCCGGGGAGAAGCCAGGCAATCAGGAGCAGTATGGGACAAAGCTCTCTGGTGTAGATGGGGCCCGGACACGGACCAGCTAGTGGCCGGGGTCTGACCAGGACCAGACAGCAGGGGCGGGGGGGTCTAGGCCCGGCTATACTGGAGGGTCCATAGGGAGCGGGAGAAGCAGGAGGGCGTAGGGCTTTGCGGGGCTGCGCCCAATCAAAGAGGGAGCCCAGACCTCAGAGGCTAGACTGTGGGCGGCAGAGGGGTGCAGCAACCCGGGGAGCCCGGGCGCAGGTGTAATATGGAGGCGCAGGCAGTCAGGGGGGCAGGGTGTGCTGAGCTCACCAGAAAGAAGCCACACGGGAGATGGGGGTCCGGTCGGGTCACCTGACGGGCCGGTACATCAATGAGGGCCCACGGAGCCGGCGCCAGACCACGGAGACAGGGAGGACAGGCTTATGTTCCCTCCGGCGTTACAACCAAGGCCTCCGGTAAGCAGCGTCTGGAGGGCTGCAGGAGAGGGACGTCTGTCTCCAGTCGAAAGGGTAGAGACGGCGGCCAGGCCGTGCGGTTCCCGGAGCGCCCTCCAGCTCACGAGGGAGAAGGTGGCCGCCGCCGAGAGTCCGGGATTCGTGCGGCCGCGTCCGGCCGGGTCATCAGGCCCCCCTGGGCGTGGAGAGACTCAGCGAGCCTTAAGGTGAGGGGTGGGGCGCAAACCCTCCAGCAGAAGCCGCACGGGGGGCTGCTGCAGACGTCCGGCGCCGCTGGTCGAAAATATACCCCTGAGATACTACCTTCTGCACCCAAGCATCTGTTGTCGACTGTTGCCATATGTGTGCAAAATGAAGGAGTCGGCCCTCAACCCTGGAATCCTCTTCAGGCTGATGGTTTCTGCTCAGGCTTGGAAGCTAGCTTTCTACTAGCCCATTGCTTCCTACCCCTGGCCAATCTATTTGACTGGGGTTGCTTAGACTCCTCTGTAGCTTTCGCTTTGCTTTGCCATCGAAATGGGTGAAACTTTGAACCCTTAGACTTAGGGTTATAAGTAGCCGGAAATCTGACCTTCTTTGATTCAGCCTCTGATTCTAGGATATCAGATAATTGTTTTCCAAACAATATATTACCAATGTAAGGCAATGCTTCCAATTCTTTCTTGGATTCTGCATCTGCTTTCCAGGTACGTAGCCAAACTGCTCTACGATCGGCTATTGTCAAGGCTGAAGCTTTAGAAGCAACTGTACCCATATCAATTGCTGCTTCTTCCAAGTATTGGGCAGATTGTCTTAAACGGCTTAAATGATACTCTTGCTCCCTATTAGGAGAAGAGAGGCCATTCTCTAGTTCCTCTATCCATTCGCCCATTACCTTTGCTACCTAGGCCGAAGCCATAGCAGGTCTTACCCCAGCTCCTACAAGAGAAAATAAATTTTTCAAGAAGCTATCTACCCTTCTGTCTGTGACATCATTTAGTGAGGTAGAGGACAGTGGTAAAGCAGATTTATGCACAAGTCGCAGTACTTGTGCATCTACTTTTGGAGGAACTTCTCTTTTCGAACACTCCACAGCTGGAAATGGATAATAAGAATCCCATCTTTTCAGAATCTTATACTTTTTACTGGGCATCGCCCAAGACTCATCCATCATTTCCGTCAGCTCATCTGATGCTGGGAATTCAGTTTTAACTGACTTTGTTTGTTTAAACACAGGTGCTTTAGACTTTAACACTGTCTTGGCTGCCTCTTCCAAGGAGAGAACAGCCTTCACAGCATCAATAAGTTCAGCTACATCCTCTGAACTATAGCTCTGCGACTGATCATCATACGGAGTATTTGAATATACTGTATCATCATCTGTTGTATCATCTTGTGTGGTCTGCCACATAGACACATCTGTCTTAGTCTTACCTGTCCCTTGGTTACTTGTAGAGGCTACTGGAACCAAGCCGTAGGAAGGGAGCTGCATGTATGGGTTAATAGTGTAATCTAACCCTTGGGGTGGTGCTACCGGAGTTAACCTGTCCGCTATTGAAGACAAAGTCTTTGCGAACATATTCCATGGTGGCTCTGTTGGTGGTTGAAACAAATCCTGTTTTTTTCTTTGCTGAAAAGCAAAACAGTTCGCACACAACCCCTCATAAGTGACCAACTGGTCCATACCAATTAACCCTGTCTTACAAGATAAGCATGTTAGGGATGTAGGAGTGCCTGATGAGTTCTCCTCGACACTTTTGCCGCTCACAGATATGGTAATATTCTGTTAATGACTACACAATTTGTGACTGAAAATCACCTATATATGGATATATAGAAGTGAGATCAATCTGACCACAACCGTGCACCTGATTTGAAGGTCAGAACAGGACTGACAACATAAAAAAGTCAGCACACATACTAGCAGTCAGTCACATGTTAAAGCATTAAACATTGTCATATGAGAATACAACCCCCATAACAACTTACAAGTAAGTAGGAAAATTGTACTTCTGTTTTTAACTGGGTTTTTTTCAAACATAACATGCAGAAAACATCAGTAATATACAGATCTCATATGCAATATGTACTAAAATTAACAATTCATACTAACAAGTAGAGAGAATTTTTAGTACTGTATACCCTTCCTCCGTAGAGCGGGATACAGGGAGACTCGCCACACTTCCATATCCAAACAAATACGCTCGCAAGACGCTGAGTGGATTCAGACGCTACTGGTGTACACTGCCTTTCTGATAACTGATGCAAGACACGGACGCTCACTGATGGACACGGACGCTCAATAACTTACACGTGTATACAGACGCCAAGGCCTGCAACTCGGTCTAGGCGGGGTCTCAAGTGTACACAACCGCAGCGTCTAAGCTGCGACCGAGTACCCTCGTGGTAGCGTCTGAGACGGAATTGAGGTCATTCAGTTCATGGACGGGAGACGCGCGGAAACTGGTCATGAACTTGGAGGAGGGACGGCCAGGAGAGAGTCTGTTCCCCCCGTTGACCTAAACTTTAAGGATCGCGGCCTCAGCCTAGTCCTGGCGCCTATGATCCGTAGAGCGTAGCGCTGTCGCACTCGAGGTGTTCGGCGCATCAACACACTGTTTGTAGTCTCCACCAATACAGTGTAGCTGTGTCCGGACCCCCCTAGTAAGAGGAAATCCATAGACTTACCTTCCCCCCATGCTCCAGCCACAGCCTGGTTACGTCTGCTGGACCTGCTAGAACATCCGACACAGACGCCCGTCGAGACAGCACTGTACCGTGAAGGTAAGCATTGTTGCGACCCGGTGGGGAGTTGTTGGAGCGACTCTTTCCCGTATGCGTTTAAGATGCTGTTAAGAAAAGTCGCTCAAAAAAAACATAGTAAGTCTATAAAAATAACATAATAAAAGCTTCAGGCTGCTTTATTACAGCAGCCCTGTGACCATGGTCCGGCTCCTGCCGCACCAAACAAAAAAATTATTTGACAGTCAGTGGGCGGGATTATATGGTGAAGCCCCGATGCATCCTGGGAGGCCAGAAGGCTTGTGACCGTATTGGTGCCATTTCCGCTGTCACTCCGGCATATCCCAATTTTATCCTGTGGACCCAGCCAGAGAAATACATTTAATACTACTCATCCCATATTAAGGGTCAGTACATGGTCAAACAAACATTACCGAGCTCTTTCTTGACAAGGGCTTCCCGTCCTCATCTTGTTCAGCTTATTAATAAACGGGGAACACATTTATTTGATGATACATTTGGGGGAGATGTATGTGTATGCTATTATGTGTGGATAACATTTATCGGCTATGTGTATTATTAACTGAAGATTGCAGAGATGAGAGTAAGACATGTAAAAGTACATACACCTAAATCAGTGTACACAGATGTCATTTCCGGTTGTAGATCTCTGGGTAGAGGGGAAAACAAAGAGATGGTGAAAGAAACAGGCCATGATATTCATTTACATTCCTTTTCACAACACTGTTTCTATGGTCGGGTCGTTTACCAGATCTGCTGCACTTACAACGCCCTCGCTCCTTAAGACTCATCAAATTTGGGTTATGCCTTTTTCGCTGCGTCAAAATTCGAACACATCTAAATATCAGACCGATAATTATGTCGACATCCAGGATACAGAGGAGAAACTTTCCCACGCTTGCAATCACATTTTGTGCCCACTCTCCTAACCCAGAGAACCATTTGAGTGGGTTCAACCATGAGGCCCATCCGGTCAATTCATTACCCACAGATTGTGTTTCCTTCTGAACTCCCACTCCAACTGCAAGATCTCGTTCATCTTTTGATCCATGATCTCCGTTGGGTCCTCGGGACTGTTTGTAATATACGTGCAGCACTTCACACCATATTGAGTCGACAAAGTAACACAATACTAGTGATGTGCACCGGACATTTTTCGGGTTTTGTGTTTTGGTTTTGGATTCGGTTCCGCGGCCGAGTTTTGGATTCGGACGCGTTTTGGCAAAACCTCACCGAAATTTTTTTGTCGGATTCGGGTGTTTTTTTCAAAAAAACCCTTAAAAACAGCTTAAATCATAGAATTTGGGGGTCATTTTGATCCCATAGTATTATTAACCTCAATTACGATAATTTCCACTCATTTCCAGTCTATTCTGAAAACCTCACAATATTATTTTTAGTCCTACAATTTGCACCGAGGTCGCTGGATGGCTAAGCTAAGCGACACAAGTGGCCGACACAAACACCTGGCCCATCTAGGAGTGGCACTGCAGTGTCAAGACAGGATGGCACTTCAAAAAAATTGTCCCCAAACAGCACATGATGCAAAGAAAAAAAGAGGCGCACCACAGGTATAGAATGTAGATGGATAGTATACTTAATGACGACACAGAGGTAGGCACAGCAGTGGCCTTCCGTATCGTACTGCTATATATAGTATACTGGTGGTCACTGTGTCAGCAAACTGCAAAACTAAAATGCACCACAGGTATAGAATGTAGATGGATAGTATACTTAATGACGACACAGAGGTAGGCACAGCAGTGGCCTTCCGTATCGTACTGCTATATATAGTATACTGGTGGTCACTGTGTCAGCAAACTGCAAAACTAAAATGCACCACAGGTATAGAATGTAGATGGATAGTATACTTAATGACGACACAGAGGTAGGCACAGCAGTGGCCTTCCGTATCGTACTGCTATATATAGTATACTGGTGGTCACTGGTCAGCAAAACTCTGCACTGTACTCCTCCTATATAATATTAATTATACTGGTGGTCCCCAGTCCCCACAATAAAGCAGCACACTGAGCACAGATATGGAGTGTTTTTCAGGCAGACAACGTATACTGGTGGTCACTGTCAGCAAAACTCTGCACTGTACTCCTGCTATATAATACAGCTGCTCCCCAGTCCCCACAATTAAGCAGTGTGAGCACAGATATATTATGCAGCACACTGAGCACAGATATGGAGCGTTTTTTTCAGGCAGAGAACGGATAAAACTGGTGGTCACTGATCAGCAAAACTCTGCACTGTACTCCTCCTAACAGCTGCTCCCCAGTCCTCCCCACAATTAAGCAATAAAGCAATCAAGTTCAACAATAAACGGAGAGGACGCCAGCCATGTCCTCTCCCTATCATCTCCAATGCACGAGTGAAAATGGCGACGACGCTGCTTATATAGAATCCGAATCTCGCGAGAATCCGACAGCGGGATGACGACGTTCGGGCGCGCTCGGGTTAGCCGAGCAAGGCGGGAAGGTTCGAACCTGCCTCGGACCCGTGTAAAATGGGTGAAGTTCGGGGGGGTTCGGTTTCCGAGAAACCGAACCCGCTCATCACTACACAATACCCACCTGTCATGGCGTGACAATTTAAAACCATCCTGTCCTGGACCAGTTCCTTCTTGTAAGCCTGTAGTTCCCTACCCGTATACCTGAAGGTGTCATCATACATCTCTGATATTATCTATCAAGTTCGCTAGTGCATGGATGTACCTATAATTTATAATTCCTCTGGCAGTATGGGTGATATCTAATGCAAGAAGAATCTGAATCCCGGTAGATTCATGGATCAAATTAGAGGCTGCGAGCTCTCCCCTGCCTATGAGGTGTCTCTTGAAAATGTGTTCGTAGTGGGTGTGAGTATAAGGAGGCAGAGGGCTGCGGTGAATATCTTTCATTTCTCTTACGTCCTAGAGGATGCTGGGGACTCCAAAAGTACCATGGGGTATAGACAGATCCGCAGGAGCTTGGGCACACTATAAAGACTTAAACTGGGTGTGAACTGGCTCCTCCCTCTATGCCCCTCCTCCAGACCTCAGTTAGACTTTGTGCCCAGGAGTGTATGGACAGACACTAGGGGAGGTCTCCTGAGTTTCTTTAAAAGACTTTGTTAGGTTTTTTATTTTCAGGCAGACCTGCTGGCTACAGGCTCCCTGCAGCGTGAGAGTGAGGGGAGAGAAGCAGGACCTACTTCTTCTTAGTTTAAGGGCTCTGCTTCTCAGGCTACTGGACACCATTAGCTCCAGAGGGTTCGATCACTTGGTGCGCCTAGCTGCTTGTTCCCCGAGCCGCGCCGTCACCCCCCTCACAGAAGCCAGAAGAAAGGAGCCGGGTGAGTATAGGAAGAAAAGAAGACTTCAGTGACGGCAGAAGACTTCAGTAATGGCGGTAACAGCAGCGGTAGTGCTGCGCTCCATTCTCCCACACACCAACGTCTCTGGCAGGGTGCAGGGCGCTGGGGAGGAGCGCCCTGGGTAGCATGTTGCTGAGGTTTAGATCAGTGGCGGGGGGACATATTTAGGCGCCCGGACACCGGGTATGTTCACCCCGCCAGTGTGCCGCGAAACGGAGGGAGCAGCAGCGGTAGCGCTGTGCTCCCTGCTCCCGCACACCATCGGCTCTTGCAGGGTGCAGGGCGCTGGGGGGGAGCGCCCTGGGCGGCATATACTGAGTTAGATCGCTGGCGGGGGGACATATTTGGTTGCCCGGACACCAGGTATGGCCACCCCGCCAGTGTACCGCAGCGATCGCGCTGCGCGCCATTGCTCCCACACACCAACGGCTTCCGAGGGTGCAGGAAGGGGGGGCACCCTGGGCAGCGATATTTATATTGTGCATAGTTATAGGCTGTATATAGGTCCCCCCAGCTCAATATATGTATTTCTATATATTTCTTTGAGCGGGCTTTAGCGCGCCGAGAAGGGGCGGAGCTCAGCCCTCACAACGCAGTCAGCGCCATTTTCTTCAGGTCCCCGCCAAGGCTTGCTGTATAGTGCAAAGGAGGGGGGGCACAGTGTTTTTTAGTGCTATATGGGAGTCGTATAGGATTATGTTTGATAATGGGCGCATAATCTTTGTTGTGATACATAAATTCAATGTTTCCCTGTTTGTTTACCCACTATCGGTTAGTCGACATATGTCGACATGTGTGAGGGCTTTGTCACAAGCTGCTGTGGGGATAACTGTTGGCATCGCCGGCGCATGTCGGTACTTGATTCGGAAAATTTAAGTATTAGCAGGTTGGTGTTTGTGTGCTTAAAAAAGTAAACAAGCTAGGGGAGACAGTTGTTTGTGGGTGCCTTGTCGGCATCAACGGTATTTACTGGGTTAAAAAATGAACAGGCTGTTATTGCCTTGTTCCTGTATATATATTTATAGGTATATGTGGGGGGGGAGTGTTATTGAAATTGTATATGTATGCTTCCCTCAGACCCCTCGGGGTTCCAAGATTGTTATTTTTTGCCCACTTACTATTCCCTTCTGTCGATATATACTAAGTTTCTGTTGACCATAACGTTCCTGGTAGATCCACATCTGGGGCATGTCAGTACATGGTCATACACATTCAGAACACATCACTGTCACTAGAGACCTGACGGATCTGGACAATCCGCTTGCGTATAGGATAGATAGATAGATATATATATATATATATATATGTTTATATATGCATGACATTATGTATATCCATGAATGCTGAAATAATGGTATTCTTCTCATGTGCTGGTCGCTCTGTTGATTAAGCTCTAGCTTGGCTGTGACGAGTTGGTTTTCGATCCTCTCAAGGAGTTTGAATATTATTCTCTTCCCGACGCGGAGAGAACATTGTGGCAGTCAACTCCTGGTCGACGCAGAGCCCGGTCACAAAGGATCATACACAGGAAGCTAAGTGATATTTTATTTCTATACTTATTTGCACTGCATGTACATGGGGGAGTGTTCTGTTCGGATAGGCGTCCGATAGAATTACCCTACAGAGAGTGGGTAAGGTTGCTTATGTTGATTATATTCTATAACATTGCAGCAGGTTGCCGCGTGACGGCAGGAGGTGTCGCCGGGGAAAATGCTGAGGTTGTCTCCGAGAGATACTGGGGGGCTGGTATACAGCGGTTTGGGGATGCCTCAGTTCAGTCAATCTCGGCGGATACCACTGGTAAGTCTAGCTTTGTGAGTTAGACTCCTTCGCAACGGTTGGGGACGCATTCTTTTGTGGGATGCAGTTGTTTTAATCGTTCGATACCGTTCCTTTTTCCTTTTCTGTGCAGACAGTGGAAGCTGAAAAGGTAAGAGTTCTGCAGCCCTGTTTGGTCCGCAGAAGCGGATCTCTGTTTCTGTTTCTAGCACATCCACCACAGGTCGCTGAGTATCTGGCTGGATCCCACTCCGGTGGGGACTCGTCTACTAATTTTCCGTTAGTCCGAGAATTGACTAGGACCTGTGAGTTGATTATATAATCCGAGGGGGGACATTCTGAGTTACAAATGTTTCCCCGCACTGTTTTTCCATTAGATCTTGCCGTTTCCCTTCTGGAAGGGGAGGTAGTACGCGACACCGTACAGAGGTGCGTCAGGTTCAGGGAATTGTTCTACTGTCCCTGTAAAAAAAAAAAAAAAAAACTAAGGTTTCAATGCGTGGTTCTCCGCATTCGGATTACCTGGGTGGATATCCAGGATTGTCTTTGCCATTTCACAGGAGTGATGGCGGTATGATGGTTTTCTTTCAACAGTAAGGGCCATTGTTATTCTGTTCTGGGACGCTCTCCTGATTAAGGCGAGATCAAGAAACAAGTGGTGCAAATCGTTGTTTCTCTGACGTCCTAGTGGATGCTGGGACTCCGTCAGGACCATGGGGATTAGCGGCTCCGCAGGAGACAGGGCACAAAAATAAAGCTTTAGGATCAGGTGGTGTGTACTGGCTCCTCCCCCTATGACCCTCCTCCAAGCCTCAGTTAGGTTTTTGTGCCCGTCCGAGCAGGGTGCAATCTAGGTGGCTCTCTTAAGGAGCTGCTTAGAAAAAGTTTTTAGGTTTATTATTTTCAGTGAGTCCTGCTGGCAACAGGCTCACTGCATCGAGGGACTTAGGGGAGAGAAGTTCAACTCACCTGCGTGCAGGATGGATTGGCTTCTTAGGCTACTGGACACCATTAGCTCCAGAGGGAGTCGGAACACAGGTCTCACCCTGGGGTTCGTCCCGGAGCCGCGCCGCCGACCCCCCTTGCAGATGCTGAAGATTGAAGGTCCAGAAACCGGCGGCAGAAGGCTCTTCAGTCTTCTTGAAGGTAGCACACAGCACTGCAGCTGTGCGCCATTGTTTGTCACACACTTCTCACCAACGGTCACGGAGGGTGCAGGGTCGCTGCTGGGGGCGCCCTGGGCAGCAATGTAAATACCTTTTATGGCTAAAAAATACATCACATATAGCCCTTGAGGCTATATGGATGTATTTAACCCCTGCCAGATATTACAAACTACGGGAGAAAAGCCCGCCGGAATAGGGGGCGGGGCTTATTCTCCTCAGCACACAGCGCCATTTTCCTGCTCAGCTCCGCTGTGAGGAAAGCTCCCAGGACTCTCCCCTGCACTGCACTACAGAAACAGGGTAAAACAGAGAGGGGGGGCACTTTTTATGGCGATATTTTATATATTTAAGCTGCTATAAGGATACAACACTTATATAAGGTTGTTCCCATATATATTATAGCGCTTGGGTGTGTGCTGGCAAACTCTCCCTCTGTCTCCCCAAAGGGCTAGTGGGGTCCTGTCTTCGATAAGAGCATTCCCTGTGTGTCTGCTGTGTGTCGGTACGTGCGTGTCGACATGTATGAGGACGATGTTGGTGTGGAGGCAGAGCAATTGCCGGTAATGGTGATGTCACCCCCCAGGGAGTCGACACCGGAATGGATGGCTTTGTTTATGGAATTACGTGATAATGTCAGCACATTACAAAAATCAGTTGACGACATGAGACGGCCGGAAAACCAGTTGGTACCTGCCCAGGCGTCTCAGACACCGTCAGGGGCTGTAAAACGCCCTTTACCTCAGTCGGTCGACACAGACACAGACACGGACACTGAATCTAGTGTCGACGGTGAAGAAACAAACGTATTTTCAAGTAGAGCCACACGTTATATGATCACGGCAATGAAGGAGGCTTTGCATATCTCTGATACTGCAAGTACCACAAAAAGGGGTATTATGTGGGGGGTGAAAAAACTACCTGTAGTTTTTCCTGAATCAGAGGAATTGAATGATGTATGTGATGAAGCGTGGGTTAACCCAGATAGAAAAGTGCTAATTTCAAAAAAGTTATTGGCATTATACCCTTTCCCGCCAGAGGTTAGGGCGCGCTGGGAAACACCCCCTAGGGTGGATAAGGCGCTCACACGCTTATCAAAACAAGTGGCGTTACCGTCTCCTGATACGGCCGCCCTCAAGGATCCAGCTGATAGGAGGCTGGAAACTACCCTAAAGAGTATATACACACATACTGGTGTTATACTGCGACCAGCCATCGCCTCAGCCTGGATGTGCAGCGCTGGGGTGGTCTGGTCGGATTCCCTGACTGAAAATATTGATACCCTGGATAGGGACAGTATTTTATTGACTATGGAGCAATTAAAGGAACTTTTCTTTATATGCGAGATGCTCAGAGGGATATTTGCACTCTGGCATCAAGAGTAAGTGCGATGTCCATATCTGCCAGAAGAAGTTTATGGACGCGACAGTGGTCAGGTGATGCGGATTCCAAACGACATATGGAAGTATTGCCGTATAAAGGGGAAGAATTATTTGGCGTAGGTCTATCGGATCTGGTGGCCACGGCAACTGCCGGAAAATCCACCTTTTTACCTCAGACCCCCTCCCAACAGAAAAAGACACCGTCTTTTCAGCCACAGTCCTTTCGGTCCTATAAGAACAAGAGGGCAAAAGGACAGTCATATCTGCCCCGGGGCAGAGGAAGGGGTAAGAGAGGGCAGCAAGCAGCCCCTGCCCAGGAACAGAAGCCCTCCCAGGGTTCTGCAAAGCCCTCAGCATGACGCTGGGGCTGTACAAGCGGACTCAGGAGCGGAGGGGGGTCGACTCAGGAATTTCAGCGCACAGTGGGCTTGCTCACAGGTGGACCCTTGGATCCTGCAGGTAGTATCTCAGGGTTACAGGTTGGAATTCGAGAAGTCTCCCCCTCGCCGGTTCCTAAAGTCTGCTTTGCCAACGTCTCCCTCAGACAGGGCGACGGTATTGGAAGCCATTCACAAGCTGTTTTCTCAGCAGGTGATAGTCAAGGTACCCCTCCTACAACAGGGAAAGGGGTATTACTCCACGCTATTTGTGGTACCGAAGCCGGACGGCTCGGTAAGACCTATTCTAAATCTGAAATCTTTGAACCTGTACATACAAAAATTCAAGTTCAAGATGGAATCACTCAGAGCAGTGATAGCGAATCTGGAAGAAGGGGACTTTATGGTGTCCCTGGACATAAAAGATGCTTACCTGCATGTCCCAATTTGCCCTTCACATCAAGGGTACCTCAGGTTCGTGGTGCAAAACTGTCATTATCAGTTTCAGACGCTGCCGTTTGGATTGTCCACGGCACCTCAGGTCTTTACCAAGGTAATGGCCGAAATGATGATTCTTCTACGAAGAAGAGGCGTATTAATTATCCCTTACTTGGACGATCTCCTGATAAGGGCAAGGTCCAGAGAACAGCTGGAGGACGGAGTAGCACTAACCCAAGTAGTGCTGCAACAACACGGGTGGATTCTGAATTTTCCAAAATCTCAGTTGACCCCGACAACACGTCTGCTGTTCCTGGGAATGATTCTGGACACGGTTCAGAAAAAGGTGTGTTTCTTCCGGAGGAGAAAGCCAAGGAGTTATCCGAACTTGTCAGGAACCTCCTAAAACCAGGAAAAGTGTCTGTGCATCAATGCACAAGAGTCCTGGGAAAGATGGTGGCTTCTTACGAAGCAATTCCATTCGGCAGATTCCACGCACAAACTTTTCAGTGGGATCTGCTGGACAAATGGTCCGGATCGCATCTGCAGATGCATCAGCGGATAACCTTATCGCCACGGACAAGGGTGTCTCTTCTGTGGTGGTTGCAGAGTGCTCATCTGTTAGAGGGCCGCAGATTCGGCATACAGGACTGGGTCCTGGTGACCACGGATGCCAGTCTGAGAGGCTGGGGAGCGGTCACACAGGGAAGAAACTTCCAGGGAGTATGGTCAAGCCTGGAGATGTCTCTTCATATAAATATACTGGAGCTAAGAGCAATTTACAATGCTCTAAGCCTGGCAAAACCCCTGCTTCAGGGTCAGCCGGTGTTGATCCAGTCGGACAACATCACGGCAGTCGCCCACGTAAACAGACAGGGCGGCACAAGAAGCAGGAGAGCAATGGCAGAAGCTGCAAGGATCCTTCGCTGGGCGGAAGATCATGTGATAGCACTGTCAGCAGTGTTCATTCCGGGAGTAGACAACTGGGAAGCAGACTTCCTCAGCAGACACGATCTACACCCGGGAGAGTGGGGACTTCATCCAGAAGTCTTCCACATGATTGTGAACCGTTGGGAAAAACCAAAAGGTGGATATGATGGCGTCTCGCCTCAACAAAAAACTGGACAGGTATTGCGCCAGGTCAAGAGACCCTCAGGCAATAGCTGTGGACGCTCTGGTAACACCGTGGGTGTACCAGTCAGTGTATGTGTTTCCTCCTCTGCCTCTCATACCCAAAGTACTGAGAATTATACGGCAAAGGGGAGTAAGAACGATACTCGTGGCTCCGGATTGGCCAAGAAGAACTTGGTACCCGGAACTTCAGGAGATGCTCACGGAAGATCCGTGGCCTCTACCTCTAAGACGGGACCTGCTTCAGCAGGGACCGTGTCTATTCCAAGACTTACCGCGGCTGCGTTTGACGGCATGGCGGTTGAACGCCGAATTCTAAAGGAAAAAGGCATTCCAGAAGAGGTCATTCCTACACTGGTTAAAGCCAGGAAGGAGGTGACTGCACAACATTATCACCGCATTTGGAGAAAATATGTTGCGTGGTGTGAGGCCAGGAAGGCCCCCACGGAGGAATTTCAACTGGGTCGATTCCTACATTTCCTGCAAACAGGATTGTCTATGGCAGTGTTTTTCTAGTGTGCCCTGAGCAGTCTCCAGGTGTGCCGCCATGGAAGCAGAGCCAGGCCCTTCAGTGTTTTGCCGCTACTGAGGCCCTGGAACGATCAATACTGGTGGGTTTAGTGGTTGCAGAGCCAGTTCTAATTTTGGGCCAGGGTAGTGTTTGGCTCTTCTGGCTTTCTCAGATGTGGCTCAGGCGTTACCTGTGGAGAAGCTGAAACATGACATCCTAGGACACTGCACCATGCATCACCATTATATCGGAGTGTGCCTTGGCAATATTTAAATCTTGTTCAGTGTGCTGCGAGTTATAAAAGGTTGAAAATGTCTGGTCTATGGGCCTCAAATTGGGGTCCATTAAGGTTCAAATTTCGGCCCTGTCGATTTTCTTCCAGAAAGAATTGGCTTCCGTTCCTTAAGTCCAGACTTTTGTAAAAGGAGTACTACATATACAGCCCCCGGTTGTGCCCCCAGTGGCTCCGTGGGACCTTAATGTAGTTTTGGATTTTCTCAAATCCCATTGGTTTGAGCCACTCAAATCGGTGGATTTGAAATATCTTACGTGGAAAGTAACCATGCTACTGGCCCTGGCTTCAGCCAGGAGAGTATCAGAATTGGCGGCTTTATCGTATAAAAGCCCATATCTGATTTTCCATTCGGACAGGCCAGAACTGCGGACGCGTCCTCAGTTTCTGCCTAAGGTGGTGTCAGCGTTTCACCTGAACCAGCCTATTGTGGTGCCTGCGGCTACTAGCGATTTGGAGGATTCCAAGTTGCTGGACGTTGTCCGGGCATTGAAAATATATATTTCAAGGACGGCTAGAGTCAGAAAATCTGACTCGCTGTTTATACTGTATGCACCCAACAAGCTGGGTGCTCCTGCTTCTAAGCAGACGATTGCTCGTTGGATTTGTAGCACAATTCAACTTGCACATTCTGTGGCAGGCCTGCCACAGCCTAAATCTGTCAAGGCCCATTCCACAAGGAAGGTGGGCTCATCTTGGGCGGCTGCCCGAGGGGTCTCGGCATTACAACTCTGCCGAGCAGCTACGTGGTCGGGGGAGAACACGTTTGTAAAATTCTACAAATTTGATACCCTGGCTAAAGAGGACCTGGAGTTCTCTCATTCGGTGCTGCAGAGTCATCCGCACTCTCCCGCCTGTTTGGGAGCTTTGGTATAATCCCCATGGTCCTGACGGAGTCCCAGCATCCACTAGGACGTCAGAGAAAATAAGATTTTACTTACCGATAAATCTATTTCTCGTAGTCCGTAGTGGATGCTGGGCGCCCATCCCAAGTGCGGATTGTCTGCAATACTTGTACATAGTTATTGTTACAAAAAAATCGGGTTGTTATTGTTGCGAGCCGTCTGTTCAGGGGCTCCTACGTTTGTCATACTGTTAACTGGGTTCAGATCACAAGTTGTACGGTGTGATTGGTGTGGCTGGTATGAGTCTTACCCGGGATTCAAAATCCTTCCTTATTGTGTACGCTCGTCCGGGCACAGTATCCTAACTGAGGCTTGGAGGAGGGTCATAGGGGGAGGAGCCAGTGCACACCACCTGATCCTAAAGCTTTATTTTTGTGCCCTGTCTCCTGCGGAGCCGCTAATCCCCATGGTCCTGACGGAGTCCCAGCATCCACTACGGACTACGAGAAATAGATTTATCGGTATGTAAAATCTTATTTTCTCTCTGACTGTTCTTTCAATAGAGGGAATAACGGTTGTTCCCAACGACGCAGAGTTCGGAGGTGGGTGTCAGAGTGGATACTGACCGGTTGAGGTTCTGTGTTTTTTCCTGTGGAAAGAGGTCTGAGGACCCAGAGTCGGATCAGATTTTTGGTGACAATCCATCAATAGGCTCCGTTAATGAAGCAGGTGGGTGCGGCCTAAGGCGCCTTATTTGGTGAGCAAGTCAAATGCCAGAGTGGTTTTCAAGGGACCAGTTGGAATTGTGGTCTGGGCCTCACCTGCACATGCTCCGGAATTTAATCCTAATGGCAGGGACTTCGCTCCTGTGGTATCTGCTCAGTTCTCACCTTCTAGAAGGACAAAAGTTCGGGATCCAGGATTAGGTCCTGATGTCCATGCATGCAGATCTTCGAGGTTGGGGAGCTGTCCTGGCAAGGGTCGTATTTCCAGAGGTGACGGTCAAGCTGGGAAGCTTGTCTGCAATAAGTTTTCTTGGTTTTAAGAGCTATGTTCAACGAACGTATTCTTCGTGTTCTGCTCGTGTTAGTTCTGTCAGTTGACTTGACAGCGGTGGCGTAAGTGACCCGCTAGGGCGGAACAAGGAGCAAAGCGACAATGGCAGAAGATGCAAAAGTTTGCCACTGGGTGAAAAGACTGGCGAGGGCTTTATTAGCGGTCTTCGTTTCAGAGGTAAACAACGGAGAAATAGATTTTCTCTGCAGACGCGATCTCTGTCCGGGGGTAGACCAGTCATCATCGAGATGTTTTCACTGAAGTCTCAAGTCTTTGGGGAGTGCCTCAATTGGACGTGTTGGCGCCTCGCCCCAACGAGAGGCCTAGGGGATATTGTTCCAGGTCATGGGACACGCAAGCTATAGCAGTGGATGCCCCGTGACACCTTGGGTGTTTTCAGTCGGTCTTTGGGTCCTCTCTATTTTCATTTTTTTCTGAGGGTGATAAACGTAAGAAGAGCTAAGGTTCAGGCGTTCCTCTTTGCTCCGGTCTAGCCAAGGAGGGCTTGGTATCCGGTTTTTCAGGGTTTACTCATAGAAGATCCCTGGAGATCTGTTACAGCAAGTTCCGGGAGTGTATCAAGAATTTCCACGCTTCTTCAGGCTAGAAAGAAGTAACGGCAAAGCTTTACCACTGTATTTGGCGCATATATATATATATATATATATATATATATATATATATACACACATATATACATACTAGAAGACTCCTAGGGAAGTCTTTCAGCTGGGTTGTTCTGCTCCACTCTTTGCAAGCAGGAGTGGCAGCAGGCCTAGAGTTAGGCTCCATTTCAGTGCAGTTTTGGCCTTGTAGAATTTCTTTAAAAAAAAAAAAAGGGGCATTGGCCACCTTTCCAAAAGTTCAGGCTTTCGTGAATGGAGTACTGCTCATCCAACCTTCTTTGTGCACCCTGGACACTTGTCGTGGGGTTGCATTTCTTGTGTCACACTGATTGGAACCTTTATAAAAGGTTGTATTAAAGTCTCTCTCTTGTAGAGTGGTCTTGTTATTGGCTTTGGTGTCCGCAAGGCGGGTGTTGGAAGTGGCGGCTTTGTCTCACATGAGCCCCTATTATCTCGTTCCTGTGGATGAAGCGGAATTGAGAACTCGTATAATAGTTCTGCCAAGAAGTGGTTTATGTATTTCGCAGAAACCTGTGGTTTCTTCAAAGTCTCTCGATGTAGTCGGGGCTTTGAATATTTATGTCGCCAGTTTGGCTCATATTGGGAGGACAAAGACTCTGTTTGTCCGGTATGCTCGCAACATGTTTGGGGCACCTGTGTGTAAGCAGTTTGTTACACACTGGATCTGGGATACGATTAGGTGTGCTGGTTCTACGGCTGGATTGCAGTTACCATTGTTGGTGGAGACCCATTCTATTAGGAAGATGGGCTTTCTTTGGGCGGCTGCCCGTGGTGTCTCGGCGGTTCACAGTTGCCGAGCGGCTGCTTGGTCGGGTTCAAATTCTTTTGCTAAGCTCTATGTGTTTGATACCCTGGCTGACGGGGACCTCATGTTTGCTCAATCGGTGCTGCAGAGTTGTCCGCACTCTCCCGCCTGGTCTGGAGCTTTGGTATAGACCCCATGGTCCTTTTGGAGTCCCCAGCATCCTCTAGGACGCAAGAGAAAAATAAGATTTTACTCACCGGTAAATCTATTTCTCGTAGTCCGTAGTGGATGCTGGGAACTCCGAAAGGACCATGGGGAATAGCGGCTCCGCAGGAGACTGGGCACAACTAAAGAAAGCTTTTAGGTCACCTGGTGTGCACTGGCTCCTCCCACTATGACCCTCCTCCAAGCCTCAGTTAGGACACTGTGCCCGGACGAGCTGACATAATAAGGAAGGATTTTGAATCCCGGGTAAGACTCCTACCAGCCACACCAATCACACCGTATAACTCGTGATACTATACCCAGTTTAACAGTATGAAAACAACTGAGCCTCTCAACAGATGGCTCAACAATAACCCTTTAGTTAACAATAACTATGTACAAGTATTGCAGACAATCCGCACTTGGGGTGGGCGCCCAGCATCCACTACGGACTACGAGAAATAGATTTACCGGTGAGTAAAATCTTATTTTCTCTGACGTCCTAGTGGATGCTGGGAACTCCGAAAGGACCATGGGGATTATACCAAAGCTCCCAAACGGACGGGAGAGTGCGGATGACTCTGCAGCACCGAATGAGAGAACTCAAGGTCCTCCTCAGCCAGGGTATCAAATTTGTAGAATTTTGCAAACGTGTTTGCCCCTGACCAAGTAGCAGCTCGGCAAAGTTGTAAAGCCGAGACCCCTCGGGCAGCCGCCCAAGATGAGCCCACCTTCCTTGTGGAATGGGCTTTTATTGATTTAGGATGCGGCAGTCCAGCCGCAGAATGCGCCAGCTGAATTGTGCTACAAATCCAGCGAGCAATAGTCTGCTTAGAAGCAGGAGCACCCAGTTTGTTGGGTACATACAGGATAAATAGCGAGTTAGTTTTCCTGACTCTAGCCGTCCTGGAAACATAAATTTTCAAGGCCCTGACTACGTCCAGTAACTTGGAATCCTCCAAGTCCCTAGTAGCCGCAGGCACCACAATAGGTTGGTTCAAGTGAAAAACTGATACCACCTTAGGGAGAAACTGGGGACGAGTCCGCAATTCCGCCCTATCCATATGGAAAATCAGATAAGGGCTTTTACACGACAAAGCTGCCAATTCTGACACACACCTGGCTGAAGCCAAGGCCAATAACATGACCACTTTCCACGTGAGATATTTTAGATCCACGGTTTTAAGTGGCTCAAACCAATGTGATTTTAAGAAACTCAACACCACGTTGAGATCCCAAGGTGCCACTGGAGGCACAAACGGGGGCTGAATATGCAGCACTCCTTTCACAAACGTCTGAACTTCAGGTAGTGAAGCTAGTTCTTTCTGGAAGAAAATCGACAGAGCCGAGATCTGTACCTTAATGGAGCCTAATTTCAGGCCCATAGTCACTCCTGCTTGTAGGAAATGCAGAAATCGACCTAGTTGAAATTCCTCTGTTGGGGCCTTTTTGGCCTCACACCAAGCAACATATTTCCGCCATATGCGGTGATAATGCTTTGCAGTTACATCTTTCCTGGCTTTAATCAGCGTAGGAATGACTTCCTCCGGAATGCCCTTTTCCTTCAGGATCCGGCGTTCAACCGCCATGCCGTCAAACGCAGCCGCGGTAAGTCTTGGAACAGACAGGGCCCCTGCTGCAGCAGGTCCTGTCTGAGCGGCAGAGGCCATGGGTCCTCTGAGATCATCTCTTGAAGTTCCGGGTACCATGCTCGTCTTGGCCAATCCGGAAACACGAGTATTGTTCTTACTCCTCGTTTTCTTATTATTCTCAGTACCCTTGGTATGAGAGGCCGAGAAGGGAACACATAAACTGACTGGTACACCCACGGTGTCACTAGAGCGTCCACAGCTATCGCCTGAGGGTCCCTTGACCTGGCGCAATATCTCTCTAGTTTTTTGTTTAGGCGGGACGCCATCATGTCCACCTGTGGCCGTTCCCATCGATTTACAATCAGCGTGAAGACTTCTGGATGAAGTCCCCACTCTCCCGGGTGGAGGTCGTGCCTGCTGAGAAAGTCTGCTTCCCAGTTGTCCACTCCCGGAATGAACACTGCTGACAGTGCTAGTACGTGATTTTCCGCCCATCGGAGAATCCTTGTGGCTTCTGCCATTGCCATCCTGCTTCTTGTGCCGCCCTGTCGATTTACATGGGCGACTGCCGTGATGTTGTCTTACTGGATCAGTACCGGCTGGTGTAGAAGCAGGGATTTTGCCTGACTTAGGGCATTGTAAATGGCCCTTCGTTCCAGAATATTTATGTGTAGGGAAGTCTCCTGACTCGACCATAGTCCTTGGAAGTTTCTTCCCTGTGTGACTGCCCCCCAGCCTCGAAGGCTGGCATCCGTGGTCACCAGGACCCAGTCCTGTATGCCGAATCTGCGGCCCTCTAGAAGATGAGCACTCTGCAGCCACCACAGCAGAGACACCCTGGTTCTTGGAGACAGGGTTATTAGGCGATGCATCTGAAGATGCGATCCGGACCATTGGTCCAACAGGTCCCACTGAAAGATTCTGGCATGGAACCTGACGAAAGGAATTGCTTCGTAAGAAGCCACCATCTTTCCCAGGACCCGCGTGCAGTGATGCACCGATCCTGTTTTGGTTTCAGGAGGTCTCTGACTAGAGATGACAGCTCCTTGGCTTTCTCCTCCGGGAGACACACTTTTTTCTGGACTGTATCCAGAATCATACCCAGGAACAGTAGACGTGTCGTCGGAACCAGCTGTGATTTTGGAATATTCAGAATCCAACCGTGCTGGTGTAGCACCTCCTGAGATAGTGCTACTCCCACCAACAACTGCTCCTTGGACCTCGCCTTTATTAGGAGATCGTCCAAGTACGGGATAATTAAAACTCCCTTTCTTCGAAGGAGTATCATCATTTCCGCCATTACCTTGGTAAACACCCTCGGTGCCGTGGAGAGTCCAAACGACAGCGTCTGGAATTGGTAATGGCAATCCTGTACCACAAATCTGAGGTACTCCTGGTGAGGATAGTAAATGGGGACATGCAGGTAAGCATCCTTGATGTCCAGGGATACCATGTAATCCCCCTCGTCCAGGCTTGCAATAACCGCCCTGAGCGATTCCATCTTGAACTTGAATTTTTTTATGTATGTGTTCAAGGATTTCAAATTTAAAATGGGTCTCACCGAACCGTCCGGTTTCGGTACCACAAACAGTGTGGAATAGTAACCCAGTCCTTGTTGAAGTAGGGGCACCTTGATTATCACCTGCTGGGAATACAGCTTGTGAATTGCCGCTAGCACAGCCTCCCTGTCTGAAGGAGTAATCGGCAAGGCAGATTTTAGGAACCGGTGGGGTGGAGACGCCTCGAATTCCAGTTTGTACCCTTGAGATACTATTTGCATGATCCAGGGATCCACCTGTGAGCGAGCCCACTGATCGCTGAAAATTTTTGAGGCGGCCCCCCACCGTACCTGGCTCCGCCTGTGGAGCCCCACCGTCATGCGGCGGACTTGGAAGAAGCGGGGGAGGACTTTTGCTCCTGGGAACCTGCTGTTTGTTGCAGCAAGGGGCTCATTTGCGCTCGCCACACTGTCAGTAAGCCGGCGGTCGGGCTCCCGGCGCCGGTATGCTGGTCGCCGGGAGCCCGACCGCCGGCATATCGTAGTGAACCCGTGCAGCACTCCCTTTACAAAAGTCTGGACTTCTGGGAGAGAAGCTAATTCCTTCTGAAAGAAAATTGATAGGGCCGAAATCTGTACCTTAATGGAGCCTAATTTTAGGCCCATATCCACTCCTGTCTGTAGAAACTAAAGTGGAGAAAACGGCCCAGATGGAAATCTTCCGTAGGAGCATTCTTGGATTCACACCAAGATACATACTTTCTCCAGATACGGTGATAATGTTTCGCCGTCACTTCCTTCCTAGCCTTTATCAGAGTAGGGATGACTTCTTCCGGAATGCCTTTCCCAGCTAGGATTCAGTGTTCAACCGCCATGCCGTCAAACGTAACCACGGTAAGTCTTGGAACATGCAGGGCCCCCTGTTGCAACAGGTCCTCTCTGAGAGGAAGAGGCCACGGATCTTCTGTGAGCATTTCCTGAAGATCTGAACACCATGCCCTTCGAGGCCAATCTGGAACAATGAGTATTGTCTGCACTCTTTTTAGTCTTATGATTCTCAATATCTTTGAGATGAGTGGAAGAGGAGGGAACACATAGACCGACTTAAACACCCACGGTGTCACCGGGGCATCCACTGCTACTGCCTGAGGGTCCCTTGACCTGGCACAATACCTTCGATGCTTCTTGTTGAGGCGTGAAGCCATTAGGTCTATTTGAGGAAGTCCCCAATGACTTGTTATCTCTGCAAAAACTTCTTGATGAAGTCCCACTCTCCTGGATGGAGATCGTGTCTGCTGAGGAAGTCTGCTTCCCAGTTGTCCACTCCCGTAATGAAGACTGCTGCCAAAGTGCATATGTGATTTTCCGCCCAGCGCAGAATCCTGGTGGCTTCCGCCATTGCCACTCTGCTCCTTGTTCCGCCTTGGCGGTCTACATGAGCCACGGCAGTGACGTCTGATTGAATCAGAACCGGTAGGTCGCGAAGAAGATTCTCCGTTGTATATGGCCCTCAATTCCAGTACGTTGATGTGTAGACAAGCCTCCTGGCTTGACCATATCCCCTGAATGTTTCTTCCTTGTGTGACTGCTCCCCAACCTCGAAGGCTCGCTTCCGTGGTCACCAGAACCCAGTCTTGAATGCCGAACCTGCGACCCTCTAGAAGATGAGCACTCTGCAGCCACCACAGGAGAGACACCCTGGCCCTGGGGGACAGGTTTATTTTCTAATGAATTTGGAGATGGGACCCGAACCACTTGTCCAGAAGGTCCCACTGAAACGTCCTCGCATGAAACCTGCCGAAGGGGATGGCCTCGTAGGTCGCCACCATTTTCCCCAGTACTCGAGTGCATTGATGGACCGACACTCTTTTCGGTTTTAACAGATCTCTGTCCATGTTCCGGAGTTCCTGTGCTTATTCCGTTGGGAGAAAAACCCTCTTGTTCGTGTCCAGAATCATGACTAAGAACGATAGCCGAGTTGTTGGAACCAACTGTTACTTTGGTAGATTTAGAATCCAGCCATGTTGCTGCAGCACTCCCAGGGAGAGCGCCACGCTTTTCAGCAACTGATCTCTCGATCTCGCTTTTATCAGGAGATCGTCCAAGTATGGGATAATTGTGACTCCCTGCCGGCGCAGGAGCACCATAATTTCTGCCATTACCTTGGTGAAAACCCTCGGGGCCGTGGAAAGCCCAAACGGCAACGTTTGAAACTGGTAATGACAGTCCTGTACAGCGAATCTCAGGTATGCCTGATGAGGGGGATATATGGGGACATGAAGGTATGCATCCTTTATGTTCAGTGACACCATAATATCCCTCCCTCCCTTCCAGGCTGGAGATTACTGCCCGGAGCGATTCCATCTTGAATTTGAACTTTTTTAAGTACAGGTTTAGGGATTTTAAAATTTAGAATGGGTCTGACCGAGCCATCCGGTTTCGGGACCACAAATAGGGTTGAATAGTACCCTTTTCCCTGTTGAACCCGGGGAACCTCGACAACCACTTGTTATTGACACAATTTTTGAATTGCAGCTAAAACTATCTCCCTTTCTGGGGAAGAAGCTGGTAAAGCAGATTTGAAAAACCGGCGAGGAGGCATGTCTTCGAATTCCAGCTTGTAACCCTGGGATACAATTTCCATTGCCCAAGGATCCACGTCTGACTGAACCCAGACGTGGCTGAAGAGTCGAAGACGTGCCCCCACAGGTGCAGACTCCCTCAGTGGAGCCCCAGCGTCATGCGGTGGATTTAGTAGAAGCCGGGGAGGACTTCTGCTCCTGGGAACCAGCCGTAGCCGGCAGTTTTTTCCCTCTACCCTTACCTCTGGCGAGGAAGGAAGAGCCCCAACCTCTTCTGGACTTATGCGACCGAAAGGACTGCATCTGATATTGCGTCGTTTTCTTTTGCTGTGGGGAAACATAAAGGTAAAAAAGTAGATTTACCCGTGGTAGCTGTGGAAACCAGGTCCGCGAGACCTTCCCCAAATAAATCCTCACCTTTGTAAGGTAAAACTTCCATATGCTTCTTTGAGTCGGCATCACCCATCCATTGGCGGGTCCACAGGGCTCGCCTAGCAGAAATCGCCATGGTGTTGGCTCTTGAACCTAGTAGCCCAACGTCTCTCTGAGCGTCTCTCATATATAAGACTGCGTCTTTAATATGACCTAAGGTCAATAAAATGTTATCCCTATCTAGGGTATCAATGTCAGCTGACAAGGTATCTGTCCAAGCTGCTACCACACTACAAACCCAAGCCGATGCTATTGTCGGTCTGAGCAAAGCACCCGTATGTGTATAAATTGATTTTAAGCTAGTTTCCTGTCTGCGATCAGCAGGATCCTTGAGGGCTGCTGTGTCTGGAGATGGCAGCGCCACCTTTTTTGACAAGCGCGTTAACGCCTTGTCCACTCTGGGCGAGGATTCCCACCGTAACCTGTCCTGCGCAGGGAAAGGATACGCCATAAGAATTCTTTTGGAAATCTGCAGTTTGTCTGGAGTTTCCCAAGCCTTTTCAAATAACGCGTTCAGCTCATGAGATGGGGGAAAGGTTACCTCAGGTTTCTTTTCCTTAAACATGTGTACACTCATGTCAGGAACAGAGGGGTCATCTGTGATATGTAAAACATCCTTTATTGCAATAATCATGTAATGAATACTTTTGGACCACCCTTGGGTGTAACCTCGAATCATCGTAGTCGACACTGCAGTCAGAATCCGTGTCGGTATCAGTGTCTGCTACTTGGGACAGGGGACGTTTCTGAGACCCTGAAGGGCCCTGTGACACAGTCAAAGCCATGGATTGACTCCCTGTTCTATCCCTGGACTCTGCTTTGTCCAATCTCTTATGTAATAAAGACACATTTGCATTTAAAACATTCCACATGTCCAACCAATCCGGTGTCGGCGTTGCCGACGGCGACACCACAATCATTCGCTCCACCTCCTCCTTAGATGAGCCTTCCGCTTCAGACATGCCGACACACACGTACTGACACCCCCACACACTCAGGGATATATTTATATGGAGACAATTCCCCACTAAGGCCCTTTGGAGAGACAGAGAGAGAGTATGCCAGCACACACCCAGCGCCACCTGACTCTGGAAACAGAATTCCCAGTTGAACAGCGCTTTTATACCAATATATGTATATACACTCACTGCGCCAATTAAATGTGACCCCCCCCCCCTTCCTCTTTTTTGCCCTCTGTCACCGTGTTCAGCAGGGGAGAGTCCGGGGAGCCAGCTTTTCTGCAGTGTGCTGTGGAGAAAATGGCGCCAGTTAGTGCTGGAGGATCAAGCCCCGCCCCTGAGCTTCGGTCCTGCTCAAATTCACAATACTGGCGGGGGATTATTTTATATACTGCCTCCCCAGTATATCTATATACTTTAGCCAGTCCCAAGAGGTTTAATATTGCTGCCCAGGGCGCCCCCCCTGCGCCCTGCACCCTTCAGTGCCTGCTGTGTGTGTGAGCAATGGCGCGCAGCGTTACCGCTGCGCGTTACCTCAGAGAAGATCTGAAGTCTTCAGCCGCCTTTGAAGTCTTCTTTCTGATACTCACCCGGCTTCTATCTTCCAGCTCTGTGAGGGGGATGGCGGCGCGGCTCCAGGACGAACGGCGAGGGTGAGACCTGCGTTCCGACCCTCTGGAGATAATGTTGTCCAGTAGCCTAAGAAGCAGAGCCTATCATTTAAGTAGGTCTGCTTCTCTCCCCTCAGTCCCACGATGCAGGGAGCCTGTTGCCAGCAGTGCTCCCTGAAAATAAAAAACCTAACAAAAGTCTTTTTCAGAGAAACTCAGGAGAGCTCCCCTGTAATGCACCCAGTCTCCTCTGGGCACAGGATCTAACTGAGGTCTGGAGGAGGGGCATAGAGGGAGGAGCCAGTGCACACCCATCTAAAGTTTTTTATAGTGCCCATGTCTCCTGCAGAGCCCGTCTAAACCCCCATGGTCCTTATGGAGTCCCCAGCATCCTCTAGGACGTAAGAGAAATATCAGGTTTGCGTTCACCAATGGGCTGTCACTTATGTCTGGTCTCGTAGTAAGGTCTGATTCAGATATTCCACACCATCGTGCATATCAGGGTCTATACAACATTTCTCTTCACCAGTATTCTCATCCTCCACCCTTTGTGCATGACAAGGCACACTGCAGTGTTATACTGGTGTCATCATGCTTATGAGACATACCGGGTTCAGGCAGAACTTTGAAGGACTGATACGGCATGTGGTGCATGAACTGTCAAACCATGTACCAGTACTACATCCCAGGTATTTGACCCTTGTCCCACACAACTGTAGTCCATCCCCTGAGACCTGGTGTCCTGTCTGGAAAAGACGAAACAGAAACTGTTTCGTATCTGCCGGGGACGACTCAAATGAATCGGCGCACAACAAGAAGTCATCAACATTTTGTATCAGCACCGACCCATTCTCAGGTTGAAAGGACTGCAAACAGTCATGCAGGGCCTGGGAGAAAATACTCAGGCTGTCACTGATAGTACTCCCCTGTAGGTGAACGCAAAAGATGAACAGGAAACTGTGAAGAAAACAGAATAGTGGTTGGTGACAATTTTGTAGTGGTGGAGAGGATTTTATCAAAATGACAGCTGGATTGGGCACTACTGGGAATTGATTAACTACTTGGTCTACTCCCCTTTAAGCTTGTGCTTGTCGTGTCATTACTGGGACTACCCCAGCCATCAATCCAGTGTCCTGTCCATCCTGAGTTCATACGGAACCCGGTATCTGCGAGCTAATTTCCTCTACCTGTGATGTATATGAATTTAGAACAGTGGAATGCAACATTATTCTTTGTGGGTATCTAACATACCTTGTACTTCCTGAACAGGAGTACAATATATGTATTTCACATTTCAAGTTACATAACAAAATCTCTGTCGATTAAGTTAGTCAGGGGCCACTGCTGCTAGGAAAAAAAAAGAACAGGGTTTAGCATCATAGATGCCCAATCATAACTTCTGCAGGTTTTGTCATAGGGTAATGTTGCACTTCTCTTGTTCTTTCCATTTGCCGGATTAGTGTTTACCAGTTATCTTTCTTTCTATATGGCTTTAAATCCTTACAATATGTCCCTTGGTCCCGTCTATGTGTTTGATAACGTGGCTCGTGTTCTTTGTCTAGGGGGTCTATACTTACTATGTGTCCCTGTATTCCTACATTCTCTGGCAAAGTGTCCCTCCTTTTTGCAAGCATAACATCTACTTACTCTCTTGCTCTGTTCTTTATATTTGGAGATATTTTTGTCATGTTCAATTGCAGACTCCTTCAGAGCCTGTATGGTTACCCTTCTCCAATTAGGCAAAGATGTCTGTACCCTGACTTTCAATGCCTCCTTGAGTCTGTCCATTAGCACAGAGACAGCTACTTTCCTGTGGTTCTCATCATTCTTTATATCCCTTACCCCGGTGTATTTAGCCATTTCTTGTAACGTTCTATGAAAACATTCAGATGCTAGTTAATGTTCTCTCTGTTGGATGGAGAAAATTTTATTCCACTTGACATCTGTGGGGAAATACAATCCTAATTGCACATTGATCTTTTTTATGCTCTCCTGATTGTATTCATCAGAGGACTGTCTGCCTCTATCTTACAGTTATGAATTTCTGGGTGTCAATATTAGGGGATAGGCACGCTCTTAACACTGTCCGCCAATCTTTGTTTGTGGGTTCATGGGCATTGCCCAGATCTTTAATGAACTTCTGGCATCTGGCTAAATCTCTCCTGGGATCAGGGAATTCTGAAATGATTGACCGCAGTTCCAATCTGGTCCACGGGCAATACATTGCAGTATTTCTGATGGGGGTTACTCCCTGGCTATCGGTTCTCCCATTGGGAGTGGCTATTACCCAGACAGGGTGTAACCCAACCAATTCATTTCGGCTCACTGTGAGGCGTTACTGTCTCTGTGTAATGAACATTCTCATACTTACCGGTGGCTATGATCTCACCCGTCCCTCCAGTGGAAGACATCGCCACTGCCCTTACTGGTTGGGCCGTGCCCATCTGAGTTTCCTGCAAGGTGGCTGCCTGATAGAGGGCTGAGATTAGGCTGGATCCATCATCTTCCTCTGACCTATGATCTTTGAGAGAACTTAAAACAGGGTACAATATGCATGGGTTAGGGTTAATACAATTTATAAGTGCTTTCCTATCATTTTCTGATGTACTATTGGTTGTAGCAGCTTTCTCTCCATCGACATATGACGGTGGTGGTGTATTTGCATTCCTGTTTGGTTTGGAACTTGCTGCACAAGCAAGTTCCTTTTGCATATCTCCCTCTTCTTGCCATATGTTTAAACAGTCGTTATGTCTGATCTTTTGTTTCTTAGATTTGATCAGCCATATTCTATTCCTAACATCCTGCAGCACCTCTGGTTCAAACCTACCAACCCTAGGAAATGATCCCCTATCATTAACAGTCATTCATACCCATTTGTCACAAAAAGCCTCTGCGTGTGGACCTTACTTCCCACACATTATCAACCTAGCGGACCCTCTTGGCCTCTGCTCTCCAACCTAAACTCTGGCTGCTGAACGCCTCCCACTTGCGCATTTGGCTCCCATCATGAGCTTTTTTTTACATGACCTCCAAATGAACAAGCGAGATGACGGTGAAAAGTCCTCCGAGCGCTTTTCACCCGCTTCTTCTCTGCTGGAATGTACCACGGCTCACTCCAATAGTGACCCCTGCGTAGCCAGTTGAGGATCCCTACCAGACCCCTCAGCACTGAAATTATTGAAGCATTAACAGAATCAATACAACACCTGTTCAGTGGAGGTTAAAAGTCTGTTGGAATATTTTCCTGAGTGTCAGCAAAAAATTCCTTCTACTTTACACAAATCACGTCTGCGTATGCTCCAGATAGCGCTTATGACGACGCAATTGCAAAAAGAACTCAAATGGTATCACGTTGTGCCGCGTATTACACACACAGAGGTGCGGTCCAATCGCACAGCCTATAGATACTTATCTATGTGCCTTACGATCACAGGAGTTGAATTCTACTAGCTGCGCTCCACAGCCGGAGCGCAATACCAAAAAAACAAAACCTTAACTTCAATACTTCACAATCTATACTCTATCACGCTCCTCAGCAAGTTTCCTCACTACTTGCGTATTTCTCTTATAACGTAAGGTCGCTAGCCTTCACACCACTATGCCTCTGCCAACTCTGTCTTCTACAGGAACCCGAAGTAGTCATGGAGTTCAATGCATTCACACTTACTTTCAGCTCACACTAACACACAAGGTTTTCTGTACAGAAAAATATCACTCCCTTTGATTGACAGCTTGTCCCAGAGGTAGTACACGTTAAACAAAATATTACAGTAATCTGCTTTAAAATCGGATAGTTACTTGCTATTGTATAATGGGGCTATATTTTGTCCACAAAGAATATATAGATCTGACAGTGTCTTATACACAATTTTATTCCATTTCTGCAATGTTTTACTATTCTTGCAAATAAAGGTTCACTTACTGTAGTATACGCTATAAAGGGTAATTAACCAAGGTATAAGAGCACTCCACAACACTGACTGAAAAGGCAAAAATATCTAGTGTTGATATATTTTTATTTAGCAGCTGTTATGCAGTTATTGCGTTAACTTTTAGCAGGAACCAAACAGTATAAGATTTGAAGTTAAAGACCACATTTCTTCCTTTAGTCATCACCTCCACAGAGCTTTAGCAGGGCTGCTTCATAGTCCCCTGATGTATCAGACTGCAGGAAAGAAAAAAAAACCAGTCAATTAAATGAGACGTCTACAACATACATTTATAATTGACATAATTCTCTTTAGACTTAATGGTCTTCAGTGCCGGTAGGGTAAGCTGGCCGGCACTGTGATAGCCAAAGGCATGGAAACACTAATAATCGCACGCCACTGGTATCGGTTTATGGCTGCTTCCTTGGCATTATCAATATAGTAGTGCAATGGTTGTAAGTGCTGGGCAACCTGCTTTAGCCATGTTTTCTGTGGCGCATCATGTGCCATATTCCATTCATCCGGGTGTGTGTGATTTTGGCACTGGTATATTATTCTTTAAGGCTCCATTCTGCAGACATATCCGAAACACTGAAAATGCTCTTTTAATATAGGATTCAATTGTGGGTTGGTCTTTGCATAGTTTTCAGATGTTTTCATTTCTCCAGTGATCTGTTAGTTTTACTTGTAGTTATGTTTCATAAACACCTCATTTGGAAACGTTCCAGCCTTGTTAGGTTGTTTTTAAGGATCGGCCATTATTCTGAACCGTAAAGGAATAATGGGATAAATGTATTATACTCACACGGATGCTTCCTGCTTCGCCTCTTTACCGAGGTGAAGCCGGAAGCAGCAGCGTCGAGATGTAAGAACATCTCAGAGGCCGAAGTGGGGTAGTGAAACCCCCCCCCCTCGGCGATCGCTGCCAGACTGTACAGTGCTTCCGCTTAGTGCTGATGAGCTAATAAATATGATCACAATCAGAAACTCTTTTTAGAATGATATATCCTATTTTGTTATGTTCAGTAGCAAGTTGTATGGAAACCGTATAGCACTGGCTTAGTTTTACATGTTATTTTACTTGCAGCGAGTGTATAGGCATTAATATAAACTATACCATAAATAGAATCTTGGTGGGCACTAGATTCTTACCTTGATTGCTGAACACAAGGATTCCCCAGCAAGTTTCTTATACTCTGCGCGGATATCCAGGAGATCAATTTCTGATCTGGAGACCATAATTCTTGTCAGAGTGTACTCATCTGTCCCAGCACCCTGTAATACAAAACCCCCACAAATGTAGTTATGAAAATAAGAAACAGAAGTAAGATATAAATGTACTGGGGGTGGTGTGATGGATGCTTATTAAGTTCATGTCAAAGCAGCACACTTGTATAAAACTGCTGGAATACAGTCTGGAAGGTGCTACAGCTAGATGGAGGAAATAAAAAAACTGCAATAGATAAAAGGGAATGTTTTTACTTTTTAACAAAGAAATAGACTCAATTTGTTGAGCGCATCTGGAAGCGCATTTACGACTGTACAACTCCACCACAAGCTCTCAGCATTATATTATACCTCTCAACATGACCCTTTCCAGGAAGGACAAAATGCTCTGTTCCAGGACTTCCCTCTTAATTTAAAATTGCCCTCACCTGTGTTTAAATACCTTTGTTATCAATTAACCTGTTTAAAGCAGGTGAAGGCAACCCTAAATTAAGAGGGAAGTCCAGGAACAGCACTTTGTCCCTCCTGTGGTTTTATAAATGTTGGAGTGCTTGACTACATCGCTCTGACAGAAAGGTAGGAAAAAATAAGATTTTACACCTACCGGTAAATCTTTTTCTCCTAGTCCGTAGAGGATGCTGGGGACTCCGTAAGGACCATGGGGTATAGACGGGCTCCGCAGGAGACATGGGCACTATAAAGAACTTTAGAATGGGTGTGCACTGGCTCCTCCCTCTATGCCCCTCCTCCAGACCTCAGTTAGAGAAACTGTGCCCAGAGGAGATGGACAATACGAGGAAAGGATTTTTGTTAATCTAAGGGCAAGATTCATATCAGCCCACACCATCCACACCGTATAACCTGGAATATACGCAACCAGTTAACAGTATGAACAAAACAGTATCAGCTAAAGCCTGATCTCCACTGTAACATAACCCTTATTTAAGCAACAACTATATACAAGCCTTGCAGATTTTGTCCGCACTGGGACGGGCGCCCAGCATCCTCTACGGACTAGGAGAAAAAGATTTACCGGTAGGTTTAAAATCTTATTTTCTCTTACGTCCTAGAGGATGCTGGGGACTCCGTAAAGACCATGAAATTTATACCAAAGCTCCAGACCGGGCGGGAGAGTGCGGACGACTCTGCAGCACCGTCTGAGCAAACGCAAGGTTCTCATCAGCTAGGGTATCAAACTTATAGAACTTTGCAAAAGTGTTTGAACCCGACCAGGTAGCCGCTCGGCAAAGCTGTAAAGCCGATACGCCTCGGGCAGCCGCCCAAGAAGAGCCCACCTTCCTAGTGGAATGGGCCTTCACCGAATTTGGTAACGGCAATCCTGCCGTACAATGAGCCTGCTGAATCGTGTTACAGATCCAGCGAGCAATAGTCTGCTTCGAAGCAGGAGCGCCAACTTTGTTGGCTGCACACAGGACAAACAGTGCTTCTGTTTTCCTAACCCGAGCCGTCCTGGCTACATAGATTTTTAAGGCCCTGACTACATCCAGGGACTCGGAATCCTCCAAGTCATCCGTAGCCACAGGCACCACAATAGGTTGGTTCATATGAAATGAAGAAACCACCTTAGGCAAAAATTGAGGATGAGTCCTCAACTCTGCTCTATCCACATGGAAAATCAAATAGGGGCTCCTGTGAGACAAGGCTGCCAATTCGGACACCCGCCTTGCAGATGCCAAGGCCAACAACATGACCACCTTCCAAGTGAGAAATTTTAATTCAACCGTTTGAAGAGGTTCAAACCAATGAGACTTCAGGAACCGTAACACCACGTTAAGGTCCCATGGTGCCACTGGGGGCACAAAAGGAGGATGGATGTGCAGCACTCCCTTTACAAAAGTCTGGACTTCTGGGAGAGAAGCCAATTCCTTCTGAAAGAAAATAGACAGTGCCGAAATCTGTACCTTAATGGAGCCTAATTTTAGGCCCATATCCACTCCTGTCTGTAGAAAGTGTAGAAAACGGCAACACAGTTGCAACAGGTCCTCCCTGAGAGGAAGAGGCCACGGATCTTCTGTGAGCATCTCCTGAAGATCTGAATACCAGGCCCTTCGAGGCCAATCTGGAACAATTAGTATTGTTTTCACTCTTTTTTGTCTCATGATTCTCAATATTTTTGAGATGAGAGGAAGAGGGGGGAATACATAGACCGACTGAAACACCCCTGGTGTCACCAGGGCGTCCACCGCTACTGCCCGAGGGTCCCTTGACCTGGCACAATACCTCCGAAGCTTCTTGTTGAGGCGGGACGCCAATCATGTCTATGTGATGAATTCCCCAAAGACTTGTTATCTCTGTAAAAACTTCTTGATGAAGTCACCACTCTCCTGGATGGAGATCGTGTCTGCTGAGGAAGTCTGCTTCCCAGTTGTCCACTCCCGGAATGAAGACCGCTGACAGAGCGCTTACGTGATTTTCTGCCCAGCGAAGAATCCTGGTGGCTTCTACCATTGCCACTCTGCTCCTTGTCCCGCCTTGGCGGTTTACATGAGCCACGGCTGTGACGTTGTCTGATTGAAGCAGAACCGGTAGGTCGCGAAGAAGATTCTCCGCTTGTCGTAGGCCATTGTATATGGCCCTCAACTCCAGTACGTTGATGTGTAGACAAGCCTCCTGTCTTGACCATAGCCCCTGAAAATTTCTTCCTTGTGTGACTGCTCCCCATCCTCAGAGGCTCGCGTTCGTGGTCACCAGAACCCAGTCTTGAATGTCGAACCTGCGACCCTCTAGAAGGTAAGCACTTTGCAGCCACCACAGGAGAGACACCCTGGCCCTGGGGGACAGGCTTATCTTCTGATGCATTTGTAGATGGGACCCGGACCACTTGTCCAGGAGGTCCCACTGAAATGTCCTTGCATGAAACCTGCCGAAGGGGATGGCCTCGTAGGCTGCCACCATTTTCCCCAGAACACGAGTGCATTGATGAAGAGACACTCTTTTTGGTTTCAGCAGGTCTCTGACCATGTTCTGGTTTTTCCATCGGGAGAAAAACCCTCTTCTGATCCGTGTCTAGACTCATGCCTAGGAATGATAGTCGAGTCGTTGGAATCAATTGTGACTTTGGCAGATTGAGAATCCAACCGTGTTGTTGTAGCACTCTCAGGGAGAGCGACACGCTCCTCTGCAATTGGTCTCTCGATCTCGCTTTTATCAGGAGATCGTCCAAGTATGGGATAATTGTGACTCCCTGCCTGTGCAGGAGCACCATCATCTCCGCCATCACCTTGGTGAAAATCCTCGGGGCCATGGAAAGCCCAAACGGCAACGTCTGAAACTGGTAATGACAGTCCTGTACAGCGAATCTCAGGTACGCCTGATGAGGAGAATATATGGGGACATGAAGGTATGCATCCTTTATGTCGAGTGACACCATAAAATCCCTCCCTTCCAGACTGGAGATCACCGCCCGGAGCGATTCCATCTTGAATTTGAACTTTTTCAAGTACAGGTTTAGGGATTTTAGATTTAAAATGGGTCTGACCGAACCATCCGGTTTCGGGACCACGAACAGGGTTGAATAGCACCCTTTCCCCTGTTGGACTAGGGGAACCCTGACAATCACTTGCTGTTGACACAGCTTTTGAATTGCAGCTAACACTACTTCCCTCTCTAGGGGAGAAGCTGGCAAGGCCGACTTGAAAAATCGGCGAGGGGGCACCTCTTCGAATTCCAGTTTGTAGCCTTGGGATACAATATCCATCGCCCAAGGATCCACGTCTGACAGAACCCAGACCTGGCTGAAGAGTCGAAGACGTGCCCCCACCGGTGCGGACTCCCTCAGTGGAGCCCCAGCGTCATGCGGTGGATTTAGTAGAAGCCGGGGAGGACTTCTGCTCCTGGGAACTAGCCGATGCAGGTGTTCTCTTCCCTCTACCCTTACCTCTGGCGAGGAAGGATGAGCCCCGACCTCTTCTGGACTTATGCGACCGAAAGGACTGCATCTGATATTGTGGAGTTTTCTTTTGCTGTGGGGGAACAAAAGGCAAAAAAGTAGATTTACCCGAGGTAGCCGTGGCAACCAGGTCCGCGAAACCTTCCCCAAATAAAACTTCACCTTTGTATGGTAAAACTTCCATATGCTTCTTTGAGTTGGCATCACCCGTCCATTGGCGGGTCCACAGGGCTCGCCTAGCAGAAATCGCCATGGCATTGGCTCTCGAACCTAGCAGCGCAACATCTCTTTGAGCGTCTCTCATATATAAGACTGCGTCTTTAATGTGACCTAAGGTCAATAAAATGGTATCCCTGTCTAGGGTATCAAGGTCAGCTGACAAGGTATCTGTCCAAGCTGCAACTGCGCTACATACCCATGCCGATGCTATTGCCGGTCTGAGTAAAGCACCCGTATGCGTATAAATAGATTTTAAAGTAGTTTCCTGTCTGCAATCAGCAGCGTCTTGAGACTGTAGCGCCACCTTCTTGGACAGGCGCGTTAAAGCCTTGTCCACCCTGGGTGAGTATTCCCAGCGTACCCTGTCCTGTGCAGGGAATGGATACGCCATAAGAATCCTCTTGGGAATCTGCAGCTTTTTGTCTGGAGTTTCCCAAGCTTTTTCAAATAACTCGTTCAGCTCATGAGATGGGGGAAAGGTTACCTCAGGTTTCTTTTCCTTATACATGCGTACCCTCGTGTCAGGGACAGAGGAGTCATCTGTGATATGCAAAACATCTTTTATTGCAATAATCATATAATAAATACTTTTGGCCACCCTTGGGTGTAACCTCGCATCATCGTAGTCGACACTGGAGTCAGAATCCGTGTCGGTATCAGTGTCTGTTATTTGGGAGAGGGTACGTTTTTGAGACCCAGAAGGGCCCTGTGACACAGTCGAAGCCATGGATTGACTCCCTGCTTTTTCCCTGGACTCTGCTTTGTCCATTCTCTTATGTAATAAGGTCACATTTGCATTTAAAACATTCCACATGTCCAACCAATCATGAGTCGGCGTTGCCGATGGAGACACCGCAATCATCTGCTCCACCTCCTCCTTAGATGAGCCTTCCGCTTCAGACATGCCGACACACTCGTACCGACACCCCCACACACAGGGGGATATAGTTATAAGGAGACAGTTCCCCAATAAGGCCCTTTGGAGAGACAGAGAGAGAGTATGCCAGCACACACCCAGCGCCAACTGACACTGGAAACAATTTCCTAGATAATATAGCGCTTTTATATATAATTAACGGTGTAATACACTCACTGCGCCTTACAAGTGCCCCCCCCCCCTTTTCAGCCCTGTGTCACAGTGTTCAGCAGGGGAGAGACCGGGAAGCGACCGGGGAGCCAGCTTCTCTGCAATGCTCTGTGGATAAAATGGCGCTGGTTAGTGCTGAGGGACCAAGCTCCGCCCCCTTCAGCGGCGGGCTTCGGTCCCGCTCAAATGTATAAAACTGGCGGGGGATTTTTAGAATTACTGCCTCCGCAGCCTATATACATATAAATGCCAGACTTAGAGGTTTATATTGCTGCCCAGGGCGCCCCCCCTGCGCCCTGCACCCATCAGTGCCTGCTAGTGTGTGTTGTGTGTGAGAGCAATGGCGCGCAGCGTTACCGCTGCGCGCTTACCTCAGGGAAGATCGTAAGTCTTCTGCCGCCTAAGAAGTCTTCTTTTCTTATACTCATCCGGCTTCTCTCTTCCGGCTCTGTGAGGAGGACGGCGGCGCGGCTCCGGGATGAACGGCGAGGGGAGACCTGCGTTCCGACTCCCTCTGGAGCTAATGGAGTCCAGTAGCCTAAGAAGCAGAGCCTATCACTTAAGTAGGTCTGCTTCTCTCTCCTCAGTCCCACGATGCAGGGAGCCTGTTGCCAGCAGTGCTCCCTGAAAATAAAAAAAACTAACAAAATTCTTTTTCAGAGATACTCAGGAGAGCTCCCCTGTAATGCACCCAATCTCCTCTGGGCACAGGATCTAACTGAGGTCTGGAGGAGGGGCATAGAGGGAGGAGCCAGTGCACACCCATTCTAAAGTTCTTTATAGTGCCCATGTCTCCTGCGGAGCTCGTCTATACCCCATGGTCCTTACGGAGTCCCCAGCATCCTCTAGGACGTAAGAGAAAAGTGGAGATCCAAATACGGAACTGGTGCACATCTTCCAGTATTTATGGTCTGTAACCAGAGTATGGAGGAGTAGTAAAACTACAGGACTCTTTTTTTTTTTGGCTAAAAGGAACGTGACTATCTTTTTGTTTTACATTGGTTTCTCTGACTTTATGGTAGAGCCAGTACAAAGAATACCTCATTTTGTATTTTTCTAATGGTGAGGAGGATCTACTATATTTGTGTTTAATCCACAGGCTGCTGTCTGCGCACTGAGAGGAACTCTGTTTCTGCTTTTATCTACCTAGTGCTTTTATACAGATTACAATACAGTAAATAGAAGATAACAAGGATGGATGTCACATGATAACTAAAATAAGAATTTACTTACCGATAATTCTATTTCTCATAGTCCGTAGTGGATGCTGGGGACTCCGTCAGGACCATGGGGAATAGCGGCTCCGCAGGAGACAGGGCACAAAAAGTAAGCTTTTAGGATCACATGGTGTGTACTGGCTCCTCCCCCTATGACCCTCCTCCAAGCCTCAGTTAGGTACTGTGCCCGGACGAGCGTACACAATAAGGAAGGATCTTGAATCCCGGGTAAGACTCATACCAGCCACACCAATCACACCGTACAACTTGTGATTTGAACCCAGTTAACAGTATGATAACAACGAAGAAGCCTCTGAAAAGATGGCTCACAACAATAATAACCCGATTTTTGTAACAATAACTATGTACAAGTATTGCAGACAATCCGCACTTGGGATGGGCGCCCAGCATCCACTACGGACTATGAGAAATAGAATTATCGGTAAGTAAATTCTTATTTTCTCTAACGTCCTAGTGGATGCTGGGGACTCCGTCAGGACCATGGGGATTATACCAAAGCTCCCAAACGGGCGGGAGAGTGCGGATGACTCTGCAGCACCGAATGAGAGAACTCCAGGTCCTCCTTAGCCAGAGTATCAAATTTGTAAAATTTTACAAACGTGTTCTCCCCTGACCACGCAGCTGCTCGGCAAAGTTGTAATGCCGAGACCCCTCGGGCAGCCGCCCAAGATGAGCCCACCTTCCTTGTGGAGTGGGCATTTACAGATTTAGGCTGTGGCAGGCCTGCCACAGAATGTGCAAGTTGGATTGTGCTACAGATCCAACGAGCAATCGTCTGCTTAGACGCAGGAGCACCCCTCTTGTTGGGTGCATACAGGATAAACAGCGAGTCAGATTTTCTGACTCCAGCCGTCCTTGAAATATATATTTTCAATGCTCTGACAACGTCCAGCAACTTGGAGTCCTCCAAGTCGCTAGTAGCCGCAGGCACCACAATAGGCTGGTTCAAGTGAAAAGCCGAAACCACCTTAGGCAGAAACTGAGGACGCGTCCGCAGTTCTGCCCTGTCCGAATGGAAAATCAGATATGGGCTTTTGTACGATAAAGCCGCCAACTCTGATACTCTCCTGGCTGAAGCCAGGGCCAGTAGCATGGTTACTTTCCATGTAAGATACTTCAAATCTACCGATTTGAGCGGCTCAAACCAATGGGATTTGAGAAAATCCAAAACTACGTTGAGATCCCACGGTGCCACTGGAGGCACAATCGGGGGCTGTATATGTAGTACACCTTTGACAAAGGTTTGTACTTCAGGCACTGAAGCCAATTCTTTCTGGAAGAAAATCGATAAGGCCGAAATTTGAACCTTAATAGACCCCAATTTGAGGCCCATAGACAATCCTGCCTGCAGGAAATGTAGGAATCGACCCAATTGAAATTCCTCCGTTGGGGCCTTCTTGGCCTCACACCACGCAACATATTTTCTCCAAATGCGGTGATAATGTTGTGCGGTCACTTCCTTCCTGGCTTTAATCAAGGTAGGAATAACTTCCTCTGGAATGCCCTTTTCTTTTAGAATCCGGCGTTCAACCGCCATGCCGTCAAACGCAGTCGCGGTAAGTCTTGGAACATACAAGGTCCCCGCTGAAGCAGATCCCTTCTTAACGGTAGGCCACGGCTCTTCCGTGAGCATCTCTTGAAGTTCCGGGTACCAAGTCCTTCTCGGCCAATCCGGAGCCACGAGTATTGTTCTTACTCCCCGTAGCCGTATAATTCTCAGTACTTTTGGTATGAGAGGCAGAGGAGGAAACACATACACGGACTGGTACACCCACGGTGTTACCAGAGCGTCCACAGCTATTGCCTGAGGGTCTCTTGACCTGGCGCAATATCTGTCCAGTTTCTTGTTGAGGCGGGACGCCATCATGTCCACCTTTGGTTTTTCCCAACGGTTCACAATCATGTGGAAGACTTCTGGATGAAGTCCCCACTCTCCCGGGTGGAGGTCGTGTCTGCTGAGGAAGTCTGCTTCCCAGTTGTCCACTCCCGGAATGAACACTGCTGACAGTGCTATGACATGATTTTCCGCCCAGCGAAGAATCCTTGCAGCTTCTGTCATTGCTCTTCTGCTTCTCGTGCCGCCCTGTCTGTTTACGTGGGCGACTGCCGTGATGTTGTCCGACTGGATCAACACCGGCTGACCCTGAAGCAGCGGTTTTGCCAGGCTTAGAGCATTGTAAATCGCTCTTAGCTCCAGTATATTTATGTGAAGAGACGTCTCCAGGTTCGATCACACGCCCTGGAAGTTTCTTCCCTGTGTGACTGCTCCCCAGCCTCGTAGGCTGGCATCCGTAGTCACCAGGACCCAGTCCTGTATGCCGAATCTGCGGCCCTCTAACAGATGGGCACTCTGCAACCACCACAGAAGAGACACCCTTGTTCTTGGTGACAGTGTTATCCGCTGATGCATGTGCAGATGCGATCCGGACCATTTGTCCAGCAGATCCCACTGAAATATTCGTGCGTGGAATCTGCCGAATGGAATTGCTCCGTAAGAAGCCACCATCTTTCCCAGGACTCTTGTGCATTGATGTACTGACACATTTCCTGGTTTTAGGAGGTTCCTGACAAGTTCGGATAACTCCCTTGCTTTCTCCTCCGGGAGAAACACCTTTTTCTGAACAGTGTCCAGAATCATTCCCAGGAACAGCAGACGTGTCGTCGGGGTCAATTGAGATTTTGGAAGATTCAGAATCCACCCGTGTTGTTGAAGCACTACTTGGGTTAGTGCTACTCCGACTTCCAGCTGTTCCCTGGACCTTGCCCTTATCAGGAGATCGTCCAAGTAAGGGATAATTAATACGCCTTTTCTTCGTAGAAGAACCATCGTTTCGGCCATTACCTTGGTAAAGACCCGAGGTGCCGTGGACAAACCAAACGGCAGCGTTTGAAACTGATAATGACAGTTTTGTATCACGAACCTGAGATACCCTTGGTGTGAAGGGTAAATTGGGACATGCAGATAAGCATCTTTTATGTCCAGGGACACCATGAAGTCCCCTTCTTCCAGATTCGCTATCACTGCTCTGAGTGACTCCATCTTGAACTTGAATTTCTGTATGTACAGGTTCAAGGATTCAGATTTAGAATAGGTCTTACCGAACCGTCCGGCTTCGGTACCACAAATAGTGTGGAATAATACCCCTTTCCCTGTTGTAGGAGGGGTACCTTGACTATCACCTGCTGAGAATACAGCTTGTGAATGGCTTCCAATACCGTCGCCCTTTCTGAGGGAGACGTTGGTAAAGCAGACTTTAGGAACCGGCGAGGGGGAGACTTTTCGAATTCCAACTTGTAACCCTGAGATACTACCTGCAGGATCCAAGGGTCCACCTGTGAGCGCGCCCACTGTGTGCTGAAAATCTTTAGTCGACCCCCCACCGCCCCTGAGTCCGCTTGCACAGCCCCAGCGTCATGCTGAGGGCTTTGTAGAAGCCGGGGAGGGCTTCTGTTCGTGGGAAGTAGTTGCTTGCTGCACCCTCTTACCCCTTCCTTTGCCTCTGGGCAAATATGACTGTCCTTTTGCCCGCTTGTTCTTATAGGAACGAAAGGACTGCGGCTGAAAAGACGGTGTCTTTTTCTGTTGGGAGGTGACCTGAGGTAAAAAAGTGGATTTTCCGGCTGTTGCCGTGGCCACCAGATCCGATAGACCGACCCCAAATAATTCCTCTCCTTTATACGGCAATACTTCCATATGCCGTTTGGAATCCGCATCACCTGACCACTGTCGCGTCCATACACTTCTTCTGGCAGATATGGACATCGCACTTACTCTCGATGCCAGAGTGCAAATATCCCTCTGAGCATCTCGCATATAAAGAAAAGCATCCTTTAATTGCTCTATAGTCAATAAAATACTGTCCCTATCCAGGGTATCAATATTTTCAGTCAGGGAATCCGACCACACCACCCCAGCACTGCACATCCAGGCTGAGGCTATTGCTGGTCGCAGTATAACACCAGTATGTGTGTATATACTCTTCAGGGTAGTTTCCAGCCTCCTATCAGCTGGATCCTTGAGGGCGGCCGTATCAGGAGACGGTAACGCCACTTGTTTTGAAAAGCGTGCGAGTGCCTTATCCACCCTAGGGGGTGTTTCCCAGCGCGCCCTAACCTCTGGTGGGAAAGGGTATAATGCCAATAACTTCTTTGAAATTAGCAGTTTTCTATCGGGGTTAACCCACGCTTCATCACACACGTCATTCAATTCCTCTGATTCTGGAAAAGCTACAGGTAGTTTTTTCACACCCCACATAAATACCCCCCTTTGAGGTACCTGCAGTATCAGAGATATGCAAAGCCTCCTTCGTTGCCGTGATCATATAACGTGTGGCCCTATTGGAAAATACGTTTCTTTCTTCACCGTCGACACTAGATTCATCTGTCGGTACCTGTGTCGACTGACTGAGGTAAGGGACGTTTTACAGCCCCTGACGGTGCCCGAGACGCCTGGACAGGTACTAACTGGTTTTCCGGCCGTCTCATGTCGTCAACTGACTTTTGCAGCGTGCTAACATTATCACGTAATTCCATAATTAAAGTCATCCATTCCGGTGTCGACTCCCTAGGGGGTGACATCACCATTACCGGCAATTGCTCCGCCTCCACACCAACATCGTCCTCATACATGTCGACACACACGTACCGACACACAGCAGACACACAGGGAATGCTCTTATCGAAGACAGGACCCCACTAGCCCTTTGGGGAGACAGAGGGAGAGTTTGCCAGCACACACCAAAGCGCTATAAAAATGTATATAAACAACCCTAAAAGGTGTTGTTTCTGTTATATGCGCTTAATATATAAAAATATCGCCAAAATATGCCCCCCTTCTCTGTTTTACCCTGTTTCTGTAGTGCAGTGCAGGGGAGAGTCCTGGGAGCCTTCCTCACAGCGGAGCTGAGCAGGAAAATGGCGCTGTGTGCTGAGGAGAATAGGCCCCGCCCCCTAAAACGGCGGGCTCTTCTCCCGGAGTTTGCGATATATGGCAGGGGTTAAATACATCCATATAGCCTCAAGGGCTATATGTGATGTATTTTAGCCATAGAAAAAGGTATTATACATTGCTGCCCAGGGCGCCCCCCCCAGCGCCCTGCACCCTCAGTGACCGCTGGTGTGAAGTGTGCCGACAACAATGGCGCACAGCTGCAGTGCTGTGCGCTACCTTATGAAGACTGAAAGTCTTCTGCCGCCTGTTTCCGGACCTCTGGACCTCTTCAACTTCGGCATCTGCAAGGGGGGTCGGCGGCACGGCTCCGGGACCGGACTCCATGGCTGGGCCTGTGTTCGATCCCTCTGGAGCTAATGGTGTCCAGTAGCCTAAGAAGCAAATCCATCCTGCACGCAGGTGAGTTCACTTCTCTCCCCTAAGTCCCTCGTAGCAGTGAGCCTGTTGCCAGCAGGACTCACTGAAAATAAGAAACCTAAAAAAACTTTTTCTAAGCAGCTCTTTATGAGAGCCACCTAGATTGCACCCTGCTCGGACGGGCACAAAAACCTAACTGAGGCTTGGAGGAGGGTCATAGGGGGAGGAGCCAGTACACACCATGTGATCCTAAAAGCTTACTTTTTGTGCCCTGTCTCCTGCGGAGCCGCTATTCCCCATGGTCCTGACGGAGTCCCCAGCATCCACTAGGACGTTAGAGAAATGTAATTAACAGGATAACTCCTTAATGTTATCAAAGATTAGTATATGACTATTAACGGGATTAATCCTGAGACAGCCAGTCACAGCACCTCCTCCTACATCCTGCCCCCTGAGAATGCAGACTAGCAGGGACTATCGCCTCTTGTGGGTGTCCATGACACCCACAGAGGGGGAATAGAACCTGTGGTGACCGCAAGGGGCTTGTTGCGCTTGCGCCTCACCCCCCCATGCTGGCGGAAGTACGCTCACCGCCAGTCATCTAAACTGGGTAAGCACTGCATCAGTGACATATCTACTTATGCTTAAGGTGGATACACAACTAAAGATATATCTGCAGATATATCTTATGAGCGAAGCAGAATTACCCGCATTCCACCCGCCGCCCTTCTCCGCAATTGCGTCTCCGATAGGCACATCAAACCCTCCTTGTGGGTCTCTCCTGCTAGCTGGCCACAAGCCATCCAGCTATTTCCCGCTGGCCGTGTACATAACCATGCAGTGTCTGCCTCCTTATGGCTGGGCGGGCCTCGCACTTTACCTGCACCCCCATCTCCAGCAGATCCCTCCCGCAAGTCAGGGCTCCCGGTGACGGAAACCCACCTGCCAAAGCTGCGGTGGGAAAAAACTTCAGTGTACTATACGTCACCGCTGTAGATGCTGCAGCTCCAGGAGTCATTTGAATAACCCCGCCCACCCAAGATGACACGCTGATCTGATCTCTCCGATATCTTCATATATATTGGTCATCTTCTGTGCAGCAGGGCCGACGTGATATGTCTGAACGACAGTGTACACAGACATATCGCTGTACACACCCATCAATCAGTAAACGATGTATTGGCCGATCAATTGGTCGGACATATCTGTTAATGTGTACCCAGCATTCGAGGGGTACATACTGTATATGTCTAAATAATAATTGTGGCTAAGAGTGTGATAGTCTCTAAGTCTTTTAATTTTAATATTGCTATAACGTACATAGAAAAATAGTGATAAAGGTCAGCTCTTTTGTCAAATATAATTAAACGGAATTGAATCAGCACAGAGACAAATAATGTATCTCATGCAAAATATAGTTTCAAAGGCTATTAGAGTACAGTAATAATCATTCCTTCAGTAATTGTGCATCCTGAGCTTTGTCTATCCAGAGCTCTAGTTAGTAATGGCATGACACTATGGTAAATTAATATATACACTAACACGAGTCCACAGGCTCAGTCTAAGGCAATTCCAGCTTGGTGACTGATATAGCAGAGTAATAGAAGCAGGGGCCCAAAGCCAGAGCGGCATGTAATGAGTCAAACGGACTCATTATATGCCGCCGCCGAGCAGAGGAGCGCACCGATTAAGGGGGGGTGAAGGAGGAGGAGGGAGCCGCAGCAACGCTGTGTAATTGGTGGAGGCGCTGCTGCTGCTGGCCCTCTCCTTCACCATAGGCTGCCCTCTGCCGCTGTGAATGCTGGGATGCGCTTCAAAGGAAGCATCCTGGGAGGCGGATTTATCAAAGGTATAGAACCTTATGAACGTGTTCACCGAGGACCACGTAGCCGCCTTGCACAATTGTTCAAGGGTCGCACCACGGCGGGCCGCCCAAGAAGGTCCAACTGACCGAGTAGAATGGGCCTTTATAGTAGCAGGAGCTGGAAGGCCAGCCTGTACATAAGCATGTGCAATCACCATTCTAATCCATCTGGCCAGGGTCTGCTTGTGAGCCTGCCAGCCACGTTTGTGAAAACCAAACAGAATAAAGAGAGAATCCGACTTCCTGATGGAGGCAGTTCTCTTCATGTAGATACGGAGTCAGCCCGTACCACATCCAAAGACCTTTCTTTGGAAGACAAATCAGGAGAGGCAAAGGCCGGAACCACGAACTCCTGATTAAGGTGGAAAGACGACACCACCTTAGGTAAATATACGGGACTTGTTCCAAGAACCGCCCGATCACGGTGACAAATCAGATAGGATGACCTACAAGACAAGGCACCCAAATCTGACACCCGTCAAGCGGAAGCAATAGCTAGCAGAAACACTACCGTAAGAGTAAACCACTTAAGGTCAACAGATTCAAGAGGCTCAAACAGAGACCCTTGCAATGCCTCCAGAACCACCGACAAGTCCCAAGGGGCCACAGGTGGGACGTAAGGAGGTTGAATCCGCAACACACCCTGAGTGAACGTATGCACATCAGGTAATGTCACAATCTTTCTCTGAAACCAAACAGACAATGCAGAAATATGAACCTTGACGGAGGCCAGATGAAGGCCCAAGTCCAGGCCTCGTTGTAGAAAGGCCAAAAGTTTGGCCGTACTAAACTTGTAAGCGTCATGATTGTTAGATGCGCACCAAGCAAAGTAAGAATTCCAGAACCTATGATAAATCCAAGCAGAAGCCGGTTTCCGGGCCTTCAACATGGTTTGAATGACCGCCTCAGAAAATCCTTTGGCCCTTAAGATGAAAGCTTCAAGAGCCACGCCGTCAAAGCCAATCGGGCTAAATCCTGATATATACAGGGGCGCTAAACGAGGAGATCTGGGCATTGTGAAAGTAGAAGGTGACGCTCTATCAAGAGACCCTGAAGGTCTGAGAACCAATGCCGTCTGGGCCACACTGGAGCGATCAGAAGTAGGATTCCACCTTCTTGCTTGAACTTCCTTATTACTCTGGGCAGGAGTGACACCAGAGGGAACACGTATGGCAGCCGAAAGTTACATGGAATTGCGAGTGCGTCCACGAACGCTGCTTGAGGATCCCTTGTCCTTGCTCTGAAGACTGGAACCTTGTGATTGTGTCGAGATGCCATCAGGTCCACATCTGGAAGGCCCCACTTGTCCACAAGTAGCTGAAAAACTTCTGGATGGAGGCTCCACTCTCCGGCGTGTACATCCTGATGACTGAGAAAGTCCGCTTCCCAGATTAGGACCCCCGGAATGAACACTGCCGATATGGCTGGTAGATGGCGTTCCGTCCACTGAAGAATCCGTGATACCATGCGGCTTCGAGTGTTGATGATTGATGTACGCCACGGTGGTGGCGTTGTCCGACTGTACTTGTACAGGCCTGTTCTGTATTAGATGCTGGGCCAAGGTCAATGAGTTGAACACCGCCCGCAATTCCAGAATGTTTATCGGGAGGAGAGACTCCTCCTTGGTCCACGACCCTGAAGGGAGTGTTGCTCCAACACCGCGCCCCCAACCCCTCAGACTGGCATCCGTCATCAGAAGGACCCAGTTGGAGATCCAGAAGGGATGACCCCTGCTCAGTCATTGGTCCTGAAGCCACCAGCTCAGTGACAGATGGCCATCCAGAAACAATGAGATCATTTGAGACCTGATCCGGTGAGGCAGGCCGTCCCACTTGGCAAGAATCAGCCTCTGGAGAGGGCGGGAATGGAATTGAGCATACTCCCCCATGTCGAAAGCCGCCACCATGAGACCTAGCACTTGCATTGCCGAATGTATCGACACTTGCGGACGAGATAGGAAGCATCGAATCCTGTCCTGAAGCTTCAAGACTTTCTACTGAGACAAGAACAACCGCTGGTTGTGAGTGTGTCCAACAACGATCCCAGGTGCACCATGCTCTGAGCAGGGACCAGGGAGGATTTCTTCCAGTTGATGAGCCACCCGTGGGCTTGCAGAAACTGGAGCGTCAGATCCAGATGACGTAGGAGAATCTCTGGGGAACTTGCCAGGATCAACAAGTCGTCCAAGTACGGTAGGATCCTGACCCCTTGACGGCGGAGTACAGCAGTCATTACCGCCATGACCTTGGTGAAAACTCGCGGAGCCATGGCCAAACAAAAAGGTAATGCCCGAAATTGGTAATGGAGGTTGCCAACCGCAAACCTCAGGTACTGCTGATGCGACACTGCAATGGGAATATACAGGTAAGCATCCTGTATGTCCAGTGAGACCATATAGTCCCCAGACTCCAAGGCCAGAACAATAGAGCGAAGAGTTTCCATACGAAATTTGGAGACCTTCACAAATTTGTTCAAGGACTTGAGGTTGAGAATGGGCCGGGAAGACCCATTCGGTTTCGGGACTAGGAACAGCAGTGAATAGTACCCCTTGCCTCTCTGAGCCAGTGGCACCTGTACTACCACTCCTGTGTCCAGGAGGGACTGTACCACCGAATGAAGAGTTTTTGCCTTCACCGGATCCGAAGGGACGTCTGCCAAAATCAATGAGGGGGACGTTTCTTGAAGGATACGGCGTAACCTCAAATGACGACTTCCTGTACCCAGGCATAGGAAGTGATCTTCAACCATTCCTGGGTAAACCCTAGAAGTCTGCCCCCCACTCTGGGATCCCCCAGAGGGAGGCCCGCCCCGTCATGCGGCAGGCTTGTCAGTTTTGGAAGCAGGCTGACGGGCAGCCCAGGCCTGTTTGGGTTTGGGCTTGTTGGGTTTGGAAGTGCGAACCTATTTAGGGTGCGCCTGACCCTTTGATTTCCCTGAAGGACGAAAGGAGCGAAAGGAAGTATTCTTAGCCTTCTGCACCGAAGGAGCAGTACTAGGAAGACATGCTGTTTTAGCAGACGCTAAGTCAGCCACTATCTTGTTGAGGTCTTCTCCAAAAGAATATCTCCTTTGAAAGGGAGTGCCTCCAGGGTTTTTTTTTAGAGTCCATGTCCACAGACCAGGACCACAACCAGAGAATTCGGCAAGCCAAAATGGACGTAGTAGAAGCCTTGGCAGCCAGAATACCGGCATCAGAAGCCGCCTCTTTAATGTAATGAGACGCTGTAACAATATATGACAGGCACTGTCTAGCATGACCAGAAGCATTGGAAGGCAACTCTGCCTCCAGCTCCTGAGCCCACGCTTCCACAGCTTCTGCAGCCCATGTTGCTGCAATAGTGGGCCTATGCACTGCACCGTTTAGGGTGTAGATAGCCTTCAAACAACCCTCCACATGCTTGTCCGTCGGCTCTCTCAATGACGTGACGGTAGTTACAGGCAGAGCTGAGGATACCACCAGCCGCACCACCTACGAATCCACTGGAGGGGCTGTTTCCCAATTTTTACTAAGCTCCGCAGCGAGGGGGAAGCGAGCCAGCATCTTTTTGTGAGGCGTGAACTTCTTTCCTGGATTTTCCCAGGACTCCTGACACGTGTCAATTAAATGTTCAGAGTGAGGTAAAACTTGTTTAACCAGCTTCTGACGTTTAAACCTGTCCGGTTTCTTAGGGGCAGCGTCAGGCTCCGGTTTATCATCAACCTGAAGAATGAGCCTGATAGCCTCTAACAAGTCAGGAACATCCACCTGCGAAACAACTTCCCCATCAGAAGCATCAGGATCAGAGTCTGTGGGGTCCGTATAATCGCCATCCTCAACTGACGAGGTGTCTGGGACGTTGGTGGATTGTGAGGAAGTAATTGCACGCTTAGAGGACCCCTTGGTCTTAGGCGGGCGAGGATTAGACTTTTGAGTAGTCAGTGATTGGTTCAATTGCTGTGACTAATTGGACAGATGATCTGCCCATGGCGGGTTAACCGCAGGGACAATAAGCGGTTATACCGGCACAGGAGGTCCCATAGGGGGCGTTAGTCTAGTTACCAGCGTATTCAATAGCATGGAGAAGGTAGCCCAAGGTGAGTCATTTTGCACCCCAGTCCCCCAGAATCTGAACCCTTAGCTGCTATGTTATCCTCATATGTGTCTGTAGCGTCAACACCACGCAATGTGGGATCAGCCCCAGCTCCGTTGCCCTTTGTAGCGGACATAATCAAAAGCTCAATGCAAGGCAACACAGTACAATATCAGCAGCACAATACCTGACAAGAATCCCCTGTGCAGTGTATCAACACAAACAGTTAATTCAAGAGGTATATGGTGACTACAAATCACATAGAAAAATACACACTGAATATATCCTGTGAACTGCCTATATTAAGATAAACCTGACACACTTAGCCCCCCAGGTTATAGAATATAGGGATAGCAAACTGAGTGAGATACACGAAATGGAGGCCACGCAGCAGCTATATGCACACACAGTCACAGTTTGTACTGTAGCTAATAAGACATAGAAGAAAGGTAATTTCATACTACTAATAACTGTCATTTCACTCATTGCTGGGACTTCTATGTCTTATTAGCTACAGTGTGCATGTTGCCTCTGCACCTGTAGCAAGATTTGTTACCAAGATAATTTCCTGAAGCGATACAATTTCAAAGCATGCAATAGTAATGATACATTTCTTAAACAGTGTTACAAATATATATCTGCACTGATTTAATATTCCATATATTGCTATAACCACCCTAATTTGTGGACACTGTTTATCAAATATATTTACGTTTTTTTCAGAGTATATACAAATTTTATAATTTTTCTATATATTGTGTATCAGTTTTTATTAGTGTGTTATTTTAATAAATATATTTCATATATCTCGGTTGTCAGCTCTCCACAATTATGGTATACCAACAACACTGTAAGCGCAGCCAATCTTTTCTCTTTTTCTCTTGCATAAATTACCAAAGTAATTACCAAAGTAACAGTGCTTTTTTGGCAGCGCTTTATTGTTGTTTGAACCAGTTATTAATAACTTTAGGCGCTTGAAGCAGATTTGTCTTTGTTACAGTTTGTACAATGCAGAAATTATGACATGCAATAAAACTGCACTGGACTAGCAATACAGAGTAGTACTATGTATAGCTATACACTTAGATTTAGCAATGCACAGTAAAGACTGGATATATATCACAGGGTACTTGTACTAAATAACCCTGACTAAATGCACTTTTTCTTAACTAACACTGTCAGCAGACATGATGGATACTTAAGTGTCCTGTAAAACGCACAGCGCTGACAGGCAAGCGGCTTTACAGAGGATGATTTGCTTAAACAGTCCCAGGAACAGTGCTGCTCTGTGTAATGGCGCCCAAACACTGACTGGGAGTGAGGGAGAGAGAGATATGCAGCTCCAGGGCGGGAACATTTACTCTAAATGGCGCCCTGGGGCTGGGGGAGGGGCTACAGGTCTAAGCCTTATCCCCCTGCTGGACTTCACCACCGGGTACTGGGGCCTAATAAAACGGTTTTGTGAGAGAAAACAGACCTGTGCTCATGCCCTGGTGGTCTAGTGGGGTCCCTGTACTGCCAGTGTCCACACCAGCACGCGTGGCCCGCCTCCCACCGGCCGCGCGGGATCGTGATTAACAGCGGGTCCCATTGAGGGGACCCCTTACATCCTCCCTGTAGTGCGGCCACGCGATCCGGAAGAACAGCGGCCGCGTGTGTGACTAACATTAGAAGAAAACCGAAGCCTCCGCTGTAGGTACCCGGCAACCAGGGCGCGGGAGTGTACAGCGCCGCGGGGGGAGGTGATGGAGCTGCAGCAGGAAATGTCTCACTGACATCCAACACTGCTAGTGTCTCTGCTGCAGCCCTTGAAGTCTTCAATTTTCTTTAAAAGCTTCTTTTTAGGGCTGCTGAAGCAGCCCCCCTGTTAATTGCCTACTTACAGCATGGCACCAACTACAAAACTGAGCTCCTGTGCACAGAGGCGGGGTTATAGAGGAGGCGGCGCTATGCATCTTGGGAAGAAGGTCAAAGCGTTGAACCTGTTGGTGCCTCGGATCAAGATCCTACTCTACACCCCAATGTCATTCCCTATGGAGCCCAGGGTACCCCGCAGCAAAAAAGTGGTTAATTTAATAAATAGAATAAAACATTTTGGGCATATAAGATATTAGCCAAGAGTCTTGTGTGTCACTAAATAAGGTTACATTAGTGGTGTGTTAGTCTGCTGTAGCTACAACTCATTAAAATGGACCAGTTAAAATAAATCAGTTTGTACCTTAATAGCTTTGTGTAACCTTTCAGCAAAAAAAGCAGGCGTATTCCTTGCACATTTCACTGCAATGAGAAGAGAAACATATGGTGCATCTGGTATAAAATACACATAAACCTGCAGGAACACATATCATGCGATTACATTACACTTTACTGTAGACCAGTGGTTCCCAAGCTTGTTTGTGTCATGGCATCATTAGAATTTTATTCACAACACCCTTAAGCCAAAAGTTTCTTACTGAAAAATTAAGTGTGTTTATATTGTATGTCAGGCATTCCCAACCACGGTCCAAATTGAATTGATCCTGGGCCACCAACCCAGGGCACCCATGCAAGTGTCCCAAGGCACCCCAGGATGCCATGGCTCACAGTTTGAGAACCATTGCTGTAGTCATAGAATTCGCAAGGCAGCATAAACAGAAGTGGAATTAATTAAGTGGCAGTGGGTGCACTAATATCTATGGCTTAACAGGCCAATGGTCATAGAAAAACAAAAATAACATACAGTATTTCTGAAAACAGTATGGGAACACTCATGAAAGGTGGTGTCCAGATAAATGTGGCTTTCATTTTTGAATTTGCAATGGAAAATTACATTACCCTATTATATTATATTAACATGGTCATAACACTAGTCCCGCATGTAGGCAGGGATTGACTGTCCATGTGGCTAAGCCTGAAGAGCCGCTCTGGCCTTCCACAGGACCGCTCGAGCAGCATCACCTCCTCCCGACTGCCACGGTGCTCAGCTCTGCTTACGTTCTGACAAGGGGGTCTATTTACTAAGCCATGAATGGAGATCGAGTGGATGGAGATAAAGTACCAGCCAATCGGCTCCTAACTGTCATGTTACAGGCTGGGTTTGAAAAATGCCAGTTAGGAGCTGATTGGCTGATACTTTATCTCCATGCACTTTATCGCCATTCAAGTCTTAGTAAACAGACCCCAGGGTGCTCAGCTCTGCCTTCCTCCTTACATGGTGCTGCAGCAGTGCAGGCATGTATGAAGCATGCATGGAGAGAGGAATGCTGATGCGGCTGTGCTAATTAGGGTATGGACACCGCCATTTATTGCCACTTTGAACCACTGCACCTGGACATTTAACTACAGAGGAGACCACACACAGGGCTACACGAGCCGCGTTCTCCCTCCCGCTGCCTCATGCTGCTGGCTACAAAGACTGCAGCTTTAGCCGATGCCGCACCAAACTTCCACCGGGCAGAGGACACTTGCAACCAGGGGTGAGCAGACCAATATGTGGAGGTCGAGCATGATGCGTGCTGTGCGCTATATGAACTACACAATTATTTTGCACAACTTCAGATGGAGTAGCACTGCTTTACAAGCTTCTAATAAGGGTGATCTATGTGCCTCTATAATAAGCTGCTTCTGCTCTATTGATCCAAAGTAAAAGTGGACAAACAATCAAATCTACATTTCCTCCCCGGACCTCTCCCCTGCTCTCCTCACTCGTATCTCCAACTATCTCTCCGCTATCTCTTCTTGGATGTCCCAGTGCTTAAAACATGTCTAAGACTGAGCTGATCATCCTTCCCTCCCGCATAACCTCTCCTACCACAATTTAATGATATATTGATGGCACTACTATCTCCTCTAGCCCCCAAGTGCACTGTCTTGGAGTAATCCTTGACACCTCCCTCTCTTTCAAACCACACATTCAGCACCTCTCACAAAGCTGCCATTTTCATCTAAAAAATATTTCCAGACCCTTTCTGACCCAGGATGCTACTAAGACCCTTATCCACTCACTGGTCATCTCCAGCCTGGACTACTGTAATCTCCTCCTGACTGGCATCCCTGACAAATACCAATCTATCCCCAGTGCTGCTGCACGGCTCATCTTCCTCACCAAACGCACTACGCCCACCTCAGGAATAGTAAGGGGAGGAGTCTACACCAGGAGCCAGATGCTGACGCCGAGGTGGGTCTGTGTGCTTTAAAAGCAAGGGCCTATTTTTAGTCTCAGTCCGAACCTGCATGTAGGTGACCATATTTTAGACAATCCTTTAAAGAAGTATCCAATACTCTATCGTATCTCTGCAGTAGTAGGACAGCTTCACTATGTACACATTGTGGTCTTGGTGCAGAATAAACTAGATCATATTCATCAAGTAGCCATTTATGCTGAAATTAAGTGGAAAAAATTATACCACATAATAAAAGAAAAATAAGCACTGATTTTGCATTATGTGCATCTCAAAACAATAAAGGTCTATTTTTTTCCTTCCAATATATATGATGTTGACGAATGGATGAAGGGGTTATGTTACGTTTCGATGAAACTGACAAAAATACACTAAAAACTGACATAAGAATTGGATATAGCACTTTTAAATCAACACACTATAATCAGTAACTAGGCTACCAACATTTAAAAATAGTACCATTATGATGAAGTTAAAGGAAAATGGTTATGTGTACTTTCTTAACACGGGGTTCGCTACTGTCAATGGCTTGGAATAGAGAGGGTCTTCCATTAATTTCACATGCCTTAGAGGAAAATTGTTTAACAATATTGCAGCTTCACCAACTATGCAAAAAACACCCAAACTTGTCTATACCCTTATTTGTGTACTATGAAATTCGAAGTTGTACCTCCAGTGCCCTTTCCAAATGAACTGATAAAGACACCTCGAATGAGCTAGATGTTATGGTAAAAGATGCTAACGATTGGGTGAGCACTACTTCCCTACTGTACCTGCATATTAAAATACACATTAATCTGGAAGGTCTGCAGACAGGAATGGCAAAATGGGCCAAGGATCTGCCCAGTATTCCCCTTATGACAATCGTTGCTGCATTTACACGTCTCAATAAGACTTTAGTATCTGCTTCTTACATGGAAATACAATACAAGTTACTGCACCAGGCATACTATACCCCGAAACAACGTTTATTAATGGGTGCCTCCACAGACTCGAGATGCTTCAAATGTGCAACACCAGATGCAGATTTGTACCGCTGCATGTGGAGTTGCCCCGAAGTTCACAAATTTTGGACGACGATAGGTCAATATATAAAAGACTCATAGCGTCACTGTTACTCCTACTCCTGAACGGGCAGTATGGGACATATACACATCTGCTGCCCAGAATAGACCACCATTGGGACGAAGATTGTTACTAGCCAAACTGGCGCACCTGTATGGAAAACAATATTGTCGCAATGGATATCGTCAGACTCACTGACATTATCTTTATTCATGCCTAGGGTGTCATACCTCTTTTTAACGGATTGCATTGAGATGTCCCTTAAAGAGAAGCAGGCTGAAAAAAATGTTAATATATGGTTGCCACATGCTAAATCGTTGCCTCTGTCCCTTAAAGATTAATTACGAGCAATGGTGTAATTGACTTCATGGTACAACCTTGAAATACTTGTGACTGGCAGTCATCCTTTATAACTGCATTCAGCCACATATATTGCATCTATTGTAAAACTACACACATATGTTTATACCTTGTTATAATGTGTGTTCTCATATGGTTTATATAACATGGTATAAAAACCATTGTTAACCAATGCATTTTTAACTTGACTAATACTATGTTGTTTGAAATTTGTTCAATTCATTTTCTACAAATTGTATGATATGTCATATATACATGTGCAGTTCTCTAAAAATTCCATTTATTACTGTAAATATAAAATGTTAGCCATATTCTACAATACACCCATCCATTTTCTGTCTACAGCACTATACAATAAGCTTCTTCTGGTAAATAATATGGTTATTGCCTAAAGTAAATTTTCGATTTACAAAAATAAAAATACAAAAAACAAACACACACTATCAAGTCAATCCAATTAGCCACGATAGGTGCAATGTGCTGTTGCCACGGCGTTTCAACACCAGGAACGGCACCCGATCTCGCACCCTTCGTGGGCTGAAATCAACCTCAATTCGCACAAAATTGCTCGGACCTCTATGGTGTGGCAAGTACGTTTGTGCAAATTCAAGCCACCATGACTCGTATCTGCAAGATCATTGCACCTAATTGGATTGACCCCTATAAATGAGCAGAACTTTCATTATAGTGTCACAGGTTCCTCACTGCCTGAATTTATTGTAATTGGGTCTGCAATGTTTTTCTGGGTGTGGTCTGTTAGACAGTTACAATTTCCAAGGTCAACCAGATGGCAGAGTAAAAAGGTCGACACACAAAAGTTGCCTTTTTTTGTGTGTGTTTAAAAAAATATTCCACCAAAATGTGTTGAAATGTGTCCTCTCGCGGGCCTGCTTCGCTTGCCACGCGTCAGGCATAACAGCTCACTCGCTTCGCCCGGCACAAGGCTACTAAAGGTAATAGTTTGTGACATGGATAGTAAAATGCACCAAAAGTTGTAACATGAAAAAACCCTAAAAGACGTGTGTCGACCTTTTGACCCTGTCGACTCTATGGTATCGCTTTGTAACTATCAACCACAACCTATTTTTCTTCATTTTACATCTAAAGTCTTACCTATGGCAATCAGCAAATCCTCCAGGTGACCAGATATTTCTCCTTCTATGCTCTCTTCTATGGTTTTATTGCAGATGGTCTTATAGTGATCAAATGCTGCAGATACAAAAGCAGGCATCAGTGACTGACATTTAAAAGCTTGAATTCAAATATTCTAGTTTTCCGCCAACTTTTTAATACACTTATATGCAGGCAACGCAAACAAAAAAATATACATAATAACCGCTAATTCTTCGTGAAATAAAAATATATTAAAAATACCATGAGTACTCTGTCAAAAAACAATTATTGCCTTCTTTTAAGACCACTTTTAGAAAGCGACTATTAAAGGTGGTAAAGTACAGATGTAGCCTCATACATCTATCCTCAATATACCATGCACTGCAAGATGCCTGGTGTGAGTGCGCCGGCAGTTCCCGTGCTACTCTGCTAATGTTGGGCGGCTGCATTTTCAGCAAAAAACATCGCTGCTTAAAATGACATGCTATTCTGTGTGCGACTGCGGCCGTATCTGGATACAAAAGTCTACATTGCAGTCTTTTCCAGAAAGACACACTTTTAGGGAAAAAATGCACAAAAGGACGCCCAGTGTAAGTAAACGTGCTCATGACTAGGCGCCACTACAAAGGCTGTTTAACGTGACTGCAGCAACATGAGAGAGAAAACATCTGTACTTAGGGATGGAAGTGAATTTCATGTTTTACCAGGTTTTTTTTGTTTTTTCACTACAATCAACACTTTTTGAATTGGTTCTATGGTTCCTTATATACGGTATATCCATTATTCATTCCTTTGCCATATTTTCTTTCAATCATGCTTCTCCCACTATTGACTCAATACATTTTAAAAATGAATGACAATAGATTAAGGAAGGAGGATTCATTATTTACCAAGAAGAACGTTTAAATTCTGAGTAAATGTAAAATCCCAGTTATTACACACATAGACCAAGTGGTGGCTCATTGTAAGATCCTGTGAAACCATATGTCCTTTTAAGTAAGAGAAAGATGACATACTTAGCCTAAGCTGTGGAAAGCTTCTCAAACAAAGAACTTCAATAAATTTGTCTTCATCTGTCCCCCATTTCTTCTCCCCAGCATTGTACAAAATCTATATTAAAATAAAACATTTGGAAAAAAAAGAATTTACTTTTAGAATTTGATTTCATTACTACTGTAGATGTTGCATTTAATCAGCAGCAGAACTACTGCTGCCACAGGGAGTGCGGAAGCTACAGAGCTCAGCAGTGAGGAAGGCTTGGCAACATTGGCAGTTTCAGAGGTGAGGGCTGCAACGCAGTCCAAAATTTAAATAGGGGAGCCACACCAACTGCTACCTCAGACATTGCCAAACATCACCGGCTGGGACTCCGTGGCAGTTGGTGCGGCTTCTTTATTTGAATTCTGGACTGCGTTGCAGTCCCACCTCCGGAACCGCCACTGCTTGGGTTGCACCAACTTCTGGTGATCCTGGCAGCCATTTTTTATGACCAGTGGTAAGTGAAACCATGCTTGGGGTTTTACTCCTGCCCATTCACCAGACCCACACAAGTTTATAAGAGGGCCCTCAGTGCTCTTTTGAAAGCAGAGATGGGCATCACAGGGTCTTAACCCAGATTTTGCTATGGGGTCCAACGCTACACAACCCCAACTAATCATGCCGGACTGTTGGCTGCTATTGTTTTCAATACTTAATTTGTATTACAAATGTTATACTGGATAGAATGTGAAGGCATAGCACATCCTATGTTAAAACATTACCGGAGATATACTGTACCTGTACGTTTGCTCAGTTACCATAACAGAGATAAATCTTAGTTTAGCGCATAAAAGATAAAATCTCAGATAATCTCTCACTTAGTTATTGCATCCAATTGCTTTTTAAAAGGAGCAATTTTTTTAAATAATAATTCCTCTTTATCAGACATGAACTAACAAAAATAACGGTTTGATAAATAGGATTGTTTTGAGAGGCAGAAATTACAGGTGATTAGTATGCTAAGTGTGGAAAGCAGGCTGAATATATCATTTTCACTTGTCAATGCCTCAGCGCAGCAGGGGAAAGATGTCTAGCTTAATTTACCTCTGCATCCTTTTTAGCAAGATGTTCATCCACTTTTGAACTTTCATCACGTCTGGCCTGCAGGAAAAAAAGAAAAGAGAATCAATTTTTATAGATTAAGTATATGGAGATTGATTGTGTTTTTGTAAGCAATGCTAAAGGCCGCTCAATCCACCTACCGTGGCAAATTCAGCACATTTACTGTGTTTTGAAAATTCACACCAATTATTATAGCATTTTGGTCCCCATTAAAACATATTCTACACATAAATGCAGGTCCAAATTTCTAAAGGAGACCAAAAAAAGAAATGCATAAAAAAAGAAAAAAAAAAAAAAAGATTGCAGAGGGTGAATGGAAAAGGCGCAGTTACCCCAGTTACACATTTGTTTTCCTCCAAATAAAATTAAGTCGCCTCACCACCTCCCAAAATAAAAAATAAAATTATATATACAGTGGGGCAAAAATAGGATTTTGGTACTTACCAAATAAATCCTTTTCTTTGAATCCACAGGGGGCACTGGAGTACTCTTGGGATATGGACGGGGTGTTAGCAGGATAGGCACATTTAAATATTTAAATTAGTAACTCTCCTCCCTCCTCCATACTCCCATAGTACCTCAGTGTTTTTTATGGAGCCAAGGAGCGATAGAGAAGATGAACAATGGAGAATTACATAAAACATTATAACAACGGACAACAATGAAGTTGACACATAACGTAACTGACAACTAACAGTTTGCACAACAATAGATATCACCTGAACATTTGAACAAGTCGGTGAGAATGTGTTACCATAAGATCCACTGAACTTACCACAAGACAAGTAAAACTGCTCTGGGTGGGCGTCCAATGCCCCCTGTGGATTCAAAGAAAAGGATTTATCTGGTAAGTACCAAAATCCTATTTTCTTTTTCATCCACTAGGGGTCACTGGAGTACTCTTGGGACGTACCAAAGTTTCCCCCTTCAGTGTAGATAAATGTAGTCCTCCAAAAACAGCAAAAGACGGAATAACTTGAAAGATGATGTCAGAAACTTCAGAGCTTCACACCAACCTTCACGCCAAATTCTGTTATAATGAGCTGCCGTAACTGGCTTCCGAGCACGTAACATGGTTAGTATAACAGATTCCGGAATGCCCTCTCTTCTTAAGAGGGCGATTTCAACAGCCACCCCGTCAAACGCAGCCGCGCTAAATCGGGGTAAAGGAACGGACCCTGTTTTAACAGGTCCGGACGTAGCGGGAGCAGCCACGGATCGTCTGCGAGTAGCCAGCGGAGATCCGAGAACCATGCTCTCCGCGGCGAATGAGGCGCCACTAGTATGACTGTGGCGGACTCTCGTTTGATCCGCTTTAGCAACAGAGGAAGCAGCGGAAACGGTGGAAACAAATACATGAGGCTGTACGGCCACACGATCGTGAGAGCATCCACTGCCACTGCCTTTGGATCTCGTGTTCTGGACACATACTGGGGTGTTTGATGATTTTGGCGAGATGCCATCAGGTTCACCTGTGGGTAACCCCACCTCTGAACCAACATATGAAACACTTCTGGATTTAATGCCCATTCTCCTGGATGAAAATCCCGACGGCTGAGATAATCCGCCTCCCAGTTGTCCACTCCCGGAATGAACACTGCCGACAATATCACCTGGTGATGCTCGGCCCAACTGAGGATTCGAGCCACTTCCCGCATGGTCATGCGGCTTCTTGTTCCTCCTTGTTTGTTGATGTACGCGACTGCCGTCGCGTTGTCTGACTGCACCTGGACAGTCTGAGACCGGAGCATGTGCACTGCTTGTCGCAGCGCGTTGTAAATTGCCCTGAGTTCCAGGACATTTATAGACAGCAATCTTTCATGATCTGACCAGAGACCCTGAAGCTGACAATTTTGGATCACAGCTCCCCAACCTCTGAAACTCGTGTCCGTCGTTAGAATTATCCAATTCCAGACGCAGAACCTTTTCCCTGCAGTGAGATTGTGTACTTGGAGCCACCAGAGTAGTGATACTCTGGTCCGTGGAGACAACCGCACCATCTGGTGAATCTGCAGATGCGAGCCTGACCACTGTGCGAGAACATCCAGTTGAAAAGGACGCGAGTGAAATCTTCCGAACTGGAGTGCTACGAAGGCCGCCACCATCTTTACTAACAGTTGAATGCACAAGTGTATCGAGACTGTTCGTGGCTTGAGCACTAACTGTACCAGATGACGAATACTCTGTACCTTCTGTTCTGGCAGGTAAATTCTTTGAGTCACGGTATCGAATCATTCCTAGGAATTGAAGTCGTTGAGATGGAATCAGATTCGATTTCTTGAAGTTGACAATCCAACCGTGCTAAACTAGCACATTGTACATCAGCAATGCATGTTGGAGGAGTATCTTTTGAGACGGAGCTTTGATGAGCAGATCGTCCAAGTACGGAACTATTATCACTCCCAGGGATCTGAGATGAGCTATCATCACAGACATCACTTTGGTGAATACCCGAGGCGCTGACGAGAGGCCAAACAGTAGAGCCTTAAATTGATAATGGTTTTGCTGTACCGCAAACCTTAAGTACCTCTGATGCGGTGGCCAAATTGGAATGTGTAAGTACGCATCCTTGAGATCCAGTGCAATCATGAATTCCTGTGGCTCTAAACCTGCAATTACTGACCACAGGGATTCCATCTTGAATCTGTAGTAAGTGACGTACTGATTGAGGCCCTTTAGGTTCAATATTTGTCTGACGGAATAATAACCTTGACCTTGTTGGTGAACTTGGACCAGAATCAAAACTGCTGAATCTAGCAGAGACTGAATCGCGATCTGCAGAACTGCCTTCTTGTCTTCTGACACAGGCAGTACTGTCTTGAAAAAGCGCATTGGTGGGAGACAAATCGAACTCTATTTTGTAACCTTTTAACACTAAATTGCGGATCCACCCATCTGTGGAGGTCTGGAACCACGCCAAATGGAACGTCTGAAGGCGTGCCCCCACCACTGAAGATCCGAGATGGGCTGGGAGCCTGCCATGCCACTGGCTTGTCGGTGGTCTTGGCGTCCTGACGGGTGGTGGTTTGTTGAAAACCACGTCCTCTACCACGTCTACCATGTGTGGTTGTTCCTCTAAAATGGCCTTGAAAGGGCTGAGGTCTAAAGGATTTGAACGCTGGTCCAGAGTATTTCCGTCTAGGTACCTGTGCAGGCAATGGTAAGAAAATAGACTTTCCCCCCGTGGCCTCAGCAATCGATTTGTCCAATTCAGGACCAAACAACTTCTCGCCAACGTAAGGCAACGCTTCTATTCCTCATTTGGCCTCTGCCTCCACCTGCCAAGAACGCAGCCAGAGTGCTCTGCGTGCCGTAACTAGTGACGCTGAAAGGCGAGAACTGACCTGGCAGACGTCCATAGAAGCTGTACATAGATACTCAGCAGCTTCACAGATGTGATCAGCGAGAAGTATAAGGTGGTCGTCTTGTAGGGCCGACCTGAGCTGTGTTATCCATATAATCACAGCCTTATTTACCCAAATTCCAACCAAACCAGGTCTAAGCAGTACCCCTGCTGCTGTATACATTGATTTTAGCATAGCTTCTAGTTTACGCTTTGACGGGTCTTTAAGCGTAGTAGCAGTTGGTACTGGAATGGTTAACTTTTTAGAAAGTTTTGACACCAACGAATCCATCATTGGAGGATTTTCCCATTTAGAGGTCACCGACTCTCGAAACGGGTAACTAGACAGAAACTGGCGAGGTATAGAAAACCTTTTATCCGGATTCTTCCATGCCTCTATTAACTGCTTATTTAGAGTTTCTGAAAAAGGAACACACACCGGAGATCTCCGTCGTTTAGCAAATATCACCTCATCATTTGAGAGAGGTTCTTCAGTCTCTGTAAAATTCAGAGACTGACATACCGCCCTGATGAGATTATCAATGCCCGGGCTGTCAATATCCTCACTATCTGACTGCTGGTCCAATTCACCTTCCTCATATTCATCTTGTGCAGTGAGGTCTGGCATTGAATAGTCAGGATACAACATAGCAGAAACTGGAACATTATAAGACAAATGATAACTATCTTTGTGACCCGAACTAGACTTGGACCTTTGCAAGGACTGAGACAGCTCCCGAGACCCTTCTGGTATCTCTGGCAGTCTCACCCGAGCCTCAGATCTTGCCATTTCCCGCTCTTGTCGAGCGGCGGCCAATTCCGATTGTAACCCAGCCATTACATCCGCTAGTATTGCCCATTGAGGATCAGGAGATGAAATCGGAGAAGAAATCTTATTTGTAGCCGTATTTACAAAACATACTGTGCATGTGGTAGAACCATCAGGTAACGCACTCTGACAGACATTGCAGTTAAGCTGCTTTTTTTATTTTGCTGGTGCCTTACTCACAAACAAATATACAAAGACAGACAAGTCCCACGACTCAGTAAATGTTACTAAGGTGTGTATATGGCCGAAGTGCAGTGCACGTGGCCAGACTATATGAAACCTGATCTGTCCAAATTCCTAGTAACACCCTTGCTCCATCCGGTGGCGGAGTGTTGTAGGACAGCAACTTCCTGTAAGAAGAAGCAGGAAGTATGGTTAAAATGGCCTCCAGCCATGTGCTTACAGTCTATGTATGACATAGCAACATTCCAGGTTATAAATACTTGCCCCCTGTACATTTATAACCCTTAAAACCATTAATATAGGCTTAACAGCCTATTACATGTAAAACAATGCAGCCTTTTTATTAATATAGGCTTAACAGCCTGTTAAAATCATGCAGCCTGTATAGTGTTGCTGCTTGGGCATTATCTCTCCCCCACCCCTCCCGCAGCTGCGATGCCTTTAATGGGGACAGACCGCAGCAGCCGCGAGCGCTGGCCGCGGTCTGAGTGAGGGATGAGCCGGCAGTCTCCCCCCCTCTGCCCCCACCTCCACCGCGTGAGCTACCTTAGTCAGCGCTATGCCGGGGCTCTGGCAGCAGGCGCCGGGAGCTGGGGAGCGGCAGCGGCGGGCAGTGTGCATCAGCGGCCGGGCGGCGGGCAGTGCGGGAGCCGGAAGGTGCACAGGTTCTGGGGATTCTAGCAGTCCCCACACACGGCGCTGACTGCCCCGATCCCCCAGTAATGCTATAAATACCTGAGGTGATGTTGTGCTACGACGGGGCTTCTTCACACAAACTCCGTCCAGCTCCTTCCTGCAGCCTCAGACTCGGAAATACTGAGCTGCCTGTGGTCTATGGCAGTGCTCCTCTCTGAGCGCCGACAAGCCAAGAGCTGCATGCAGCAGCTTCTACAATCCCGGACCCAAGCTTTTTTCTAAGCTGGGAAGGGATTGAGTAAGAAGTAATGAAAAATAAAAGTAAAAAATAGAAAATATGTGGAGCAACTCCACATGTGCTTCTATCCTGCTGAAGCACAGAAAAAACACTGAGGTACTATGGGAGTATGGAGGAGGGAGGAGAGTTACTAATTTAAATATTTAAATTGTGCCTATGCTGCTAACAAGAGTAGTCCAGTGACCCCTAGTGGATGAAAAAGAAAAAGTATTTGGGCAGCCACCGATTGTGCAAGTTTACCCACTTAAAAAGATAAGAGAGAGGTCTGTAATTTCCATCATAGGTACACTTCAACTGTGAGACAGAATCTGAAAAAAATAAACAGGAAATCACATTGTATGATTTTTAAACAATTTATTTGTATATTCTTGTGGAAAATAAATATTTGGACAATCAAAAAGTTTAACTCAATACTTTGTAATATAACCTCGGTTGGCAATTAGAGAGGTCAAACGTTTCCTGTAGTTCTTGACCAGATTTGCACACACACTGTAGCAGCTATTTTGGCCCACTCTTCCATGCAGCTCTTCTCTAGATCTGCCATGTTTTGGGGCTGTCGCCGGGCAACACGGTTTCGACTCCCTCCACAGATTTTCTATTTGGTTGAGGTCTGGAGACTGGCTAGGCCACTCCAGGACCTTGAAATGCTTCTTACGGAACCACTCCTCAGTTGCCCGGGCGGTGTGTTTGGGGTCATTGTCATGCTGGAAGACCCAGCCACGTTCCATCTTCAATGCTCTAACTGAGGGAAGGAGGTTTTTGCCCAAAAATCTCACGATACATGGCCCCATTCATCCTCTCCTTAATACGGATCAGTCGTCCTGTCCCCTTTGCAGAAAAGCAGCCCAAAGCATAAGGTATCCACCCCCATGCTTCACAGTTGGTATGGTGTTCTTGGGATGCCATTCATCATTCTTCTCCCTCCAAACACGGCGAGTGGAGTTTATACCAAGAAGTTCGATTTTGCTCTCATCTGACCACATTACATTCTCCCAATCCTCCTCTGGGTCATCCAGATGGTCACTGGCAAACTTTAGACGGGCCTGGACATGTGTTAGCTTAAGCAGGGGGACCTTTCAGGCGCTGCAGGATTTCAATCCATGACAACGTAGTGTTACTAATGGTAACCTTTATGACTGTGGTCCCAGCTCTCTTGAGGTCATTGACCAGGTCCCCCCGTGTAGTTCTGGGCTGATTCCTCACCATTCTCAAGATCATTGATACCCCACGAGGTGAGATGTTGCATGGAGCCCCAGGTCGAGGGAGATTGTCAGTGATCTTGTATTTGTTCCATTTTTTAATAATTGCAGCAACAGTTGATCTCTTCTCACCAAGCTGCTTGCCTATTGTCGAGTTGCTCATCCCAGCCTTGTGCAGCTCTACAATTTTGTCCCTGGTGTCCTTAGACAGCTGTCTGGTCTTGGCCATGGTGGAGAGGTAGCAGTCTGACTGTTTGAGGGTGTGAAGAGGTGTCTTTTGTACAGATAACCAGTTCAAACAGGTGCCATTAATACAGGTAATGAGTGGAGGATAGAAGAGCTTCTTAAAGAAGTAACAGGTCTGTGAGAGCCAGAAATCTTGCTGCTTGGTAGGTGTCCAAATATTTATTTTCCACCAGGATATACAAGTAAATTGTTTAAAAATCATAGTGTGATTTCCTGTTTTTTCAGATTCTGTCTCTCACAGTTGAAGTGTACCTATGATGGAAATTACAGACCTCTGTCATCTTTTTAAGTGGGTCAACTTGCACAATCGGTGGCTGTCCAAATACTTGCCCTACTGTGTGTGTGTTGGTATGTGTGTGTATATATATATATATATATATATATATATATATATATATATATATATATATATATATATATTCCTCAATACAGTCCAGCATACGGCACTCCCCTCCCCACCTGGGTACTGGCTCTGGTGCCCTCCTTAAGGGTATGTAGTATCCCAATATATCCACGGAGAAAGGCTGCACTCAAAAACTTTAAAGGTAGGTGAATCAAACCAGCATGTGGTTTAATAACCTTTCAACGCTTCGGGGGACGCACCCCCTTCTTCCGAAACGTTGAAAGTTTATTAACAAATGCTGGTTTGATTCACCTACCTTTACAGTCGGAGTGCTGCCTTGATGGATGGATAGATAGATAGATATAATAAAGAGCACCACCTATCAATAATGCTTTTTTAATTCAATCTCATCTTTCACAAATTGGAGCAACCAGCGTGAGTCAATTGCAAATGCTGTACTACATGTATGTATGCTGTAAAGAAAATGACATACAATGAAATACAATACTGTTCCTACTCATCTAGCCCCTCAACACACATTGCTGGGATAACTAGTTTGTAAAATGTGGTCCCCTTCTGGACAGTAACACTCATGAGCTACCCCAGTTGGATGCAAATACAGAGCTCTTCCCCCTTACACCATTATCTGAATCAGGTACAATGTAATGTTACATTGTAGTAGAACTGAATCCACACAGTCCTCTCTTATAGTAATCCGTTACACTTCACTATTCAAGATAATAGAGAGCCCCCAAATGGTAGCTCAGAGCTCTTGGGGGCTTCTGGTGAAGGCAAAGAACACCAGAGTTTGGTTCCCTCTATTACCTAGAACAAACTGGGGGTGCCAGCTCATAGCGAGAAAAGAAAAAAAAAAAAAAAAATTTTGGACATTCTAAAAAAGAAAATAAATCCATAATATATACTGCAAAAGCCTATGTTTCTGAATGCAGTCATTCACCAAAACCATCCACAGGACATAGCTCATCTCTAAAATTCCGCTATCCTCCCAGATTAAGCTTTAAACAGCATCAAATACACAGTTGTGGATGGTTTGAGTGAATAAGGAAATAATTACTGGCCACACAGCTAATATTCTGCGCTGAACAGAGGGTTATACTGGCAGATAGCTGTTGTACAATCCAATTGCCATCTAAAATTTAAAAAAAATATCAGTGTATAAAATAGACAACAAACACCAGTGTTAATTAAAGTCTTACATTAGCCAAGAACAGCAACGCTTTCCTAAAGTCACCTGAGGTCTCTGAACTGATGTTATCACCCAGACTTTTCCCATACACTAGAAGAGAAAACATATTGATAGTTACTTATGAAACATGTACTAAAGTTCTGGTGGTTTCTGCAGCCTAAGGAGCACTCATTTACATCATCTAAACTAGTACACGGGTAGAAGGCAGTGGCGTAAGTTCGCCCCAGTTGCCCGGAGGCATGATAAATGTTGGTGTCCCACCTACATACACACCCCCCCCCCCCCCCCCCAATATGTAGCTATCCGGCACTCAGGGTGAACAGTAGCAGTGTGCTCAAGTGACTTTACCAATAGTAATATAGATACACAGGCAAAGTGGACGGCACTTCAAGTCAGTCATCACAATAACAGACACCAGCATACCTTTATAGTAAATCTACAGTACTCCCTCACCCACCAGTGGGTCCCAGTGGAGATGCTTTGGCGCAGTGGTGTGCAGAATATATATATATATATATATATATATATATATATATATTACATACATACATACATACACACACACACCCACAGGTTGAGTATCCCTTATCCAAAATGCTTGGGACCGGAGGTATTTTGGATATCGGATTTTTCCGTATTTTGGAATAATTGCATACCATAATGAGATATCATGGTGATGGGACCTAAGTCTAAGCACAGAATGCATTTATGTTTCATATACACCTTATACATACAGCCTGAAGTCAATTTTAACCAATATGTGTAATAACTTTGTGCATTAAACAAAGTGTGTCTACATTCACACAATTTATTTATGTTTCATATACACACAGCCTGAAGGTCATTTAATACAATATTTTTAATAACTGTGTATTAAGCAAAGTTTTTGTACATTGAGCCATAAAAAAAAACAAAGGTTTCACTATTTCACTCTCACTCAAAAAAGTCTGTATTTCGGAATATTTGGATATGGGATACTCAACCTGTGTGTGTATGTATATATATATATATATATATATATATATATATATATATATATATATATATATATATATATATATATATATATATATATATATATATATATATATATATAAAAAAAACACACAAACGCTTCTTTCACTTAAACACACACACCCACCTCTTTGACACACGCACCTCACTTACACACTCACACCTCACTTAAAAACATGCACACACAAAACACAGTGCTGCCAACATCTATTAAAGACCCCCCACTGCTGGATTTCCCACTAGGCACGTGCCTATGGGCGGCGGTACAGCATTCCCCCCACCTCTTCCCAAACCAAAGGAGCAGCACAGCAGTCCTTCCCCCTTCTTGTGGCGGTTTTAGGTGCGGCGGGGCTAGCAGGGCAGGCTGCGCCATCAGCACCCGTCTGATGACCAGAGTCACCCTGCCAGCCTCCCGCTGCCCACATCCCTTCCCACTGTCCGCCCGCTTCCCGCATTCTGTCCGCATCCCTTCCCCCTGTCTGACAGCACCCACCCATCAGCTCCCGCTGTCCACATCCATCCCCCATCTGCCCGCTACTCACTTGATGCTGGGGAGGAAGAGCCAGGAGCTGAGGGCAGGAGCCAGCCTGGATGGTGGCGAGTGGTACACACTCATTCACGGTCTCTCTCTCTCTTTCTCACCTGGAGCAATGTGTATAATTAGCTACCTACTGCAATATGCATAATGGGCTACCTGGAACAATGTGTATAACGGACCCAACTTGGCGCAGTGTGTATAAGGGGGGGGTGGATGTTCAGCGGCCAATATAGTTGTGCTTGTGTGTGTGGGGGTGGGCGGCCAATATCAGGGCCCCTAAATACTTTGCCTGTGTATCTATATTACTACTGGTAGAGGGCCCCATATCCTTTACAGACTGGTTACATTTACAAATAATAATACAATCCACATCCTTGGTATAGGGGGCACAAATATAAAAACAACCTCTAACAATTAAACACAAATATACACAACCTCTAACAATTATTACGACAGGTACTATACAACAGAGATCTAAAATAAACACAATCTAGTGATAAAAGATATACACTGATATGGCCAAATTGTTATGACTACCAGGTTAAATTATATTTTTGGTACTTGCCTGCAAAAAAAATGTTGTGACATGGCTTTATTACCTCATTTCATTGGCAACTATTAAAAGACCTTTCACTTTTTTGATCATGTTGTTTTGTCCAATGTTTAGATAGATATATAACCTTACCTGTTGCTCATAACTACTTATTAAAATTTATACGCTGAAGCGTGTCTCTGTTTCATTTATTCAAGCCGAGTGCGCACCTTCTCTGTCTCTCTCTCTCTCTATATATCTATATCTATCTATCTTTTTTTTTTTTTTTTATATATACTTTGTATTTATCCAATGTATTAATTTGTAGCTTTAGGGTATATTATTTAGCAGATTCTTTAGCAACTTTGATGAGTCATACCACCGTCATATTTATTTAGAAATAGACATGTGTTGCTTAGCAACTCTTGCAACTGAATTTAAACTGTAAGCTGTGATATCATTGTGAACCTAATTTTATGAATATTTTACATGGCTGCTCATATATTATCTGCCTTTATCAATTGGGCATTGCCTATTTTACCCGATGCAATTTCAGCCGGTAAAAATTACCGGATATCGCGATTAATGACTGATGGTCATTATCGCAGGATCCAATTAGAGGCCGTTTTTATTGTAGAAAATTAGACCTGCGATCACACAAACACACATGGTATTGGGGATAAGTCCCAGATCCAATGTGTTATCATGGCTCTGGTGGCTGCCTGAGGCACCGGAAGCATAATCCCCAGGATAGCTCCCGGCGAGCCTATTAGCAGCGGTAAAGTACCGCCCATTATCTGTTTTGGTTATTACTTCACTTGTTTTGTTTTTGTTGATATCAACTGATGTCGCAACGTCACTTCCGGTATGGTGGAATATAGATTAATTATCCTTGGTTGGGGGATGTTTACACCATAACGAGGACCCAGAACCCAAAGAAACATTATATCACATAAAGCAGCGCTTTTTATAATGCTTCTATGGGTTCTGGGTCCTCGTTATGGTGTATATAAACTCTGGTGTGATTCAATGTCTGATTCAATTGTGAATGTTGAATATTCAATTGCTGTTGTGTAGGTCCTGACTGTAATGGGCCCTACACACTGGGCGATAATACTTAACGATATGAACAATCTCATTAATTAATGAACAAGATACCGTTCACATCTTTCAGTGTGGAGGCACCAGCGATGAACGATGCGCGGCAATGCGCTCGTTCATCGCTGGTGCCCCGTCGTTCATCCATATTTGCCTGCACTGCTATGGAGCCAGGTGACAGGGAGAGTGAAGAGTCTTCAATCCCCCCGTCGCCGGGTCGGCCGTATCCACCGTCGGGGCAGCTCAGCGGAGGATCGCAAAGTGTGTAGGGCCCTTAAGTATTATCGTTGCTTTGTATGTAACCGTAACAAAAAGGGTCTTGATTATTTGCAATATGTATAAATTTGGTATAAACCTTTTGATATTTATGTTCCAGCTGTATTAGCTGTGTGTATTAGCTATGTGAAACAGTCGCTGGTGTATTTTTGTTAGTTTTTACTTAATGATGTTTTAATGTTTATTGCAGCCTTACCAACGGGAGCGGTGTGATGACATGATCTGTGGGCGTCATCCACGGGACCCGGCGGTCAACGGCACATGTGGATTGATGGTTATAAGGTCAGTGCAAACTGTGTTTGTAGTATCCTAACAACAAGGTGAATAAAAGCCCCGAAACATTGAAAGAAGCTGCTGTGATGCGATTTATTTAAATCCTGTGAGCCACCTGTATATCTGATTGAGAGATAGATAAATATATATTTATCTTGCAGTTTATACTGCGCTGCACAGAAAATAGGATTTTAATTACCTGAAACGGTAAATCCTTTTCTCGTAGTCCGTAGAGGATGCTGGGGGTCCATATTACTACCATGGGGTATAGACGGGTCCACCAGGAGCCATTGGCACTTTAAGAGTTTAATAGTGTGGGCTGGCTCCTCCCCCTATGCCCCTCCTACCAGACTCAGTCTAGAAAACTGTGCCCGAGGAGACAAAATACTTTGAGAGAAGGAAATACACAGATAGTGGCGAGATTCATACCAGCTCACACACCAGACAAACCCGGCTAACAAGCCGGAAAAACACAGCAACAGCTGAAACAGTACTAAACAGTAAACAATGCAGAACTTACCTAAGAACCAGGTAGAGCTGAACTAAAAAACCAAAGCAGGAAAACGAAGCGCTGGGCGGGTGTCCAGCATCCTCTACGGACTACGAGAAAAGGATTTACCGTTTCAGGTAATTAAAATCCTATTTTCTCTTACGTCCTAGAGGATGCTGGGGTCCATATTAGTACCATGGGGATGTACCAAAGCTCCCAGAACGGGAGGGAGAGCGCGGAGGCTCCTGCAAGACCACTTGACCAAACTTGAGGTCATCAGAGGCCAAAGTGTTGAACTTGTAAAACCTGGCAAATGTGTACGAACCAGACCAAGTCGCAGCTCGGCAAAGCTGTAGTGCCGAGACACCCCGGGCAGCCGCCCAGGAAGAACCCACTTTACGAGTAGAGTGGGCCTTAACCGATTTCGGACATGGCAATCCTGCTGTAGAATAGGCATCCTGGATAGTGAACCTGATCCAGCGTGAAATCGACTGCTGCGAAGCAGGACACCCAATGTTCTTGGGATCATAGAGGACCAACAGAGAGTCAGTTTTCCTATGACGAGCTGTCCTCTGCACATAGATCTTCAAAGCCCTCACAACATCCAAGGCCTTTGAAGCAATTGAGGAGTCAATAGCCACTGGCACCACAATAGGCTGGTTGATATGAAAAGCCGATGCAACCTTAGGCAGGAACTGCGGACGAGTCCTAAGTTCCGCCCTGTCTTCATGAAAGATCAGATAAGGGCTTTTACAAGATAAAGCCCCCAATTCCGACACGCATCGAGCAGAAGCCAAGCCCAACAAAGTGAGCGACTTCCACGTGAGAAACTTGATGTCAGCCTCCAGTAGAGGCTCAAACCAAGCTGATTGTAGGAACTGCAAAACCACATCTAGAACCCAGGGTGCTGTTGGCGCCACAAAAGGAGGTTGGATGTGCAGAACCCCTTTCAAAAAAGGTCTGAACCTCAGGAAGGACAGCCAATTGCTTTTGAAAGAAGATGGACAAGGCAGAGATTTGGACCTTGATGGAGCTCAATCTCAGGCCCATATCCACTCCTGCTTGCAGGAAAAGGAGAAAACGTCCGAGTTGAAAATCCACCGCAGGGAATTTTCTGGATTCACACCAGGAAACATTTTTTCCAAATACGGTGGTAATGTTTAGACGTTACCCCCTTCCTAGCCTGAATCAGGGTAGGAATAACCTCGCTCGGGATACCTTTCCGAGCTAAGATCTGGCGTTCAACCACCAAGCCGTCAAACGTAGCCGTGGTAAGTCTTGATAGGCGAACGGCCCCTGCAGCAGCAGATCCTCCCGAAGAGGTAAGGGCCTTGGACCTTCCAGAAGATGATCCAGCAGATCCGCATACCAAGCCCTTCGCGGCCAGTCCGGAGCAATGAGGATTGCCAGAACCCCTGTTCTTCTTACCAGCTGAAGAACCCTTGGGATCAGAGGAAGTAGAGGGAACATATACACTGACGGGAACACCCACGGTGTTGCCAGTGCGTCCACCGCCACTGCCTGAGGGTCTCTCGACCTGGAACAGTACCTCCCCAGCTTCGTGTTGAGGCGGGAGGCCATCATGTCTATGTGAGGAACCCCCCACCAAGCGGTTACTTCCTCGAACACCTTCGGATGGAGGCCCCACTCCCCTGGTCGGAGATCGTGTCTGCTGTAGAAGTCTGCTTCCCAGTTGTTTACTCCCGGAATGAAGATTGCTGACATCGCTACAGCGTGCCTTTCCGCCCAGAGAAGGATTTTTGACACCTCTGACATTGCAGCCCTGCTCTTCGTTCCGCCTTGTCGGTTTATGTAGGCCACAGTGGTCACGTTGTCCGACTGTACCTGAACAGCCCGATCTTGTAGCAAGATGTGTTGTACAGGAGGGCGTTGTACACGGCCCTTAGCTCCAGGATGTTTATCGGGAGAAGGGATTCTTGAAACGACCACTTTCCTTGAAAGGTTTCCCCCAGAGCAACTGTTCCCCAACCTCTTACACTTGCATCTGTGGTTAAGAGGATCCAGTTCTGAATTCCGAACCTTTGGCCTTCCAGTAAGTGTGGAAGTTGTAGCCACCAGAGGAGTGAAATCCTGGCTTTCGGAGACAGGCGTATCCTCTTGTGCATATGTAGGTGAGAGCCCAACCACTGGTCCAAGAGGTCCAGTTGAAATGGACGAGCGTGAAACCTGCCGTACTGCAGAGCCTCATAGGCGGCAACCATCTTCCCCAGAAGGCGGATGCATTGATCAACAGACACCCAGGTAGGCCGTAAGACCTCCCGGACCACTGTTTGAATCACCAATGCCTTCTCCACCGGGAGAAACACCCTCTGCACCTCCGTGTCGAGGATCATTCCCAGGAAAGACCGCCTCCGCATAGGCTCCAGATGAGACTTTGGAAGGTTCAGGATCCAACCGTGCTTCCTGAGCAGCTGTGTTATGAGCGCGATGGATCGTAATAACCTCTCCCTGGACAACACCTTGATCAGGAGATCGTCCAGATAAGGAATTATGTTCACCCCCTGCTTGTGGAGAATAACCATCATCTCCTTCATAACCTTGGTGAAAATCCTCGGTGCTGTGGAGAAGCCAAACGGCAGCGCCTGGAACTGATAGTGGTCATCCAACAGCGCAAACCAGAGGTATGCCTGATGCGGTGACCAAATGGGGATGTGGAGGTAAGCATCCTTGATGTCCAGAGACACCAGGAACTCCCCCTCCGTTAGCCCTGAGATGACAGCTCTCAGAGATTCCATCTTGAATTTGAACTCCCTGAGATAAGGGTTCAAAGACTTTCAAAGTTCAGAATAGGCCGTACCGAATCATCCGGTTTCGGTACCATGAAAAGGTTTGAATAATAACCCTTGTTCCACTGTTGAGGCGGAACGACGACTTCCGACACCACCAATTTTCTGATGGCCCCCAGAAGAATCGCTTTGTCCACCAGCAGAGCTGGTAAGCCTGACTTGAAGGAACGGTGAGGCGGGGGATCTTGAAACTCTAGTCTGTACCCCCTGGACACTATATCCAGGACCCAGGGGTCCAGAACAGACGACATCCAGACGTGGCTGAACTGTCGGAGTCTCGCCTCCACCTGACCGTCCTCCAGGCCCAGCCGTCCACAGTCATGCAAAGGGCTTAGTGGCATCAGAAGCGGGCGCAGGTTTCTTTCCTTTTGCAAGACCACCTCTGAAGAAGGTGTTCGAAGGCTTGTTTTTTCTTTGCCTCGTGGGCCGAAAGGACTGTGACGCAGCTGGTGTAAAAGGCTTCTTCGTAGCCGGTGCAGCTGAGGGGAGAAAAGTAGACTTACCCGCGGTAGCCGTGGCAATCCACGCATCCAGCACCTCCCCAAAGAGAGCCTGACCCGTGTAGGGTACGCCCTCCAAGCTCTTCCTGGATTCCGTATCCGCAGACCATTGGCGCAGCCAGAGACCCCTGCGAGCCGAGACTGACATGGAGGAGCTCTCCGCAGCCATGGAGCCCAGGTCCTTCATGGAATCCACTAGGAACCCTGCAGAATCCTGAATATGGCATAAAAACATATCAACGTCATCTTTATCCAGCGTAGCCGATTCTTCCTGCATAGTGATAGACCACCTGGCAATAGCTTTTGCAATGCAGGCACAGGCTATAGTAGGCCTTAATATAGCCCCAGAAGCCGTGTACATGGATTTTAACGTAGCATCCACCTTGCGATCCACCAGGTCTTTCAACGCAGTAGATCCTGGTACCGGCAGCACCACCTGTTTGGACAGCCTAGATACAGAGGCATCGACCAACGGCGGGGACTCCCATTTCTTCCTATCTTCCCCTGGGAAGGGAAAAGCAACCAAAACCCTCTTAGGGATAAGAGAAATTTATTTTCCGGAGTTTCCCAGGCCTTTTCAAAGATCGCGTTTAATTCTTTGGATGCTGGGAAGGTGAGGTGGGGCTTCTTGTTTTCTGTAAAGAAGGCCTCCTCCACCTGATCCGGAGCGGTGTCCGAAATGTGCAAAACATCTCTAACAGCTGCAATCATCAACTGTACCCCCTTGGCAAGTGATGCCGTTCCCTTCAACACATCCCCGTCAAGGTCTGCAGTGTCAGAGTCGGTGTCAGTGTCATCCTGCACCATTGCAAGTGCACGTTTCTGAGAATGAATCGCAGGGGACCCCAAAGAGGCAGTATCAGTCCAAACAACCATAGAGGACTGGAGGACCTGAGTGGCGTGCTCAGTCCTAGCAACTCTATCAGAAATCTGGGAAATAGTCCCCCTCAGAGAGACTAACCATTCTGGCTCTCTAGCAGGGATCTGCGCTAAAACTGTGCAATCCTGATTACATGGAATGGAGTCCTCCTGTGAGGATAAATCCTCTGCAGCATATGATACATTGTCCCTTGACATGTTACCACACACACGGTATTATGAAGGCAGAGTTTCCCCCCAAAGAATGACAGAGACACAGAGATTGGAGCCAACCCACACACAGTGCTATTAAAGGTATAGGGAGTCCCTAACCAGCGCTGACTGTGTCCCTTAATAGGCGACAGTCTGTATACAGCTCCCCCCCACCCCTTCTACAACCCCCTTGGTACCGTACAGATAGCTGGAGATTGCGCTGGAGGGACCTTGGTCCACTTGGTAGTGACAGCAGGCAGGAAAAATGGCGCTGAACGCTGCTGGGTCCGCTGAGAAGCTCCGCCCCCTTCAATGGCGCCGGCTTCCTGCTCTGTAAAGAGATTATACTGGCCTGGAGGAACAGTGGCTGACCCGAATCCGCAGACCCAGTCAGGAGATGACCAGTGTGGGGTCTAGAGCAGTCCCAGGACACTCCCCTCAGCGCCACACCAAGGTACACTGAGCCGCCCCGGAGCGCGGTCAAGGCCGCGCTCCCGCCCTAATAGCTGCCCTCTTCACACTGTCCCCCCGCTTGCAAGGGGGGGATAGTGACTAACTCGCCATGTTCAGCATCTTGGAGGTGGCGGTCGGCTGCTGGGGTGAGCGTTCCCCTGTGGCGGGGCGCGATCGGGCCCCCCGGAGCCAACGTCCAGTCAGCGGGAGCAGTGGCTCGGGACCCCGCAGGGCGGACACTGCCCCCCACACTCCCACGCTGCAGGAAGGCTGTTGCCAACAGCCTCCCTGTATAACAAAATCCTGAGAGAAAGAAATAAAACTCTTACCAAGAGAACTCAGTAGAGCTCCCCTAGCTGTGACCGGCTCCTCCGGGCACATTTTCTAAACTGAGTCTGGTAGGAGGGGCATAGACGGAGGAGCTAGCCCACACTATTAAACTCTTAAAGTGCCAATGGCTCCTAGCGGACCAGTCTATATCCCATGGTACTAATATGGACCCCAGCATCCTCTAGGACGTAAGAGAAACTAACTGAAATGTTGACAACCCCACCTTACTGTGGTAAGAGGATTTTTCATATGAGGCAACCTGTATTTAATATGATACTTATCTACCTGTGTAGTAAGCATCCCCCACTTCTTTCATTTGTTTGCTGGTTCTTGACGCTAGAATTTCTATTAAAATATTTTCAGATGTTCCTGTGCCCTTAGGATTGAAAAGAAATCAATGTCAGTGAATGGACATTCCTTGTTATATAAACAATTACATGATGTATACAAACAAGTATGGGGTAATTCCAAGTTGATCGCAGCAGGATTTTTGTTAGCAATTGGGCAAAACCATGTGCACTGCAGGGGAGGCAGATATAACATGTGCAGAGAGAGTTAGATTTGGGTGGGGTGTGTTCAATCTGCAATCTAAATTGCAGTGTAAAAATAAAGCAGCCAGTATTTACCCTGCACAGAAACAAAATAACCCACCTAAATCTAACTCTCTCTGCAAATGTTATATCTGCCCCCCCTGCAGTGCACATTGTTTTTGCCGAACTGCTAAAAAAATTCCTGCTGCGATCAACTTGGAATTACCCCCTATATTCATATATTAACCACTTAACTGACCATTTTTTTCACCAAAAACCGCTCCAAAAAGGGTTGTTTTTTTAATGAGTGAATTAGGTGAAGAACATGAATTTAACCCTATCCAAATAATTTTAGTTTAAAAATATATATATATTTATTTATATTTATTTCTCAAACATCAGAACATCAGTAACATTACTTTTTACCCGCAAGACAGCTGCCAGGTACACAAGCGGGGTCTGGAAGTGGCTCGGGGGGGTGTTTTACACTTTACCAGCGGTTACTATTGTCTGCAGCCGCTAGGTGGGGGGTCCTGCCATGCTGGACCCCCCACCGATCAGCAGTGATTGGCAGCACTGCATCACTGAGGGGAGTGTGCAGGGAGGCAAAGAGACCTTCCAGTCCCTCCGACAGCAGCAGCGGAGGGAAGTTTCCCTTCCCTGCTGCTGCTAACACTCTTTATCTGACTGGTCGCATCCTGTGCGACCATGTCAAATAAAACACTTGCTGGTCTGGTCGCATCTGATGCAGCCATGCCAGGCAAGTGGTTAAATACTGCAAACAATTTAATTATGCATGGAACATATATAGCCATTGTTATGACTTACAGTGGCAAGATAAACTATGTAAACCCCTTGAAATTACCTGAATTTCTGCATAAATTGGTCATAATATGTGATTTGATGTTCATCTTAATCACAGTCTGTTTAAACTCATAACACAATTATACGTGCAGGATGGAAAAAGTATGGATTGAATAACTGGTTGACCCTGCCTTGGCAGCAATAACCTAAAAAAAAGTATTCCTATAGCATCAGATCTGCTCAATGGTCTGGAAGGAATTTGGGCCATTTCTCCTTATAAACTGTGTCAGTTCGCTATAGTCTTGGGATACCTGGTATGAACCGCTAACTTCAGGTCATGCACCAGCCACCTCAGTCAGGATAAGGTCAGGACTCTGACTGGGCCATTTCAGAAGACACATTGGGGTAAATTTACTAAGATAGGAGTTCTATTTAAGATGGGATGTTACCCATAGCAATCAATCAGATTTCAGGTATTATCTTCTAGAAGGTGCTAGATAAATGAGACGTAGAAACTGATTGGTTGCTGTGGGCAACATCCCATCTTAAATAGAACTCCCATCTTTGTAAATTTACCCCATTTTCTTCTGTTGAAACCATTCAGTTGTTGATTTACTCCTGTGTTTTGGGTTGTTGTCCTGCTGAGCTTTAACTGGGGGACTGTTAGCCTTACGTTCTCCTGCAAAATGTCTTGATAAACTTTTATAATTATTTTTCCTTCAATGAGAGCAAGCGGTACAGGCCCTGTAGCAACAAAACAGCCCCAAATAATTAAGCTCCTTCCACTATACGTAAATTACAGTTGGGATGAGGGTTTGATGCTGTTATGCAGTGTCTTTTTTTTTCTCCATGCGTAGTGGGTTATGTCATAGGGTCTGAGTTTTCAGGAGCAGAGGGATTTCTGTGATCTTGGCCGGTTTTGCTGTTTATGTTATTGCAACTTTAAATCTGCAGCAGAGATCGCCAGAGTCGTGTTGCTTCTGAAAACTATGAGCCCCCATAGAAATGTGTGTTCGTTTCAAACAACTCAGATTCGTTTCATCTGTCCACAGAATATTTTACCAGAAATACTGTGGAACATCCAGATGCTCTTTAGCTAACTTCAGACATTCAGCAATATTTTTTGGTACAGTAGTGACTGTCCTTCCAAGTTTTACATATTGTAGCCTCATAAACAAATATGTTTGCAAGATGCTGAGATTTCGGCAAGTCTTTATCTGACACTATAGGATTAATGTTAACCTGTATTCTTGCACTGTGCTCTTGCATTCATCTTGTATTTTGTTTCACCATGGACTGATAAACATCAAGGCTTTTAGAGAAGCTTTTGTAACACTTTCCAGCTTAATTTAATTCAACAATGTTAATCTTAAATCTTCGTAGAGATCATTTGTTCAAGGCATGAGACATATCGGGCATTGGTTCTTGAGAATAGCAAAGTAAACATGTGTGAGTGGTGTTAATAAGGCAGGGCATCTCTAATCTAGTCTCATTCAGGTTAGCTAGATTATTTTTGGAAATAAATGATATGTTTTAGTTATACATTTACATGGGGGGGGGGTATCAAACCTTGGGCAGAGATGAAGTGTTCAGGAATAAACAGGGACGTGCTGTGAGGTAAATGGATCTGGTAGCACTGCCTAGTACTAGAGCCAGATTTACACGCAATAAATGAGCCAAAGGATTCATATGGGCATTATGCTGGGCGCCGGCATAACATACTACACCCTGCTTCACCGGACAGACTTTTTACTAGAGAGTTTTGGCTACAAAAATTATTCGAATAATACAAAGACCATTTTTATAATATATTCTTTGTATTTTTCATATACTTTATATGCTCAAAACTCTGGCGGCAACGATAGTATAATAGAAGAGGCTCTGACTCACCCCACCGCACGCCTCTGGAAAAAAAGTACCAACCGATTCTACAGACAGCATTAGATCTGCCTTTGCCACATTACCACATACTAGAAAATACCAGAGAAATTGAAATTAAAGGATACAAGGCATTCTGCATCCTAATACATACCTTCATGGCCTTCTTTAGTTGTTTTGCATCAAAATAAGCAGGAGGCAATGTCAGTGATACCAGCAGGTGTTCAAAGTTTCCAGAAAGATCACCTTTCAAGTCATCTTTTAGTTCCTAAACATAAAACAAAGGGTACAACGCAAAGGTGTTGCAGGAACTGTGTGGGCCCCATAGCAACATTGTGAAGGGGCCCATGTCCCAGTGCTTTTAGAAAGACACCTCCCTGCAGCAGTTGTTCATTTTATGTCCCATAATATTGCCCTAATTCATTTTCTGAACCACAGCAGTGCCTTAGTTAATATTATGCTCCACAGTAGTGCCCTAGTTCATTTTCTGTCCCATGGTAGTAATCCTATTTTGTTTTATAAGCCATATAAATGGCCTAGTTCACATTATGTCACATTGTAGGGCTGCCAGTACACATTATGCAACACAGTAACCATAATTTACATTATGACAGTGTCCCCAGTTCATACTGTGCCACATTACAGTGCCCCCTGTTCATGTTACGTAACATTATAATGCCCTCAGGTTCATTTTATACCACATTACAATGAGCAGGGCTAAGTACATATCTAGATATATTGTAGACTCCTAAGCAAAAGTTTTTAAGGACCCCCTATATACCACCCAATGATAAAAATGTATAACGCATGAACCTTTGACAGGGAAGGTAGGCCCCTCTCAGCTCTGCACCCATGGTAGCTACGCCCTTAGTACTTTGTAGGTTATTCTGATGGCATCATGCCACCAAATAAAAAACGTACAATCCAAAATAAAAGGGAAAGATCCCTCTTGCTATATGCCACGCTCCTTGCAGCAGCCCATATGGTCAGTAGTTTTACAACTGTTTCATAACCTAAGATGTATCCCATATACTATCCAGCCTGTCACACAGATCCACAAATAGTGGAGAACAGCAAATCAGGGATTTTTAACAAAGAATTTCCCTGATAGATCGCAGTTCATAGAGGGCCGCCAATCTGCATTTCCAATCCGAGGATCTGGTCAGATCGGAGACACAGCCTCCTGATGCATAGGACCCTTTATACAAACTATTTTTATTTTATATTGCCATGTCAACTATTACTGACTTTTCCACAGTAAAAAAATATGCAGATGGATACCTTGCCACAGGCTGCCTCGTATTCTTTCGCAATAAGCTGTCTTTGTGAACTTGACCGTTGTGTCAGAATGTTGATTAATGAATCTTCATCAGTTCCTGGATGAAACGAAAGCAAATAAAAAGTTTGTATTATATTATTATACATTTATCTCAGAAAATAGATTACATGTATAACCAAATACCAACAAAGACATTGTACAGCTATGGTGTATTATAAGCTCACAGCAGCTCATGGGTTACAGATAAATTCTCCCAAACAAAATTCTGAAAAATTAGACTGTAACAAGCTAAGATGTACAGAGATGCCATGATATACATATCAGATGGAATGACTTGCGCCCTCTTAGCTGCAGCTCAGACCCGCTCACAAGAGCACCAAATCTTGATCAGCATATACACAAGCAAATGGAGAACGGTCCTCAAGCGTTGCTAGATTCCCCAGAATTATTATGGTGATGATAACCTGCGTATTACCAAATGCGTTGGTGTTTGAGGACTCCTGACAGTTGATGTCCACTTCCTGTTAACCTTATTGGCTTTTTTAAGGTTTGTTTTCTTCTGGTTACATTGTGGAGAAGCACCTTTTCCCTAACTGTTTTTTTCCCTGAGAGCAGTATGGTGAGGGGCTCTTATTTCTAAAACAAAAAACAAAAAACCCCTCTCCTTGGAAACCTTGGGTTTTAGAGTGGAACAAACCAACTTTCTCAGCCAGCTCAGGAAATAATACAGATGGATTTTTAATAGTTTTTGTATCTATATGGATTTTTAATTGGACTTTTTTTAATCCGAAAATAAAATCGTTTTTAAAGTACCTATGGACACTGTGGTAACTGCTGATCACATCGATCTGGTGGAAAACGGATGAAAGAAATCTTTTGGTGTACATAGGGCCTATGGCTTAGGCGAGTGTCATTCTATATGAGAATTTCTGTATTGCTGTTGGTGGAAAGGGCTCAGCAATCAGTAGAAAGAAACCTTTATGTGAACACATCTCTGAATTACAGCGAGTCTGAAGGTTCCTTTTATAGTGGCATCAGTACAGTGCATGCTTCTGGTTAATTGTACTCTTCCACCTATATCGATAATACGCAGGTTATCATCACCAGGATAATTCTGGGGAATCTAGCAGCGCTTGAGGACCGTTCTCCAATTGTTTGTGTATATGATTATCATTTAATTAGTATAAATATTCCTCGTTTCTGAAGATTTCAGAGGTACTTCGGAACACAGTGGCGGTGTTTGCAATAAAAGACACACAAAGTGACTTAAAGGGGAGAATTTCTTGTTTTCTCATGCCAGTAGCTCCTTTGTAAAGTAACAGGAGCTATTCAGTTATTGGGCACCCAGTCCTGTGCTGGTCACAACTGCCGCATTCTCACACCCAAATGCATCAGGATTAGTCGCATAAAGTAGCTTTTCCCGTGCAAACTACTGGCTAATTGAATTCCTCCCTTAAAACAAAAATAATTGTACAACATGAGTGCCCTCCTCTTCTTCCCATCTCTCTCTCTCTCTGCCCTCCTCTTATTCCAGCTCTATAAACGGAAGGCACAAGTGATATAAACATCATACTATTTACTCAATTTAGTCTGTATTACAATTAAAAGGACTCTGCTGCCACCCAATTCCATTGTTCTGCAACAGCGTCTACAACATAAGCAATTTGCTAAATCAAAAGCATTAAGCAGAACAGATTAATAAACCTACCAAGGCCTTGGATTGCTTTCCTGACTGAATCAGCATCTCTGCCTGCACCGAATCCTGGGGAATCTTTAACTGTTCCCCTGCTGCCAACCTGTCAGGATTTAACATATAACAAACACTCTGTTAGACAAATTAGACACACAGTTTGGGTTTTATATTTAAAACTGCAATAAAACCTGGCAAATTGATTAAATTGTTGAAAAACCTTAAAAAAAAAAAAAAAATATGTATGTATTGAAATAATAGGAATTTAATGCCTACCGGAAATTCCTTTTCTTGTAGTCCGTATTAGTACCATGGGGTATAGATTGGGTCCATTGGAGCCTGGCACTTTAAGAAATCTTCAGTGTGTGCTGGCTCCTCCCCTCTATGCCCCTCCTACAGACTCAGTCTAGGAAAACTGTGCCTGAGGAGACGGACATACATTGAGAGAAGGAAAATAGACAAGAATAGTGGTAAGGCAACGAACCAACACACAACAATAACAAAGGATAGCAAAGCTAACCAGAAAAGTAACAGGGACAGCAGACCCAACCAAAAAACTTACAACAATGTAAGCAGGAACATGAAGCACTGAGGCTGGCGCCCCGCATCCCCTACAGACTACGTGTAAAGGAATTACCGGTAGGTATTAAATTCCTATTTTCTCTAACGACCTAGGGGATACTGGGATGGTATTAGTACCATGGGGAAGTCCCAAAGCTCCTAGAACGGGTGGGAGAGTGCTGAGACCCCTGCAAAACCGATTGACCAAACTGAAGGTCCTCACCGGCCAAGGTATCAAACTTACAGTATAGAACTTCACAAAACGTGTTCGAACCAGACAGAGTAGCTGCTCGGCACAACTGTAAGGCCGAGACACCACGGAGAGCCGCCCAGGAAGAACCCACCGACCTAGTGGAGAGGGCCTGAATAGAACTCGGCAGTAGCAACGCTGCTGAAGAATAAGTCTGTTGGATAGTCATCCTGATCCAACGAGCAATGGACTGCTTGGAAGCAGAACATCCAATCTTGGTAGCATCGTAAAGGACAAACAGTGAGTCAGTCTTTCTGTGATGAGCTGTCCTCTTGATGTAAATCCTCAAAGCCCGAACCACGTCCAGGGACTCTGGAGCAACAGACGTGTCAGATATCACCAAAACCACTATCTGTTGATTTATGTGAATAGCAGACACCACTTTTGGCAAAAAATGTGGATGAGTCCAAAGCTCCACCTTATCCTCGTGGAATATCAAATAAGGGCTCTTACAGAATAAGGGCTCTTACAGAATAAGCCCTCCATTTCCGACACACACCTCGCAGAGGCCAATGGCAGCAACATGGCAGTCTTCCAAGTAAGATATTTCAAGTCCACCCTGTGTAAAGGTTCAAACCAGTCCGACTGGAAAAAAAGGTCAGGACCACGTTGAGATCCCACGGAGACGTGGGAGGGACAAAGGGTAGTTGAATGTGAAAGACACCTTTTAAGAACGTCTGTACCTCCAGAATCACAGCCAACTGTTTCTGGAAGAATATGGACAAGGCAGATATCTGAACTTTGATGGAGCCTAACCGTAGGCCCATATCCACGCCTACCTGCAAGAACAGCAGGAAACGGTGAAGTTGAAATTCCACAGCAGACTAGTTTCTACCCTCACACCAAGAAACATATTTCTTCCAAATTCGGTGGTAATGCTTTGACGTGACCACCTTTCGGGCCTGAACCATATTCGAGACCACCCTGGAGGGAAAGGTATCTGTTTGATAGACACCATATGTTAGACCGACATTAGGTCGACAGGGTCGAAAGGTCGACAGGAAAAATACACTTTTTTATGTAACATGTTTTTGGACTATTTCATACCTTCTTTATCCATGTCGGCATAGAGTTGGTTATAAACCTTGTGGTGAGCGCAGCGAGCCCCGCGAGGGTATGCCTTTCTACAATTGGGAGTCCCAGATGACAAAACTATCAACACAAACCACAAAAATGCAAAAAACATGGTGTCTACCTTTTTCATGTCGACCTTTTGACCTGTCGACCTTTTGACCCTGTCGACCTAATGTCTGTCTAACATATGGTGTCTATCTATTGACTGTCTAACTAGACACTATATCTTTCATACCGGAACCGGAGGGAAGTCCTTTTCTGGCTATAATCTCCCTCTCAACTTCCATGCGGTTAAACATAGCCACAGTAAGTCAGGATAGATGACCGGCCCTTGCTGGAGAAGATCTTTTAGAAGCGGCAGAGGCCAGGGCTCGTTGAGGGACAAGGTTAGGAGGTCCGCATAACAGGCTTGACGAGGCCAATCAGAATTGCTTGAACGCATTCTCTTGAGTCTTTACAGAACTCTGGGAATGAGAGGAATTGGAGGGAAGAGATATATGAACTGGTGAGTCCACGGTGCAGTCAGGGCGTCCACCGCTACAGCTTGTGGATCCCTCATTCGGGAACAGTAGCGACGCAGCTTCTTGTTGAGCCAAGAAGCCATCATGTCTATCAGCGGGCAACCCCACTGATGAACCAGCTGTTGAAACATCTGAGGGTGAGGGCCCCATTCCCCTGGATGGAGATCATGTCTGCTGAGGAAGTCTGCTTTCCAGTTGTCCACTCCCAGAATGAACACGGCCGACATGGCCCGCTCGTTGCTTTCTGCCCAGAGTAGTATCCTGAACACCTCTCGCATTGCGGCTCTGCTTTTTGTTCCTCCCTGTCGATTTATGTACGCCACCGCCGTGGTGTTGTCCGACTGGACCTGTATGGCCTGATGTTGGAGGAGAGAGGAGGCCTGTACAAGAGCAGTGTAAATTGCCCTGAGTTCTAGAATGTTTATCGGAAGGGAGGGCTCCAGACGCGACCACCTTCCTTGGAACTGAGCGCCCCTTGGGTCACAGCACCCCACCTGTGGTGGCTCGCATCCATTGTCAACAGAATCCAAGACTGTATCCCGAACCACCGACCTTCCACGAGGTGAGAGATCTGCAACTACCATAACTGGGAAATCCTCGCTTTTGGTAAGAGGGAAATATGAAAATGTGATCCCGACCATTTGTCCAGCAGATCTAGTTGAAATGGACGGGCATGAAACCTTCCGTACTGGATTGCCTCGTAGGTGGCCACCATCTTGCCTAGAAGGCGGATGCAAAGGTGCACCGAAATCTTAGGGGCTTGAGCACGGAGTGAACCATAGTTTGAATCATCAAGGCTTTGTCCACAGGGAGGAAAACCTTCTGAGACAGTGTCCAGTATCAATCCCCAGGAACTGAAATCTTTGTGACGGTTCAAGGTGCGACTTCTGCAGATTCAGGATCCACCCGTGCTTTGCAACAGTCGCTCTCTGGACACCGCCTTTATGAGGAGATCATCCCAGTAAGGGACTATGTTCAACCCCATCACGCGGAGCTGCAACATCATTTCCGCCATGACTTTCGTGAACACTCTCGGTGCCGTGGATAGGCCAAAGGGCAAGGCCCGAAACTGGAAGTGGCGGTCCCGCAGCCCAATCCTGAGATAAGCCTGATGAGGGAGCCATATCGGGATATGTAAGTATGCATCCTTGATATCCAGGGATACCAGGAATTCCCCTTCCTCCACGCGGAGACCACCGCCCTTACAGACTCCATCTTGAACTTGAATACACGTAGGTTCAGAGATTTGAGGTTCAAGATCGGCCGTACCGAACAGTCCGGTTTCGGTACCACAAATAGGCTTGAATAAAATCTTTGCTTGTAACAGAGGAGGGACTGGAACAATAACCTGTGTTTGTAGCAGTCTTTGAATGGCATCCTGCAAGGTAACTATTGCTACAGGTGAAGCTGGTAAGCCCGACCTGAAGAATCTGTGAGGAGGGCGTGCTTGAAATTCCAACCGGTAACCCTGGGATATTAGGTGTCTTGCCCAAGGGTCCCGGCAGGATTCTGCCCAAACCGGGACAAAATATTGTAGTCAAGCACCCACCTGATAGTCCCCCTGCAGTTGGGGCCAACCATCACGCGGAGGGCTTAGTGAAGGAGAAACCGGATGTATGGTCCAGGGATCCAGCAGCCGCTGGTCTGCAAGATTTTCCACGTGTTCCTCTAGCTGCATTTGAGGCACCCCTGGCCCTACCTTGAAACCTGGCCACACGAAAGGACTGTAAAGATGTCTCCTTAAAAAAAGTGTTCAATTCCTTTGAGACAGGAAATGTGGCAGAAGATTTAGGCTTCACATTAAAAAACGACTCTTCATCAGGTTCTGCGTCTTTATCTGGGATATTGAGGACCTCCCTGATAGAATATATTAGGGCTTCTATACCATGAGACAGAGTAATGTCACATTAGTCCTCATCTACTTCGCCATCTTCCAAATCTGGCATGTCAGTGTCAGATTGGAGGACCTGTGGGAGTGTGCGTTTCTGTGAAACCAATGTGGATGGGGGGGGGCACAGAAGCCTGTCTGTAGTCAGAAGTACGTATTAAAAAATCATCCACAGATCTTTTAAGCATGTTTGTACAGCAGAACACACACACACACACTGTGTTATTTCACTGCTAGTGTGTGTGTAACAGTGATATAACACAGAACCCCAAACAGCCTGTACGGAGTGACACAGAGAGGGATAGAACCAGCACACTATGCCTCAACAGCTAAAGCAGCGCTTTGTTGGGCATAAACTAGAGCCTTAGATAAGGAACTAGTTTCACTTTCAATATAGATTGCTTCCCCCTTTTCTACAACCCCCTTGGTACCAGTACAAGGTGTTTTCAGAGGGTCCTTGGAGGAGCAGCGCTTCCCTGCATGCAGCCTGGGGTCTGATGCTGTAAGAAATGGCGCCTTCTGAGCTGCTGGTCACGCGTTCCGGGAAGCCTCGTCCCCTCAATGGCGCACAGTCCCTGCAAGATATTTATACTGGCTTTCATTATTTATGCCTAGAAAACTGAGTTAAAACCCCTTTTCTGCACCAGAGCCAGTCTGGGTATGCAGCAGGCACCACAGCCTGCAGCGCCGCATGGCGGCATGCTGTCGGCGTGCGCGCACACCCTGGGGGTATGCGAAACAGCAACTCAGGAGCTTTGTCCTGTCATCAGGGATCCGGACATTAACCCTATGAGAGGTTGGTTCAGTCCCCCCCCCCCTAAGTCCCACAACACAGGCAGACTGGTGCCAGCCAGTGCTGCCTGAAAATAAACTAAAATAAAGTTTTGAATAAAACACTCTGGAGCTCCAGAGAATGCAACCAGCTCCTTGGGCACATTTTTCTAAACTGAGTCTGCAGAAGGGGCACAGAGGGGAGGAGCCAGCACACACTGAAGATTTCTTAAAGTGCCAGGCTCCAAAGGACCCAATCTACTCCCCATGGTACTAATATCATCCCAGTATCCCCTAAAACATGAGAAAATCTGGAATGTTTAGGTTTTTTTTTCCTCGGGGGAGGGGGGGGAAACTGTTTTTGTTAAACCTCCAAATTTAAAACATTAAATCTGTAATATAAGTAGTCAAGCAAAAAAGAAAATAAAAGAATATGAGAACCACTTACTTCAATGTTAACAGAATATAGAGGATACAGATTAAAAAAATAAACAAACAATAAACTGCAAGTTGCTTCATAAGAAGTATCACAAAGCATTAGTCTACCTAGTTGCAACTCAGACCATTAAATTGAAATGGTAAACTATAGTTATATACAGATTAGTGTAACTATAATGACCCTGTTTATCACCATCCGCATCCAAGCACTGCGATAATTGATTACATCGCACGAATGTATCAATTATGGCATGCAGGGACAGAACTTGCGAACTTCGTGAAAAATACCCCGATGCCCTGCTGCGCATGCGCTGCCACTGCCAGGTCGACCACCCCCACCGCGGTAAATATACTCACCAGTCGAGGGAGCCAGACCCTGTGCACTGCCGTGACCCCCGGTGCTGTAAAGTGAGCTGCCGTTTTGCAGAGTCCCTTTACTGCACCAGGGGTCACAGCACAGCATATGGGAGACCTGGTGCCTGGCAGCCCGTACAGGAGCACCGATCACTGTCTCCTGGACAGGTAAGTATGTTTTTGTTTTTTTACTTTTTGTTTTGTTTTTACCAGTGATCAGCTTGTGTGTCCATCGGACACACGTAGCTGATCACACTGCCGGGTACCTGCACAGCTTTCTCTGTCAGGGTGCAGAGAAAGCTGGGCAAAAGGCCACATATCGAGGTGCTACCCTGTGATTTCACCAGCCTGAGCTGGCAACATTATCACAGGGCTCACTGAGATTTTTTTCACTTTTTTTTTTTTTTATAAATTCGTCCCAGATCACATCTCCCATTGTAAGTATGAGAAATGCGATGTGGGTTACAACAAAAAAAAGTGAATCAAAGGATCTGGACCAGTTTTTCACGAAAACTGCTCCAAAAGCCCTTTAATACATGTAAGTGATACTAAAATAATGTAAAAAGGGTGTGAAAACACCCTTTCACACATTTTTTTTGTAAAAAAAAAATGTTAATAATAGGCTTCTAAGTCATGGTTTTCCTAAAATTATCTTCCTTTTAATGCTACACTGCTCAAAAAAATAAAGGGAACACTAAAATAACACATCCTAGATCTGAATCATTGAAATATTCTTATTAAATACTTTGTTCTTTACATAGTTGAATGTGCTGAAAACAAAATCACACAAATTATCAATGGAAATCAAATTTATTAACCCATGGAGGTCTGGATTTGGAGTCACTCAAAATTAAAGTGGAAAACCACACTACAGGCTGATCCAACTTTGATGTAATGTCCTTAATACACATCAAAATGAGGCTCAGTAGTGTGTGTGTGTGGCCTCCATGTGCCTGTATGACCTCCCTACAACGCCTGGGCATGCTCCTGATGAGGTGGCGGATGGTCTCCTGAGGGATCTCCTCCCAGACCTGGACTAAAGCATCCGCCAACTCCTGGACAGTCTGTGGTGCAACGTGGCGTTGGTGGATGGAGCGAGACATGATGTCCCAGATGTGCTCAATTGGATTCAGGTCTGGGGAACGGGCGGGCCAGTCCATAGCATCAATGCCTTCGTCTTGCAGGAACTGCTGACACACTCCAGCCACATGAGGTCTAGCATTGTCTTGCATTAGGAGAAACCCAGGGCCAACCGCACCAGCATATGGTCTCACAAGGGGTCTGAGGATCTCATCTCGGTACCTAATGGCAGTCAGGCTACCTCTGGCGAGCACATGGAGGGCTTTGCGGCCCCCCAAAGAAATGCCACCCCACACCATTACTGACCCACTGCCAAACCAGTCATGCTGGAGGATGTTGCAAGCAGAACGTTCTCCTTGGCGTCTCCAGACTCTGTCACGTCTGTCACATGTGCTCAGTGAGAACCTGCTTTCATCTGAAGAGCACAGGGCGCCAGTGGCGAATTTGCCAATCTTGGTGTTCTCTGGCAAATGCCAAACGTCCTGCACGGTGTTGGGCTGTAAGCACAACCCCCACCTGTGGACGTCGGGCCCTCATACCACCCTCATGGAGTCTGTTTCTGATCATTTGAGTAGACACATGCACATTTGTGGCTTGCTGGAGGTCATTTTGCAGGGCTCTGGCAGTGCTCCTCCTGTTCCTCCTTGCACAAAGGCGGAGGTAGCGGTCCTGCTGCTGGGTTGTTGCCTTCCTACGGCCTCCTCCACGTCTCCTGATGTACTGGCCTGTCTACTGGTAGCGCCTCCATGTTCTGGACACTACGCTGACAGACACAGCAAACCTTCTTGCCACAGCTCGCATTGATGTGCCATCCTGGATGAGCTGCACTACCTGAGCCACTTGTGTGGGTTGTAGACTCCGTCTCATGCTACCACTAGAGTGAAAGCACCGCCAGCTTTCAAAAGTGACCAAAACATCAGCCAGAGAGCATAGGAGCTGAGAAGTGGTCTGTGGTCACCACCTGCAGAACAACTCCTGTATTGGGGGCTAATTGCCTATAATTTCCACCTGTTGTCTATTCCATTTGCACAACAGCATGTGAAATTGATTGTCAATCAGTGTTGCTTCCTAAGTGGGCAGTTTGATTTCACAGAAGTGTGATTGACTTGGAGTTATATTGTGTTGTTTAAGTGTTCCCTTTATTTTTTTGAGCAGTGTATATCCTTGGATATTTCTTTCAGCTAGGAATTTGCCTAATCCATTTTTTAAACATATTGACTGAGTCCGCCATTACTACCTTCTCTGGCAGAGAAGTACAAAATTTTTACTGCCCTTACTGTGAAGAATAAATAATTCTCTTGTAACCTCAGACGGTGTCCACGTGTCCTGTGTAGCAATTTTTCAAAAAACAAATCTCCTGATAGATTCCTTGTATTGTCCCTTTATGTATTTGTAAATATTAATAGGACGTCCTGTCAGCCGCCTCTTTTCGAGTGTAAACATATTTAACCTAGTAAGCCTTTACTTATAATCCAGTGCCTCTAAAAGGAGTGTACACACGGTGAGATCCTTGCTATGTCCGATTTTGACTATGCGATTTCCTTTGAACTTGAGCACAGATAGCAGACAGTACAGATTTTGACTATCTGTGCTTGAGATTTTGTCTATGTACGATTTTGACTTTTTGACTATACTTTTTACTAGATTGTACACTAGATAGTCAAGATTGACTTGCCTGCACAGTCTATGTAGCCATACGATACCGACCCCACGGGAGCATGCATTGGGATTGAATCTGTATCGCAAGCTGCCTAACACCTTGAGATATGCACTAATTTTCCTTAAGATTTTGACTATTTGTATAGTCAAAATCTTACATATTTATCTCACTGTGTGTACACACCTTTACCCCTTGATCAGTTTGGTAACTTGCCTCTGAACCCTTTCAAGTTTCATAATATCTTTTTTATAGTTTGGTGCCCAGAACTGGACACAATATTCAAGGTGTGGCCGTACCAATGATTTGTAGAGTGGCAGGATTACACTCTCATCCCTTGTCTCCATTCTCAGTTTTATGCATGCCAAGACCTTATTTGCTATTGTTGCTGCACTTTGACACTGGATACTGCTACTAAGTCTATTATTGATGAGCACTCCCAAATCTTTTTCAACTACCGTTTACCCTACATGTTCCCCATTCCCATTTGATTTATAGGCTGCCCGATTGATCTTAGTCCCAAGGTTGCATTACTTTACATCAGGCCTGGCCAACCTGTGGCTCTCCAGCTGTTGTAAAACTACAAATCCCATCATGCTTTGCCACAGTTTTGCTTTTAGAGAATGCTAAAACTGTGGCAGGGCATGCTGGGACATGTAGTTTCATAACATCTGGAGAGCCACAGGTTGGCCAGGCCTGCTTTACATTTTTGAAAATTCAACCTCATTCTCCATTTGTCTGCCCAAACCTCCAGTTTAAATAAGTTGATCTGTTGAGACTCAACATCCTTGTCTGAATTACTCTACACAATTTAGTGTCATTTGCGAAAATCGACACTGTGCTTTCAAGACCCACTCCTAGGTCATTAATAAATATGTTAAACAGTAGCGGCCCGAGTACTGACCCTTGCGGTATTCCACTGAGCACTGAGGCCCAGTCTGAAAACATCCCATTAACCACCACACGCTGTTCCCTGTTATCCAGCCAATTACTCACCCAAGTATAGATATTTCTTCCTAAACCAAGCTCTCTTAACTTGAAAATCAGTCTCATATGTGGCACTGTGTCAAAGGCTTTAGCAAAATCTAAATAGACCACATCCACTGCTTTACCCTGATCAATATTATCACTCACTTTCTCATAGAAGCTCATTAAGTTAGTTTGACATGACCTGTCCCTCACAAACCCATGCTGGTTCCTATTAATAACCTTGGAGGTATCCAAGTACTCTTGTATGCTATCCCTTATTATACCTTTCAGTATTTTCTCCTTTTTCATGACTCTTACTTACTTGGAAACTGGTCTACCCATTTCAGACCGCCTGAGACGGGTCTTACACGGGAACCTGACATGGGAGATCCCAGTGTGCTACCTGCCTCAGACGCCCAACTACTGCTGACTCCAAGCGCCATATTGCCAGGTTGTTGATATCAGTGGTGACGCGGCAGGGGCAGCGCTTGGAGATCATGTGATCTCCAAGCGCCGCCCGTACACAGAGCGTGAATGGGAAACGGGCCGCATCGACCCGGCTCCCGTTTACACCGCACAGTGAGCCGGGTTGAACACATGTTCAACCCTTCTCACGACCAGGGCTGAAATACCGGGTCACTCAACCCGGTATTTCAATCCTTGCCCCTTGCAGACTGCACCTGAACACAGGTTAAGCACGCTCATGTGCCAATAACCCGTGTTCATAGGTGGCGGTCTGAAAGGGGTATCAGTGAGACCAGCACAACCATCCTGTTAACTAAGCTGAACAACAACAAAATAAAAAAATAAAATAAAAAAAATAAAGTATCTGAAATATTCACATACTATAACCGCAAAATAAGATTTTACTTACCGATAAATCTATTTCTCGGAGTCCGTAGTGGATGCTGGGGTTCCTGAAAGGACCATGGGGAATAGCGGCTCCGCAGGAGACAGGGCACAAAAAGTAAAGCTTTTCCGATCAGGTGGTGTGCACTGGCTCCTCCCCCTATGACCCTCCTCCAGACTCCAGTTAGGTACTGTGCCCGGACGAGCGTACACAATAAGGGAGGATTTTGAATCCCGGGTAAGACTCATACCAGCCACACCAATCACACCGTACAACTTGTGATCTAAACCCAGTTAACAGTATGATAACAGCGGAGCCTCTGAAAGATGGCTTCCTTTAACAATAACCCGAATTAGTTAACAATAACTATGTACAACTTATGCAGATAATCCGCACTTGGGATGGGCGCCCAGCATCCACTACGGACTCCGAGAAATAGATTTATCGGTAAGTAAAATCTTATTTTCTCTATCGTCCTAGTGGATGCTGGGGTTCCTGAAAGGACCATGGGGATTATACCAAAGCTCCCAAACGGGCGGGAGAGTGCGGATGACTCTGCAGCACCGAATGAGAGAACTCCAGGTCCTCCTTAGCCAGAGTATCAAATTTGTAAAATTTTACAAACGTGTTCTCCCCTGACCACGTAGCTGCTCGGCAAAGTTGTAATGCCGAGACCCCTCGGGCAGCCGCCCAAGATGAGCCCACCTTCCTTGTGGAGTGGGCCTTTACAGATTTAGGCTGTGGCAAGCCTGCCACAGAATGTGCAAGTTGGATTGTGCTACAGATCCAACGAGCAATCGTCTGCTTAGACGCAGGAGCACCCATCTTGTTGGGTGCATACAATATAAACAACGAGTCAGATTTTCTGACTCCAGCTGTCCTTGCAATATATATTTTTAATGCTCTGACAACGTCCAGTAACTTGGAGTCCTCCAAGTCACTTGTAGCCGCAGGCACTACAATAGGCTGGTTCAGATGAAATGCTGACACCACCTTAGGGAGAAAATGCGGACGAGTTCGCAGTTCTGCCCTGTCCGAATGGAAAATCAGATATGGGCTTTTGTAAGATAAAGCTGCCAATTCTGACACTCTCCTGGCAGAAGCCAGGGCTAGAAGCATGGTCACTTTCCATGTGAGATATTTCAAATCCACCTTTTTTAGTGGTTCAAACCAATGAGATTTTAGGAAGTCCAAAACCACATTTAGATCCCACGGTGCCACTGGAGGCACCACAGGAGGCTGTATATGCAGCACTCCCTTAACAAAGGTCTGGACTTCAGGGACTGAAGCCAATTCTTTTTGAAAGAAAATCGACAGGGCCGAAATTTGAACCTTAATAGATCCCAATTTGAGACCCATTGACAATCCTGATTGCAGGAAATGTAGGAATCGACCCAGTTGAAATTCCTCCGTCGGAGCACTCCGATCTTCGCACCACGCAACATATTTTCGCCAAATTCGGTGATAATGTTGCACGGTTACTTCCTTCCTTGCTTTAATCAAAGTAGGAATGACTTCTTCCGGCATGCCTCTTTCCTTTAGGATCCGGCGTTCAACCGCCATGCCGTCAAACGCAGCCGCGGTAAGTCTTGAAACAGACAGGGACCCTGCTGAAGCAAGTCCCTCCTTAGAGGTAGAGGCCACGGATCTTCCGTGATCATCTCTTGAAGTTCCGGGTACCAAGTCCTCCTTGGCCAATCCGGAACCACTAGTATCGTTCTTACGCCTCTTTGCCGTATAATTCTCAATACTTTTGGTATGAGAGGCAGAGGAGGAAACACATACACCGACTGGTACACCCAAGGCGTTACCAGCGCGTCCACAGCTATTGCCTGCGGATCTCTTGACCTGGCGCAATACCTGTCCAGTTTTTTGTTGAGGCGAGACGCCATCATGTCCACCATTGGTCTTTCCCAACGGGTTACCAGCATGTGGAAGACTTCTGGATGAAGTCCCCACTCTCCCGGGTGAAGATCGTGTCTGCTGAGGAAGTCTGCTTCCCAGTTGTCCACTCCCGGGATGAACACTGCTGACAGTGCTATCACATGATTCTCTGCCCAGCGAAGAATCCTTGCAGCTTCTGCCATTGCCCTCCTGCTTCTTGTGCCGCCCTGTCTGTTCACATGGGCGACTGCCGTGATGTTGTCCGACTGGATCAATACCGGTTTTCCCTGAAGCAGAGGTTCTGCCTGGTTTAGAGCATTGTATATTGCTCTTAGTTCCAGAATGTTTATGTGAAGAGACGTTTCCAGGCTCGTCCATACTCCCTGGAAGTTTCTTCCTTGTGTGACTGCTCCCCAGCCTCTCAGGCTGGCGTCCGTGGTCACCAGGATCCAATCCTGTATGCCGAATCTGCGGCCCTCCAATAGATGAGCACTCTGCAACCACCACAGAAGAGACACCCTTGTCCTTGGAGACAGGGTTATCCGTAGGTGCATCTGAAGATGCGACCCTGACCATTTGTCCAACAGATCCCTTTGGAAAATTCTTGCGTGGAATCTGCCGAATGGAATCGCTTCGTAAGAAGCCACCATTTTTCCCAGGACTCTTGTGCATTGATGTACAGACACCTTTCCTGGTTTTAGGAGGTTCCTGACAAGCTCGGATAACTCCTTGGCTTTTTCCTCCGGGAGAAAAACCTTTTTCTGAACCGTGTCCAGAATCATCCCTAGGAACAGCAGACGAGTTGTCGGCATTAACTGGGATTTTGGAATATTCAGAATCCACCCGTGCTGTTTTAGCACTTCTTGAGACAGTGCTAATCCCATCTCTAGCTGTTCTCTGGACCTCGCCCTTATTAGGAGATCGTCCAAGTATGGGATAATTAATACGCCTTTTCTTCGAAGAAGAATCATCATCTCGGCCATTACCTTTGTAAAGATCCGAGGTGCCGTGGACAATCCGAACGGCAGCGTCTGAAACTGATAGTGACAGTTTTGTACAACGAACCTGAGGTACCCCTGGTGTGAGGGGTAAATTGGAACGTGGAGATACGCATCCTTGATGTCCAAGGATACCATAAAGTTCCCCTCTTCCAGGTTCGCTATCACTGCTCTGAGTGACTCCATTTTGAACTTGAACTTCTTTATGTACAGGTTCAAGGACTTCAGATTTAGAATAGGCCTTACCGAGCCATCCGGCTTCTGTACCACAAAAAGAGTGGAATAATACCCCTTCCCTTGTTGCAGAAGAGGTACCTTGACTATCACCTGCTGAGAGTACAGCTTGTGAATGGCTTCCAACACCGTCTCCCTTTCGGAGGGGGACGTTGGTAAAGCAGACCTCAGGAAACGGCGAGGTGGATCTGTCTCTAATTCCAACCTGTATCCCTGAGATATTATCTGCAGGATCCAGGGATCTACTTGCGAGTGAGCCCACTGCGCGCTGTAATTTTTGAGACGACCGCCCACCGTCCCCGAGTCCGCTTGAGAAGCCCCAGCGTCATGCTGAGGCTTTTGTAGAAGCCGGGGAGGGCTTCTGATCCTGGGAAGGAGCTGCGTGTTGCTGTCTCTTCCCTCGACCTTTGCCTCGTGGCAAATATGAATAGCCCTTTGCTCTCTTATTTTTAAAGGAACGAAAGGGCTGCGGTTGAAAAGTCGGTGCCTTTTTCTGTTGGGGAGTGACTTGAGGTAGAAAGGTGGATTTCCCGGCTGTAGCCGTGGCCACCAAATCTGATAGACCGACTCCAAATAACTCCTCCCCCTTATACGGCAAAACTTCCATATGCCGTTTTGAATCCGCATCGCCTGTCCACTGTCGCGTCCATAAAGCTCTTCTGGCCGAAATGGACATAGCACTTACCCGTGATGCCAGTGTGCATATATCCCTCTGTGCATCACGCATATAAAGAAATGCATCCTTTATTTGTTCTAACGACAGTAGAATATTGTCCCTGTCCAGGGTATCAATATTTTCAATCAGGGATTCTGACCAAACTACCCCCGCACTGCCCATCCAGGCAGTTGCTACAGCTGGTCGTAGTATAACACCTGCATGTGTGTATATACTTTTTTGGATATTTTCCATCCTCCTATCTGATGGATCTTTAAGTGCGGCCGTCTCAGGAGAGGGTAACGCCACTTGTTTAGATAAGCGTGTTAGCGCCTTGTCCACCCTAGGAGGTGTTTCCCAGCGCTCCCTAACCTCTGGCGGGAAAGGGTATAATGCCAATAATTTCTTTGAAATTATCAGCTTTTTATCAGGGGCAACCCACGCTTCATTACACACGTCATTTAGTTCTTCTGATTCAGGAAAAACTATAGGTAGTTTTTTCATACCCCACATAATACCCTGTTTAGTGGTACCTGTAGTATCAGCTAAATGTAACGCCTCCTTCATTGCCAAAATCATATAACGTGTGGCCCTACTGGAAAATACGGTTGATTCGTCACCGTCACCACTGGAGTCATCGCCTGTGTCTGGGTCTGTGTCGACCGACTGAGGCAAAGGGCGTTTCACAGCCCCTGACGGTGTTTGAGTCGCCTGGACAGGCACTAATTGATTGTCCGGCCGTCTCATGTCGTCAAACGACTGCTTTAGCGTGTTGACACTATCCCGTAGTTCCATAAATAAAGGCATCCATTCTGGTGTCGACCCCCTAGGAGGTGACATCCCCATATTTGGCAATTGCTCCGCCTCCACACCAATATCGTCCTCATACATGTCGACACACACGTACCGACACACAGCAGACACACAGGGAATGCTCCTAATGAAGACAGGACCCACTAGCCCTTTGGGGAGACAGAGGGAGAGTTTGCCAGCACACACCAAAAGCGCTATATATATATCAGGGATAGCCTTATAATAAGTGCTCCCCTATAGCTGCTTTGTTATATAAAAATATCGCCATAAATTTGCCCCCCCTCTCTGTTTTACCCTGTTTCTGTAGTGCAGTGCAGGGGAGAGACCTGGGAGCCGTCCTGACCAGCGGAGCTGTGAGAGGAAATGGCGCCGTGTGCTGAGGAGATAGGCCCCGCCCCTTTTCCGGCGGGCTCGTCTCCCGCTATTTTGAGAAATCAGGCAGGGGTTAAATATCTCCATATAGCCTCTAGGGCTATATGTGAGGTATTTTTAGCCTTTATAGGTACTCATTTTGCCTCCCAGGGCGCCCCCCTCCCAGCGCCCTGCACCCTCAGTGACTGCCGTGTGAAGTGTGCTGAGAGGAAAATGGCGCACAGCTGCAGTGCTGTGCGCTACCTTTAGAAGACTGCAGGAGTCTTCAGCCGCCGATTCTGGACCTCTTCTGTCTTCAGCATCTGCAAGGGGGCCGGCGGCGCGGCTCCGGTGACCATCCAGGCTGTACCTGTGATCGTCCCTCTGGAGCTTGATGTCCAGTAGCCAAGAAGCCAATCCATCCTGCACGCAGGTGAGTTGACTCCTTCTCCCCTCAGTCCCTCGCTGCAGTGATCCTGTTGCCAGCAGGAATCACTGTAACATAAAAAACCTAGCTAAACTTTCTCTAAGCAGCTCTTTAGGAGAGCCACCTAGATTGCACCCTTCTCGGCCGGGCACAAAAATCTAACTGGAGTCTGGAGGAGGGTCATAGGGGGAGGAGCCAGTGCACACCACCTGATCGGAAAAGCTTTACTTTTTGTGCCCTGTCTCCTGCGGAGCCGCTATTCCCCATGGTCCTTTCAGGAACCCCAGCATCCACTAGGACGATAGAGAAATATAACTTTATATACTTAAGAGTCATCAACAAACAAATCTGACGAAGGAAAATGGAGCTGGTGGCGGCGCTGCAGGCTGCGGTGCCTGCTGCATATCCAGACTGGCTCTGGTGCCTGTCACCAATTTACAGTACATCGCATGGCTGCAATAAAATGTTGGATTTATCGTAAAGCATGAGAGCACCACAATTAAAGTTTATAAAGTCATAGAATTAATTTTCAGGACAAATTCTGATCTTAAATAAATGCATTAGAGGAAACAAAAAATAAAAGTGCACATCCTCACTCCACTCCACCCTAAACATGTACCAGGAAGTACTGATAAATGCTTTCACAAAAGATTTTCAGTGCTGTCACATTCCAGCGTCTTCCTATGAAGGCAGTCAGCCAGAATATTACAGTACACACTTCACTGATCTATTGTCCAGCATATCCCGGTTATTTGGAACACAAAGAACAAGACCGATATACAGAATTACAGATCTCACAGGTTATATAACCATGTTGTAACATCAACATTTATAACCATGTATCATCAACATTTTCCTTTGTTCAAACAACTAAATAAAAATGGGATTATGTGTGGGGGGGGTTTTAAACTCACTAGTATACAGTATATACTGCTGCATGCCCACAGTAACTGTAGCTAGCTTATGAAGACATGTGTCATGTGAACTTTAACAACCCTTTCTGGTGCCAATTTTCTAATTAACCAGCAGCACAACTGGTTCTATTACAGTGTAGCTATGAAGTCAAACCTTATAAAGGCTTTTACTACCTGTTGTTACTGTTCAGAGATCTATTGTGCTTTGTGGCTAAATTTCGATAAGGAATTAAATATTGACATAATTATTTTTGTATTGCAATAGAAACCACAACTTTTACACCACCCAAAAGGTAAGAGCCAAAATAATCAGAGGAGACGTACAACATCCGGGAAAGTATTTAAGGGCTTCTATTTAGGTGCAGATTATTAGATCTAAACTAAAAAGGTCTAGAGTCAATAGGTCAATGGTAAACATGCATTAGGTCGACAGGGTCAAAATGTCAACATAGAATAGGTAGACAGTAGAAAATGTTGACATTCAAAAGGCTGACATGGAAATTGTCGACACACAAAAAGGTAAACACAAATATTTTATTATTTTTGGGGGTATTGTCTGCCACAAACAAGCCCCATGTCGCATGGCTTGCTATGCGTCGTGCAAGTTGCCTCGCTCTGCTACTGCTGCGCTCGGCACAGGTTACTATTCCCAATCGAAGTTCATGTGATTGGTCAAGTATGAAAAAGTTTGAGGGGAAAAAAAAAAAAAAAAAAGAAGTTTTCAAAAATTGTCGACCATATGTGTATTGACCATTGTCATGTCGACCTTCTGACCCTGTTGACCTTTTGAACTTTCTACCTTTTACATGTTGACCTTTTGACCCTGTAAACCTAATGCATGTCTACCATTAGTGGTCGACCTATTGACTGTAGACCTTTTTAGTGTAGCGCTATAGACTGGATACTTTCTATAGACACTTTTTTTTTTATAAATGATCCCAATGTCATTTAGTGCTAAAAAAGTGCAAAAAAATAAAAAATAAAAAGATACATAGGTTGAAATGAAATTGTTCTTAGTACCAAACCATGCTGTGTGTGTAATTTTAACTTTTAGGTACCATCCCAAAAGTAGCCTCCCAAGTCCCTATTAAGACAGTGGCCATAAGAAATCAACAGCAGTGTCGTCCAAACAGATTAGAGATCTAATGGTGGCTACATGCTCCAATACCGGACAATTCAAGGAATATTACAGTGTCTGGCCTGTAACCCCCATAATGCTGTATTATTGGGAATGTTGGTAAAAGCAATTACACTGGACAGTAAGAGGTGATGGGATCAGCTCATGAAGTCACCAACAAAATACCACTTAAGCCAGCCACACACTTTGTCAGACAATCCGACTGTACTGTATGACTGGGCGATTCCAAGAATTAGGATTTCCATGAACTGTTTATTGTCATGATGTAGAGTACACTGAATGAAATCAGAAGACTGATGGTAGGACAGATTGAACACGTATGAAAATCAAAACTTTCAATCACAATCGTGTTTTGCCATTTTTCAGGAGTGGACAATCGTTCATGGACAGACACTGAAATGATAATCATTTATAACTATTGTACATTGGTTGGAGAAATTTAGTATGGCCCGCTTTTTGCTTCCTTGTAGATGTCAAATGAAATTAGACAGACACCTTGGGGTAAATGTAATAGGGTGCGAGAAGCCGGTTTTGCCTTGTAAAGGATTGCCACTAGTGTTTTTGGAAACTTGATGAATCATTTCTCCCCTTCAGGACGACACTAGTTGAGTACCCACTGGCATGTCCATTGTTACACATACAAATATACTGCCCTCCCATATTCCGGGAAAATGTCAGTTTCTAAAAAAACAAAAATTTATTTATAGATCTGTACATATTTATTAACACAAGCGGAAGATGCCGTCACCTGAAAAAAACTGGACATTTAGTGCATGGCTGCCAGCAGGGAAGGAACCCTCTATTTTATTGTCCTGGGCCCGGACATCAGGGGGCCGGCAGACAGTCAAAGAGACAGGGTCAGCGCTGACGGCATTTAAAAGGTGGTGCTGGCCGTGAGCCAATCAGAGCTCACGGAGTGGCAGACAATCAGGAGCGGCAGCTCCTTATTGGCTGCCGACCATGCCAAGTTCCCTTCTTAGTAGCAGAGATGCCCACATGCCAAACTCACACGCAGAAGCATCCCTGCTTCCGCGTCCCATAATCTTCTAGGACTTGCCTCCTAAGGTGCAACTGTAAACTCCTGCATTTAGGGGTTGTAAAAGAAAATAAGATTTTACTTACCGGTAAATCTATTTCTCGTAGTCCGTAGTGGATGCTGGGGACTCCGTAAGGACCATGGGGAATAGACGGGCTCCGCAGGAGACAGGGCACTTTAAGAAAGAATTTGGATTCTGGTGTGCTCTGGCTCCTCCCTCTATGTCCCTCCTCCAGACCTCAGTTAGAGAAACTGTGCCCGGAAGAGCGGACAGTACAAGGAAAGGATTTTGGAATCCAGGGCAAGACTCATACCAGCCACACCGTATAACTTGTGATAAACTTACCCAGTTAACAGTATGAACAACAACGGAGCATCAGTTCAACCCTGATGTAACCATAACATAACCCTTATTTAAGCAATAACTATATACAAGTATTGCAGAAGAAGTCCGCACTTGGGACGGGCGCCCAGCATCCACTACGGACTACGAGAAATAGATTTACCGGTAAGTAAAATCTTATTTTCTCTAACGTCCTAGTGGATGCTGGGGACTCCGTAAGGACCATGGGGATTATACCAAAGCTCCCAAACGGGCGGGAGAGTGCGGATGACTCTGCAGCACCGAATAAGCAAACACAAGGTCCTCTTCAGCCAGGGTATCAAACTTGTAGAACTTTGCAAAAGTGTTCGAACCTGACCAAGTAGCTGCTCGGCAAAGCTGTAATGCCGAGACCCCTCGGGCAGCCGCCCAAGAAGAGCCCACCTTCCTTGTGGAGTGGGCTTTTACGGATTTTGGCAGCGGCAATCCAGCCGCAGAATGAGCCTGCTGAATCGTGTTACAAATCCAGCGAGCAATAGTTTGCTTTGAAGCAGGAGCACCCAGCTTGTTGGATGCATACAGGATAAACAGCGACTCAGTTTTCCTGACTCTAGCCGTTCTGGCTACATAAACCTTCAAAGCCCTGACCACATCTAGTAACTCGGAATCCTCCAAGTCACGAGTAGCCACAGGCACCACAATAGGTTGGTTCATATGAAAAGATGACACCACTTTTGGCAGAAATTGTGGACGGGTCCGCAATTCCGCCCTGTCCATATGGAAAACCAGATAGGGGCTTTTATGTGACAAAGCCGCTAATTCTGACACACGCCTAGCTGAAGCCAAGGCTAATAGCATGACCACCTTCCACGTGAGAAATTTTAACTCCACGGTTTTAAGTGGCTCAAACCAGTGTGACTTCAGGAAACTCAACACCACGTTAAGATCCCAAGGTGCCACTGGAGGCACAAAAGGGGGCTGAATATGCAGCACTCCCTTTACAAACGTCTGAACTTCAGGCAGAGAAGCCAGTTCTTTTTTAAAGAAAATAGACAGGGCCGAAATCTGGACCTTAATGGAACCCAATTTTAGGCCCAAAGTCACTCCCTCCTGTAGGAAGTGAAGGAAACGGCCCAGCTGGAATTCCTCCGTGGGGGCATTCCTGGCCTCACACCAAGCAACATATTTTCGCCATATACGGTGATAATGTTTAGCCATCACGTACTTCCTAGCCTTTATCAGCGTAGGAATAACCTCATCTGGAATGCCTTTTTCTGCTAGGATCCTGCGTTCAACCGCCATGCCATCAAACGCAGCCGCGGTAAGTCTTGGAACAGACAGGGCCCCTGTTGCAACAAGTCCTGTCTTAGAGGCAGAGGCCACGGGTCCTCTGTGAGCATTTCTTGCAGATCTGGATACCAAGTCCTTCTTGGCCAATCCGGAACAATGAGTATTGTTCTCACTCCTCTTTTTCTTATGATTCTCAGCACCTTGGGTATGAGAGGAAGAGGAGGAAATACATAACACCCACGGTGTCACTAGTGCGTCTACAGCTAGTGCCTGAGGGTCTCTTGACCTGGCGCAATACCTCTGTAGCTTTTTGTTGAGGCGGGATGCCATCATGTCCACCTGTAGCAGTTCCCACCGACTTGCAATCTGCGTGAAGACTTCTTGATGAAGTCCCCACTCTCCCGGGTGGAGGACCTGCCTGCTGAGGAAGTCTGCTTCCCAGTTGTCCACTCCCGGAATGAACACTGCTGACAGTGCGCTTACGTGATTCTCCGCCCAGCGAAGAATTCTGGTGGCTTCCGCCATCGCCACCCTGCTCCTTGTGCCTCCTTGGCGGTTTACATGAGCCACTGCGGTGATGTTGTCTGACTGATTCAGAACAGATTGGTCGCGAAGCAGGGGCTCCGGTTGACGTAGGGCGTTGTATATGGCCCTTAGTTCCAGGATATTGATGTGAAGGCAAGTCTCCTGACTTGACCACAGACCTTGGAAATTTCTTCCCTATGTGACTGCCCCCCACCCTCGGAGGCTTGCATCCGTGGTCACCAGGACCCAGTCCTGAATGCCGAATCTGCGGCCCTCGAGAAGGTGAGCACTCTGCAGCCACCACAGGAGAGACATCCTGGCCCTGGGGGATAGGGTGATCAGCCAATGCATCTGAAGATGTGATCCGGACCACTTGTCCAACAGATCCCATTGAAAGGTCCTCGCATGGAACCTGCCGAAGGGAATGGCCTCGTATGATGCCACCATCTTTCCCAGGACTCGCGTGCAGTGATGCACCGACACCTGTTTTGGTTTTAATAGGTCTCTGACCAGTGTCATGAGCTCCTGAGCCTTCTCCATCGGGAGATAAACCCTCTTCTGGTCTGTGTCCAGAATCATGCCCAGGAAGGGCAGACGAGTCGTAGGAATCAACTGCGACTTTGGAATATTTAGAATCCAGCCGTGCTGTTGTAACACTTCCCGAGAGCGTGCTACGCTGATCAGCAACTGCTCTCTGGACCTCACCTTTATGAGGAGATCGTCCAAGTATGGGATAATTGTGACCCCTTGCTTTCGCAGGAGCGCCATCATTTCCGCCATTACCTTGGTAAATATTCTCGGTGCCGTGGAGAGACCAAACGGTAACGTCTGGAATTAGTAATGACAATCCTGTACCACAAATCTGAGGTACGCCTGATGAGGTGGATAAATGGGGACATGAAGGTATGCATCCTTTATGTCCAGAGACACCAAAAAATCCCCCCCTTCCAGGCTTGCGATGACCGCTCTGAGCGATTCCATCTTGAACTTGAACCTTTTCAGGTATATGTTCAGGGTTTTAAATTTAATATGGGTCTGACCGAACCGTCCGGTTTCGGTACCACAAACATGGTCGAATAATAACCCTTTCCTTGTTGAAGGAGGGGAACCTTGACCACCACCTGCTGAAGATACAATTTGTGAATTGCAGCTAACACTATTTCCCTCTCTAGGGGGGGAAGCTGGCAGGGCCGATTTGAGGTATCGGTTAGGGGGCATCTCCTCGAATTCCAGCTTGTATCCCTGAGACACAATCTCTATTGCCCAGGGATCCACCTGGGAGTGAACCCACTTGTAGCTGAAATTTCGGAGACGCGCCCCCACCGGGCCTAGCTCCGCCTGTGGAGCCCCAGCGTCATGCGGTGGATTTAGTGGAAGCCGGGGAGGACTTCTGTTCCTGGGAACTAGCTGTGTTGTTTAGCTTCTTTCCTCTGCCCCTGCCTCTGGCAAGAAAGGACGCACCTCGGACTTTCTTGCCTTTTTGTGAACGAAAGGACTGCATTTGGTAATACGGTGCTTTCTTAGGTTGTGAGGGAACATATGGCAAAAAATTTGACTTTCCAGCAGTAGCTGTGGAGACCAGGTCCGAGAGACCCTCCCCAAACAATTCCTCACCCTTGTAAGGTAAAACCTCCATGTGCCTTTTTGAGTCGGCATCGCCTGTCCATTGCCGAGTCCACAGGACCCTTCTGGCAGAAATTGACATTGCATTTATTCTAGAGCCCAGTAGGCTAATGTCTCTTTGAGCATCTCTCATATATAGAACAGCGTCTTTTATATGCCCCAGGGTCATCAATATAGTATTCTTGTCCAAGGTATCAAGTTCCTCAGATAAGGTATCCGTCCATGCTGCTACAGCACTACATACTCAGGCCGACGCAATTGCCGGCCTTAGTAAGGTACCTGAATGTGTATAAATGGACTTCAGGGTACCCTCTTGCTTTCTATCCGCAGCATCTTTTAGGGTGGCCGTATCCTGTGACGGCAGGGCTACCCTCTTGGATAAGCGTGTTAGAGCTTTGTCCACCCTAGGGGAGGATTCCCAGCGTAACCTGTCCGTTGGCGGCAAAGGATACGCCATAAGCATCAGTTTGGAAATCTGCAGTTTTTTATCTGGAGATTCCCAAGCCTTTTCACATAACTCATTTAGCTCATGTGAAGGGGAAAGGTCACCACCTGCCTTTTTTCCCCATACATATGAACCCTCGTCAGGGACTGGGGTTTCCTCTGTGATGTGCAACACCTCCTTCATTGCTATAATCATATAACGGATGGCTTTAGCCAATTTAGGCTGTAGCTTTGCATCATCGTAATCGACACTGGAGTCAGAATCCGTGTCGGTATCTGTGTCAACAATTTGGGATAGTGGGCGCTTCTGAGACCCAGACGGCCTCTGCGACATAGGATCAGGCATGGGCTGAGACCCCAACTGTCCTAAGGTTTCAGCTTTATCCAACCTTTTATGCAAGGAATTAACATTATCATTTAAAACCTTCCACATATCCATCCAATCAGGTGTCGGCGCCGTCGGCTGAGACACCACATTCATTTGCTCCCGTTCTGCTTCCACATAGCCTTCCTCGTCAAACATGTCGACACAAGCGTACCGACACCACACACACACAGGGGATGCTCTTTTTGAAGACAGTTCCCCCACAAGGCCCTTTGGAGAGACAGAGAGAGTATGCCAGCACACACCCCAGCGATATATGTCCCAGGAATCACACAGTAACTTAGTGTTAACCCAGTAGCTGCTGTATATACTGTTTTTGCGCCTAATTTATGTGCCCCCCCTCTCTTTTTACCCTCTTCTACCGTGAATCTGCAGGGGAGAGCCTGGGGAGCTTCCTCTCAGCGGAGCTGTGGAGAAAAAATGGCGCGGGTGAGTGCTGAGGAAGAAGCCCCGCCCCCTCAGCGGCGGGCTTCTGTCCCGCGTTTCTGTACAATATAATGGCGGGGGCTCATGCATATATACAGTACCCAACTGTATATATGCCCAACTTTTGCCAAGAGGTCCTTATTGCTGCCCAGGGCGCCCCCCACCCCCCCCTGCGCCCTACAGTGACCGGAGTATGTAGATGTAGTGTGGGAGCAATGGCGCACAGCTGCAGTGCTGTGCGCTACCTCAGTTTGAAGACTGGAGTCTTCTGCCGCCGATTTTGAAGTCTTCTTGCTTCTTTCACCCGGCTTCTGTCTTCCGGCTCTGCGAGGGAGACGGCGGCGCGGCTCCGGGATCGGACGACAAAGGGTGAGATCCTGTGTACGATCCCTCTGGAGCTAATGGTGTCCAGTAGCCTAAGAAGCAGGACCTATCTTCAGAGAGTAGGGCTGCTTCTCTCCCCTCAGTCCCACGATGCAGGGAGTCTGTTGCCAGCAGATCTCCCTGAAAATAAAAAAACCTAACAAAATACTTTTATAGCAAGCTCAGGAGAGCTCACTAAGTAGCACCCAGCTCGTCCGGGCACATATTCAAACTGAGGTCTGGAAGAGGGACATAGAGGGAGGAGCCAGAGCACACCAGAATCCAAATTCTTTCTTAAAGTGCCCTGTCTCCTGCAGAGCCCGTCTATTCCCCATGGTCCTTACGGAGTCCCCAGCATCCACTAGGACGTTAGAGAAAGAATAATACAAGAGCACTTTTAAGAAGGGGGGTGGGGGGAGGAATCGACTGTTTATATACATTACAGATAACTTTAATAAGACATACACTATTAAAATCACTCTTATTTTTCTTTTTTATTATCTTATTACTTCACGAGAGCATACCACCAGCACAAAGTAATATTATTTCTATAGATGGGGTCGTTGATGCAGCTGGCTGAACAGTATCATGAGCCCTGACTTTCTTCCAAATGTTCAGTTAGATGGGACAGAAGGGGTTTACTGCCCACAAGCAAATATTTGTTTATGGAGTGCTAGTTTACATGCACAATGCAAAAGTAATTATGAAGTAGATCCAGTTCTCCTGGTGTATCCTGATATCAGAGGCATATGTTTATCTGCAAAATCGGAATACACTTGATGCTAAAGCACTGCGCAAGCTCAACACTTTAGTATTAAAACATATACTCTAATCCTGCTAGTCTGGTGGTGGGCATTGTTTGGCTCCTGATTGGCAGCCGAATACGAGCTCCTATTGGCTTGCAGCCAGCACCACATTTGAAATGCCCTCACTCACGAAATAGCTGCCCACAGGTCGCTGCTGGGCAAGGAGGTCAGGGTACCTGCTGCTGTGTCTTGGAGGCTTAAGCAGAAGCTTCACTTCAGTTGTCTGGCTAGTGACTCCGCCCCTGCCCTCTCCAATTGGCTGCGCTGGATAACACATGCACGGAAGTGCATGTGACCGACTCCTGCTTGCCCTGCATGATGTATGCTGCTCTGCCTCTGGTAGGGACTGTCACTGCACCAGTACAGGGGGAGGTGTGACCAGCAGCAACTGAGGAGCTGGTAAGAGAGATCTCCACATCTGCTCCCAGCCACACATATATTGAAGATAAATATTCAGAACCACTGCCACCTATCTTCTCAATTCGCTGCCACACAGCCAAAGGATTATTTATTGTCAACATCACACCCCCACATACACAATAATAGGATTTTAATACCTACCGGTAAATCCTTTTCTCTTAGTCCGTAGAGGATGCTGGGGATGCTTCAAGAACCATGGGGTATAGACAGGATCCGCAGGAGACATGGGCACTTTAAGACTTTGAATGGGTGTGAACTGGCTCCTCCCTCTATGCCCCTCCTCCAGACTCCAGTTATAGGAACTGTGCCCAGGGAGACGGACATTTCGAGGAAAAGGATTTATTGTTAAACTAAGGGTGAGATACATACCAGCTCACACCACAAACACGCCGTACAACATGGCATTAGCAAACTGTCCAGCCAACGGCATGATCAAAATCAGCAACAGGCTGACCATAACCGAAACACAACCTTTGTGTAACACAAGCAATACTATTAAACAAGTACTGCAGATAGTGTCCACACAGGGACGGGCGCCCAGCATCCTCTACAGACTAAGAGAAAAGGATTTACCGGTAGGTATTAAAATCCTATTTTCTCATACGTCCTAGAGGATGCTGGGGATGCTTCAAGAACCATGGGGTTTATACCAAAGCTCTAGAACGGGCGGAAGAGTGCGGATGACTCTGCAGCACCGATTGACCAAACAAGAGGTCCTTCACAGCCAGGGTATCAAACTTGTAAAACTTCGCAAAGGTGCTTGATCCCGACCAAGTAGCAGCTCGGCAAAGCTGTAATGCCGAGACCCCTCGGGCAGCCGCCCCGGATGAGCCCACCTTTCTGGTAGAATGGGCTTTCACCGATTTCGGTAACGGCAATCCTGCCGTAGAATGAGCTTGCTGAATCGTATTATAGATCCAGCGCGCAATAGTCTGCTTGGAAGCAGGAGCCCCAATCTTGTTTGGAGCCCACATGACAAACAAAGCCTCTGTTTTCCTAATCTGCACCGTTCTGGCGACATAGATTTTCAAAGCTCTGACCACATCGAGAAACTTTGATTCCGCCCAGGCGTCAGTAGCCACTGGCACCACAATAGGCTGGTTTACGTGAAATGATGAAACCACTTTTGGCAGAAATTGCTGACGAGTTCTCAACTCCGCTCTATCAGCATGGAAGATTACATAGGGGCTTTTGTGAGACAAAGTCGCCAACTCAGATACCCGGCCTTGCTGATGCCAAGGCCAAGAACATGACTACTTTCCAAGTAAGGAATTTTAACTCAACCTTGCGTAAAGGTTCAAACCAATGAGATTGCAGGAACTGCAATACCACATTAAGATCCCACGGTGCCACAGATGGAGGTTGGATGTGCAGCACGCCTTTCACGAAGGTCTGAACTTCTGGAAGGGAGGACAATTCTTTCTGAAAGAAGATTGACAAAGCCGAAATTTGTACTTTAATAGAGCCCAACTTTAGGCCCGCATCCACACCTGCTTGCAAAAAATGGAGCAAACGCCCCAGCAGAAACTCTTACGTAGGAGCCTTCTTGGATTCACACCAAGACACACATTTCCTCCAAATATGGTGGTAATGCTTTGCCGTTACTTCTTTTCTAGCCTGAAGAAGTGTGGGAATGACTTCACTGGGAATACCCTTCCGGGCTAGGATTTGGCGTTCAACCGCCATGCCGTCAAACGCAGCCACGGTAAGTCTTGATACACGCACGGTCCTTGCTGTAACAGGTCCTCCCATAGAGGAAGAGGCCAGGGATCTTCTATTAGTAATTTCTTGAAGATCTGGATACCAGGCCTTCCTTTGCCAATCTGGAACAATGAGTATTGCCTGAACCCTTGTTCTTCTTACCATCTTTATCACTATTGGAATGAGAGGAAGTGGAGGGAACACATATACCGACGGAAACACCCACGGTGTCACTAGGGCGTCCACCGCTACCGCTTGAGGGTCCCTTGACCTGGAACAATATCTCTGAAGTTTCTTGTTGAGGCGTGATGCCATCATGTCTATTTGAGGAATTCCCCAACGACTTGTCACTTCTGCAAAGACCTCTTGATGAAGACACCACTCTCCTGGATGGAGATCGTGTCTGCTGAGGAAGTCTGCCTCCCAGTTCTCGACTCCTGGAATGAAGACCACTGACAGAGCGCTGGCATGTCTTTCCACCCAGCGAAGAACCTACGTGGCCTCGGCCATTGCCGCTCTGCTCTTTGTTTCGCCCTGGCGGTTTATGTACGCCACTGCTGTTATGTTGTCTGACTGAATCAAGACGGGCAGACCGTGAAGATGTTCCGCTTGCAGAATGCCGTTGTAAATGGCCCTTAATTCCAGAATGTTTATGTTCTGTATTTCCACAGCCTTTTCCACTGGAAGAAAGACTCTCTGTAATTCTGTATCCAGAATCATACCCAGGAACGACAGCCGTGTCGTCGGAACCAATTGTGATTTTTGCAAGTTTAGGAGCCAACCATGTTGTTGCAGAATAGTCAGAGAGAGCGCAACGTTTTTCAGCAATTGCTCCTTGGATCTCGCCTTTATGAGATGATCGTCCAAGTACGGGATAATTGTGATTCCCTGCTTGCGCAGGAGAACCATAATTTCCATCATTACCTTGGTGAAAATCCTCAGAGCCATGGACAGACCAAACGGCAAATTGGTAATGACAATCCTGAACAGCAAACCTCAGGTAAGCCTGATGTGGAGGATATATAGGAACGTGTAAGTAGGCATCCTTTATGTCGACCGACACCATAAAATCCCCTTCCTCCAGACAGGAGATCACTGCTCGGAGAGATTCCATCTTGAATTTCAATTTTTTTAGAAAGAAATTGAGGGATTTTAGATTCAGAATCGGTCTGACATAGCCATCCAGCTTTGGTACCACGAACAGACTCAAATAAAAACCCTCCCCCTGTAGTGACGGGGGTACCATGACAATGACTTAATTTTGACACAGCTTTAGTATCGCAGCGCATATCACCTCCCTTTTCTGGAAGAGAAGCTGGCCAGGCCGATCTGAAAAAAAAAAAACGGTGAGGGGGCACGTCTTGAAACTCTAATTTGTACCCTTGGGTCACTATTCCTAATATCCAAGGATCCAGGGCCGAGCGAGCCCAGACCTAACTGAAGAGTTTGAGACGTGCCCCCACTGGTGCGGACTCCCGCAGAGGAGCCCCAGCGTCACGCGGTGGATTTGGTAGAAGCCGGAGAGGACTTCTGTTCTTGGGAACTTGCCACAGCCTGTGACCTTTTTTCCCTTTCCTCTCGCAGCAAGGAAGGAGGATCCTCGTCCTTTTTTGTATTTATTGGGCCGAAAGGACTGCATCTGATAGTTGGGCGTTTTCTTTTGTTGCGCAGGAACATAAGGTAAAAATGACGACTTACCCACGGTAGCCGTAGATACCAGGTCAGTGAGGCCGTCACCAAACAAGACACTACCGTTAAACGGTAGAGACTCCATAGCCTTCTTTGAGTCAGCATCAGCATTCCACATTGATGAATCCACAATGCCCTTCTAGCCGAGACAGCCATGGTATTGGCCCTTTATCCCAAAAGGCCAATATCCCTTGCAGCTTCTTTTAAATATGCTGCAGCGTCCCTGATATGACCCAGCGTCAAAAGCACGCTATCCCTGTCTAGGGTATCCATCTCAGACGACAAGTTATCTGCCCATTTTTCAATAGCGCTACTCACCCATGCCGAAGCAACGGCAGGCCTGAGTAGCGAACCTGTAGTGACATAAATGGATTTTAGTGTATTTTCCTGCTTACGATCCGCAGGATCCTTTAGGGCTGCTGTGTCCGGAGACGGAAACGCCACCTTCTTGGACAGACGCGATAGAGCTTTGTCCACTGTGGGGGTTGACTCCCACTTTTCCCTGTCCCCCGAGAGGAACGGATATGCCACTGGAATTCTTTTGGGAACCTGTACCTTCTTGTCAGGATTTTCCCAAGCCTTAACAAAAAGAGCGTTCAGTTCATGAGAGGGAGGAAACGTTACCTCAGGTTTTTTCCTTTAAACATACAGACCCTAGTATCAGGAACAGCAGTGTCCTCCGTGATATGTAATACGTCTTATCGCCACAATCATGTACCGAATGCTCTTAGCCAGTTTAGGATTCAATCTGGCATCACTATAGTCGACACTGGAATCAGAGTCCGTGTCGGTATCTGTATCTGCTATCTGGGTAAATGCACGTTTCTGTGACCCCGAAGGGTCTGAGCTTATGACAATGCATCTTCCATGGATTTCCTCCATGTCTGGTTTTTAGACTCTGATTTATCTAATCTCTTAGTCAACCAAGCCACATTTGCATTCAAAACACTCAACATATTTACCCACTCAGCAGTCGGCGGTGCCGACAGGGTCACTCCCACCTCCTTTTCTGTCCCCACTCCGGATTCCTCCTGGGAAGAGCACTCAGCCTCAGACATGTCGACACACACGTACTGACACCTACAAGCACACTGGGCTATAGGGGACAGACCCACAGCGAAGCCTGTTAGAAAGACATAGAGGGAGTTTGCCAGCTCACAACCCGGTACTGAGATCTTACATACAATGCCTCAGACCTCCCTGGTACTTGTACAGCAGTGTGGAGGTCAGGGCCAGTGTCTTTGCTGCTTCTGTGAAGAGAAAATGGCGCTGGTCAGAGCTGTGAGGTCTAAGCCACGCCCCCTCACCTGCGCGCTTCAGTCCCGCTCAAATCTACATAATTATACTGGCGGGGGTCTATATTTAGTGCCTAGGCACTTTTAATATACTTATTTGCCAGTTAAAACTTCAGTATTCATGCTGCCCAGGGCGCCCCCCCTGCGCCCTGCTAGTACCGCTGTGTGTGTGTGGGAGCATGGCGCACAGCGCGACCACTGCACGGTACCTCAACACTGAAGTCTTCTGCCATCACTGAAGTCTTCTTCTCTTCTTTTACTCTTCTGGCTCTGCAAGGGGGGTGACGGCGCGGTTCCGGGAATGAGCAGCTAGGCGCACCAAGTGATCGGACCCTCTGGAGCTAATGGTGTCCAGTAGCCTAAGAAGCAGAGCCTTGAAACTCACAGAATTAGGTCTGCTTCTCTCCCCTCAGTCCCACGATGCAGGGAGCCTGTTGCCAGCAGGTCTCCCTGAACACAAAAAACCTAACAAAAAGTATTTTTTTCTGAGAAACTCTGGAGAGCTCCTCAGTGTGCATCCAGTCTCACTGGGCACAGAATCTAACTGGAGTCTGGAGGAGAGGCATAGAGGGAGGAGCCAGTTCACACCCAAAGTCTTAAAGTGTGCCCATGTCTCCTGCGGATCCTGTCTATACCCCACGGTTCTTGAAGCATCCCCAGCATCCTCTAGGACGTATGAGAAATAAAGAGACACTATAACAAGAAGGGCAGATTTTGATATTCCAAATAGCAGTAACTGACTATATTTTGTAGGGATCCAATTAACCTACCATTATATGTTTGCACTGAGGGAGAAACCCACGTAAGTACAGGGAGAATATACAAACTCCACACAGACAGGGCTGTGGTGAGAATCACACCCATGACCTCAGTGCTGTGCGGGCACTAATGTTGACCAAAACACCATCCGTGACTTATTTTACAAACTGTTAGTGACTACAGCCTTCAGGATTGAGAGAGCCAATAACATCTCAAACATGACTAATGATGAAGAGAACATAAAAAAAAATAAAAAAAAATAAAAAGAAAAGGCTTTCACTCGTTATTTGAACCAATATTTCCCAATGTAACAAAGAGCAAGAGCCCATCCGATTTCAGTTTTCAGTTATACTCACCCATACAAGTGCCATGCTGCTTTAATGGGAATCTATGAAAAGATAAGGATAACAATCAGATTACATTAAGCCATAAAAATGCAACAATAACAAAAATGTATATTGCATAAGGTAAAAGGTAAATCTATGTTGCAGTGGTATCACTCTAAATTAAACATAACTACTTTTAAAGGTTCTCAGCCTTGGGACTTGCCCTAGCTATCTATTGTACATGAATAGCTTTCAGCACTTTGGCCCTCAGGTGCCCTAGTATTAGAAATATATGCATTTACTAGCGGTTTTAACTACTAACAGGCCACACTCATGGGTTCTACCTACTTGCTTAGAGAAGCGGGTGTAGCCAGTGGTGCAAGTAGAAATATTTTCTTAGTGGTACTGAGTGCTGAAAAATGTGCGTGGTCATGTGTTGTGAGGGGCGTGGCCGCATGCTGCTAGTGGGAGTGGCTACATGACACTAGCGACGTGGCCACACGACACAGACCCTTTTTGGGGGGAATCTGGGGTAAGGCTAAAAATATATAGTAATGCCTCCAGTATAATTTAAATATATAGTGATACCTCCAGTATAATAGATAATGATACCTTCAGTATAATAGAAATATATAGTAATGCCTCCAGTATAATTTAAATATATAGTGATACCTCCAGTATAATAGAAATATATAGTAATGCCCCCAATTTAATAATAATATATAGTAATGTCTCCATTACAGCAGGAAAATACAGCCACTGTTGCACTCCCAGTAACCCTGACAAAGTGGGAGAATCCGTTATGCTGCCAAGCATTATGCTCTTGTTGCTTTGTGGCACATTATAATTGTAGTAATGGCAAAGTGTGTGGCAGGTGGTACTGCGTACCCGCTGCCAAATTCTTAAGGATACTCCATACCCGAGCATACCCGCATACTTGCATCGCTGGGTGCAGCAGTCCAAAAAGTAGCCAGGTGCTTAGCTAAAAGTTGCCCCTTTTATCTGTTGTTGCTCGGACCCAGGACGAAGCACTGCTTGATGACACCAGTGCGCCAAGACCACAATGAGGTAATTAAGCTTAGTCCCTTCATGCAAAATACTGCAGAGATGTTTACAAGTCAGAATATAGGGGAGCATTGCAAGTGATCTTTCTCCCACATCCTGACACACACACACACACACTCCGTGTTCCCTCTTTTGAAAGATGGAAAATCACCTCTTTCAAATGATGTGACCTATTAATTTCCACTCCTATGTTACAGAAATCATTATGAAGTCCTGGTACAAGGGAATCTCTCGATCATCCTGGTTTCAATAAAGAATTCCCGATTCACAGATTCTGAATCCCGAAATTATCAGGATCAGCAAGTGAAGAATGCTGTTTTTTGCCAGTTTTCCAAAGGTATTCACCAATATTCCATTGATGTATGGCCTGCATTAGTTACACTCAGAGAGGTATCTAACCTGTAAAGTTTTCAACAGTCTCAATGTTCACTGTGTCTGAAGAACCAGCCCTCACCACCATGTGACTTGGCAACCTTTTGAAATGGAGGGAATAGCTCATCAGTCAGTTCTTTCACCTGAAGAGAGGTAGGTGTACCTGAAATGGGATGTAGTTACTTTGCCGGCAATCGGGATCCCCGGCAGTCAGGATACAGGCGCCGCAAGGGGTTTCGTTGTGCTCGACCCCCTGCCAGCATTCTAGTGGCCAGGATCCCGGTGTCGGTACGCTGACTGCCGGGATCCCGGACGCCGGCATGCCATACCCAACGCCCTGAAACAACTGTTTGCCAAAGTTTATGTAATCAACACTTAGTTTTAAACCTTTAACAGTTTTTGTTTAATCATTTTTCAAAGGTCTGCTGCTCCCCTACCAAACAGATGTAATACACAAGCCAGCTGTGCTTTACAATCATTGACACTGATTTGTTGCTACTGTACCTCCCTTTTATATTGTTTGTTTATTGTTAAACAGCTTAATGATTGCAGCGGTCTACACTGCATAATAATAGAACTCAAGTTGATACATTTATTTTGTTCAAAAAGTCTTAAAATTTTTTTTTTTTAAATCCTAATTCAGATCTGATCCTGTGATCTGATGGTGGCCAGTCCTCTTGTGGCGACTAAGACAGGGCAAGGAGGGCATTAATCAGAGAGGCAGCACAGAGACCAAAGGTAACCTCCACAGTAGAGATTGGGGTATCTGCGCATGTGACCACAATGAGCCGTACACTCCATAGAGCTGGGCTTTATGGAAGAGTGGCCAGAATAAAGCCATTACTTAGTGTTAAAAATAAGAAGGCACGTTTTGAGTTTGCCAAAAGGCATGTGGACGACTCCCCAAATGTATGGAGGAAGGTGCTCTGGTCAGATGAGACTAAAATGTTACTTTTCGGCCACCAAGGAAAACGCTAAGTCTGGCACAAACCCAACACATCCCATCATACCAAGAACACCATCCGCACAGTGAAACATGGTGGTGGCAGCATCATGCTGTGGGGATGTTTTTCAGCAGCAGGGACTGGGAAACAGTTTTGAGTCAAGGGAAAGATGGATGGTGCTAAATACAGGGATATTCTTGAGCAAAACCTGTTTAATACCCCCTTTTCCACTAGCTCCTTAAAAACGGGTAAATGCGCGGGGGCGCGCATTTACCCGTGTTTTTCCCTAGTGGAAAAGGGTCCCGCTGCAAATTCCCGGATCAAGTGATCCGGGAATCCTTCCCGGGTAACTAGCTGGGTTGAACACGTGTTCAACCGGTAAGCTGTCTAGTGTCACCGTTCACAGTGTATGGGAGGGCGGCGCTGGGAGATCATGTGATCTCCCAGCGCCGCCCCTGCTGTGTCACTAGCAGTGTCACCAACCCAGCAATATGCCGGGTTGGTGAGCGCTGTGGGAAAGGGGGCTGTAGCACGGGTCGCAGCCGTGTCAGGCGACACGGCTGTGACCCGTGCTACAGTGGAAAAGGGTCTTCAGTCTGCCTGTGATTTGAGACTGGGACGGAGGTTCATCTTCCAGCAGGACAATGACCCGAAGCATACTGCTAAAGCAATACTCGAGTGGTTTAAGGGGAAACATTTAAATGTGTTGAAATGGCCTAGTCAAAGCCCAGATCTCAATCCAATTGAGAATCTGTCGTCAGACTTGAGGATTGCTGTTCACAAGCTGAAACCATCCAACATGAAGGAGCTGGAGTAGTTTTGCCTTTAGGAAGGGGCAAAAATCTAAAGATGTGGCAAGCTCATAGAGACTTATCCAAAGCGACTTGCAGCTTTAAATGCCGAAAAAGGTGGCTACAAGTACTGACTTTAGGAGGGTGAATAGTTATGCACGCTGAAGTTTTCTGTTATTTTGTCCTATTTGTTGTTTGCTTCACAATAAAAAAAAAACATCTTCAAAGTTGTAGCCATGTTCTATGAACCTTCAAACAATCATTTTAATTCCAGGTTGTGAGGCAACAAAACATGAAAAATGCAAAGAGGGGTGAATACTTTAGCAAGGTATTGTAGAACGCCTATTTAGACTCTTCTTCATATCATCACATATTCTCTGCACCTGTTTATTAGATACTGCCTTACCCACTACACCAGGGGGTATTCAACATTCCACTCTCCAGCTGCCATGGAACTACACATCCCAGCATGCCATACTAGCAAAACTGAGGCAAGGCATACTGGAATTTGCAGTTCCACAGCAGCTGGAGGGCCACATGTTGAATACCCCTGCACTACAACCTCCCTGGTGACGCAATCCCTACTAGGAGTCACTTTTCCTCAGCTCTGCCCTTTCATACTAGAATGAAAGCGCTGATGAGCAGGGCCCTTTTCCTCACATCTATTTATCGTGTGTGACATGTACAGTATGTATGCCCCACTGTCCGGCGCTGCTCATGCTGTGGTGCAATATAATCTCAATTAATCACCAAGTTATGTCAGAAACTTGTGTTGTGCAGCTGCGCACATTGCAGATAATTTCAGGAGAAAAACGTTTTGATTACACGACTGTGGAATGTAAGCAAAAGTGAAAAAGGTTTTCCTGCCCGATAGCCCGTTATGTTAGTGTGGGAAATTCCCCTGTAACATCAATGCTAAACGCGTCTCCCTCAAACGCTGCACGTTAATCCTATATCAGCGAGGAGCTATGGTTTCTTTTCCTTTTTTATCCAGACATTTACTGATATGGTATAACACTTATCAAGTCCAGTTTCATAATAAATCAGTGGTAATTAACAACTAGAAAACGATTGGGAGAAGACAAAACATGTAGTAGTAGTAATAATAATAATAATAATAATAATAATAATAATTTAAATATATATATATATTTATATATAGCGCTCTCACAGGTCAGTTATGAAACAACTGTATAAACCTGTTGAAGCAACACCTGGTGGTGGTTCTCACAAATGGCAGCTGGGACAAAACGGAAAGTATTTGTTACAGTGACCAAAGGATGAGAGTGCTGGACTGTTATAAAGCAGTGTACAATCTTCTTGTGCATAACACGTGTAACTAGCAATGAGCCAACAGGATGTAGTGACACCCACCTCTTGGTGGTAGCGCTTAATGTATTCCATAGGGTGCACAGATTCATCAGTGTAGGTGTACAGCAATGATTAATACATTAGCAAATCAATCAGAGGGAAAAGTTTCTGAATATTTAATGAAACTAAAACTCCACACGCCACAGCTGCTGTAGAACACTTTGATTGTCAATCAATATACAAGTAAAGAATGTCTGCATCAGAACGATACCAGGAATGGGTAACGTCCCTCTCTTACCTGCCACTACAGTCTACTTGTTATAGTGTTACTGCCATCATAGGGAGAAAAAGATAGCAAAGATAAATCCCCATCCCAGCCCGCAGCATCCTCTGCTTATCGGTCACCTACCAGGATAATTTACCAGCGGGAGACAGCGGCTTCTTCTCTCTCTGCCTGGGACAGCAGGAACGTGTAACTAGAAGATTATCTACACAAACCACACCCGAGCTACTTCCCCCGGCTGTGTGTAATGGCCTCTGGGTGGGGAGAGGAGGAGGGCCTGGCAGCACTCCTACTCTCTCTGTCCAGACCCCTCCCCGTCATACTCTGCACTCACATCTCTGCTGCTTAGCTAATGGGATCTAAAGGTTGTCTGTAGTCTGGCCGCTATAATCTGCACTTGTGCAAAATGTGTCAGCTAAAGAAAATAAATGTAAATCGTCAGTGCATATACAAAACAACCAAAACAGTTTTATAGGCCCTACACATTGGGGGTCATACCGAGTTGATCGCTCGCTAGTTATTTTTTGCAGCGCAGCGATCAGATAGTCGCCGCCTATGGGGGAGTGTATTTTCACTTTGCAAGTGTGTGAACGCTTTTGCAGCCGAGCGGTACAAAAAAGTTTTTTGCGGTTTCTGAGTACCTCTGGACTTACTCAGCCGATGTGATCACTTCAGTCTTTTTGGTCCCGGAATTGACGTCAGACACCTGCCCTGCAAACGTTTGGACACGCCTGCATTTTTCCAAACACTCCCAGAAAATGGTCAGTTGACACTCATAAACGCCCTCTTTCTGTCAATCACTTTACGATTGGCTGTGCGAATGGATTATTCGTAAAATCCATCGCTCAGCACCGATTCTCTTCGTACCCGTACGACGCGCCTGCGCATTGCGGTGCATACGCATGCGCAGTTTTGCCGAGTTTTGACCTGATCTCAGCGCTGCAAAAAGTAGCGAGCGATCAACTCGGAATGACCCCCATTAGGCGATATAACTGAATGATATAAACTTTATCGTTCATTAATGAATGAGAACTCGTTCATATCATTCAATGTGTAGGCACCAACGATGAACGATGCGCGGCCCTGCACTCGTTCATCGTTGGTGCCAGGTCACTTATGCATACAAGCCAATATGGACAATCTCGTCCATCCATATTAGCATGCAGCGCTACGGAGCCGGGTGATGGGGGAAAGTGAAGAAACTTCATTCTCCCCGACACCTCCCCTCCGCCGCCGGATCGCCCGTCTGTTGTATCGGCCGTTGGGCAGCTCGGCGGCGGGTCGCCGAATATGTAGGGCCCATAAGGTACATACATATGATTTTGTAGACGATATCGCAAATTATTACCTTCCTGAGTGATATCGTTTACAATATCAACCAGTGTGTGTGCGCGCACTTGAACCCCGCTGTCGTCTGTGCATGCAGCTCAGTCTGACGATATTGTCAGATGCTGCATGTTCGGGCTGGCCGCTGCATGACATCACTGCGATATTGCTAGCGATATCGCACATTGTGTATGCACACTGTTGGCGGCCAGCCTGGGAGGGGAAACACTAGACCAGGGGTGTCAAACTCCTGTCCCTCCGGCTGTTGTGGAACTACACATCCCAGCATGCCTTTCCACAGTTGCAATACTCCCAAATCGAAAATCTGTGGCAGAGCATGCTGGGATGTGTAGTTCAACAACAGCTGGAGGGCTGCAAGTTTGACACCCCTGCACTAGACGATATCGCTTACGTTATAAATGACAAATACACCATGGTTCACAGCCTTCTGGGTACACTCTTACACGATATTATGCCAATTTGTCTGATCCGAGCGAATAGGAACGACAAATCAGCCGCATTGTGCAGCGTGTACGGCTGATTAAGCGCCCCGCAGGGTCGCATGCGAGGTTGTCAGTAGTGAATTTCCCCTTAGGCATGTGCCTTGGTGCAGCACTTGGATGCTTGTTTGTTGGTAGGGTACTGTCAGCCCGAAGTAACTGAAAAATATTTCCACTATACTGTTCCATATGCCATCTTAAATAATGGGTTGGACATGGACAGACTTTCCCTGTAAGCTGTCCTACTGTACTTATTAAATATATGTACGTAATTAAAAAAAATTAAATAAAGTCAGTTAGTGCCTTTTTTATTAATAATATTTTTTTAATGATGTTCTTACCCTGTAACAACCGTTGCCGAGCCGTCACATTATTGGAGGCACATGTCCCACCTGACTCATGACAGTGCATGGACGTTGTGTTCCCAGTGTTACATGTGCCATAGCCTTCCATTGTCATGTATTACAGTACATTGGGTTATGTGCACAGTGCATCTATGTGGGGTACCCGAGGGTTGGCAACACCAGCACCTTCTTTCTGGTTTCATTCTTTATCCTTATAACTAATTCCAGAAACAGCAGCAAATCTGCAAAATAATTTCAGAAATCAATTAGAAGTATCTGCACCTTATCTTTATGACCTTATGAGTGTGGCAGATGCCAGGGGCGTAGCCAGTACTTTGTGGGCCCCATAGCAACATTTTGAAGAGGGCTCTTTCCCAATGCCTCTATAGATACACCTCTCTGCAGCAGTTGTTTATTTTATGCCCCATAATAGTGACCTAGTTTATTTTCTGAACCATAGTAGTGCCCTAGTTCACATTATGCAATACAGTACCCCAATTCACATCATAACATAATGGATCCAGTTCATATATTACGCCACATTACAGCAGGGCCGTAACTAGGTGTGTGCGCTGTGTGCCTTGCACACAGCCAGGGCCGTTTCTTGGGGCAGGCGAGCAGTGCAACCGCTCCCCGAGCGGAGTACAGAGGGGATCCAAGTTAGGAAGAGGGAAAGGCCGGCGCGAGGAGCGACTGGTGAGGCGGGCCAAAGAGCGGTAATCGCCTCTGTAAGTATTTTCTCTCTCTCTCAATGTGTAAAATCGGGACACCTGCCGTAATGTGTGAAATGGGGACTCTTGCCTGCCGTAGTGTGGGGATTTAATGTATCAAGGGCATTGCGGTGTGTGGCATAATATGGTGCAGGGGGCATTACTGTGTGGGGATTAATATATAATATATTTTTTTTTCCTGTGGTGGTCGTGATCTGTTGGAGCAGGGCCAAAAACTGGATTGTGAGGTAGTCTTTTCAGACGAGGCCATGCCCATTTAAATGAGGCCACACACATTTAGATGAGGCCACGCCCCCTTGCCGGGTGCGCGCGCAAGTTTTTTTTTTTCATCTAGGTGTGTGTGTGTGTGTGGGGGGGGCACATTTTTTTATGTCATGGGGGGGCGCATTTTTAAATCTCGCACTGGGAGCCAAATTGGCTAGAAACAGCTCTGCACACAGCGCACTTGTGATAGGAGCGCATCATGCCCCTTGATCCCGATTGGCCGCCCTTACAGCAAATGACAGACTGAGCCGGGTTCCGTGCGTCTCAGCACCAGCAGCCCTCTCATGCAGCGACTGCAGCGGCCTGCCCCACGCGGGGCACCAAGATCCACGTACAGCCGAACAAAGCTGCTTGAGCGCGATCCGAACACCGGCCGCCAGCCGGGAACACAGCAGCGCTGCGCGCTCATCTTATCACGTGACCTGCCCATCGCGGTACCGCGACGCACATTAACGGATGCTGTCTGCTCCTATCACTGCCGCCTCCTCGTTCCCCTCAGCCCTGACTCGTTCCCCTCGGCTCAGTCCCGACTCTCTCCCCTCAGCTCCGCCTCCACGGTGAGTGTTAACAGTGTACAGTCGCAGTCACTGTGTCACCTGTGCAGGGATGTATGCTGCTCCTACTGACCTGCTGCTGGTATATGTAGGGCCAGTGACAGTATGTGCAGGGAGCGGTGTGTGAGTGTTCCCTTCTGGTGCCAGTAAGAAGCACTAAGGAGTAGGTAGATGGAGTAACTGGCAGGGGCCCCTGGCTGTGGCCCCACTTGCCCATGCAGGGCGTTATCAGTGCTGGTATGAAGTGGGTAAAGGAAAGTGAATGCAGATGTGCAGCTTCCCCCGAGGCTACAGCATTAGCAGCACCTGCTTTCATGTGAGCTGTGAGCGCAGTGTGGGTGGCAGTCAGTGCAGTCACCCCATCCTGGCATGCAGGGCTGTAACTAGGTGTGTGCGAGAGGGGCCTCGCACACAACGCAGAGCCCTGGGGAGCGCACAGTCACTGCCCTGTTTAACACTATACGGAGCATCAGAGCTCCATACAGTTCCATTGCCCAGCCGCAGACCGCCCCAGCACAGCAAGCCGCCTCAGCTCCACTGTACGGACTCCATACAGTGGAGCTGAGGCAGCTTGCGGCTGGGGCATGTTGGCGGGTCCTCCCCGCTCCCATACTCCGTACTACGGAGCATGGGAGCAGGGAGGACCCGCCAACATGCCCCAGCCGCAAGCCTCAGCTCCACTGTACGAAGCATCAGAGCGGGGAGGACCCGCCAACATGCCCCAGCCGCAAGCCGCTTCAGCTCCACTGTACGGAGCTTCAGAGTGGTGAGGACCCGCCAACATGCCCCAGCCGCAAGCCTCAGCTCCACTGTACGGAGCTTCAGAGCGGGGAGGACCCGCCAACATGCCCCAGCCGCAAGCCTCAGCTCCACTGTACGGAGCTTCAGAGCGGGGAGGACCCGCCAACATGCCCCAGCTGCAGGCGCCGCTCAGCTCCATTGCCCAGCCGCAGCCCGCCCCAGCACAGCACAGCAGCACCAGCCAGTGTCACAGAGGACAGCGGGGAGAGATGATAAGTGTCTGTCTCTCTCTCTCTCTATCGACGCTGTCTGCCGTAATGTGTAAAAAGGGGGACTGGCTGCCGTAATGTGTAAAAAGGGGGACGCTGTCTGCCGTAATGTGTAAAAAGGGGGACTGGCTGCCGTAATGTGTAAAAAGGGGGACGCTGTCTGCCGTAATGTGTAAAAAGGGGGACACTGTCTGCCGTAATGTGTAAGAAGGGGGACGCTGTCTGCTGTAATGTGTAAAAAAGGGGACACCGTCTGCCGTAATGTGTAAGAAGGGGGACGCCGTCTGCTGTAATGTGTAAAAAAGGGGACGCCGTCTGTCGTAATGTGTAAGAAGGGGACACTGTCTGCCATAGTGTGTAAAAAGGGGACGCTGTCTGCCGTAATGTGTAAAAAGGGGACGTTGACTGCCGTAATGTGTAAAAGGGGCTCTACCTGGTGTAGTGGCGCTACTGTGCACCGTAGTATGAATTGGTATTATTTTGTGGCCACACCCTTTCCCCATGAAGCCACGCCCCTAATTTTATTTTACGCACGTACGGCGCGCTCTGCCCATATTTTACATAAGGGGGGGCGCCAATGCCGTTTCTTGCACACAGCACTAAAATGCCTAGTTATGGCATTGCATTACAGTGCCCCCTGTTCACACTGTTCCACATTAGCGTACCCTCCAGTTCAAATGATGCCAAATTACAGCACCCCACTTCATATTATGTAACAGTATATTGCCCTCCAGTTCATTTTACACCACATTACAATGATCAGGTCCAGGGGCATAACTAGATATATTTTAGGCCCCAAGGCAAAAGTTTGTAAGCGCCCCTATTTATCACGCAATGGGGGAAAATGTATATAACACATGTAAATGTGACAGGGAGGTGGGCCCCTCTCAGCTCTGGGCCCCATAGCTGCTGCACTCCCTGCACCTATGGTAGCTACGCCCTTGGCAGCTGCTATATAACCTGTATCAGCCTGTAACGTTACCTGAGTACCTGCAGAGGCGGATTTAGACCTCATGAGGCCCTAAGCAAGACACCGATTTGGGGCCCCCCTTCCTCAAACAATCCATAGCACTATATCCTGGCTTCACTGCCCCTGGTTGTGCCTGCTGTGTATGTGCCTCCTTCCCTCACACGTCCATGAGGCGGCAGCAGCAGCGAAGGTCCTACTTGAGAGAGAAAGAGAGGCATGGGGGGGGAGGCGAGAGATAAATGAGAGAGAGAGGCACAGATAGGAGGGAGGTTGGGAGAGAAGCATAGAGAAAAGAGAGAGGCACAGAGAGGAGAGAGAGAGGTATAGAGAGGAGGGGGCCAAAGAGAAAGATGAGATAACATAGGATGTACTAAAGGGAAAATGTGATTAAAAATAAGAAAATGGACATTTTTGGACTTCCACCGCATCTCCCATATGTACCAAGCTCCGGAACACAATGCATTCTGGGACTTGGATGCTGTGGGTAAAGCCAGCTTTTTTGCTGGAGTTACCCTATAAAAGCCTATTGGCTTCCTTCCGCATTTTCCCGAAAGGGATCCAATCAGATCCCTCACAGAACCCCCCGTGGCTGCCGTGTCCTCTGCGCATGCGCAGAAGGGCTCCCAGGTCCTCAACACTGAAGACCTTCTATCGCAAAGAACACCTCTTATTGGGAGGGCTGTCCTTTGCGAATGACATAACATTTGTAAGTACATACCTGCAGGGGTGTATCTAGGTGTCCGAGCACCCCTGGCAAAGTAAAGGACTGACACCCCCCCACCCCCCCACCCCTTCCCCCAACACCACCACCACCACCACCTCCACACACACACTGGAAATAGGGAAGGGACATTTGCTAAAAAGGGACATGATCACGCAACAGTACCCCCAATTCAAATTACACCACACAGTAGTGTCCCTTACTAACATTTCACCACACAGTAATGTCCATTATTAACATTACGCTACATAGTAGTACTCCTTATATACATTATGCCACACACTAGGGCCCCTTATTAACATTACGCTACACAGTAGTACTCCTTATATACGTTATGCCACATGCTAGAGCCCCTTAATAACATTACGCTACACAGTGTCACGAACCTCGGGCAGCGGCGACCGCGCTTGTCCCTGCGGGTGGCCTGGTCTGCCCGGCGCCTCTCTTCCCCTGTCAGTCTCCGGCTTCAGCGGCGGGTCGGCGCTGCTCTCCGGCGGCTTCCCGGAAGCAAGGGCGCCGCCATCACAAGCAAGGGCAAGGAGGCGGAGCAGGTCTGACGTCACCTGCCTGCTCCGCCAATCAGGCTAGGGCGGGGAATTTAAAATCAGATACCAGGCAGAGATCCGATGCCTGAGTATCTTCGTTTCTCCTGTGGAAGCTATGATCCAGAGCTCCCTCGTCCCTGCAAGCATCCTGTGCTTCCAAGCATCCTGTCCCTGCAAGCATCCTGTGCTTCCAAGCATCCTGTCCCTGCAAGCATCCTGTGCCTACAAGCAACCTGTGCTTCCAAGCATCCTGTGCCTACAAGCACCTCCGTGCCTCCAGTTACCTCCGTGTCTCCAAGCACCTCGTGCCTCCAAGCACCTCCGTGCCTCCAAGCACCTCCGTGCCTCCAAGCACCTCGTGCCTCCAAGCACCTCGTGCCTCCAAGCACCTCCGCGCCTCAAGCACCTCCGTGCCTCCAGTTACCTCCGTGCCTCCAGTTACCTCCGTGCCTCCAGTTACCTCCGTGCCTCCAAGCACCTCCGTGCCTCCAAGCACCTCGTGCCTCCAAGCACCTCGTGCCTCCAAGCACCTCCGCGCCTCAAGCACCTCCGTGCCTCCAGTTACCTCCGTGCCTCCAGTTACCTCCGTGCCTCCAGTTACCTCCGTGCCTCCAAGCACCTCCGTGCCTCCAAGCACCTCGTGCCTCCAAGCACCCCGTGCCTCCAAGCACCTCCGCGCCTCAAAGCACCTCCGTGCCTCCAGTTACCTCCGTGTCTCCAAGCACCTCGTGCCTCCAAGCACCTCGTCCCTCCAAACACCTCGGTGTCTCCAAACACCTCCGTGCCTCCAAGCACCTCCGTGCCTCCAAACACCTCCGTGCCTCCAAGGGTCTCCCAGCACTCCCTGTACTCCCAGTACCTCAGTGCCTTCAATACCACAGTGTCTCCAATATCTCAGTACCCCAGCCTTCATTATTTCTACAAGTCTTGTCTTACAGGAGACCTACAAGAATTCCTCTGGGCCTCCCGCCTGCCGTCTTAGTTCTGCATGAGGAAGACCTACATCCGGCCATCTCTACTACGACCCAGTGGCGGTTCCTCTTCCCGGTCATCGGAAGAAGCCCCGAGTCCACAACACTCCCAAACCAGGTCAGTGATAGTATACTCAGGCCACATGGACTCGGGGGATCGGAACACGGACTCTAGTGCCATCCAGAACCTGGCTTCTCGAGTGCAAAGTCAGGAAGCAGCACAAGGTCAGGTGATGCAGTACCTCCAGCAGTTGTCCGGGCGTCTGGATCAGATTCAGGCGTCTCTGGCCTCAGTAATTCCGGCTCCTGTTCCAGCAGTCGCACCAGTTGCCGTTGCCAGCAATGTTCAACCATCGGCCGGTGTCACTCCACGCCTTCAGTTGCCTACTCCGTCCCGCTATAATGGGAATCCCAAAAATTGTCGTGGTTTCTTGAACCAGTGCGAGGTACATTTCGAGCTACTTGCACACAACTTTCCTACAGACCGGTCCAAGGTAGCATATATTATTTCTCTGTTGGAAGGTTCTGCTTTGGATTGGGTGTCTCCATTATGGGAACGATCTGATCCCATGGTTTCCAACTACACCAACTTCATCTCGTCCTTTCGAAGGATTTTCGACGAGCCCGGCAGAATGACCACTGCTTCTTCCGATTTGCTCCGTGTTCGGCAGGGCGCCCGTTCCGTGGGCCAGTACGTGGTTCATTTCCAGACCATTGCTTCCGAACTACGCTGGAATAATGATGCCCTGAGAGCTGCCTTCTGGAACGGTCTTTCCGACCGGCTGAAAGACGAGCTGGTTACTAGAGATCTGCCGGATCCATTAGAAGATTTGATTTCCCTTTGCGTCAAGGTGGATCTTCGGATGCAGGAGCGTGGAAGAGAACGTAACCGTTCGGATCGTTCCAGGTTCCGGAATCCTACTCCTAGGCCGGTGGCCTCACCTAGCTCAGATGAGCCCATGCAAATTAACCGCTCCCGACTGTCTCCGGAAGAACGACAGCGTCGTCGTGAGGGTAAACTCTGCCTTTACTGTGGAGCCGCAGATCATTTTCTTAAATCTTGTAAAGTCCGTCCGGGAAACGGGCAGACCTAGCTTGTTCCGGAGGAGTCAAGCTGGGAGTTACGACAAAAGCTTCTCCAACTTCGGACTGCTTGCTTCCAGTAACTCTAGTCTCCAATTCAGTCTCCAGGTCTTGTGAAGCCCTATTGGATTCCGGAGCTGCAGGGAACTTCGTTTCTTCCTTCTGTGCCCAAAGTTTGGGTTTAAAGTTACGGCCTATCGAGCGGCCAATTTCACTGACGGCTATCAACGGGACTAGAATTTCCAAAGGTCTCATAATGTGGCGCACGGGGCCAGTTAAGCTGCGGGTCGGGGCTCTACATCAGGAAGATTTGGAACTCTTGGTAATCCCAGAAATGCCCCATGATCTGGTTCTTGGAATGCCTTGGCTGAAAAGTCATAACCCCCACATCGATTGGAAGTCGTCACAAATTCTGTCCTGGAGTTCCTTTTGTCACACTAATTGTCTTACTCCTGTTTGTCCGCTCCGTGTTACCTCCAAAACGGATGAAGAGCACATTCCGGAGGCATATCAAGGGTACAAGGACGTATTTTCGGAACAAGCTGCTGACCTGTTACCACCTCACAGGCCTTGGGACTGCCCTATTGACCTTGTCCCAGGGAAGACGCCACCTCGTGGTCGCACATATCCTCTGTCTCTTCCCGAGACTCAAGCCATGTCGGAGTATATTAAGTCCAATATGCTCAAGGGATTCATTCGCCCCTCTTCCTCCCCTGCTGGTGCAGGCTTCTTTTTCGTGAAGAAAAAGGACGGGGGGTTGAGACCATGCATCGACTACCGCGGCCTAAACGACATTACTATTAAGAATAAATACCCCTTGCCACTAATCACAGAGTTATTTGATAGGGTTCGTGGTGCCCGCATTTTTTCAAAACTCGACTTGAGAGGAGCTTATAATCTTATACGCATCCGAGAGGGGGATGAATGGAAGACTGCCTTTAATACCCGAGATGGGCATTACGAATACTTGGTGATGCCGTTTGGTCTTAGTAATGCTCCCGCGGTTTTCCAGGGATTCGTCAACGAAATCTTTCGTGATATGCTGTATCAGAGCGTTGTGGTATATCTGGACGACATACTGATTTTTTCCAAGAATCTTGTCGAACACAGGACTCAAGTCAAAGAGGTGCTACACCGTTTACAAGAGAATCATCTCTACGCCAAGCTTTCCAAATGTACCTTTGAAGTAACATCTATTCCGTTCCTCGGTTATGTCATCTCGGGGACGGAGCTTCGCATGGATCCGGAAAAGTTGTCGGCCATTCGTGATTGGACTCAGCCTCTTTCCCTGAAAGCAATACAAAGGTTCCTGGGCTTTGCGAACTACTACAGGAAATTCATTAAAGGTTTCTCCACCATTGTTGCACCCATTACTGCCCTGACGAGAAAGGGTTCTAATCCTAGTTTGTGGCCTCCGGAAGCCATTGTAGCTTTTTCTCGCTTAAAGTTAGCTTTCACGACGGCTCCAGTTCTCCAACAACCAAATTTCGAGGAACCCTTCTTCTTAGAAGTTGATGCATCTTCAGTCGGGGTGGGGGCTGTCCTCTCCCAGCATTCCTCTGATAAGAAATTACATCCGTGTGGCTTCCACTCTCGTAAATTCTCTCCAGCCGAACGAAATTACTCTATTGGAGACCAGGAACTCTTGGCAATCAAATCTGCCTTGGAAGAATGGAGATATCTTCTAGAAGGGGCTAAACATGTGTTTACCATCTACACGGATCACAAGAATTTACTGTACATCAAATCCGCACAATGTTTGAATCCTCGCCAGGCGAGATGGGCACTTTTCTTTTCCCGATTCTCGTTCATTATCAAGTACCGTGCCGGGACTCTCAATATTAAAGCAGATGCGCTTTCCCGTTCACAGGTTCCCACAGACGAGGATGAACCTCCGGAGCGGGGTTTAATTCTGAATCCAGTTTCTGTCTCTGCTGCTTTAACTACTCCAGCTCCTCCTCCTGGAAGAATGTCCGTACCAGCTAGATTCCGCCCAGGAATACTACGGTGGGTCCATAACTCCAAGTTTTCCGGTCATCCCGGCGCTCAGAAGATGTACAAGTTTCTGCAAAGGTCTTACTGGTGGAACACCATGAGGAAGGATGTACAAGATTGCGTTAATTCATGTCCCCAATGTACACAACATAAATCTCCTCGTCTGCCTCCTGCAGGGTTACTTCGTCCTCTGCCTATCCCTGTGAGACCCTGGACTCACATTTCCATGGACTTCATCACTGACTTGCCCTGTTCCAAGGGTTGCAACACCGTTTGGGTTATCGTTGACCGTTTTTCGAAGATGGCACACTTTGTGCCCTTGACTGGTCTTCCGACAGCACCGAAACTGGCTCTATTGTTTATCCGAGAACATTTTCGTTTGCATGGGTTGCCACAAGAGATTGTTTCTGACCGTGGAGTACAGTTCACCGCCAGGTTTTGGAAAGCCCTTTGTTCAACTCTACACATTAAACTTAAGTTTTCGTCGGCTTATCATCCCCAAACAAATGGACAAACGGAACGAGTCAATCAAGATCTAGAGACTTTTCTTCGGTTGTATCTCTCTCCTTCACAGGACAACTGGGTGGAGTTGTTGCCTTGGGCGGAGTTTGCCCATAACCATTTGTTTCATTCTTCCACTGGGGAATCACCATTTTTCGTCAACTACGGGTTCCATCCCCGTGTTCCGGAATTTCCAAGCCTTCCGATAATAGAGGTTCCTGCTGTAGCGTCCACTCTACGACACTTTGGACAAATTTGGAGAAAGGTTCATGCTAATCTTAAGCAGGTTTCTGTTCGGTACAAGTTCTTTGCAGATAAGAAACGGCAAGCCGCACCTCAATATAAAGTTGGGGACAGGGTATGGCTGTCCACACGGAATCTCCGGTTGAAGGTGCCCACCATGAAATTCGCTCCAAGGTTCATCGGTCCTTACCCTGTGCTACAAGTCTTAAATCCTGTGGTCTGTAAACTGGGTTTGCCTGCCCATCTTCGCATACCTAACGCCTTCCATGTTTCTCTACTCCGTCCCCTCATACTGAATCGATTCCACTCAGCACTCCCAAGGCCAACGTCCGTAGTGGCAGAAGCTGGAGCGGAGTTTGAAATCAAAGCTATTCTGGACTCTCGTTATCTTCATAAAAAATTACAGTACTTGGTGGACTGGAAGGGTTATGGACCTGAGGAGAGAAGTTGGATTGGGGCTACTGAAGTAACGGCTCCTCGTCTGATTCGGATCTTCCACTCCAGACATCCGACTAAGCCCGGGAAGTGTCCAGGGGCCACTCCTGGAGGAGGGGGTACTGTCACGAACCTCGGGCAGCGGCGACCGCGCTTGTCCCTGCGGGTGGCCTGGTCTGCCCGGCGCCTCTCTTCCCCTGTCAGTCTCCGGCTTCAGCGGCGGGTCGGCGCTGCTCTCCGGCGGCTTCCCGGAAGCAAGGGCGCCGCCATCACAAGCAAGGGCAAGGAGGCGGAGCAGGTCTGACGTCACCTGCCTGCTCCGCCAATCAGGCTAGGGCGGGGAATTTAAAATCAGATACCAGGCAGAGATCCGATGCCTGAGTATCTTCGTTTCTCCTGTGGAAGCTATGATCCAGAGCTCCCTCGTCCCTGCAAGCATCCTGTGCTTCCAAGCATCCTGTCCCTGCAAGCATCCTGTGCTTCCAAGCATCCTGTCCCTGCAAGCATCCTGTGCCTACAAGCAACCTGTGCTTCCAAGCATCCTGTGCCTACAAGCACCTCCGTGCCTCCAGTTACCTCCGTGTCTCCAAGCACCTCGTGCCTCCAAGCACCTCCGTGCCTCCAAGCACCTCCGTGCCTCCAAGCACCTCGTGCCTCCAAGCACCTCGTGCCTCCAAGCACCTCCGCGCCTCAAGCACCTCCGTGCCTCCAGTTACCTCCGTGCCTCCAGTTACCTCCGTGCCTCCAGTTACCTCCGTGCCTCCAAGCACCTCCGTGCCTCCAAGCACCTCGTGCCTCCAAGCACCTCGTGCCTCCAAGCACCTCCGCGCCTCAAGCACCTCCGTGCCTCCAGTTACCTCCGTGCCTCCAGTTACCTCCGTGCCTCCAGTTACCTCCGTGCCTCCAAGCACCTCCGTGCCTCCAAGCACCTCGTGCCTCCAAGCACCCCGTGCCTCCAAGCACCTCCGCGCCTCAAAGCACCTCCGTGCCTCCAGTTACCTCCGTGTCTCCAAGCACCTCGTGCCTCCAAGCACCTCGTCCCTCCAAACACCTCGGTGTCTCCAAACACCTCCGTGCCTCCAAGCACCTCCGTGCCTCCAAACACCTCCGTGCCTCCAAGGGTCTCCCAGCACTCCCTGTACTCCCAGTACCTCAGTGCCTTCAATACCACAGTGTCTCCAATATCTCAGTACCCCAGCCTTCATTATTTCTACAAGTCTTGTCTTACAGGAGACCTACAAGAATTCCTCTGGGCCTCCCGCCTGCCGTCTTAGTTCTGCATGAGGAAGACCTACATCCGGCCATCTCTACTACGACCCAGTGGCGGTTCCTCTTCCCGGTCATCGGAAGAAGCCCCGAGTCCACAACACTCCCAAACCAGGTCAGTGATACACAGTAGTACTGCTTATATACATTATGCCACATGCTAGAGCCCCTTATTAACATTACGCTACACAGTAGTACCCCTTACACACATTATGCCATGTTAAAGCCCATTACACGCATTACACCACAGTAGAGCAGACCCCCTTATACACATTGCACCAGGTAGAGACCCTTTTACACACTGCGCCAGGTAAAGCCCCTTATACACACTGCGCCAGGTAGAGCCACTTATACACACTGCGCCAGGTAGAGCCCCTTATACACACTGTGCCAGGTAGAGCCCCTTATACACACTGCAACAGGTAGCCCCTTATACACACTGGGCCAGGTAGCCCCTTATACACATTTGACAGGTAGCTCCTTATACACACTGCACCAGGTAGCCCCTTATACACACTGTGCCAGGTAGCCCCTTATACACACTACGACAGTTAGCCCCTTATACACATTGCACCAGTTAGCCCATTATACACACTGCGCCAGGTAGCCCCTTATACACATTGCGCCAGGTAGAGCCTCTTAGAAGAGAGTGAGTGTGTCTGTGAGTGTATGTACGTGTATGTGTGTCTGTCTCTGTTACTCACCAGCTCTCCGGACGAAGTCACTAGCAGGACAGCGACATGCAGTAGGCAGACAGTGCCACGCAGGGAACGGGAGGCGTGAAGTGCGGTGCGGACAGCAGGGAGCCCTGCGGCCTCACTCGCAGGGTTCACCAGCAACCTGTAGAGCTGACAGCAGCTGCAGCCACAGTTCCTGGCACCGGTGTCCGTCACTAAAATCCAGAAAATCTACATATTCTACAGCTCCCAGCAGCCCTTGCTGCCGGAAGCTGCTGGAAGCTGTAGTATATGTAGTGTTTCTTGAGTTTAGTGTGGTGCCGTGCCGGACACCGGCGCCAGAAACTTTGGCTGCCACTGCTGCCAGCTATACATGTTGCCGGCCGTCACTGCAGGGGAGGCACACACAGGTACTGCCTCTAAAAATCTTCCCCCTGGCCATGTGTGGCACCACCAGGCAGCGCCCCTCCTTTGCTGTCGCCCCTGGTGAGTGCCATCATGGCCAGTGTGTAGATGCGCCACTTCATACCCGAAATGTACAATATGTAAGCAATGTGTGGCAAGATGTACCACATCATTGATGAAATGCTTAGTACATCCCGCCAATAGAAAGCGGAGCATGGACAAAGGGGGCAGAGAGGACTGTAGCAGGTGTTTTTAGGCACGGCAAGCTTGATAATTAATGGGTGCCCAAAGCAATTGAGTTGCTATATTGAGCGCCCATTGAGTAGCACTATGTAAAAAATAGCTGAATCACCCCAGTGAGAGATATACATAGAAATGACACAGCAATACATACACTGATATACTGTACATGACTTAGAATACACATAGAATACAGGTGATATGCAGTTGGATAATGGGCTGGACGGGAGGGGCAGTGCGATGGGAGGACACTGGGCTGGATGTGAAGTGGGCAGTGATATGGTGATGGCAGGGGAACACTAGGCTGAATGAGAGGGACAACTGTGATTGGACTGGCTGGGGGTTCTAGCAGGGAGGCAGTTAGATGGGGCAGTGGGCAGATTGGGGAGACACTAGGCTGTATGAGAAGGAGACACAGTGAGATAGGGGCGAGAGGGGGGATACTAGGCTAGAGATGGGGTACACTGAGCTGTAGGTGGGCTAATAGTATTAGCCAACAGAGAAAAGGTCAGAAAAGTTGTGTTTTTCTGAGTTTGCTAAATAGTCCCACAAACGCTGGTAACTATAGGGATGGCTGCTGCAACCAATGTCTCCTCCTGTCTGTCTTTGTTACATAGCGAGGGTACTTATTCCTTTTTGTATACATGCAGAATAAGCCATTAATGCATATTTCAAGAACATAAATCACTTGATAAATAGCAATACATATGGGAGGCCGTTAGTTGTGATGCCGGTGGTCAGAATACAGACAGCTCATCCTGATGCTCAAAATCCCTACATGAGTGTGGTAAGTATACAGTATTAACCTTCTACCTGCCCTCCCCTAACCCTAAATCTCCCTACCTGATGCCTAACCCTCCCTCCCCACAGCCTAACCCTCCCCCCGTAGCCTAACCCTAGCCTCCCCTTTATAGTGCTTAACCCTAATCTTCCCTCTCCACAGTCTAACCCTAAGCCACACCCTAGTGCCTAAACCAGCCCTCCCCCTCCCCCCCACACACACACATACACACACACACCCGCAACGGCCTAAACCCTAACCTACCCCGGTATACTTGAGGTCCCCATACACTTATGCGAATTCAGCAAGGGGAGACGTTGCATAGGATTCCCTTGAGCTCCATGGCAACTTCCCAGGCGGCAGGATAACATATGATTATTTTTACACAGTAGTTCAGATTTCAGTTTGAACACACCCCACCCAAATTCAAATTTCTCTGCACATGTTACATCTGCCCCCCCTGCAGTGCAAAATGGTTTTGCCCAGTTGCCCTGTTTCTTGCTTTTATGCTTTACTAGCAACCTCCAAGTTCACAATTCACATTTATATGATACACTCAGGGGCGGATTGGGGTCAAAAACCAGCCCGGGAAATTCATAGAAGCAGCCCTAATAGGGGCAGGGTCTGTTGAGGGGGTGGGGTCTGTCAAGGGAGTGGGATCCATCCTCATAGGGCCTGATTCTGAGTTGGACGAACTTGCAGCTTCCTTGCGACTTTTGCTATAGTTGTTTTTGTGACTTTATGGTATTGCTTCTTCAGTGCACCTCACTGGTGTACATCCGTTTGTCCGAAAATGCAAGGTTTATCTAGCTAGGTGCAGATCATCTGTGTATGGCCTCCAATGTGAGTAATTCAGCTTCTCTATACGCAATCACTTTCAGCAAAGCTCCCATACGTTTCATCTGTGTCTGATTAGTCAACCCCCTATAACCACCTAGGCACACCTAACAAATCTAATACACTTCTTGGTGTGTGTGTGTCTGGGTCTGTACTGCAACTCTGTAATAACAACTTTGGGATGCATGTGCAGACGCTGCACAAGAAAAAAATAAATTGGCCCCCACAGGAAAAAAACAGACAGCAAAGGATATATTTACTAAGGTGTGAGTTTTTTTTAGAAGTGGAGATGTTGCCCTTAGCAAACAATCAGATTCGACTTAATATTTATCTAGCTGTATCTAGAAGAAAATAGCTAGAATCTGATTGGTTGGTACAGGCAACATCTCCACTTCTAAAAACTCACACCATAGTAAATATGCCCCCAAGAAAGCAGCAGAGACAGCAAGAAAGCAGTCGAGATAGCAAGAAAGCAGCAGAGAGACACAGACAGCAAGAGAGCAGCAGAGAGAGAGAGACACAGACATCAAGAGAGTATCAGAGAGAGAGAGAGAGAGAGAGAGACACAGACAGTAAGAGAGCAGCAGAGAGAAACAGACAGCAAGAGAGCAGAGAGAGACATACTGCAGCAGAGAGAGAGAGAGGCAGGCAGCAAGAGAGCAGCAAAGAGAGACACAGATAGCAAGAGAGCAGCAGAGAGAGACACAGACAGCACAAGAGCAGCAGAGAGAGACACACACAGACAGCAAGAGAGCAACAGAGAGACACAGACAGTAAGAGAGCAGCAGAGAGAAACAGACAGCAAGAGAGCAGATAGAGAGAGACAGACTGCAGCAGTTAGAGAGAGACAGACAGATAGCAAGAGAGCAGCAAAGAGAGACACAGACAGCAAGAGAGCAGCAGAGAGAGACAGACTGCAGCAGAGAGAGACACAGACAGCACAAGAGCAGCAGACAGAGACAGACTGCAGCAGAGAGAGACAAAGACAGCAAGGAAGCAGCAGAGGCAGACTGCAGCAGAGAAACACAGACAGCAAGAGAGCAGCAGAGAGAGACATACTGCAGCAGAGAGACACAGACAGCAAGAGTTTAGCAGAGAATCAGCAAGTGAGCAGCAGGGACAGTCAGAAGTGACAGGAGAGAAACAGATAATAGCGGAAAGACAGCCAGTGCCCCGGGCTCACCTTCGCCTAGATGTAGATGCAATGCAGAAGGCTTTGTTGTTGAGCAGGGGGAGCTGGGAGTCACATTCATCATCCACAAGGTTGTACCTGTTCCTCACCGGCATGGTCCCTGTGCCCCGGGGGTAGCATGCCTGTCTCCTGGGAGTGGTCTGGTGGAGGGCTTCAGGATCTCGGTGCCCCATCCTCCTAAAGACCACACCCTTCTCCCTAAAAATCCGGGTGTGGTCTTTAGGAGAGCCAAGAATGTAAAATCTTTTGTTTCCCGTAGCCGATTAGAACCAATAAAAGAACAAAAGGAAAAACAAAATTTTTTAGAGAATCTGAAAGGTTGCTATGCGTGTGGAGGATGCAAAGTTTGTAAACTAATGGATAAAAATAAGACCACCTTTTCGGATAGTAATAATTGTAATTCTTTCCATGTGAAGAGCTTTATTAATTGCAACACCACCTTTGTGGTTTATATGTTGACCTGTCCCTGTGGTTATAAATACATAGGTAAGACTAAAAGGATGCTGAAGATACGTATTTTAGAACATACTAGAAATATTAAAAATAAAATTAATAATCATAGTATTCCGCGACATTTTCAGGATTGTCACTCCAGTGACCCCACAAAGTTATCCTTCAAAGGTATAGAACATATAAGGTTAAATAGAATGGGAGGTAATAGAGAGAAAGATCTGGAAAAAAGGGAAACCTTTTGGATATTAACCCTTAACACCATTAAACCAAAGGGTCTAAATGAAGGGTTTGAAATAACACCTTTTCTCAATTAGCCGATTAGGAATATATTTATAGAAAAAACGAAAAACAAATAAAATATAAAAATTAAATGACATCATTAAAAATAATTCTTAAAAATAATCATTAAAAACACTCATTAAAAATAAAAATATACATTGATTATCAAAGAGGTCTTGAATTTAGTTCATAGGATAATAATGGAATATCTGTAGGTAATATGCACTTTATGGAACTAATGAATGTTACTCTAAAATACGGCTTGGAGGCACTAATTACATCAATCCTAGTGGCCGCATGCTATTTATCCTTAATTAACTATATATATATATATATATATATATATATATATATATATATCACTTTGGAGATACCATCGGAGTGTAAGTGATTCTTTATAAAAATCTTCTATCGATCAATGTCTAATAACCAACATGGATTGGATCTGATTAAGGCGTCCAATGCCGTTATTTAGTAAAAATGAATTGTAATTATGTATAATTATGTATAACTTCACGGGCTTGATCTATAAAAGATGATCACAGCGTCAGATACTCCAGCCTTCTGACGAAGTCGATGACGAAACGCGTTAAGGCGGAGCTAACTGACGCATGTACTCGCTGGGGCTGTTGAATCCCGAAGTCCACGGCTGATGTGTTCCTACTCGCGGCCCTCAAAAGGCAGCAGCTAACGGCAGGGTGAGGATTCCAATACGGACTAGGTGACTTCTGGTTCCAGCCTTTGTCGGGAGATTATTGTGAAATCATGTGGTAACCAGCCCACACTGGTTACCTTGCGGTACGAGTTTAATCTGATTCTGTACGTCTGTCTATTTTTATTAAATACTTTTATGCACTATGGAGCGCCCCCTATATATGCTTTTTTAACATATATATATATATATATGCATACACTGCTCAAAAAAATAAAGGGAACACTTAAACAACACATCCTAGATCTGAATGAATGAAATATTATTATTAAATACTTTATTCTTTACATAGTTGAATGTGCTGACAACAAAATCACACAAAAATTATCAATGGAAATCAAATGTATTAACCCATGGAGGTCTGGATTTGGAGTCACACTCAAAATTAAAGTGGAAAAACACACTACAGGCTGATCCAACTTTGATGTAATGTCCTTAAAACAAGTCAAAATGAGGCCCAGTAGTGTGTGTGGCCTCCACGTGCCTGTATGACCTCCCTACAACGCCTGGGCATGCTCCTGATGAGGTGGCGGATGGTCTCCTGAGGGATCTCCTCCCAGACCTGGACTAAAGCATCCGCCAACTCCTGGACAGTCTGTGGTGCAACGTGGCGTTGGTGGATGGAGCGAGACATGATGTCCCAGATGTGCTCAATTGGACTCAGGTCTGGGGAACGGGCGGGCCAGTCCATAGCATCAATGCCTTCATCTTGCAGGAACTGCTGACACACTCCAGCCACATGAGGTCTAGCATTGTCTTGCATTAGGAGGAACCCAGGGCCAACCGCACCAGCATATGGTCTCACAAGGGGTCTGAGGATCTCATCTCGGTACCTAATGGCAGTCAGGCTACATCTGGCGAGCACATTGAGGGCTGTGCGGCCCCCCAAAGAAATGCCACCCCACACCATTACTGACCCACTGCCAAACCGGTCATGCTGGAGGATGTTGCAGGCAGCAGAACGTTCTCCTTGGCGTCTCCAGACTCTGTCACGTCTGTCACATGTACTCAGTGAGAACCTGCTTTCATCTGTGAAGAGCACAGGGTGCCAGTGGCGAATTTGCCAATCTTAGTGTTCTCTGGCAAATGCCAAACGTCCTGCACGGCGTTGGGCTGTAAGCACAACCCCCACCTGTGGACGTCAGGCCCTCATACCACCCTCATGGAGTCTGTTTCTGATCGTTTGAGTAGACACATGCACATTTGTGGCTTGCTGGAGGTAATTTTGCAGGGCTCTGGCAGTGCTACCCCTGTTCCTCCTTGCACAAAGGTGAAGGTAGCGGTCCTGCTGCTGGGTTGTTGCCCTCCTACGGCCTCCTGCACGTCTCCTGATGTACTGGCCTGTCTCCTGGTAGCACCTCCATGCTCTGGACACTATGCTGACAGACACAGCAAACCTTCTTGTCACAGCTCGCATTGATGTGCCATCCTGGATGAGCTGTACTACCTGAGCCACTTGTGTGGGTTGTAGACTACGTCTCATGCTACCACTAGAGCGAAAGCACCGCCAGCTTTCAAAAGTGACCAAAACTTTAGCCAGAAAGCATAGGAGTTGAGAAGTGGTCTGTGATCACCACCTGCAGAACAACTCCTTTATTGGGGGTGTCTTGCTAATTGCCTATAATTTCCACCTGTTGTCTATTCCATTTGTACAACAGCATGTGAAATTGATTGTCAATCAATGTTGCTTCCTAAGTGGACAGTTTGATTTCACAGAAGTGTGATTGACTTGGAGTTACATTGTGTTGTTTAAGTGTTCCCTTTATTTTTTTGAGCAGTGTATATATATATATATATACATACAGCGTGCAGGCTCGTCATTCACGATTCACAGAAACAATATGCTGGGGGCCCTCCAAGTAATCGATAGATACAGCAAATTCGGCGGCACTCACAGACTGAAACAGCAGATTTAAATGCTTCTACGTTTCGGTTTTAATAACCTTCGTCAGGAATAACAAATATCAAACATTGCAATCTTATATACATACAGACAGGTAACAAGTGCCAATCACCAACACCAAATGATTAACGTACATCCGGTGACGTCAGCCGGCAATGCGCTCCAGCCTTCGGTACCACACCGGTTTCTTAGTCCAACTAATTAAATACATATCACCATGGTGACTAGACAACAGTACAGCTAGAGTAATCCACATACAATTCTAATTAAGTACAAAGTATCATAGCAGTTCAATTGAAATATGTAACAAGTTCACATTCCATATATAATGTAACCATGATTTAGATGAAGCTAGAGAAGGATAAATACTCATTCAAGCCAGATGGATAAATCGTATTCAGATTATAAATCCACCTGGCTTCTTTATGCAATAATAATTTCTCACGGTTGTTCCCCCTCGGGGACCATATCAATGATTTTATACTTAAGAGTTGCCAGTTTATGTCTCATATCTCTAAAATGCTTGGCAACCGGCTGATCCGTTTCTTTCCCCTCCAGTGCCATCCTGATTGCACTGCGGTGTTGAGCCATACGTTCCCGGAATAGACGTGTTGTTTTTCCTATATAGAGTAATCCACACGGGCATCATATGAAATATACCACATAACGGGAAGTACAGGTTAGGGTATGCTTAATAGCTATTCTTTTGCCAGTATGGGGGTGGGCAAATGTGTTGCCTATTTCCATATAGGTGCACGTCGTGCACCCTAAACATCTATATACACCTGTTTTTTTTGTCAAAAAGTGCTTGGCCACAGGGGGTTTTAACTTAGAGATGTCAGTATGTACAATGAAGTCTTTATTATTCAGCCCACGTCTATAACAAGGTAAAATCTGTTTATTTCTAAGAGAGGGTAATTCATCGTCACATTGTAGTACCGGCCAAAACCGTTTAGCAGCACTAGAGATATTAGGGGTCGCTGTACTAAAGTCATTAACCCATATTACTGAGTTTGCAGTTTTGTTAACCCTATGTGTCTCTACAGGACATTTTGGCATAAGCATTGCTCTATGCATAGCATCTACAAGTAGTTTGTTCGAGTTCCCACGTTGTAAAAAACGAAGCTTCATAGCTTCCATCTGCTGTCTTTCATCATTAATATCTGTACAAATCCTATGCACCCTTAAAAATTGTGAATAGGGCAGTCCTCGTTTCAAGGACGGCGGGTGGAAGCTAGAGGAGGCCAATAGGCTATTGCACAGGTTCTCAAACTCGGTCCTCAGGACCCCACACAGTGCATGTTTTGCAGGTCTCCTCACAGAATAAGGAGTGACATAATTAGCTCCACCTGTGAACCTTTTAAAATGTGTTTGTGAGTAATTAATACACCTGTGCACCTGCTGAGTGAACTGCAAAACATGCACTGTGTGGGGTCCTGAGGACCGAGTTTGAGAACCACTGGGCTATTGCAATCAGTCAGTTTGTTATACAGCAATGTTATTAACCCCTCACTAGAGCGCTTCACTACCACATCCAAAAAATGTATACTGTCAGCTTGAATGTCATAGGTAAATTTAATGTTCACATCTTTAGTGTTTATACATTCCATCATGTCAATAAATTGTGTCTTTGTACCCTGCCAGATCATAAACATATCGTCTATGTATCTGGTGAAGAAACAAATGTTCATGGCAAACTGTTGGTCACCAAAGAACAATTTGTCCTCCACCCTAAATATGAATGAATTGGCGTACGCCGGAGCGACCGGCGTCCCCATAGCGCAGCCAAGTAATTGTTTAAAGAATTTACCATATATATGTATATAGTCCAGCAGTTTTGACCGGCACTCCATAAAACAATAACAGATAGTACCTGGGTGCCCCCTCCGAACCTCTAGGGCACAATATACGGCAGCACAATTTGACAGCAGCACACCTGACGAAAGGTGCTAATAAAGTGCACCTGAAACGTTGAAAGCATGCAGTTGTAGCTGTGGAAATTATTTACAAAGCCGAGGAGTGCCTCTCAAATTGTGCTGCTGTATACTGTATATGTATATATATATCAAACAAACAGATCTGAGGGCACTTACATGTATGGTACTGATTAGTACATCAGTTTAAAACAAAACAATTTTCAATTACATAGAATAAAATGTATTCATAAAAGTACAGAATAAAACATAGCATGTCTTTATGATTTTACAGAGGACGTCTTCAGATATATCCGGTTATACATTCAGTTTTTAGTGTATTTCTTTGTTGAAACATACGATACAAAAGTATAACAATAGATTGAACCAACGCATTTCGTCTCTATCGGGACTTCATCAGGGGTACTTTATCAAAATGCTCAAACAATGATGTGAAGAAAATCTGATGAAATGTATCAACCTCTATTAAAACCAGGTTATCTGGATATGATACCAGACTAATAACTAGTATGAAAAATCTCAGCGTGATGTGGCTCCATTATGGAAAAAAAGTGTCCATACACTAATATGTAGTATCTCAACGATGGTATAAAATGACCGCTATGAAATGCAGATAAGTGAACTTTAGTAGATGTAGAACAGCCTTCTGCACATATAGGTATATGCAACAAGGGTGATGTGCTCCTCTCAGAGCCCCTTTTCATACTGTTAATGCGTAAGTCTTGAAAAAAATTCCTAGCATTCCTTGCATACTATAACAGTGTGTGGCTGTAGTTCTGAATCATAACTTGTGTGCTGTAAAGGAGTTATTTTTTATTATTAAACCTACCTCATGCATTAGTAAAAATAACATTTCTAGAAACTGTAATAATAATATTTTAACATTTGTTTAAAAATGTCAGCTTACAAAGGAAAAGAGGCTAAAAAATGAAATCAAATTATAATTCACTGTTGTTGGATGGTTTGTTTTTATTACATAACTTGTTAATTGCATTACCGGGTTATTTAATGAGAAAAACTTTTTTGTTGCAAAAATTGATTATCTTACAGTGTACATGAGTGTTAGTAACTGGCCAAACTATGGGGGTAATTCAGACCTGATCGCTAGTGAGCGTTTTTTGCATCCCTGCGATAAGGTAGTCGCCGACTACAGGGGGAGGGGGAATTTGCTGTGCAGGTGTATGATCGCATGTGCAGGAGAGCTGCACAAACAGAAGTTCGTGCAGTCTCTGCAAAGCCCAAGACTTACTCAGCCACTGTGATGATCGGGTCCAGGGCTGACGTCACAAATCCACCCATAAAACGCCGGGTCCCTCCTGCGTTTTTCTGGACACTCCCTGAAAATGGTCAGTTGCTACCCACAAACGCCCTCTTCCTGTCAATCTTCTTGCTATTGTCAATGCGATTGGATTTTTCGCACCATCATGTCGTTTCCTTGCGCTCCCCGTCGCTGCAGACCGTCGCGCCTGCACATTGCGGTGCATACGCATGCGCAGTTCAGACCTGATCACCCGTTGTGCGAAAACGCACAGCAGCGATCAGATCTGAATTAGCCTCTATGTTATAAAAGTATTTTCTCGCTTGCGAATAATGTGCAGAACAGAATTTAATGAAATTACTTACATTTAATAGATATGTAAAAAACTGTATTATGTTGCCAAAACGGGGACATTATACAAGAAAGGGTTAATACTTAGCTGCCCAAAATCTGCAGCAGTTTATTCACAGAGCAGTCTGCTGTCAAGTATGCCAAAGGGTTAGACTGTAGTATTTTTTTGCCAGTAGAACTACAGGTACCAGCGGGGCCGTTTTTCCACCCGCATGCTGGTACTTGTGGTTCTCCAAGTACCAGCTTGCGGGGAGGCTTGCTGGGACTTGTAGTTCTTCTGGGAAAAAACAATATTCTATCATTTTACTCAAGGCTATCAGCCCCCCATCCGCAGCCCTTGGATGGGGGGGACAGCCTCGGGCTTCACCCCTTGCCCTTGGGTGGCTGGGGGGGGGACCCCTTGATTGAAGGGGTCCCCACTCCTCCAGGGTACCCCGGCCAGGGGTGACTAGTTGGATATTTAATGCCACGGCCGCAGGGCGCTGTATAAAAGTGACCCCCGGCTGTGGCATTATCTGTCCAGCTAGTGGAGCCCGATGCTGGTGTAAAAAATACGGGGGACCCCTACGCTTTTTGTCCCCCATATCTTTTGCACCAGCACCAGAGCCCGGTGCTGGTTTTAAAAATACGGGGGATCCCATGTCAGTTTCCCCCCCAGATTTTTAGAACCAGGACCGGCTCGAAGAGCCCGAGGCTGGTTATGCTTAGGAGGGGGGACCCCACGCATTTTTTTTTTCTGATTTTTGCCATTCCATTTAAAAAATAAAAAATAATAATAATAATATTTGTAAAAATATATAAATAATACTTGTGCCTCCAAAATAGACAAACCAAGTACCTAATTCCTTCTAATATAAATAGATATGCTATTACCAATAAAATAAACACAAAAAAACCTTGTTTTTAAATTTTTTTATTAGATTCCGCCAGCAAAGTGTGGCGAATTGAAAATGACGAATTTACTGTCTAAAAGCACTGTTGTCGAATTTACAATCTTCAATTGAATATACTTTTGTCGAATTGCCGCATTTGTACCATTGCAGAAATGTCGAATTTGACAAATGTCGAATTTCAAAAAGTCGAATTTTGAAAGTCCGTTTTTTTGGCGAAAAGTACTGAATTGCATTGTCGAATTTTTTTTTTTGGCGGAAATGTCCCGTTTTTTCGACAATTTCGGGAATTCGACCGCAATTGCATATACCTCCGGAGCCGAGACGCGCACCTCCGCGTTCAATGGAACGCGAGACGGCGCAACTTCCGGTCCCGTGAACCGCACGCCCCAATCAGCGGCTGCGGCACAGGTGTACGAGGATTAAACAGGACATTTACGCTAGTCTTGGGCACCCGCCAGTGTGGTCTGGCCAAGGCTATATTTGTCACTAGTATTTTATCATGTATTAGTGAGTTTGAGCATTCTTGGTGTTACTTCCGGTCATGGAGGGGACTTCCGACCGGTATGGTATAAATTGCATTTACAGTGGTTTTTGCGGAATGCAGCCACACACCTGATGTCTCCTGATGCATGTGAGTACTATTTGGGCATCTGTAGCAACTAAGACAATTTAGTTTGCTTAAACACTTAGTATATGTGTTACTCTGGTCTAGTTATGTACATATGATATATGATTTGATTTTAGGTATTTGTCGACTTGTGCATTATTGTGGCTGCACCCACACTTTTTGGGACCACTGAGCAGGTATTTGATGTACATTGTTGCTTAGTGGGATTTGATGACTGATGGGGTGATGTGGAGGTCCTAATTGATGCTCTCCATTTGTCTTTCATAATTTATCCCTTTTATGACAGTTTATTGGATGCCTTGTCCCCTTTTTGGGCCAGTAGTTGTTAGTTTGGCTGATGGGTCTATATGAATTACTTACCCAGCAGGTATGTAGAGGTGTTATAGGGGATTGAGCACATTGGTGATCTATATCTGTATCTTTGTGAGCACCATTTGCTTGACTACTTTGGTGGTTGGAGTTTCTTGGGTCTAATATTTTCCAGGGACCGGTGAGGCTTGTGATTAAAATTGTGAATATTGTTTCTTTTAGATAGGAAGTTGTCTTCTATTGTTATTTGTGAACTGCTAACCGGATGTACCACCTGTCTTGAGGAAGGTCTGTTATCAGACCGAAATGTCGACATTAAAACTTCGTGGTTGAGACACGTCTATTGCTGATTGATTTTGTTACAGCGAGAGTGCACCTTCTATATTATGGAACTTTCACATATATATATATATATATATATATACTTGCAATGTAGCTTGGCACTCTGGACTCACAAAGTTCAGATGCGGGGTGCCATCCTAATATATTTCATAGTTACCAATGTCTTTGCTTGAAAGAACGAGGCTTTTTCGTCAGGACGTGAACAGTGTACAGACAGGAGCATAACACAGCCCATTGCCCCATCTTACCTTTATATGCTGTGTCGAGCTCGGGGATCGAACGCCCGCAGCTCCCGCCCAGCCGCTGAGGAAACAGGATGTCCGTTCTGACATACCTCCAGTCAGTCAGTCTCCATGGACATGCATACACTAGTCGCGTCACTTCCGGTTGCTATGGAGACGGCGACGCTTCCGATCTCCAGAGCTGTACACAGTTCCCTAGTGCAAAACAAGCATAATGTGAGACATATAGAACATCTAAAAATACATAGAAACTATGTTACTACGTGAACTATATAGTGCATATAGAGAATAAAAAATAAAAAATATTAAAACCAGAATTGGAGACAAACGTCCATTTTTCAAGAATAATGCAGATCAATTCAATATATCAAAATCACATCCCCCCAGGCTCTCTCACAAATGACCCAATAATATCTGAATTACTCCTTTTTGGTCAAAAACTCTAGAAGAAGTTAAGGGACGGAATAGTAAAAAAACTATTTATATATACCTAGAGCAAAGGCAAGGACTACTACTTACGCAGGTACCCCTATTGAACTCTCAAAACATATAATCCTACTTACAAAAAAATATTCCAAGCTATTTTTTCATTTAACCCCTTAGGGGAAATAGTATCTAGAATATGAATCCATTTTGATTCACACCGGCTGAGTCATTTCTTACGGTCTCCACCTCTAATGTCTACAGGAATGTGGTCCACTATTTTATATCTTAAAGAAGTTAGAGGATAATGGGCTTCTTTAAAGTGGCGCGCTACAGGTTGATCACATTCTTTATTTTCTAAAGCTGCTTTTATCGCAGAGCGGTGTAGGGCCATACGCTCCCTAAAAGTGCGTGTAGTTTGCCCAACATAATAAAGCCCACATGGGCACATTATTATATAGATCACATATTGCGTAGTACAGCTCAAAACAAACTTTATTCTAAACTTATGGCCTGTTTGCGGATGTTTAAAGTAAGAGCCGGGCTCCATAAAATTGCATGTCGTACAAGACACACATTTATAACAGCCCGGTTTTTTCTTTTGTACTAAAAAAGAAGTGTTCACATTAGGTGGAACATATGTGATATTAGTTTTCACCAATAAGTTGCGTAAATTCCTGCCTCTTTTGTAACATGGCATGATGTTCTTATTCTTAAATACTGGTAAATCATTGTCCCCTGTCACAATAGGCCACAATGCTTTGGTGGCCCGTGGTAAGATTTGGCTCGCCAATGTAAATTCAGAAATAAAAGGAATGCTATCTTGCCTTTTTGTTTGATTTGGCTCCAAGAGAGTATGTCTTGGGATCTTTAATACCTGCTGTTTAGATTCCTCAAGCAAGGCCAATGGATATCCCCGTCTGGAAAATTTGTCTGCCACAAGCTCTAAACCTGGCTCTAAGTGTTGAACATCACTAGTGATTCGAGCGGACCTAAGCATCTGTGATTTCGGAAATGCTTTTTTCAAGGCCGGGAGGTGACAGCTGCTGTGGTGTAACAAAGTGTTTCTATCCGTATTTTTATGAAAAATTTCAGTAGATATACTATTGTTTTTAAGTTTGACCGTGACATCCAAATAGTTAATTTCTGTGTAACTATATTGAAAAGTGAACTTAACTGGATGATTAAGGGAGTTAATCTGTGTTATTAACTGCAATAGTGCTCACTCTGAACCTGTCCAAATAAGGAACAGGTTGTCTATATACCGTGTATACATCATAATCTTTTTTTGCCACCTCTTGGTCCATAAAGAAAAAAATATTTTCTTGTTCAAACATAAAAACATTTGCGTACGATGGGGATACATTCGTCCCCATCGCACAGCCTGTACGTTGTAAATAATATTTTCCATTATGTAGAAAAAATTTTTTTGTAAATATAAACTCCAAGAGTTCCAGAAAAAGGGTTGTGTCAAAATTACTGAAGTGATTAAGTTGTAAAAACAGTTTCATACACATTAGACCCATATCGTGTGGAATTATTGTATATAGATTTTTGACATTCAAAGTGCACAGGATAGCCCGATCTGGGATGTTTTTCAATTCCTGCAGTTTTAGCAGAAATTGGGTGGTGTCTTTTAAAAACGTTCTCTGTTTTACTACAAGGGGTTAGATCAGATAATCAAGAAATTGATACAAGCTCCGCTCCAACGCGTTTCGTGGATACTTCGTCAGGAGGCTGGCCTGTCAGACGTCAGCACACTATTTAAAACCCAATCGTAATTTAACACAAGTGGTATTAATCATCATAGGTAATTTATGTCTCCAGAGGACTTCAGAAAACAGTTTTAACATACATGTATAACAAATGGGTTCAGGTAATGTTGGTAACATCTACATAAAATATATATATATATATATATACAGACAAACTGTATGGTTATATAAAACACAGTAATAATAATGCATCATAAACAGACACGTGATGAACAAAACACATAATAAAAAGGGATTTCATTGACTGCCGAATGGAACATCACTTCAGACATTTATAGTGGTTTCCCATGGTAACCTGAGTGCACGTGTATTTCATTTCTACAACCTCCACGTCTCTCTCTTTTTATGAGTTAGTCACTATTCCTATCAGGAGAAGGAAATCGCAATCTGTGGGGTCTTATATTTAAATTCGAACAGGCATATATTTTGTTCTCCATTTTAGATTTTTTTTAATTAAATATATATATATATGCAAAAAAAGGGGGATAAGGGTTTCAGCGACCAATGGTGTCTAGTAAAATATGATAAATATGAGGAGACTAACTGGATACGTATAAAATAACAATATATTTATTTATACAACAATAAAACCAAGGTATAATATAAAACCAACTATAATGAATGTCAGGGTGGGTTAAAAGCCGGAGGATGTATGCTATTAATTAATAACAGATAAAAGGATTACTAAAAAATAAATAAAAATAAAAATACATATAATAAAAAGGCAATAAATGGTAAAATATCCAATAAAAGAGTGCTGCTTATCTTTTTAAAAAGTGGAGAGTCAATGGAGGTACACCCAACGCGTTTCGTCACTCAGACTTCATCAAGGGGTGAGTGACGAAACGCGTTGGGTGTACCTCCATTGACTCTCCACTTTTTAAAAAGATAAGCAGCACTCTTTTATTGGATATTTTACCATTTATTGCCTTTTTATTATATGTATTTTTTTTTATTTATTTTTTTGTAATCCTTTTATCTGTTATTAATTAATAGCATACGTCCTCCGGCTTTTAACCCACCCTGACATTCATTATAGTTGGTTTTATATTATACCTTGGTTTTATTGCTGTATAAATAAATATATTGTTATTTTATACGTATCCAGTTAGTCTCCTCATATTTATCATATTTTACTAGACACCGTTGGTCGCTGAAACCCTTATCCCCCTTTTTTTGCATTGTTTAGTTAAGGCAGTTTATCCCTGCCTAATACTTAAGGGTTAGCTGACGCCTTGAATTATTTAAGGAGTGTCTGATTTTGTTGTTTTATATTAATCTATTTCACATACACCTGTGGCGCCATACTCCCACTACCCAAATATATATATATATATATCTCTATCGGCAAGGACATTTTTCTTTTTCTTTTTTTTTCTTTTTTATGACCATTGGAATAGAGTCTATGGTCAGAATAGATTTAAAAATAAGTGACTATATTCCCTGTGTTTAAAGGTATAGAAATATAGCCCAACAGGCAGAAGGACAAAGAGACAATTATCAAATGCCGCATAGCTTTAAATGAACAGATAGTAACTCTCCCATTTTTTTAATAGACATTTCAAAAGAGTTCTAGAAATGAGCCCAAAAAGTCCACACCTTCTCTTATTAGCATGATTACCCACATCAGTTGGAAACATTGGTTGTAAGTTTGGTCAGAGCCACAGACTGAGCAATGTTATCAAACACAGAGCATTAGGTGCTTACATGAAACTAGAGAACCCACGAGTCACTACCGTTCCCTAATGAACGGGGTGATCTCATAATTCTCGTTTAAGCCACATGGCGCCAACGTATTCAAAGTCAGAATCCAGAAGGTTTCCCTTCTGAGAAGACGTTCTTCTCTATTTCCACCATCTTTACCTGCCAGTACGTGTTCAATGCCCGCAAATTTTAAAAGTGAGGGATCAGCATTATGTTTCTCAGCAAAGTGTTGTGGGACACTATGATTCTGAACCCGGTTTTTGATGTTTCTACCGTGCTCTAAAATTCTGATCTTTAGCACCCGCTTGGTCTTGCCGACATACCCAAGCCCACAGGGGCACATTAATATATAAATGCAAAAGGTGGTATTGCAATTGATGAAAGATTGAATGGGGATGGGACGTGTGGTGATCTTCCCTGCTATGTTTTTTGCACATTTATCAGCCCAATTACAGACTTTACAGCTCCCACATTGAAAGAAGCCTTTCATGGGTGCCAGAAATTGATGGTCACTTCTATCTGTCTGCCTTTTTTGTAGCTTACTCTTTGCTACCATCGATTTGACAGTTTTTGCCCTTCTATAGATAACCTCTGTTTTTTTTGGGAGTTCCGGACCCAATATAGGATCAAGTTGTAAGATGTGCCAATTTTTTGGGGCTATTTTTTCTAGGTCTTTATACCCTGTGCTGAACTGTGTGACAAAGGGACAAAAGGTTTTTTTAATAGTCATATCGTCCCTGGTCTTTTTCTTGTAAACTAACAGGGATTCTCTTGGTTTTCCTCTAGCTTTAAGCATAGCATTTTTGGTCAGTTCCTTCGGATACCCTCTCTCCAGAAACCTATCTGTATAGATCTCTGCCTGTTCCTCCGTAGTCTGGTATATTGAGAATAGGGTATGTTCTCTTTCCACTGCGGGAGATGGCAGCTCTTAAATTCCAAATAGCTATTGCTATCAACTTTCTTAAAAAACGTATATGTTTCTATCTTACCCGTTCTCTCAAAATTTTCCATAGAGATTACTAAATCAAGGAATTCCAGCTTATTACGACTGAACGTACCCTTAAATTTCAGATTGTAAGTGTTCATATTTAGTTTAGTTTAAATATGAACACTTACAATCTGAAATTTACGGGTACGTTCAGTCGTAATAAGCTGGAATTCCTTGAATTTGATGAACAGGCAGAGATCTATACAGATAGGTTTCTGGAGAGAGGGTATCCGAAGGAACTGACCAAAAATGCTATGCTTAAAGCTAGAGGAAAACCAAGAGAATCCCTGTTAGTTTATAAGAAAAAGACCAGGGACGATATGACTATTAAAAAAACCTTTTGTCCCTTTGTCACACAGTTCAGCACAGGGTATAAAGACCTAGAAAAAATAGCCCCAAAAAATTGGCACATCTTACAACTTGATCCTATATTGGGTTCGGAACTCCCAAAAAAAACAGAGGTTATCTATAGAAGGGCAAAAACTGTCAAATCGATGGTAGCAAAGAGTAAGCTACAAAAAAGGCAGACAGATAGAAGTGACCATCAATTTCTGGCACCCATGAAAGGCTTCTTTCAATGTGGGAGCTGTAAAGTCTGTAATTGGGCTGATAAATGTGCAAAAAACATAGCAGGGAAGATCACCACACGTCCCATCCCCATTCAATCTTTCATCAATTGCAATACCACCTTTTGCATTTATATATTAATGTGCCCCTGTGGGCTTGGGTATGTCGGCAAGACCAAGCGGGTGCTAAAGATCAGAATTTTAGAGCATGGTAGAAACATCAAAAACCGGGTTCTGAATCATAGTGTCCCACGACACTTTGCTGAGAAACATAATGCTGATCCCTCACTTTTAAAATTTGCGGGCATTGAACACGTACTGGCAGGTAAAGATGGTGGAAATAGAGAAGAACGTCTTCTCAGAAGGGAAACCTTCTGGATTCTGACTTTGAATACGTTGGCGCCATGTGGCTTAAATGAGAATTATGAGATCACCCCGTTCATTAGGGAACGGTAGTGACTTGTGGGTTCTCTAGTTTCATGTAAGCACCTAATGCTCTGTGTTTGATAACATTGCTCAGTCTGTGGCTCTGACCAAACTTACAACCAATGTTTCCAACTGATGTGGGTAATCATGCTAATAAGAGAAGGTGTGGATTTTGGGCTCATTTCTAGAACTCTTTTGAAATGTCTATTAAAAAAATGGGAGAGTTACTATCTGTTCATTTAAAGCTATGCGGCATTTGATAATTGTCTCTTTGTCCTTCTGCCTGTTGGGCTATATTTCTATACCTTTAAACACAGGGAATATAGTCACTTATTTTTAAATCTATTCTGAACATAGACACTATTCCAATGGTCAAAAAAAGAAAAAAAGAAAAAAAAATGTCCTTGCCGATAGAGATATATATATATATTTAATAAAAAAAAGTCTAAAATAGAGAACAAAATATATGCCTGTTCGAATTTAAATATAAGACCCCACAGATTGCGATTTCCTTCTCCTGATAGGAATAGTGACTAACTCATAAAAGAGAGAGACGTGGAGGTTGTAGAAATGAAATACACGTGCACTCAGGTTACCATGGGAAACCACTATAAATATCTGAAGTGATGTTCTATTCGGCAGTCAATGAAATCCCTTTTTATTATGTGTTTTGTTCATCACGTGTCTGTTTATGATGCATTATTATTACTGTGTTTTATATAACCATACAGTTTGTATGTATATATATATTTTTTATGTAGATGTTACCAACATTACCTGAACCCATTTGTAATACATGTATGTTAAAACTGTTTTCTGAAGTCCTCTGGAGACATAAATTACCTATGATGATTAATACCCCCTGTGTTAAATTACGATGGAGTTTTAAATAGTGTGCTGACGTCTGACAGGCCAGCCTCCTGACGAAGTATCCACGAAACGCGTTGGAGCGGAGCTTGCCAGACGTGTGTGCTTCTTTTCACTCTGCCTTCTTCTCCCTGTGTCCGTTGCGAGTGGCCAGACGGGTCCGGAGTGTCGGCGCGGTGCATGGTCCTGGCGTCTGTACACAGAGGTGGAGGTTTGCCTGGTGGATGGTTTTATGCTTTTTAACTGGCCCAAAGTGTGGGTCTTATTTGGTACGGGAACACACTTACCTTTTACTTGCTTGTGTCTAATGATGCATTCATAAAATAAAAAAATGATCTGCACTATGGGCGCATTCTCCTGAATTCTTTTTCCAGGTATCTTTCTGCTCAAAGGGATTCTTAGCCTGTGGGGAATTGCTGCGGTGTTCATCACACCAGTGCTAACAGCATAAGGTTTCACTACCTGTGAACTGTGAATGCTCAATTGAATGAACACCAGCGCACCTGTACATCGTTTCTTTCAATATATATATATATATATATATATATATGTTTATATATATATCTATATATATATCTATATATATATACAGTATATATATATATATATATATATATATATATTTACAACAGTCCTCACCATAAGGCTCCAGCCGGGGCTATGGTTAAGTAGAACCAGCACTCCATGTAACCAGATAAGGTAGCATTTATTCTCTTTGTTCTTTGGTAAACAGCATATGAGCAAGCATGAATGTAAACAGATACTTACCAGTATTGAAGCTCAACATGACCTGGGGAATAATTTCCTGACCAGGGGTGACTCCCAACGGCCGTTTCGGGCAACGCCGTCATATCATATTGAGCCCTTATGTCGTCATCTCCACATACTTCCAGATAACGGGCCTAATTCAAGGTTGATTGCACAAGCAAAATCTTCCTCTAATGGCCAAAACCATGTGCACTGCAGGTTGGGCAGATATAACATGTGCAGAGAGAGTTAGATTTATGGGGGTTATTTTGTTTCTGTGCAGGGTAGATACTAGAGATAAGCGGGTTCGGTAGATACGGTCTGATTTATTTTTACACTGCAATTAAGCTTTCAGTTTGAACACACTCCACCCAAATCTAACTCTCTCTGCACATGTTATATCTGCCCCACCTGCACTACACATGGTTTTGCACATTAGAGGAAGATTTTGCTTTTGCGATCAGGTCTGAATTAGACCCAAGATCCTTTGTTAGCATACACTACAATGCTACTGACACCACAAATGCATCCTCATCTCTACCTACTGAGGACCTGAAAGGTGGTTTATATTCATGTGGCTTTGTATTCAGGCAACTACACAACCAGACAGGATTCATTAAATATACACTTTTACAGAGATGTATATAATTAGGAATAATTAACTGAAGAGATTATAGGGCCTAATTCAGATGCGGTCGCAATGCAGCTATTGTACACAAATTAGTCAATGTTTTCTTACTGCGCATGCATCTGAGCTGCAGTGAGCATGCGCAGTGTGTGAATTTTTTGCGATGACGGTTGCAATGAGGGTTTAGTCGCAAAGTGAGTGACAAAAAGACAGTGTTTGGGGGTGGTAACGAGGAGTGGTCAGGTAAATGCAGGCGTATCATGGCCGTTCAGATTACGTTTTCTGGGCGTGCATAACATTAGCAGTTGTGATCTTACTTACTACTGGAGAGCTCTCTGCGTCCTGGGAGAGAAGCTCATCCTGTATATCTACAGATTCACTCAGACTCTGTGTCATGTTCCGAAACTTCCGATATGTGACTAAGATACCGATGTATCAGCAATTGTGCACCATTTGGATGAAAATGATGCAATAGCAGTGGGTGTCCTGTCCCTATGTTCAGGTTAAAGTCTGCCCATATTAGCATATAATCGCAACTGCTTACGAATAGCAACAGCAATCGCAAGAATAACCACATCTGAATCAGACCCATAGATACAAATGTGCTTTAGCAGGATTCAATGTATTCTGAATAAATTCTTATAACATTCTAAGTACTTTTACTTGGTATCATGTAACTCAAATGGTTTTTCTATTGTATATACGTTTCTTTGCATGTATGGCTGTAGGCCCTTTTTTATTTCCACACTTTGTTGCAGTATGAGAGGATAAGCTCTTTGATCAATTCTCTTTTTATCTAAGTGAATAAGGGGGTGTATTTGTCAAGTGGAGAAAACTCAATTCTCTTGCTTTAACGCCAGAAAAAGGTATTTTTGCTGCTTCTCAAGATTCACCAAAATGCATAGGAGGAAATTCAATTAAGTGCCAGCGGATTTGCCCAGAGAATCCCTGTGACACTGCCACACTTTACGACAGTGGGGATCTCGCTCAAATGTGCTCGCTGTTCCATAGGCCTCAAGCACTTTTAGGCAAATCCAGCATTCGGCCGGCCGGTCGAAGGAGGCGGATAGGGCTGTCGTTGCGTCATTAAAATGCAGCGGCAATGGCTGATTCACCCCCTTTGGCATCTAATTTAATTACCCCCATTTTTTTTTTAGTTATCTATGATTTATATTTCAATATAGCCTTCATAGCCCATTATAAAGGTGCAATGTTATCCACATCTTTTTATAGTGCCTTGGAAAAACAATGCCACCTCTGTCTGGGATACAATTTTGGCACATAAATGGCCAATCCACTACCAACATTTGTCACACATGTGATAGTGATGTCCTCCTTGCCAAAGTGCTGAGTACAGTATGTGCTGAGTCTACAAACTGAGATATCGACTACGCTACATGTTTTCATTACTGGTATTAAAGGCAAATAAACACTTGTCCGACTCGGTCGCTGTGGTTTCAAAGCACAAAAACTATTTTTTAAGATGCAAGGGTATCGCGCACACAAAGTAAACAGATTTTACCAAAATAATCAGGTGAAGGGCAAAACAAACAGAACAAAATATCCCCAAGATTTGCATGCGCGGCTGGTCTAGCACAAGAGCGTCCCTGGGATACTCTGCCATCCGACGGAACAGAATAGTACAATATATACACAGGGATAGGGTAGAAATGACATCACTGCAAGCAACAAGCTTCAGGTACACAGTTCACTCTCTGATAGGTCAGGGAGTCAGGACCTTCAAGGAACATGGTGGTTAACTGGTGGACAGAGTCTCCCTTTGTTGCAATCAGAACCCTCATGCACAAGGTCAAGATTTTGCAAACTAAGAGAAATGGACTGTTTGTCATTAATAGTTCAGGTACATGCAAAGACAATGGTCATTGTAACAATGTTACAATTAGAATAGAATCTAGTGGATTTAGCACAGACACAGGCAGTGAGAATTGTTTATTAATCAATGCAATGCTAAATTTAGAATAGTAAGAATTACACAATGTTTGACATCACAAGATTATGTGGCATCTCAGCAAAGACTCAGCAAATGAATATTGGTAGGGCGTAAGTATATCTAATGTCTAAAGTCAGTATTGCATTGGTATTAAGCAAATCCAAGGGCGTAACTACCATAGGTGCAGGCAGTGCACCTGCTATGGGGCCCAGAGCTGAGAGGGGCCCACCTTCCCTGTTAAAGTTACAAGTGTTATATACATTTTTCGACATTGGGTAGTACGTAGGGTCATTTCAAACTTTTTCCTTGGGGCCTGCAATATATCTAGGTATGCCCCTGGACCTGCTCATTGTAGTGTGATATAAAATGAACTGGAGTTCATTTTAATGTCATATAATATGAACCGGGGCACTGTAATGAGGCACAATATGAACAGGGGGCACTATATATCATAATGTGAATTGGGGGTACTATGCGGCATAATGTGTACTGGCAGCTCTGAAATGTGATGTCGGGTGAACTTAATCACTACTGCAATTCATAAAAGGAACTAGGGCACTACTATGGGGCATAACATTTAATAAGACTCTACTATTGTTCAGGAAATGAACTAGGTCACTATTATAGTTTTACTATTATTAAAAATGCCTGCAGAGAAGTGTCTCTCCAGAAGCATTGAGATGGGGGCCCCTTCAAAATGTTGCTATGGGGCCCAAATAGTTCTGGCTATGCCCCTGAGCAAATCCCATTGTCCTCAGACCCTTTTCATGAATGGAAGCCCCGATATTAGATATCCCCACACATATCCTGTTGTAAGTGAGTCTCTGTTAATACAGTCATTTTACTACAACAAGCAATGTGGTTAAATTTTGCCATTACAAAGCAATTACAAGCGACCACATACACGGTAGTGTGGTCGATAGTCCCAGCGAATTGTGATGGCATCGCACACAGGGAAAACAATCTATAAACAATTGGTTTGTTTGACTCATTTTTTAATTTATGTTTAACACTGGGGAACTGAGAGAAAATATTGCAAGAACTTTGACTTTTTGCAACACCTCTCCGGCAACTTCATCCTTGATATTTATTGGCGCAAAACAGCAGATCAAGACTAAATAAATCTCAAGAATTCCAATAAAAATGATAAATATACCCCTGAGTCCTTATCTCTTGCTTGAGTTAGTGTTTTTAACTGGTACAGGGGTCTAGTTATTAAAGGTAAAGCCAATCGGAAACAGATATTTCCCTATGGTTCATGGATTGGGTTAGTGAGAAATGCCTAACATAGGAGAAATCAGATAGCTCTCCTCCAATATGTTTAATGGGTACTGCGATATGTGCAATTTACAAGTTTAGCTTTCAGAACTTGGCCATGATTGTCGTGCACATGCAGTTTCAGAACAGGCAGTAAAGGGAAAGCAAGCAATAGTGTTAGGGTCTCCTGCTCTGTGCTGCCACGTCGTCATGGCAACCGGGAGACAAGTGCTAGCGGAGTAACCTGAGCGTAGCTGATACTCCGGTTCGGGTCTTTTGCTGTGCAGTGGTTACAGGCTCTGTGCACGGCAGGGGATCCGGTGCTGGTTTTTGTGCTCACAGTCTGTGAGGTCTGAGTGGGGCGTGGACAGCACCTGCTATATAAACCCTCTTCTCAGGTTAGGCAGATGCTGCTGAATCTTTGTTGGTTAGTCAGTTCCTGAAAGCTAGCTAGTACTGTGTAAACTTTGTATTTATTTGTTGCTTACTGCAAATAGGCCTTGGGATTTGGTATTACACTCTGCCAATCCAGACCTAGCAGTAAGACTGGAGTCAGTCGTTTAACCTGCTGGGGTTCTTTTGCTACTCTGTGAACCTAGCAAGTTTGCGGCTGTATTCTCAGACTTGCCTGCCAAAATCCTTTCTCACTGTGCAAGGTGTTCAGGTGTCAGTTTAGTGGCAGTAAGCTGAACCAGTGCACTGCAAGTGAGGACTAGGATTGTGGAGACTCTCCTTGTGTCTATTATTCCATCTCTGACCAAGGAGTTTACTGCCACACCTGTTGGTAACCCTTTAGGGTTTTGCTGTTGCCCTTAGCAACAGCATTTCGGGTTCTCTACGTATTAAATCACTACATCTCGCTTTTTTCCATCTGAGCATTCCTAATACTTGGGAGACACCCAGTTTCTTAGCCTTTGGGCTTCTCTGTTCACTTTGTGTTTATTTTGTTACCCTATCACCTTCTGTGTATGTAATGTCATATTCCCCAGTCTGTCTGTGAGTTCATTTGTTTTGCATCCCTCACCGTTCAGACACCAGTACATTCCTGCTGGCACTGGTGTGCATAACATATTCAGCAGCCCAATACTCCTGTTGAAATTTTGTGGGAATATGGAGCATACCCCTCAAAATACTTTGCAACAGGTGGTCGATCAGGTGCAGGTCCTGACTCGACAATTTAATGATTTGTCCATTAAAATGCACACCTCACAGGCCGCTGGCGGAGCTCCAGCAGCAGCAGTACCTTCAGGGGTTAAGGAGCCGAAAGTAAATCTCCCGGATCGTTTTTCTGGAGATTGCTCGCAGTTCTTTTGTTTCAAGGAGAGCTGCAAACTATATTTCCAGCTTAGGCCTCAGTCTTCTGGGTCGGAGATTCAGCGGGTGGGCATAGTGATTTCCTTGCTACAAGGAGACCCACAGGTCTGGGCATATGGGTTGCAGCCTGACTGTCCATCGCTTAAAAGTGTTGATGCTTTTTTTACGGCACTGGGCATGTTGTATGATGACCCTGACAAGACGGCCTCAGCCGAGGCTCAGATTTCGATCCTTAAGCAAGGGCGAAGGCCAGTTGAGGTTTATTGTACGGAGTTTCGGAGGTTGGCCCATGATACCCTGTGGAATGACCCAGCCCTGAGACACCAGTACCGAAGAGGTCTTTCTAACCAGTTAAAAGACCAACTGGTACAATATCCCTTGCCTGATAGCTTGGATCAGCTCATGCAGTTATCCATTCGGGTGGATAGACGGCTGAGAGAGCGCAGGCTTGAAAGGGAGACCGAGGTTTCCTTCTTTCCCAAGGGAACCTCAGACTCTGAGGAATTTTCCGAGGAGCCTATGCAGATTGGGGCTACCCGCCTCTCCTCGCGTGAGAAGACGCGAAGGAGACAGCAGGGGTTATGTTTGTACTGTGGGAATAAAGGTCATGTGGTAGTATCATGCCCAGAAAAGCCGGAAAACTTCAGGACCTGAGGGTGATGGGAAATATCCTGTCAGGCCAGAAGTCAGAATTTCCCAAGAAGACTTTTATCATTCCGGTGACCTTGAAGATCCTCGGTCAAACTGTCAAGACTGAGGCCTTTGTGGACAGTGGGGCCGACTGGGTTTTTATGGACCGCCAATTCGCCCTGAAACACTCTGTTCCCTTAGTACCCTTGGCATCGGAAATTGAGATTTGTGGGTTAAACGGGGAACCATTATCCCAGGGTAAAATTACCTCTTGCACTAGCCAGATTTCTTTGTTTATTGGAGCCACACAAAATTGTCCTTTTATGTGACTGTCTGTACTTTTGCCCCATTGGTGTTGGGTTTACCCTGGTTAAGGGCCCACAATCCTCAATTTGACTGGGTCTCTGGGGAGATTCTTAGTTGGGGTACTGATTGTTTCAGGAGTTGCTTGAGCCTTCCAGTCAGGCTTTCGCAGCTAAGTTTGCCAGGATTGCCAGGATGTTATGCAGATTTTGCGGACGTGTTCTCCAAAAGAGTTGCAGAGGTACTACCTCCCCATCGCCCCTATGACTGTGCCATTGATTTGTTGCCGAATGCTAAGCTTCCCAAGAGCAGGTTGTACTCCCTGTCACGTCCTGAGACTCAGGCTATGGCAGAGTATATTCAGGAGAACTTGGCTAAGGGATTTATCAGACCTTCACAGTCTCCAGTTGGGTCGGGGTTCTTCTTCATGGGTAAAAAGGACGGTTCGTTGCGACCCTGCATCGACTTCAGGGAATTGAACCGTATCACGATTAAAAACTCATACCCACTGCCTCTCATTTCGGTCTTGTTTGACCAGCTTCGTACTGCCACCATTTTTTCGAAGATTGACCTACGCGGTGCGTACAATCTAATCCGAATAAGAGAGGGGGATGAATGGAAGACTGCCTTTAATACCCACTCAGGACATTATGAATATTTGGTGATGCCTTTTGGGCTCTGTAGTGCCCCGGCAGTCTTCCAGGACTTCATGAACGATGTGCTCAGGGAATATTTGGATAGATTCTTAGTTGTATACTTAGATGACATCCTAATCTTCTCCCATTCCCTGGAGGAACATCGGAAGCATGTACGCTTAGTCCTCCAGAAACTCAGAGACCACCGGCTTGGGGCGAAGCTGGAGAAGTGCGAATTTGAAGTTCAGCAAATCGCATTTCTAGGATATATTATCTCCCCAGAAGGTTTCCAAATGGAGGGTTCCAAGGTACAGGCAGTCCTGGATTGGGTGCAGCCCACTAGTTTGAAGGCGCTTCAGCGTTTTCTGGGCTTTGCGAATTTTTATAGACGATTTATCGCTGGATTTTCGTCTATAGTGGCGCCCTTGGTGGCACTCACTAAGAAAGGGGCGGATGTGGCTCACTGGTCTTGTGAGGCCAAAGCGGCTTTTGCCCGTCTCAAAAGGGCATTTGTCTCGGCCAAGGTGCTGCGACACCCAGATCCAGAGCGTCCTTTTGTGGTGGAGGTGGATGCCTCTGAGATGGGTATTGGGGCAGTGCTCTCTCAGATGGGGGTGTCTGATAATCGCCTTCATCCCTGTGCTTACTTTTCCCATAAATTTTCGCCTGCCGAGATGAATTATGATGTGGGTAACCGGGAATTGTTGGCTATTAAGGATGCACTCGAGGAGTGGAGACACTGGCTTGAGGGGGCTAAGTTTGTGGTCTCAATTCTCACCGACCATAAGAATTTGGCATATTTAGAGTCAGCAAAGCGCCTCAATGCCAGGCAGGCACGATGGGCTTTGTTTTTTGCTCGCTTTAATTTTTTGATAACATATCGCCCTGGGTCAAAAAACATCAAGGCTGATGCGCTCTCGCGGAGTTTTGCTCCAATCCAGGAGACCACCGAGGAGCCATTGCCCATTGTGTCCCCATCATGTATTAAAGTGGGCATTACCCAGGACCTCTTGTCATTAGTCCTTAGAGCACAGGAGCAGGCTCCTCCAGACCTTCCGGTAGGTCTTTTGTTTGTGCCTCCTAGGTTAAGACAGCGAGTGTTCCTGGAATTCCATGCCAAGAAGTCGGCAGGTCACCCGGGTATTGCCAGAACTCGGGAGTTGCTATCTAGGGCGGTGTGGTGGCCCTCGGTGGCTAGGGATGTGGATCAGTGGGTTCGGGCATGTGACATCTGTGCTTGAAATAAGACTCCTAGAGGGGTTCCTGTTGGCCCATTACATCCACTCTCTATTTCATCTAAGCCATGGACCCACATTTCAATGGATTTTGTGGTGGACTTGCCCAAATCCTCGGGGATGACAGCCATCTGGGTTGTCGTTGACAGGTTTTCGAAGATGGCGCACTTCGTTCCATTGGTTGGGCTGCCATCGGCCAGACGCCTGTCTGAATTATTTATGCTGCATGTTGTGCGCCTCCACGGGTTGCCACTTGATGTGGTCTCTGACCGCGGATCCCAGTTTGTGGCCAAATTCTGGAGGGCATTTTGTTCCGATCTCCAGATTTCTGTCAGCTTGTCGTCAGGCTACCGTCCGCAGTCTAATGGGCAGACTGAAAGGGTGAACCAGTCCTTGGAGCAGTTCCTCAGGTGTTATGTCTCCAAGTGTCAGACTGACTGGGTTGCTCATCTGTCCATGGCGGAGTTTGCCTATAACAACGCGGCTCACTCTGCTACAGGGATCTCTCCCTTCCTTTGTGTGTATGGGCATCATCCTAAGGCCAATTCTTTTGACCCCCTGGACTCCACACCTGGTGGTTCCTCTGTGGTTTCGGTCCTTAGAGGTATTTGGAGGAAAGTGAAGAAAGCCCTTGTGTCTGTGTCATTAGTGACCAAAAGGGTTTTTGATAAGCGGAAAAGACCCTGCAGCTTCAAATTAGGAGACTTCGTCTGGCTGTCTACCAAGAATTTGAAGTTGAGACAGCCATCTCATAAGTTAGGCCCCCGGTTCATCGGTCCTTATAAGATCACTAGGGTTATCAATCCGGTGGCATTTCAGTTAGATCTACCCCGTTCTTTGGGTATCAATAAAACATTTCATTGTTCCCTTTTAAAACGGGTGATTAGTAATCCTTCTTCCAGTGGAAGACCTTCCCCTCTTCTGATATGTGGCCAGAGGGAGTTTGTTGTTGAAAGGATTCTTGACTCCAAGATGGTTCGGGGTCGGCTGTCATTTTTGGTGCACTGGAAGGGGTATGGCCCGGAGGAGCGGTCGTGGGTGCGCAGTTGTGATCTTCATGCCCCCAGACTGTTACGCTCTTTCTTCTCGCAGTTCCCCGATAAACCCGGTGGTAGGGGTTCTTTGACCCCTCGTCAGAGGGGGGTACTGTTAGGGTCTCCTGCTCTGTGCTGCCACGTCGTCATGGCAACCGGGAGACAAGTGCTAGCGGAGTAACCTGAGCGTAGCTGATACTCCGGTTCGGGTCTTTTGCTGTGCAGTGGTTACAGGCTCTGTGCACGGCAGGGGATCCGGTGCTGGTTTTTGTGCTCACAGTCTGTGAGGTCTGAGTGGGGCGTGGACAGCACCTGCTATATAAACCCTCTTCTCAGGTTAGGCAGATGCTGCTGAATCTTTGTTGGTTAGTCAGTTCCTGAAAGCTAGCTAGTACTGTGTAAACTTTGTATTTGTTTGTTGCTTACTGCAAATAGGCCTTGGGATTTGGTATTACACTCTGCCAATCCAGACCTAGCAGTAAGACTGGAGTCAGTCGTTTAACCTGCTGGGGTTCTTTTGCTACTCTGTGAACCTAGCAAGTTTGCGGCTGTATTCTCAGACTTGCCTGCCAAAATCCTTTCTCACTGTGCAAGGTGTTCAGGTGTCAGTTTAGTGGCAGTAAGCTGAACCAGTGCACTGCAAGTGAGGACTAGGATTGTGGAGACTCTCCTTGTGTCTATTATTCCATCTCTGACCAAGGAGTTTACTGCCACACCCGTTGGTAACCCTTTAGGGTTTTGCTGTTGCCCTTAGCAACAGCATTTCGGGTTCTCTACGTATTAAATCACTACATCTCGCTTCTTTCCATCTGAGCATTCCTAATACTAGGGAGACACCCAGTTTCTTAGCCTTTGGGCTTCTCTGTTCACTTTGTGTTTATTTTGTTACCCTATCACCTTCTGTGTATGTAATGTCATATTCCCCAGTCTGTCTGTGAGTTCATTTGTTTTGCATCCCTCACCGTTCAGACACCAGTACATTCCTGCTGGCACTGGTGTGCATAACAAATACCTATTGTTTACTGTCAACACCAGGACAGGTCCCTGGCTATTTTCCATAAATTAACTTTGAAAATCATTCATATTATCAATGAGATATTCTGCGATAAGAAATTCCAGTTTACAGCCCCCTACTATCAATAATTAATAGATTACCTAGAATGTGAAGTACGTGAAGGAGTTCATCTGGCTAGGGCATATGGTAGATCAAACTTTTTTGAGAGCTGAGAACTATGCAAGTGTCACGTTCTACCGTTAACTGTTTTCCTTCTTATAGTGATAATGTGGGACTCCATTGGTGGTCTATGGCCTTCTGGTGCAGGTGTCTGCTGCAGGCCACCAGGGTGGCAGTGTTGGGCGGTGCCTCATTGCTTCTAGCAAAACTCTTATACTTTTAAAGGTTTTAGTGGTCTGTTTGTCTTCATTTGTTAATTGGTTATTTATTGCCATTACGATAGGACTATACCATACTTCCCAACATTGGTGCCAGTAAAATCAGGTCCATGCGCAGCCTGAAAAGGTGGCACAGTCATGTGGTGGAGGGTCACAGTGAAAGTAGCATGACTTCATAGCACACCTTGTTGGTATCAATGTGGCGGTGTGCCCAGCACTCTCAGATGCTGGGCTGCCCCCAGACTCTCCCTGCATTGTAATAGATGAATCTGTATTATAGGGGTATATTCAATTAGTGTCGTATCCTCTCCGACACTGAGGATCCGACACTTCAGTATTCTATTGCAGGTCGTTACCCCGCTGATTCCGACCATTCATTTTCATCCTCTCTTATGGGCGAAAATGAATGGTCGAAATCGGACCCGTTTTCAACCGTTGCGGAGTCGAAAACACATGGATGAGCTGAGATTCCGCTCATCCATATGTTTTTCGACATTTCTACATTTTCGACAGGGCGGAAAACTGGAACTTCAACTGAATAGTGAAGTGTAGAAAAAGTGCAGATTATCAGCGAAAAGTGTCGTCTTTCTGCCCTGTCGAAAATGTAGACACTAATTGAATATTGCTCATAGTAGTCAAAGAGCAAGACAATGTTGCAGGGAAGCTGCGCTGCAGGGTAAGGGTCTGATTCAGAGGTGCATGTAAGGCCGATAATTACAAAGTTGAGCAATTTTTTTGCTGCTGAACATGTGCAAATAGTCCAGAAAACCCTTACTGCGCATGCGTTACTGTGACTGCACGCAAACACCGCTGTTACATACGGACTCGCTGGCATCACAAAACCATGGGTGGTCCCGGTCAATAACTGGGAGCAGGTGTGTATCTAGGGGCCTGAGCGCCCATGGCAAAATTAGGGACTGGCGCCCCACCCCACCCTCCCGGGACACAGAGGGGAAGTTACAGGGGAGGGCAGGTATACTGAGGGGGAGTTACAGGTGAGGGTGAGGGTAGGAACACTGAGGGGGAGTTACAGGTGAGGGTGAGGGCAGGAACACTGAGGGGGAGTTACAGGTGAGGGCAGGAACACTGAGAGGGAGTTATAGGGAGAGTGAGGGCAGGGACACTGAGGGGGAGTTATAGGGAGAGTGAGGGCAGGGATACTGAGGGGGAGTTACAGGTGAGGGTGAGGGCAGGAACACTGAGGGGGAGTTACAGGTGAGGGTGAGGGCAGGAACACTGAGGGGGAGTTACAGGTGAGGGTGAGGGCAGGAACACTGAGGGGGAGTTACAGGTGAGGGCAGGGACACTGAGGGGGAGTTATAGGGAGAGTGAGGGCAGGGATACTGAGGGGGAGTTACAGGTGAGGGTGAGGGCAGGAACACTGAGGGGGAGTTACAGGTGAGGGTGAGGGCAGGGACACTGTGGGGGAGTTACAGGTGAGGGCAGGGACACTGAGGGGGAGTTATAGGGAGAGTGAGGGCAGGGATACTGAGGGGGAGTTACAAGAGAGGGTAAGGGCAGGGACACTGAGGGGGAGTTACAGGAAAGGATGAGGGCAGGGACACTGAGGGGGAATTATAGGGTGGGTGAGGGCAGGGATATTGAGGGGGAATTATAGGAAGGGTGAGGCCAGGGATACTGAGGGGGAGTTACAGGAGAGGGTAAGGGCAGGGACACTAAGCGGGAGTTATAGGGTGGGTGAGGCCAGGGACACTAAGCGGGAGTTATAGGGAGGGTGAGGCCAGGAATACTAAGGGGGAGTTACAGGAGAGGGTGAGGGCAGGGACACTGAGGGGGAATTATAGGGTGGGTGAGGCCAGGGATACTAAGGGGGAGTTACAGGAGAGGGTGAGGGCAGGGACACTGAGGGGGAATTATAGGGTGGGTGAGGCTAGGGATACTGAGGGGGAGTTAGAGGTGAGGGTGAGGGCAGGAACACTGAGGGGGAGTTACAGGTGAGGGTGAGGGCAGGAACACTGAGGGGGAGTTACAGGTGAGGGCAGGGACACTGAGGGGGAGTTATAGGGAGAGTGAGGGCAGGGATACTGAGGGGGAGTTACAAGAGAGGGTAAGGGCAGGGATACTGAGGGGGAGTTACAGGAAAGGATGAGGGCAGGGACACTGAGGGGGAATTATAGGGTGGGTGAGGGCAGGGATACTGAGGGGGAGTTATAGGAAGGGTGAGGCCAGGGATACAGAGGGGGAGTTACAGGAGAGGGTAAGGGCAGGGACACTAAGCGGGAGTTATAGGGTGGGTGAGGCCAGGGACACTAAGCGGGAGTTATAGGGAGGGTGAGGCCAGGGATACTAAGGGGGAGTTACAGGAGAGGGTGAGGGCAGGGACACTGAGGGGGAATTATAGGGTGGGTGAGGCCAGGGATACTAAGGGGGAGTTACAGTAGAGGGTGAGGGCAGGGACACTGAGGGGGAATTATAGGGTGGGTGAGGCCAGGGATACTGAGGGGGAGTTACAGGTGAGGGTGAGGGCAGAAACACTGAGGGGGAGTTACAGGTGAGGGTGAGGGCAGGAACACTGAGGGGGAGTTACAGGTGAGGGTGAGGGCAGGAACACTGAGGGGGAGTTACAGGTGAGGGCAGGGACACTGAGGGGGAGTTATAGGGAGAGTGAGGGCAGGGATACTGAGGGGGAGTTACAAGAGAGGGTGAGGGCAGGGACACTGAGGGGGAATTATAGGGTGGGTGAGGGCAGGGATACTGAGGGGGAGTTATAGGAAGGGTGAGGCCAGGGATACTGAGGGGGAGTTACAGGAGAGGGTAAGGGCAGGGACACTAAGCGGGAGTTATAGGGTAGGTGAGGCCAGGGACACTAAGCGGGAGTTATAGGGAGGGTGAGGCCAGAAATACTAAGGGGGAGTTACAGGAGAGGGTGAGGGCAGGGACACTGAGGGGGAATTATAGGGTGGGTGAGGCCAGGGGTACTAAGGGGGAGTTACAGGAGAAGGTGAGGGCAGGGACACTGAGGGGGAATTATAGGGTGGGTGAGGGCAGGGATACTGAGGTGGAGTTATAGGGTGGGTGAGGCCAGGGATACTGAGGGGGAGTTATAGGGTCGTAAGGGACCAGGTTTAGCTTAATTAGTAAGCGTAGGGATTTTAATCACCGGGATGCCGCTGTCTGTATTTTGACAGCCGGCATCCCAAACGCATATCCTATGTATTCCTTATGAGCTATACAAGATGACACGGATAAGGTTATGTTTTATGAAGGTCCTGTACTCACTCACCCAAGTAGCAATCCACAGGCGGCATCATGAGGATAATGGACCGTAGGTGTAGGCAAAGGGCTAACAGTGGTAGGGAGAGGCCAGATGGAATGGTGTAAACCCAGCTCTGCTCTTCATATCTCTACTGGCAGCCTGTCACTTGAAATGGCACCCACCTGCACAGTTTAAAGGGAAGCGACACACCTTGCACAAGACTGGCCAAGGACTGACCATCTCTCTGGCTGGCTGGATGAGCGGGTCACGGTGTCTGTGGGCCGGGATAAGGCGCCTATTCACTCAGGGTGGGATAAAACTTTATATTGTCTCATTCCCTGCCCACTGTATGCCGAACTCGGCAGCCTGGCTGCATTGCAGAAAGGGAACTGCAGGGGAGTGGGGACAGCGGAGTGCATTGCAAGCAACAAGCCCACTGCCGCGGTTGCTTCTGCAGAGGCAGCAGCTGCAATAAATGGGTTGAAGATGGGCCAGCGGCATGCCACACGCGCTACACTCTGAGGGTCATGGGGTCAAAAGATATTTAATAGGTGCTGCCAGGAAAGATTGGTCCCATCGGCAGCAGCCTCACCGAGCCCCATATGGGGTGGCGCCGCAGTTTGACCACACTGGTCGAATAGCCCTCAAGCCGACAGTGGATAGTACCCCCGTGGGCTCTGCTTATCAGTGTGGACTGTGAGCAAAGTTTGGTCTGCTCTCTTGTCACACAGTCAAGCCAGGGCCGGATTAAGCCTTCGGGGGGCCTGGGGTACTTAAGGTAGGGGGGCCCGCTTGTCAGGACCACCCCCCTGGTTATATGTTTGGTGTGTGTGTGTGTGTGTGTGTGTGTGTGTGTGTGTGTGTGTGTGTGTGTGTGTGTGTGTGTGTGTGTACCGCCTCCTACCACAACAGCAATTCCCTGTATCCACACCCAGAGCCAGATTTAGACCATCAGTTTGGGTCCCCCCTCCTTCAACTGCATGCAGTTTCACACACACACATACTGCCCCCATAGCAATACACACATACTTCCCCTATAGCCACACACACACACACACACTGCCCCCATAGCTGCACACACACACTGCCTTACTGACACGGACACGATACCTCTTACTGACAGATACCACTTAATGGGGCAGATGTTTTATCCCTTCAGAAAAGTTTGTTATGTGCAGGCTGTCACTTCTCCACATTAGCATGCTGTTTTGTACTCATCATTCACTGAAATTTATGCATAGGCGTGCGCAGGGGGGGTTCCTGGTGCGCACAGGCACCCCTAATGTCTGTAACCCCCTCAACACACACCTGCTGCTGCTGCAGTACCGGCAATCGCCGAGTGTGCTCATTTCTGTCCTCCCGCCCATTGTGCCCGCCACCCCCTCCGCTCAGTCTGGCTGTCATTCATTTTAATGGTGCAGCATCACTGACGTAATCCTACTCCCAGTTCCTCTAACCTGTGGGATGTGTCGTGATGATGTCATGCCGCGTGCATGCCGCTCATGCTCCTACCCACACTCTCTCTCTCCTCATCATGTGCCAACGCTACAGAATACAGCATTCCTCTTGGAGGAGGACAAGTTCAAATTCAATATCAATATATATTTTGAGAGATTAGGATATAATCTATTGTAATAAAATATACAAATTGAACATATATTAAACAGATTTTATCTATCTATCTATCTATCTATCTATCTATATCTGTGCATCAATTCTCTATATTATTTAGTTTGCATTAACCACGCCCTTCTAATCGTGCACCCCCTAATAAAATGTCCTGCGCACGCCTATGAATGTATGAACGCTCCTCTGGCCGGTAAAAGGATTAGTTATGTGGCAGGGGAGGCGATCCAGTCACATCTCTCTCTTCGTCGTTCGTACTACTGTGGAGCATGTGCAGTGTGCTTCTTTCCCAGTGGTCCCCACGCCTGTGTTTCAGCACATGCGTGCTTGACAGGGAAAGATGCCGGGGAAGGACGCTGTGTCTGGCCAGGCAGTGCACATACAATAACGTTTTAGTAAACACAATTTAAAAAAAAAAACGGATTGGAAGGAAGAACGAGGAAATGCCTGCAACGCCAGGACGGGGGAGGCGAAGAGTGCAGGGAGGCATAACGTGGCGAAAAGCGCAGTGTCCCCCTTCATACATTAGGTATGGTTCACCTTCCTATGCACACAGCGCGGGATACGTTACAGTCCTGTGCGCTGTGTGCATTCGTTAAAACTACACTGACAGCCGGTTCTTACATCAGGGAGAAGCGGAGAAAGCAGTACTTAGCGTGTGCTATGCACATAGCACACATTCTTACATCTGCCTCACTGACACAGACATATCTTAGATAGAAACACTGACACACAAACTTAATGACACAGACACTGCTTACTGACACACACTTAACGACACAGACACCTCTTACTGACACAAACACACTTACTGACAGACACCCTTACTGACAGATATGCCTTACTGACAGATATGCCTTACTGACACATACACCACAGTTTGGCACATACATACTGACAGCCACTCCTTACTGATACAGATACAAGTTACTGATACAAACATTTACTGACACAAACACTTACTGAAACACACATTTATTGGCACAGATTCCACTTACTGACACATATTTATTGGCACATTATCATACATACTTACAGACACACCTTACTGACAGAGATAAAACTTACTAACACAGATACCCCTTACTGACACACACACACACACACACACACACACACACACACACACACACACACAATGCAAAAAAACACTTATTTACACACAGTGCCGGTGCTACCCGCTCAGCAAGGTCTGCAATGCAGGGAGGCGCTGTGCAGGATAGGCGCTCTCCATGCATTAGGACCTTGCTGATGTGCAATATTGCTGCCCTTTGCCGCTGCGCGCTGTCACTCTGTGTGACAGGCAGCGGCGCGATCAGTGGCGGAACTTCACTGAGACCCACTGACAGTACGCTGTTGCCTGCAGTTGCCGAAGGAGGTGGTCCGGCCTCAGGAGAGGCGTGGTCCCTTGCTCTCTGCCTCCCTCCCCTCTCCTCCTGGCTCCTCTCCTCCACACTGCTGTTGCCGGAACCGTCGTCACCATCTAGCTCCGGCGCAAAACCTAACAGCCTGGCCATCTCTTCTCTTCCGGTGCGGCTTGCTGCGGGTCCGGAGCATCAGCGCCCAGGCTCTCCTGAGGCAGCTGGAGCAGGTAAAAGGGAGACCTGACACGTTGTGCAGCTGCTGGCAGTAGTGCCCAAACACCCCCATCCCCGTAGCTGCAGGAGGGATCCACCAAGTACCGAGCCACGTGTAGCTCCACCCTGGCAGTCCCCATGGGGTTTTGAGAACTACAGTAGCTGGCCGGCCCGGTAATATGGTGTTTCCTCCTGACTCCTGTAAATGAGCGTGGGGGGTGAGAGGGCAGCACGCAGGGAGTGGCGGGCATTATGTGTGTAAGCGGTGCTATTACTGTGGTGAGCATTGTGTGTAAGCAAAGCTACTACTGCGGTGGGCATTATGTGTGTTAGGGGCACTTTCTGTGGAATAAGGGATACTATTGTGTGGTGTAATGTGAATGACGGACACTATTGTGCGTTGTAATGTGAATTTGGTACTATTCTGTGGTCACGCCCCTTCCCTATGAAGCCACACCCCAATATTTTTGCAGCGCACCTTCGGCGCGCATCTGTCCCTTTGTGCACTATGTGGGGGAGGGCGCAAATTCATTGTTTGCAGGAGGGCGCCTAACACCCTAGCACCGACCCTGTTTACACAGATATGACTTACTGACAGTCTGACACAGACACCACCTATTGACCGATACCCCTTACTGACACACACAAACACACTTACTGACACCTATACACAAACTGACACAAACACACTTACTGACATACACATTTCATGACATAGATTCACACAGAAGAGGACACAGCCTTCATGATATGCTCCCCCCTCCCCCACATCACACTGCTGCACACAGTCTGGGAGGTGGCCTAAAGTGAATGCAAAACAAGACGGTCTAATGGGAGTGTTATGGTAGTGTCACAAACATGTCAGGGAACACCGCTATATTCCTAAATGCAGATCTGAAGCCACAGAGGTCATGTTTAGAGGAATTTCAGAGGGAGACACTGCGCCTGCCATAGGCTTGTGCAAGTGTGATGGTGCGCCAATGGTGTATCATTCCCGCTGTTCCAAAAGCGGGCGGTATTGCAGGCCCGCAAACTATATAGGAAGAGCTTTTTTTAGGAACATTAGGAACATTTGTAATTCTGCGGTTATTTTGTCAGGGGCGGATTTTAAAGGCATCTACTTTTTATAAAACAGAATGCTCTTATCCAGCACTTTAGATGGAGAATGCATTAATTTTCTTCATATGATCTAATCAGAAAAGTATAGAGAAATTACAGATTTTGCTGCATTTTTCATGTACCTGCAATGCCCATAGCGTGCAAAACTGTGCAAGTCCGCATGTAAAAAGATTGTCAGTAGTTCTGGCAGCCAGTCATCTACTGCATCAACAACAGATCAGTGGGACGGATAAATCCTTATTACCAGCTCGTTCATCACTGGTGCCGGCTAGTTTATGCATGCAAGCCAATATGGACAATATCGTCCATACTAGCATGCAGGGCTATGGGGCCGGGTGACGGGGTGCTTCTATAATCAACTATTGTAGATCTGCACTTCCATAAAATGTCTATCATAGACTGTTCTTCATTCATGCGCATACACCAACATCCATAAAAGAAATAACTGACACTGACACCAGAATAATGTTTGCCAATAGAATTGTCAGCTTTTATTAAACAAATGGTATGGTGGCAAGGAGGGACGGCCTATTTAAATAAAGTCCCTATATATTCTAACCTTTTAAACCTTTTAACTGTGGCTGGCCAAAACACAAGAGGAGGCAAGGGCCCAACTTCAGCCCGGCCTCCATCACATAACAAGGCGGCTTTAAGGGCCCAATTTCAGCCCAGCCCCCATCACATCACAAGGGGAGGCTTTAAAGGGCCCAATTTCAGCCCAGCCCCCCACACATCACAAGGGGCCATAATGGGCCATTTGCCACCCCTTGTGTTACTTGCTCTATACCGTGGCCAACTCTCCACTCAAGGTATTCCCCAACTCCCAACCAAAAGGTGCTCAGGTGTGTACCAACTCCACCGGAGACCGAAGCCCACCTGGTCCGATGGAACTCCGGCCCCGTAATGTGTCAAACTCCACCACCTTCTCATCTCCTGAGCACCTATAAAACTCTCTAAATTACAGCCACAATTTCAGGCCGTCCCAACCCGCCAAGCTGACACCAATAATAAACTCATCCAGGGCGAGTGGGTGGGTCAATTTTCTCTGAGGAAAAGAGGGAGAACCTATTCAGTCCTCTCCTTATAAGGGCTAAGCCCCTCCCATCACCAGATTCCTCAGTCAACTCATAGGCCCACTGTTACCATGGATACCTCCACTTATCACAGCTGCTTCATTCAGCCTGCTATTGAGAATGTTATGTCACTACAGCCATATAAAATGTCCTCCGATCTCTTAAAATGTCTATCATAGACTGTTCTTCATTCATGCGCATACACCAACATCCATAAAAGAAATAACTGACACTGACACCAGAATAATGTTTGCCAATAGAATTGTCAGCTTTTATTAAACAAATGGTATGGTGGGAAGGAGGGACGGCCTATTTAAATAAAGTCCCTATTTATTCTAACCTTTTAAACCTTTTTTTTTTTTAAATATATATTTATTGAGAAGGGAACATGCAATAAAATACAGGTCATATGTCACAATGTTTGCGAGAATACATCAATCACTGCAGTGTACAGAAATTATCAATCAAAAAGCTGAACCAAAACTTTAGTTAGTATAGGCAAGGTTAAGAGGACAATCAACCATATAGTTCAAGCGGGGGAATGCAATAATAGCTGACAGATTTAAAAGGGTAGTGAGCCTTGAATGAGAGATTCCATATTATATCACGTTGTTAATCTAACTACTCTGCGCATATATTCCCTGGTAGCAGTTGGCAGCGTATGTAGGTAGGGTAACCAGAGGCATCACTAGGGTTGGTGTCACCCGGTATGGCAACTTATGGTGTCACCCCCATGGACCTCCTTCCGTATTACACTGTGTGTGTGTGTGTGTGTGTGTGTGTGTGTGTGTGTGTGTGTGTGTGTGTGTGTGTGTGTGTGTGTTTGTTTGTGCGTCTATATATAATCTGGCACTCCAAGCACTTCTTAAAAAGAATTTAAACAAGGAGTGTCGGCCACACAAGTTTCATATATATATATATATATATATATATATATACATATATATCTCTTCGGGAAAGGGGGCATAGCCACTCAAAAGGGGGCATGTCCTTTAGTGTAGTTTACCACACTACATACCCCTTATACACATTATGCACCACAATAGTAGGACCCCTTATACTGGTGCCCCTTTCACATTATACCACAAAGTATGAGCCGAAATTCACATTATAGCATACGGTATGAGCCGAAATTCACATTATAGCACACGGTATGAACCAAAATTCACATTATACCACAAAGTATGAGCCGAAATTCACATTATAGCACACGGTATGAGCCGAAATTCACATTATAGCACATGGTATGAGCCAAAATTCACATTAAAGCACATGGTATGAGCTGAAATTCACATTATAGCACACGGAATGAGCCGAAACGCCTATTATAGCACACGGTAGCCGAAATTAACATTATAGCACACGGTATGAGCCGAAATTCACATTATAGCACACGGTATGAGCGAAATTCACACTATAGAATACAGTATGAGCCAAAATTCACATTATAGCACACGGTATGAGCCGAAATTCACATTATAGCACACGGTATGAGCCGAAATTCACACTATAGAATACAGTATGAGCCAAAATTCACATTATAGCACACGGTATGGGCCGAAATTCACATTATAGAATACAGTATGAGCCAAAATTCACATTTTAGCACACAGAATGAGCCGAAATTCACATTATACCACACGGAATGAGACAAAATTCAGGGAGAGTGACAGCAGGGACAGGGAGAGTGACAGAGGGACAGGGAAAGTGACATCAGGGACATAGGGACAGGGAGAGTGACAGCAAAGACATAGGGACAGGGAGAGTGACAGAGAGAGGACCAGCAAGGGCATACAGTAGGGACTAGGGAGAGAGAACGGCAGCAGGGTAAGATTACCTATTTAGCAGCCGGAGCGGAGGATGATGTGGTCTGCAGTGCATGAGGAGGCTGTGGTCGGCAGGGGGCGGAGGAGGCTATGGGCAGAGAAGGACTGAGGGTGGCTGGGGAGGCTGAGGGTGGCGGCTGCGCAGCGGAGGAGGCAGAGGGCGGCAGCGGTGCAACGGAGGAGGCTGTGGTCGGCGGCCTTTGGTGGTGCGGCACTGTCTTCTATGACCCGGCGCTACTATTTCCAATCTGCCGTGGACCGGCAGCCAATGACTGGCTGCTGGTCCGCGGCAGATTGGATAGGAGTAATAGGAAATGTTTGGTTACACAACAAAGTTGCATTATTTGAGGCAAGAACACATGGACTGACTACTAATACAAGAGTGCCGAATCAGCTGCTCACGACACACATATATATCTCTCTATACATACACACATGTACATACACAATGCATACACACATATATATATATATATATATAGAGATCTGCACACACACACACACACACACACACACACACATCATCGCGCCCCCCCCCCCCCCCCCTTACCCCTCATCATACTTTTCATGGCGACTGGAATGGCTGGCTCCCACTGTAAAGGATATAAGGTTCCTCCCAGGCTGCTCTTTTGCTCCAGCACATCCTGAGTCTGTCTCCACAGATCCTGTCCCTCCTCCCAGGCAGCATTCAGCGTGCACCAGCAAGGAGAGAGGCAGCTGCTGCGGAGAGGGGAGGGTGGCCCTTCCTCCCCTCTCCCCCTGGTTGGGACACTGACTGGCGGCGGGCGCAGCGCTGACGGCGGCAATACAGTGAGTCAGTGTGACTCAATGTAATGCCGGCGGCTGTGGGCCCCTTGACAGCGGCGGGCTTCGGTGCAACGCACCGCTGCTAGTTCCGCCGCTCTGTCTCGCCTCTCACATTAATTTAATGGGATGCGGGTGCGCGGCTCAATTTAACGGGATGCAGGTGCGCGGCTCTATTTGGTGTCACCCCATTGAAGGGTGACACCCGGGTGCGGCCCGCACCCTCCGCACCCCCCTCATGACGCCACTGAGGGTAACCAAACGGCAAAAAATTTTGGCGCGCAGGACTATGCATCCAGGGTACAATCAACCCAGTCCATTTGGTAGAGATACGTTAAACGTGGTAACATGAGGGAAAGGGGTATCGGCTCCGAATGTATCCATTGGGATAGAATAGTTTTCTTTGCTGCAGCGGCCACACGAGCCAACAGTAATTTTGTCCCTTTGGAATATGGGGGATCCTGAGTCTGCACGGAGTTCCAGAAAGCCCAGGCCATAGTGATATTAAAGGAAATGCGAAGTTCCATATTAATATACGTTTGGACTGCCATCCAAAATGTCTGTACTACCGGGCATGTCCAGAGACAATGAATAATATCGGCATCGGGGGAATTACATTTAAAACATAAAGAGTTATCAGATACTCCAGTGAGAAACCTAAGTCTAGGGGTGTAGTAAGCTCTATGTAATATCTTAAAGTGCATCTCTGCATAGGAGGATGAGACTAGTTGTTTATTTAGTAGACCACACCACCGAATCACCGTCAGAAGATCGGTGTCTGGGAAGTCGTCTGTCCATTTGGCCATCCCTGTTGTGAGCTTAGATAGATCCAACCTCCGCCTAGTATGAGAATAAATTAAAGAAGTATTATATGGGGCTCCTGGGGACTGTCGTACCAGACCATCCAGGGGAAAGGTGCGATCAGGGGGGTGTAGTCGTGATATTTTGCTAGTGGCAAAACTAAGGATTTGGAAAAAGCCATTTGTTTCCCCCAGCACCCTGAATCATAACCGTAGCCAGATATAAATTCCACATGATAACAGAATTCAGAGATCTTCGTTACACATATTTGCGCAAATGTGTGAATAAGCCCCAAAGCCACATCAAGGCGTCTCTGTATATTTGGGGTCCCTAGCGCTATATCTAGGTGCATGGTGTGGCACCCCAAAACACCAGCATAAGCCAGAAAGCCCAGCGTGGCATACCAGTGAAAAAACTATAGTGTTAATAAATTAGTATTTAGGAAGCCGAAGCTATAGAGAAAGTGATACAAAATGAAATGCAATTAAAATAGAGAAATAGTGTTAAGAAATTAATAAGTGAAAAGTGTTAATAGAATGTAAAGGTATGCCACACTAAGGCCATCCAGCTCAGCCAGTCCAGAGGCACCACACCTCACACCTCCATTACCCCAATCTGGGTCTAAGATTAACCAGCAAGGAGCCACATGATAATGGCTCCTTACTACAATATGTCTAAGCTAAGAGCTACCTACCTTGGTGCAACCCCATAATGCTCCCTGTGGCATGTCAGGGCCTGCACCTCCTCCTAATGCAGGAACCTCTCTGCCTCTCACAACAAACACATATATTGGTAGATGCTCAATTAGCTTAGTGATATAATTCAGGTGCTCGAAAGGGAGGGGTATTTCTAAGCAAGAAAAAAAGCCATTTGTTTCCCCCAGCACCCTGAATCATAACCGTAACCAGATATAAATTCCACATGATAACAGAATTCAGAGATCTTCGTTACACATATTTGCGCAAATGTGTGAATAAGCCCCAAAGCCGCATCAAGGCGTCTCTGTATATTTGGGGTCCCTAGCGCTATATCTAGGTGCATGGTGTGGCACCCCAAAACACCAGCATAAGCCAGAAAGCCCAGCGTGGCATACCAGTGAAAAAACTATAGTGTTAATAAATTAGTATTTAGGAAGCCGAAGCTATAGAGAAAGTGATACAAAATGAAATGCAATTAAAATAGAGAAATAGTGTTAAGAAATTAATAAGTGAAAAGTGTTAAAAGAATGTAAAGGTATGCCACACAAATATGTGTAACGAAGATCTCTGAATTCTGTTATCATGTGGAATTTATATCTGGTTACGGTTATCATTCAGTGTGCTGGGGGAAACAAATGGCTTTTTTTCTTGCTTAGAAATACCCCTCCCTTTCGAGCACCTGAATTATATCACTAAGCTAATTGAGCATCTACCAATATATGTGTTTGTTGTGAGAGGCAGAGAGGTTCCTGCATTAGGAGAAGGTGCAGGCCCTGACATGCCACAAGGAGCATTATGGGGTTGCTCCAAGGTAGGTAGCTCTTAGCTTAGACATATTGTAGTAAGGAGCCATTATCATGTGGCTCCTTGCTGGTTAATCTTAGACCCAGATTGGGGTAATGGAGGTGTGAGGTGTGGTGCCTCTGGACTGGCTGAGCTGGATGGCCTTAGTGTGGCATACCTTTACATTCTATTAACACTTTTCACTTATTAATTTCTTAACACTATTTCTCTATTTTAATTGCATTTCATTTTGTATCACTTTCTCTATAGCTTCGGCTTCCTAAATACTAATTTATTAACACTATAGTTTTTTCACTGGTATGCCATGCTGGGCTTTCTGGCTTATGCTGGTGTTTTGGGGTGCCACACCATGCACCTAGATATAGCGCTAGGGACCCCAAATATACAGAGACGCCTTGATGCGGCTTTGGGGCTTATTCACACATTTGCGCAAATATGTGTAACGAAGATCTCTGAATTCTGTTATCATGTGGAATTTATATCTGGTTACGGTTATGATTCAGGGTGCTGGGGGAAACAAATGGCTTTTTTTCTTGCTTAGAAATACCCCTCCCTTTCGAGCACCTGAATTATATCACTAAGCTAATTGAGCATCTACCAATATATGGATTTGGAAAAAGGCAAACAGGGGAAAATGGAGAGTGGGGAATTTTGTTTTTAGTTGTGCTATAGTCAATATCGCGGAGCATTCTGTATTCAGAAATTGATATAGAAGGGAGAGGCCCTGGAGATGCCAACCATGAACAATCATATTATCCTCTCCACCCTGAAAACGCGGGTTACACCACAAAGGCTGAAATAAAGAATCTGATAAGGATAGGCCTAGACGTTTCCTGAGTTTACGCCAAGCTATACATGGCGTATATAGTAATGGATTATGAAGTCTGTCATGTTGAGGGGGAATATCAGCAAAATGCAACAAATGTACCAAAGTGTGTTGAGGTGAGAGAGCCTGCTCCAAAGCTCCATTAACGAAATTGTCACAATCCCCTATCCAATCTAGAGCATATCTATAGTTGGCGGCTAGGGAATAGTCTTCAGGACAGGGGAGATTAATACCACCAAGTGAGAGGGGTTGTTTTAGTTTAAGAAGTGAGATGCGGGGACGTTTATTTGCCCAAATAAATTTAGTAAGGGCTTTGTTAATAGAATGGAAATCTCGTTTGGACAATATAAATGGAAGCATCTGGATTGGGTAGAGTAGTCGAGGGAAGGAGATCATCTTATATAGATGACACCGACCCAGATAAGAAATAGGGAGATGTTGCCATTTCAAGAAATCATTCGTCATTTGGGTAATGTGGTAAGAAAAGTTCACCGTATATAGGTCAGTGAGGAGTGGCGGGATGCGAAGGCCCAAATATTTTAAGTAACTGTGGGCCCATTTGAAGGGAAATGAGTCACCCCAATCCCGTGCCGCCTCCCCTCCCAACGCCAGCGCCTCTGTCTTATCAAAATTGATAAGAAATCCAGAAATTAAATTAAAATCATGCAGTGTGGTTAGTAACGATGGAAATGCCTGTTTGGGGTCAGCAAAATATAATAACAGGTCGTCCGCAAAAGCAGATACCTTAACTTCGTTGTCACCTACCCTAATACCTTGCCAAGTAGGATCTTGTATAAAATGACATATCAAAGGGTCTAGGGCTAGATTTAATAGCAGGGGGGAAAGAGGGCATCCCTGACGGGTCCCTCTACCTAACGTAAAGGCAGACGAGTTTAAGCCATTTACAGTCAGATGTGCCTGAGGTAGTGTATATAACATTTTGAACAGATGGATGAATTCCTCACCAAATTGCTGGGCATGAAAAATACGAAGCAAATGAGAACAGGAGACACGATCAAATGCCTTATCGGCGTCACAACTAACAATAAGAGCGTCTGGGCAGGCAGTTTGTTGTGCAATCAGTGTGCGGATATTGTGAACTGAGGTTCTACCTTTGACAAACCCTGTTTGGGCAGGATGTAGGACCCTATTCAGGATTGGTTGAAGTCTCATTGCAATTAGTTTTGTGAAAAGCTTCAGGTCCTGATTCAATAATGAGATCGGTCTATAAGATTGAGTATATCGGGGATCTTTTCCCGGTTTTGTAACAACACAATTCTAGCGTCTCCAAATCCCATAGGGGGAGGTTTTCCCTCCAACAGTGCATTGAAAAGGGATAATAAATGGGGTGACAGATGGTGGGCCAGAATTCGATAATACTCCGCCCCAAATCCATCCGGGCCAGGGGACTTACCATTGTGTAATGATTTAATCAGGGAAAGTAGTTCCGGTTCTGTGACCGGTTCGGTTAAGGATTGTCTTTCCTCTTCCGTTAAAACAGGTAGTTTTGCCCTCTCAAGGAATTGCATTCCAAGAGTCGGATGATCCAGGGGGGCTTCATAGAGAGTGTTATAATATTGTAAGAAGGCCTCAGATATTGAGGGGGTATCAAAGATGGTTGTAGACGAGTCTGTGATTAGTTGGGGGATACGAGAAGGAGCGGAGTATGACCGTACCAGGTTCGCCAATAACCTCCCGGATTTATTTCCCCCTCGAAAAAATCTATTCCGTTGTAGATCATACGAGAATCTCGCCCGCTCCGTACATAGTGAGTCGTACAGTTGCTTAGCAGCAAGATAGGCCTGCCGGTTGCCGGGTGAATCCTGCAAAAAAAGTGCGTCATAGGTTTTGGTCAGGTTACAAGCAAGGTCCTGTATTTGGGTCGCAAGCCGCTTGCGTCTCCTGTAGACATATTCCATAATATGTCCTCGGATCACTGGCTTCGAAGCCGACCAAAACAAATTGATATCCTCCAAATGTGTACTATTATCTGCTACATAATTCTGGAACGTTTGTTCCAGGTAGGTGCAAAAATCAGAGGATTTCGAAAGATAAGCTGGAAATCTCCAATTGTATGATTGAGAGACAGGGGACTGTAGGTTAAGGGTAAACCACACTGGGGCATGGTCAGACAATGATATGGGTTCTATTTTAGTATCAGCCACGCGCTGCAATAGGGTGTCAGCTATTAACCAATAGTCAAGGCGAGAAGAGGAGTGATGTGGATGGGAGTAAAATGTGTACTCCCGGGAGTCAGGGTGTTGGCATCTCCAGGGGTTGCAGAGTCGCAGCGAATCAGTCAATAGGGATAGGGATTGGGGCGGTGTAGAAATATGCGATCTAGCAGAGGTGGATCTATCCAAACCCGAAGACTGGACAGTATTAAAGTCTCCGCCTAAAATAATCTCCCCCTCCGCCCATTCTTGCAGCTTGTTGTAAATGTTAGAAAAAGAGTGAGTTGGGACCATTAGGCACGTATATAGTGGCTAAGGTGTAAAGAACACCAAAAATAGTGATTTTAATAAATAAATAGCGACCTTCAGGGTCACTAAGACTATCATTTATTTGGTACGTGAGAAGTTTGGGACCCGCATCTCTGCGCAAGCTTAGGGACACATCATACCCGAAACCTGCAAGGCCATTATCAAGGTGCTGAAGTACAAGTATTGTAAGATAAGAAAAACACACTGCACATTGCTTGTCGTATTATAAACTGTTTTATTATTAAATCTGTATTTTTGTTGGGGACGTGGCTAAGCGGGACATGGAGTAGTAGCTCTTGCTGGTTCTCTCCACCTCACCAATCCGCTATACATATCCTGAGGTACCCCCTGTGCCCAAACTTGCATGTTTGGTGGGGGAAGGTACCTGGACCCCGGATGGTGTGTGCTGCCTGGCTGCAGAAGTTCTTCTGATGAAACAGCCCCGTTCTGAGGCTGAGAAACGTGTTAAGTATCCTGCACGTCTATCCTGCTGACTGATCCATGCTGAAAACTGTACTCCGCACTGCTGACTGTTCCACATTGAGAGCTGCGGCCAGAGGCTGACATTCAAGCTCCGGACAGATCTCCTTCATTGCTGTGAGCTATACGAGTAGCCGGCACCCAAATCTACGAATGAAAGCTCAACTGGTCCGCACAGAATAGAGACGGGGGTAAGCACTGTGCCTGTATAGACTGCCAATTGAGAGCAGGTGACACTCCAACATTAACAAACAATGGGGGTCATTCCGAGTTGTTCGCTCGTTGCCGATTTTCGCTATGCTGCAATTTGTTGCTAATTGTGCATGCGCAAGGCACGCAGGGTGCATGCGCTTAGTTATTTAACTAAAAACTTAGCAGATTTGCTGTGGATTCTGCGGCGCTTTTCAGTCGCACTGCTGATCGGTAAATGATTGACAGGAAAGGGGCGTTTCTGGGTGGTAACTGAGCGTTTTCAGGGAGTGTGCTAAAAAACGCAGGCGTGTCAGGGAAAAACGCGGGAGTGTCTGGAGAAATGGGGGAGTGGCTGGCCGAACGCAGGGCGTGTTTGTGACGTCAAACCAGGAACTAAACGGTCTGAGCTGATTGCAATCTGTGAGTAGGTCTGGAGCTACTCAGAAACTGGAAAGAATTATTTATTAGCAATTCTGCTAATCTTTCGTTTGCTATTCTGCTAAGCTAAGATACACTCCCAGAGGGCGGCGGCCTAGCGTGTGCAATGCTGCTAAAAGCAGCTAGCGAGCGAACAACTCAGAATGAGGGCGAATGTACTGAACTGTGCTTAATAACATTATATTACCCCAGCAAAGCCTCTTATAATCTGGACATAGGTGGTCATTCCAAGTTGTTCGCTCGGTAATTTTCTTTGCATCGCAGTGATTTTCCGCTAATTGCGCATGCGCAATGTTCGCACTGCGACTGCGCCAAGTAAATTTGCTATGCAGTTAGGAATTTTACTCACGCCATTACGAAGTTTTTTCTTCGTTCTGGTGATCGTAATGTGATTGACAGGAAGTGGGTGTTTCTTGGCGGAAACTGGCCGTTTTATGGGTGTGTGTGAACAAACGCTGCCGTTTCTGGGAAAAACGTGGGAGTTGTCTGAAGAAACGGAGGAGTGTCTGGGCGAACGCTGGGAGTGTTTGTGACGTCAAACCAGGAACGAAACTGACTGAACTGATCGCAGTTGCCGAGTAAGTGTGGAGCTACTCAGAAACTGCTAAGAAGTGTCTATTCGCAATTCTGCTAATCTTTCGTTCGCAATTTTACTATGCTAAGATTCACTCCCAGTAGGCGGCGGCTTAGCGTGTGCAAAGCTGCTAAAAGCAGCTTGCGAGCGAACAACTCGGAAGGAGGGCCATAGTCTGTCTTCTGGAGACCCACCTAGCTGGAGCAAAGGTTATGTCTCTTAAAAAGCCATGGGTGGGATGGGCATACCACTCCACACATACTACTCATTCCTGGGGGGTATCGGTTCTGGTGCGAAGGTCAATACCGTTCATACTTGATCAGGTAAATATTGATCAATGGGGCAGATATGTTTTTTTAAATGCCAGGTATATTCCATGTCCTTGTTATTGTTTACCGTCTATATCCCAACACCTTTCTCTTCAGATGTTCTTAAAAAGGCGGCAGGTTTTATGGCTCTATATCACCATGTCCCTGTTGTTTGTCTTGGGGATTTCAATAACGTCATTGACCCCTCCCTAGATAGATTTAAAACAACACATTTCACCCCTACTACCCGCTGCAGTAATTTTGCATTGTTATTGGAGCGTTTGGGCTTGATAAATGTCTGGAGAGTGCGCTCTCCGGGCACCCGTCAGTACTCCTGCTTTTCCAGCACATATTCGTCCTTTTCCAGGATAGACTTGGCCCTGACAACTAAATGTTTGCTGCCCAGGGTGGTGGATGTCCAGTACGTCACCAGGGGTATCTCGGACCACTCGCCTGTAATATTATGTCTGGATATGGGGGATAGCAGAGGTCGATTGTTTTGGAAATTAAACCCCTTTTGGCTAACACAACTGGGCAATGGGGCGGAGTTGGAGGGGCTGTGGAGAGACTTTCTGGTGCTTAACGAGGGCTCGGCATCCGCTCCTATGTTGTGGGACGATTTTAAGGCATACGTACGTGACACGTTAATTAAAGCGGTGGCAACATTAAAAACTGATTACACACGTAAGGAGCAGGCCCTGGAAACAGCGTATAAAACATTAACACTTCAATACCTTACTGATAGTCTAACTACTACTAAAGAGAGGTGGCTGCACGCCCAAGCTGACTGGCGCACTTGTTTGACGGATAAGGCTAGATATCGCTTGCTGTATACTCAACACTCATATTATGCAACAGGTGATAGGCCTGGGAGCTTCATGGCAAAATTTGCAGGCACTGACAGGGCCTCTACTACAGTAACTTCTATCCATAATGTGAACAATGCACTCCATACCAAGACCCCTGATATAGTGGAAGACTTTGTTCAATACTATAGAACATTATACAGTTCTAAACTATTGCACGGTACTCCGGAGATCCTGGCCTGCTTGGATGGTATCTCCCTACCTGTAATGTCCCCCGAAGCCGTTTCCTTTCTGGATTCTCCTTTGATGCTTCCAGGACTCCCGCTCCTTGGTTATTGTCTCTCTTGATGCTGCAAAGGCGTTTAATTCGGTGGAGTGGGGGTTCTTGTGGGGGTGCTGGATCGGTTCAGTATTGGGCCCAACTTTATAAGATGGGTCAAACTGCTTTATTCTGTCCCCACGGCTAGGGTCTTGGTAAATGGTTATATTTCATCTAGCTTTTATCTACAGAGAGGTACGAGACAGGGATGCTCTCTGTCTCCACTCCTCTTTGCCCTTGCCATAGAACCCTTGGCCAACATTGTTAGATCCTCCTCGCGGGTGGCGGGCTTCCGGTTGGGGGACAGGACGGACAAAATTTCTCTATATGCAGATGATATTCTGTTATATGTCTCTGACTTCTCCACTACTATGCCTTCTGTTTTGGAGATTATTAATACTTTTGGGGGATTCTCCGGTCTGACTATAAACTGGGATAAATCCTGTATCCTTCCTTTTAGTGGTGTCTGTCCTGCCCACCCGCCTGGGGGCCTGCCGCTTCGCTGGGTGGACTCTTTTAAATACCTGGGTATTTGGATAACTAACCAATCTTCACAATTTATTGTTTTGAATATGCACCTGCAACTGGACTATCTACGTTCCCGCATTAGAGTCTGGGGGAAATTACCGCTTACGGTTACGGGTAGGATTAATCTGATTAAAATGGTCGCACTGCCCAAATTGCTCTATGTCTTATAACACTCCCCAGTTTATTTACCTCAGAAAATATTTGGTACTATTGATAGCCTTTTATCTTCCCTAGTTTGGGCTAATCGCAGAGCTAGAATTAAACTAGATACTCTCACTCGGTCTCGGGACTCAGGCGGTCTTGTGCTTCCTAAATTCCACTTGTACTACATGGCAGCCCAATTGTCCCATTTGATTTCCTGGATCATTGACTCTGACGATTCCACCTTGATATCCCAACTGCTTCTTCATACCAGGACTGGTCTTACACCAAAACAACTATTATTGAGTGATAATACAACTATTCTTCCTCTCCCACTTGTTAAACAAGCTATTTTAATTTGGAGACAAGTGCATCGTATACTGCAGGGGGAGGGTTGGGATCCTGATACCCCTCTGGCTCACGCTCGCTCCTTCTCTGAATTTGCTTCCTTGCAGATGGAATTAGTGTGGGGCAGTTGGAACGTTCGATCCATAGGTCACCTATATTTATCGGGCGCCTTTAAAACATTTGACCAATTTACCTGCTTCACATTTTTACTGGTACCTTCAGCTCCGCCACGCTTGCTCATCTCAGTTTGGCGCTGCACCGCCCCGCCTTCAGACGTCGCCTGCTCACGTGCTCTTAACTGCCGTTGGCAACTCCAGGACTGTCTCTGCTCTCTACTCCACTCTGCTCAGTGCCCACCATACCAGTTCTCTTCCTGCACTCAAACTTAAGTGGGAGGCTGACCTGGGACCCATCTCGCCACCTATTTGGGATATGGCCCTGGGGGCTTCTCGTGTGGCTACTACCTCCGCTCGCTTTCAACAAATACATCTGTTTATATTACATTGCATTTATGTTACTCTCTCTAGGTTGTCTAGGATGGGATGGCGTGGTGACTCCAGGTGCCCGAAGTGTGCCTCCCTGGATGGCACCTTTTGGCACCTGTTGTGGGCCTGCCCGGTGGTTAACGCATTCTAGAAGGCCATTATAAGGATCATAATTACTACTGGTGTACCATCTGACGTCCTTACCCCCACTGTTTGTATTCTTGCTGTAATTGATGAGGAAATACTCGATGTGCATTCTAGATGGTATATTATTAATTTGTGTACCCTGGCCAAGGTGCTGATAGCGCGTTCCTGGCTGGCGAGAGCGGGCCCCACGGTCACCAATTGGATGCTCCAGGTGACCTCGACTGTCTCTCATGAAAAATTTGTATATATTTCTAGGAAGGCCCCCGACAACTTTTATAAGATATGGGATAGATGGCTTTCTTCCCGCAACAATCAGCCCCTTACCATTTTATCTTCTTGAAGTTGTATGCTTATTAAGACCGGTCTACTAAGTTTTTCTCTATACGTGCTTAGGCGCTATCAGTATTATTTTTCCAAGCCCGAACGTCTTTGTAATTGCATTACTCCTTCACAAATATGCTCACACCTGGTTATTGTACTTTTATTTATTGTTTCTTTATGCATATATGATACAGCTTATATATCTTTTGTACATTTTGCATAATGTTGTCATGTTTTTTTTATTGTATGTTTGTAAAACCAAATAAAAAATATTGAATTAGAAAAAACAACTGTATTTTTGTTCATTTTTGTACGTTTTAAAACATAATTGTAGAAAACTCTTTTATATGTGGCCAACATGGCTGAACTTTTGTAAACTATAACTATGTGGCCAACATGGCTGCACTTTATTCACGTAAAATTGTTTGGCCAACATGGCTGAACTTTTGCAAACTGTCATCAAGTTTTATTTTTGTATATATAAATATGGTGCAGTATGATATGTGGTGGTAGTGGCACATGATTTCAGGCGGTCAATACAGACATGATGCTAGGTACGAATTGAGGCTCCCCAGTACCATCAACCTGCCTCTAGCAGAATGTGTGCATTGACCACCTGAAATAATGTGCCACTACCGCCATTGTCAAACATAAATTGTACATTTTTATAACATTTATTAATTGTAAAAAATTGTCATATATTGCGATAGATAAGGTGCAGTGTGATATATGGTGTTAAGAGTGGCAGTGCTTTTAAGGGCACAATGCACACATGCAGCTAGGGACGGCTTCTGGCTCCCCAATACCATCAACCTGCCCCTGGCGGCATGTGTACATTGTCCACATGAAAGCGCTGCCACTCAAACACCATATATATCACACTGCACCTTATCTATTGCAATATATCACCAGGCCAGCATTATATTTATTAACTGAAAAGAAAATGTTATATATTGCAACAGATGTGGTGCATTCTAATTCTACGGCATTAAGAGTGGCACCGCTGTCAGGTGGACAATGCACACATGCAGCTAGGTGCAGGAAGATGGGTCCCTGGTACCATCAACTGCCCCAAGCTGCATGTGTGCATTGTCTCCCTGACAGCGATGCCACTCTTAAGGCTGTATATCAGAATGCAGCACATCTGTTGTAATATATGACCAGGACAGCATTACACCACAACTGTGTCATTGCTGCCACTGAAATGCAGCATATGAGATTCAAATTTTGAACACACTGGTCTCCTCCTCCTCCTGCAAGCAAGGATGACAAAATTCCAGAGGGGATGGGGGATGTGTGGGTGGGTTGGGAAGGGTAGCTGGGGTGAGGAAGAGGATGGATTGAGGTGGTAGGGTAGGTGGGTGAGGGCAGAGGGGATTACTGGTAGGGTAGCTGGGTTGAGGAGGAGGAGGAGGATGGCTTGTCATGGTCGGGTAGGTGGGGGCAGGGGATGTGGATAACTGGTAGAGTAGCTTGGTTGAGGAGGATGGCTTGTCATGGTCGGGTAGGTGGGTAGGTGCAGGGGTTGTGGATAACTGGTAGGGTAGGTGGGTTGAGGAGGAGGATGGCTTGTCTTGGTCGGGTAGGTGGGTGGGGGCGGGGTTTATAGATAACTGGTAGGGTGGCTGGTGGTAGGGTAGCTGGGTTGAGGAGGAGGATGGCTTGTCATGGTCAGGTAGGTGGGTGGGGGCAAGGGTTGTGGATAACTGGTAGGGTAGGTGGGTTGAGGAGGAGGATGGCTTGTCATAGTCAGGTAGGTGGGTGGGGGCAGGGGTTGTGGATAACTGGTAGGGTAGCTGGGTTGAGGAGGAGGATGGTTTGTTGTGGTCGGGAAGGTGGGTGGGGGCAGGGGTTGTGGATAACTGGTAGAGTAGCTGGGTTGAGGAGGAGGATGGCTTGTCTTGGTCAGATAGTTGGGTGGGGGCGGGGGTTGTGGATAACTGGTAGGGTAGCTGGGTTGAGGAGGAGGATGGCTTGTCGTGGTCGGGTAGGTGGGTGGAGGCGGGTGTTGTGGATAACTGGTAGGGTATCTGGATTGAGGAGGAGGATGGCTTGTGGTGGTCGGGTAGGTGGTTGGTGGAGTGTAGGGAAAAGGGTGATGAGGAACAGGTGTCTCCGGTTCCATCTAATAACATGGCAATATGGTGTCAGTTTTCCTTTTGCAGCTTTGTACAAAACTTCCAACACCAGGCGTTGACACTCGTGATTTTGTTCATCGGACACAAATCGCATTATTTTGCTCACATATGCTGCAAAATCATCTATTGCATCAGGTTTTTTGATTAACTGCAGTTGCGCCTCAGTAAGTAAAGGGTCCTCCGTAAATGTAGTTTTGCGCTGCTTTTTCCGGGCACCCATTTGATTTGGAGAGGGTGTTTCTTCTTGTGAAGTTTACGTAATGGCTGCAAGATTTGGTGTACTGTATAAGTCGTCTTGCATCTATAGGGTAAAAAAAAAATATTCATAAAATATAATATAATTTTTTTATTTCTTTTACAGTTCCCTACAAGTGCCAAATAATGGAAAGGTATTGCAGAGGACTTAGAGAGGTGGTGGAATTTCCCAAACTGTGGGGGGGGCCATATAAGGGAAACGTGCGCATAACCAAACCCACCAACAGCGGATTAGACTACTTCAACTACAAGTGCTACTTTAGCATAGTTCTCATGGCAGTGGGGAAAGCAAACTGCAAATTTATTTTCCTGTATGTTGGTAAAAATGGTCATTGTTCTGATGGTGGTTCCTTGAAGAATGCACCATTCTATGAGGCTTATGTCCAACACCATTAATCTGCCGCCTGTGGAGGAAGGAAAGAATGGCCTGGGATTTGTGTTTGTGGCAGATGAGGCATTTGCGATGCACGAGCACATAATGAAGCCCTACCCGCAAAGAGTCCTCAACCACGATAGGCGTATTTTTAATTACTGCCTTTCCAAGGCCCGTCGAGTTGTTGAGAATGCATTTGGAATTCTCAGCAACCGATTCCAAATATTCCACCATCCCGTCGACATGAGGCTGGATAAAATTAACCCGGTAGTAAGTGCATGTTGTATACTGCACAACTTACTATGACGCAAGGACATGAGGAAAATTAATTTACTCTCAGCATGACTGGAAGACCCTGTTATGATTCCTGTACTCCAGACCGGAGGAGATCTTATGGCAGGGATCTGAGTACAGGAAAATAAGCTGGTTGTGGGAGCTGGATAGCCTAGTAATCCCTGGCGCCCTAACTCCGTTGTCTCGCCCGTGTTATCAGAAATCCCCTGCGAGACTATGGTTGCTTGAGCCCATGGCAGCCGCGTTCGAAGGGCGGATTATGTCTGCCCAACCCCGATGCCCCCGCAGGTCTTAATGGGAGACAAGGGGAAGTCCGAGACAGGGTGATAACAAGGGGCCCTCTGACTAAGCAACCAGGCCAGGGGTTACAAGCTAACTAACTAAATCAAAAGGTATGTGCGGACTAGCCGCCAGGAAAAAGGACAACCAAGGATCCACTGATCCGACACTCCTATCCGGCACCGCCGGACACCAGAGTGGATCTGTGGAAGCGGAATCCTCCGCAAAGCTCCAGAACACAATTAAACAAAATAATAAACAGAAGCGGACAAGCCGCAACACACGGCTGCGCCGCGACTCACGAACACCACCAGATGTTAAAGGTGCTCGGTCAGACTCCAGGAACAGATGGTAACTTCCGAGTACAGGATCTCTGAGGACAGGAACAACCGAAAAGACCGGGACTGGGAACTCTCTGCAGCAGACACAGGCAAACAGGAAGCTATCACCGGCGTCTGTAAGAAGTCCTGAGGGTGCCTTTATTCAGGCACCCTCCAATCAGGATCCAGACAGGACAATCAAATAGAAATGCCGTGCAGCTTGCATGCTGCACGGCCAGCACATAATCAGGGTAATGAGAATAGACCCAGCAACGGGGAACGCGGCGAACACGTCCCCGTTGCTAAGGTCAGAGCGGCTCCGTGCGCCCGGCGTCTTAGCGTTGCCAGGGAGCCGGCGGCTGAACGCGCACGGCGTCCCTGGTTGCTAGGCGCCGGGCCGCACGGCCGAGCGGACCCCGGCGCCTAACAGTACCCCCCCCTTGAGGAGGGGTCAAGGAACCCCTAAAGCCAGGTTTCCGAGGAAATTCACGAAAAAATGCCCTTTTGAGCTTTGGGGCATGAAGGTCTTCATCCAGGACCCACGACCTTTCCTCTGGCCCATAACCTCTCCAATGCACCAAAAAATAAAGCCGACCCCGGGACCACTTGGAATCGAGAACCTTCTCAACCAAGAACTCTTGCTGACCCTGTACATTAACTGGTGATCTCCCCTGAGATTTTTTACGAGGAAATCTGCTGGACGAAACGTATGGTTTAAGCAATGAGCAATGGAAGGTATTTCCGATCCGTAAAGTTTTTGGTAAACGTAACCGGAAAGCAACTGGATTGACTTTTTTGATAATGAGAAATGGTCCAATATATCTAGGACCCAATCTGGCTGAGGTTTGTCGAAGTTTGATGTTGCGAGTCGACAACCACACCCTGTCTCCTACTTTAAAAGTGCACGGCCGCCGGAGCCTGTCAGAAAATTTTTTTTCCCGGAAAGCTGCTTTTCTGAGAGCCAGGTGCACTTTTTTCCAAATAAGTTTAAGATGAGAGGTCAGGGCCAGAGAGGAGACAGAGGAATGTTGAAAAAATGAATTAGCTCTGGGGTGGAAACCAAAAACTGCAAAAAATGGAGACACATTGGTGGAGGAATGACAGGCATTATTATAAGCAAACTCCGCCAATGGAAGAAACTCAGACCAGTCATTTTGGAGTTTGGCCGAGTACAAACGCAAATATTGTTTTAGAGATTGGTTAACTCGCTCAGTCTGTCCATTGGATTGTGGATGATAGCCGGAGGTTAATGATAATTTCATCTTTAATGAAGCACAAAAAGACTTCCAAAATTGCGCAATGAATTGTGGACCCCTGTCAGAAACAATATCAGTGGGTAACCCATGGAGTCTGAAAACATGACGGAGGAACAAGACTGCCAATCCCTGGGCAGATGGCAATCGGGGAAGAGCAATAAAATGGGCCATCTTGCTAAAACGGTCCACTACCACCCATATGACTCGGCATCCGGCTGACAGAGGGAGATCCACCACAAAATCCATGGAGATATGCGACCATGGCCTAAGAGGAACTTTCAAGGGCATAAGTTGACCAATAGGCAAAGAACGGGGAACTTTATGCTGTGCACAGACCTGACACGAAAAAACAAACTCTTTAATGTCTTTGGAAAGACCAGGCCACCATACTGAGCGGGATACTAATTCCAAAGTCTTAGCGATTCCCGGATGCCCTGCAACTTTGCTATCATGAAATTCCGCCAAAACAGTTGCTCTCAAAAACTCAGGAACAAAAAGACGACTAGCAGGAGTATTTCCCGGAGCTTGATGTTGAAGCAGCTTTAATTGGGAAAAAACATCCTGTGTGAGACCTGCCTGAATGACTGAAGGCGGAAGTATGGGAGTAACAGGACTGTTGTCTTGAACCGGAAGGAAACTGCGTGACAGGGCATCTGCCTTGGTATTCTTGGAACCTGGTCTGAAGGTGATAATGAATTTGAAACGAGTAAAAAATAAAGCCCAACGAGCCTGTCGGGCATTCAGTCGTTTAGCCGATTCAATGTATTGAAGATTTTTGTGATCAGTCAAAACTGAAATGGTGTGGGTAGCTCCTTCAAGCCAATGTCTCCACTCCTCGAAAGCCCATTTAATAGCCAGCAATTCCCGGTTACCAACATCGTAGTTGGATTCTGCAGATGAGAATTTCCTGGACATAAAGGCACAAGGATGTAACTCAAGGGAATCTGGATCCTTCTGAGAAAGGATAGCCCCTACTCCAACCTCCGAGGCATCCACCTCAATAATGAAAGGTAATTCTGGGTTGGGATGTCTAAGGACAGGGGCTGAGACAAAGGCTTGTTTTAAGGCCTGAAAAGATAACTCCGCTTCACATGACCAATTGGTAGGATCTGCTCCCTTCTTAGTAAGTGCCACAATGGGAGCAACTAGGTCAGAGAAAGAGTGAATAAATCTTCTATAGTAGTTTGCAAACCCTAAAAAGCGCTGAATTGCTTTTAAATTGGTGGGTTGCGCCCAACTAAGGATGGCTTGGAGCTTTTTTGGTTCCATTCGGAATCCCCGAGGGGAAATAATGTACCCTAAAAAGGATACTTCCGTGACATGAAATTCACACTTCTCCAGCTTGGCATATAAGTGATTTTCACGTAATCTCTTTAGCACCTGACGCACCTGGGTAACATGTTGTTCCACGGAGTCAGAATATATCAAAATATCGTCTAAATAGACCACGACGAATCTTCCCAGAAACTCACGGAGCACATCATTAATGAGATCCTGGAAAACTGCCGGAGCGTTAGATAGGCCGAATGGCATGACCAGATACTCATAGTGGCCCGACTGAGTACTAAATGCCGTTTTCCACTCATCCCCTGACCTGATTCTGATGAGGTTATATGCTCCTCTAAGATCAATCTTAGAAAAAATAACAGCCGAACGTAGCTGATCAAAGAGGACAGAGATCAGCGGCAGAGGGTAAGTATTCTTTACTGAGATTTTATTCAAAGCTCTAAAGTCAATGCAGGGTCTGAGTGAACCATCCTTCTTCTCTACGAAGAAGAAACCTGCACTTAAAGGGGATTTAGATGGCCTGATAAACCCTTTCCCAAGGCTTTCTTTCACATACTCATTCATGGCCACAGTTTCAGGACCAGACAATGCATATAACCTTCCTTTAGGCAACGTGGCACCAGGAATTAACTCAATGGCACAATCATAAGCCCTATGGGGAGGCAAAATATCCGCATTGCCCTTGGAAAACACATCAACAAAATCCTGGTATTCCCCAGGAATATGTGCGGAACTGGCGGCAGCTACTCGGATAGGAAGCGTAATACATTCTTTATCACAGATGGTACCCCATTGTAGGATCTCCCCAGACTGCCAATCAATGACGGGATTATGAAAGGCCAGCCAAGGATGACCCAGAACCACAGGAACTGCTGGACAATGGGTAAGGAAAAACTCAATTTTTTCAGAATGCAGAGCTCCCACCGAGAGCAAAACAGGAGGTGTACATAGAGAAATAACCCCATTGGATAAAGGACTCCCATCTAAACCATGCATGGTGATACACCTACCTAAGGTTAGCTGAAGAATACCTAAGGCCTTGGCCCATGTTAAATCCATAAAGTTTCCTGCAGCTCCACTGTCCACAAAAGCAGAGACCGAGGAACAGAGGCTGCCATAGGAAACTTTAGCAGGAACCAACAGTGAATTATTTGAGGAGATGAGCTGCAGACCAAAGTGAACCCCCTCACAATTCACTTGGTCAGGAAGTTTCCCAACTTGTTTGGACAACTACGGGCAAAATGTCCCTTACCTCCGCAGTATAAACACAGACCATAATTTTGCCTCCTGGTTCTTTCTTCCGGAGACAATTTGGAGAGACCAATCTGCATAGGCTCCTCTATGTCTACAGGAATGGAAGGAACCCAGGGAGAGGACCCGACAGATGCCCCTTTTTCAGCCCTCCGCTCTCTGAGCCGACGATCTATTTTAATAGATAGCTCCATGAGGTTATCGAGGGTCTCAGGAGCGGGATACTGGAGGAGACTGTCTTTTATAGATTCCGATAAGCCGAGGCGAAACTGACTGCGCAGGGCTGGGTCATTCCAGCCACAGTCGTTCGACCAACGGCGAAACTCCGTACAATAATTCTCTGCGGGATTCCTACCCTGTCTAAGAGCACGCAACTGACTTTCTGCGGATGCCTCTCTATCAGGGTCGTCATACAATAGCCCTAAAGATTTTAAAAAGGCGTCTACAGACGATAAGGCCGGATCGTCTGTCTTTAAACCAAAAGCCCAGGTCTGAGGATCCCCCTGAAGTAGAGAAATAATAATCCCAACCCGCTGAGCCTCTGTACCTGAGGTAACTGGTCTTAAACGAAAATACAGTTTGCAAGATTCTTTAAAATTAAAAAACTGTTTTCTATCCCCAGAAAAACGGTCAGGCAGATGCATTTTTGGTTCAGGGATGACCCTCGGGGAAGTCCGTAACAGATCTTCCTGTGACCTCACCCGGAGGGACAGATCCTGAACCATCTGAGTAAGTTCCTGAATCTGACTAACAAGAAGCTGGCCAGGGTTTGGCCCAACACTGGTGGGATTCATAAGGCCGACAAAAATCTCCCAACTAAAAAGTGAAAAAATTTACTGTAAGTTAAATCTTTTCTTTTGTAGGCCGGTGATAATGTTATGATTCCTGTACTCCAGACCGGAGGAGATCTTATGGCAGGGATCTGAGTACAGGAAAATAAGCTGGTTGTGGGAGCTGGTGTCAAAGTCAAAAATATTACATAGAGAGACCATATAAACTGCACACATATAAGCCGCTATACTTGCAAATATGCGCAGCGAGCACAGCAAACACCAGACATCATGGAGATATAGAATTGGCTGATGAATTGATGTCATGAATACGTATCATTTGAACAGAACCAGGTGTGCCCATCATGTTTGGTATTGAAGCAAGCAGAATGATGTGTGGGTTAGTTTGATGCTGGTTGTGAAGTTGTGGGACATTGCAGCAGATAGATATGATTATATGTATAAAAGCTAAGATCATATTGTTAGAACAATGGATGCTCAAGACAACCTTTTACTAAGTTTTCAGGGCTGAACCTGATTAGCATATACAAAGAGAATAGTGACTCAATACAAAGGAGAAAGAAAGACCCCTCCCCCAGGTACTGGTCAAACAGGAAGGTAGTGGTCAGGTGTGGCCTCAGAGAACAGATGTAATGTAGCTACACTCACACACACACACACAGCTACCTGGCACCCAGCAGCATGGCGGCTAAATCCCCAGGACATCCTCCAAACTAAAGGCTAAGTATTGAACTTCACATGGCTAGATAAGGAAACAGACAGATTGCTTTCTGGTTTAAATAGGATATTGTAACTTGGTTGTGTGATTGTTGGGTGTTTGTGGATACTCTGTGAAGTCTGTGATGAATTGGAACAGTATACCATCTGTAGCATAGTATTTGTGGTATTTGTTTGCCTATGGAGATTTAAAATAGATTGTGCTGGTTAGTTATACTATATAATAATAGTCAGATAATACGGAGATCTTAGTTGCGTATATCTGCAGATATAGGGTTAAGCCCCCAGGCCGATCGACAAGGCTTCTCCGTCACTGGGGGTCCCTAATACTAGGTATGGGCCTGGGGTGCAGGACCCCACAATGTCGGCACAGGTCGGCCACCCCAGGTCAGCACACAGGTGAAAATTAATAGGCGTTAATAAGAAGCACAGAAGTGCTATGTAAGTGGTGTGATTAAAAAATATATACAAAGTGATAGGAAAAATAATAAGTGTTAATAAAGTGTTAGGGTGTGCCGACCTGCAACAGCCCACCCATACCGACACAGGGGCCACTGCACCCCACACCCACCCCATAAATAATTACATATATATATCTGGGTTAAATTCCCAGTGTAAGGCCACATGGTAATGGCACCTACAGCATCTGAGAGCCAGCTTACCTGGGGATACCCCTGGCTTCCCCTATGGCACTACTAGAGTCAGCAATCCCTCCTAATGCTGACCCATTTGTGCCTCTCTATATACAATACACAAGGTGGGAAGCTGCTCAATCAGATTGTAATGTCACTCAGGTGCTAAAAGGGGAGGGGTAATTCTGTGTAGGAAAAAAAAAACTGTGTTCCCTAATGCACACCGAGTGAATAATATTACTATATAATAATAGTCAGATAATACGGAGATCTTAGTTGCGTATATCTGCAGATATAGGGTTAAGCCCCCAGGCCGATCGACAAGGCTTCTCCGTCACTGGGGGTCCCTAATACTAGGTATGGGCCTGGGGTGCAGGACCCCACAATGTCGGCACAGGTCGGCCACCCCAGGTCAGCACACAGGTGAAAATTAATAGGCGTTAATAAGAAGCACAGAAGTGCTATGTAAGTGGTGTGATTAAAAAATATATACAAAGTGATAGGAAAAATAATAAGTGTTAATAAAGTGTTAGGGTGTGCCGACCTGCAACAGCCCACCCATACCGACACAGGGGCCACTGCACCCCACACCCACCCCATAAATAATTACATATATATATCTGGGTTAAATTCCCAGTGTAAGGCCACATGGTAATGGCACCTACAGCATCTGAGAGCCAGCTTACCTGGGGATACCCCTGGCTTCCCCTATGGCACTACTAGAGTCAGCAATCCCTCCTAATGCTGACCCATTTGTGCCTCTCTATATACAATACACAAGGTGGGAAGCTGCTCAATCAGATTGTAATGTCACTCAGGTGCTAAAAGGGGAGGGGTAATTCTGTGTATGAAAAAAACACCACTTACATAGCACTTCTGTGCTTCTTATTAACGCCTATTAATTTTCACCTGTGTGCTGACCTGGGGTGGCCGACCTGTGCCGACATTGTGGGGTCCTGCACCCCAGGCCCATACCTAGTATTAGGGACCCCCAGTGACGGAGAAGCCTTGTCGATCGGCCTGGGGGCTTAACCCTATATCTGCAGATATACGCAACTAAGATCTCCGTATTATCTGACTATTATTATATAGTAATATTATTCACTCGGTGTGCATTAGGGAACACAGTTTTTTTTTTCCTACACAGAATTACCCCTCCCCTTTTAGCACCTGAGTGACATTACAATCTGATTGAGCAGCTTCCCACCTTGTGTATTGTATATAGAGAGGCACAAATGGGTCAGCATTAGGAGGGATTGCTGACTCTAGTAGTGCCATAGGGGAAGCCAGGGGTATCCCCAGGTAAGCTGGCTCTCAGATGCTGTAGGTGCCATTACCATGTGGCCTTACACTGGGAATTTAACCCAGATATATATATGTAATTATTTATGGGGTGGGTGTGGGGTGCAGTGGCCCCTGTGTCGGTATGGGTGGGCTGTTGCAGGTCGGCACACCCTAACACTTTATTAACACTTATTATTTTTCCTATCACTTTGTATATATTTTTTAATCACACCACTTACATAGCACTTCTGTGCTTCTTATTAACGCCTATTAATTTTCACCTGTGTGCTGACCTGGGGTGGCCGACCTGTGCCGACATTGTGGGGTCCTGCACCCCAGGCCCATACCTAGTATTAGGGACCCCCAGTGACGGAGAAGCCTTGTCGATCGGCCTGGGGGCTTAACCCTATATCTGCAGATATACGCAACTAAGATCTCCGTATTATCTGACTATTATTATATAGTAATATTATTCACTCGGTGTGCATTAGGGAACACAGTTTTTTTCCTACACAGAATTACCCCTCCCCTTTTAGCACCTGAGTGACATTACAATCTGATTGAGCAGCTTCCCACCTTGTGTATTGTATATAGAGAGGCACAAATGGGTCAGCATTAGGAGGGATTGCTGACTCTAGTAGTGCCATAGGGGAAGCCAGGGGTATCCCCAGGTAAGCTGGCTCTCAGATGCTGTAGGTGCCATTACCATGTGGCCTTACACTGGGAATTTAACCCAGATATATATATGTAATTATTTATGGGGTGGGTGTGGGGTGCAGTGGCCCCTGTGTCGGTATGGGTGGGCTGTTGCAGGTCGGCACACCCTAACACTTTATTAACACTTATTATTTTTCCTATCACTTTGTATATATTTTTTAATCACACCACTTACATAGCACTTCTGTGCTTCTTATTAACGCCTATTAATTTTCACCTGTGTGCTGACCTTTGGGTGGCCGACCTGTGCCGACATTGTGGGGTCCTGCACCCCAGGCCCATACCTAGTATTAGGGACCCCCAGTGACGGAGAAGCCTTGTCGATCGGCCTGGGGGCTTAACCCTATATCTGCAGATATACGCAACTAAGATCTCCGTATTATCTGACTATTATTATATAGTAATATTATTCACTCGGTGTGCATTAGGGAACACAGTTTTTTTCCTACACAGAATTACCCCTCCCATTTTAGCACCTGAGTGACATTACAATCTGATTGAGCAGCTTCCCACCTTGTGTATTGTATATAGAGAGGCACAAATGGGTCAGCATTAGGAGGGATTGCTGACTCTAGTAGTGCCATAGGGGAAGCCAGGGGTATCCCCAGGTAAGCTGGCTCTCAGATGCTGTAGGTGCCATTACCATGTGGCCTTACACTGGGAATTTAACCCAGATATATATATGTAATTATTTATGGGGTGGGTGTGGGGTGCAGTGGCCCCTGTGTCGGTATGGGTGGGCTGTTGCAGGTCGGCACACCCTAACACTTTATTAACACTTATTATTTTTCCTATCACTTTGTATATATTTTTTAATCACACCACTTACATAGCACTTCTGTGCTTCTTATTAACGCCTATTAATTTTCACCTGTGTGCTGACCTTTGGGTGGCCGACCTGTGCCGACATTGTGGGGTCCTGCACCCCAGGCCCATACCTAGTATTAGGGACCCCCAGTGACGGAGAAGCCTTGTCGATCGGCCTGGGGGCTTAACCCTATATCTGCAGATATACGCAACTAAGATCTCCGTATTATCTGACTATTATTATATAGTAATATTATTCACTCGGTGTGCATTAGGGAACACAGTTTTTTTCCTACACAGAATTACCCCTCCCCTTTTAGCACCTGAGTGACATTACAATCTGATTGAGCAGCTTCCCACCTTGTGTATTGTATATAGAGAGGCACAAATGGGTCAGCATTAGGAGGGATTGCTGACTCTAGTAGTGCCATAGGGGAAGCCAGGGGTATCCCCAGGTAAGCTGGCTCTCAGATGCTGTAGGTGCCATTACCATGTGGCCTTACACTGGGAATTTAACCCAGATATATATATGTAATTATTTATGGGGTGGGTGTGGGGTGCAGTGGCCCCTGTGTCGGTATGGGTGGGCTGTTGCAGGTCGGCACACCCTAACACTTTATTAACACTTATTATTTTTCCTATCACTTTGTATATATTTTTTAATCACACCACTTACATAGCACTTCTGTGCTTCTTATTAACGCCTATTAATTTTCACCTGTGTGCTGACCTTTGGGTGGCCGACCTGTGCCGACATTGTGGGGTCCTGCACCCCAGGCCCATACCTAGTATTAGGGACCCCCAGTGACGGAGAAGCCTTGTCGATCGGCCTGGGGGCTTAACCCTATATCTGCAGATATACGCAACTAAGATCTCCGTATTATCTGACTATTATTATATAGTAATATTATTCACTCGGTGTGCATTAGGGAACACAGTTTTTTTCCTACACAGAATTACCCCTCCCCTTTTAGCACCTGAGTGACATTACAATCTGATTGAGCAGCTTCCCACCTTGTGTATTGTATATAGAGAGGCACAAATGGGTCAGCATTAGGAGGGATTGCTGACTCTAGTAGTGCCATAGGGGAAGCCAGGGGTATCCCCAGGTAAGCTGGCTCTCAGATGCTGTAGGTGCCATTACCATGTGGCCTTACACTGGGAATTTAACCCAGATATATATATGTAATTATTTATGGGGTGGGTGTGGGGTGCAGTGGCCCCTGTGTCGGTATGGGTGGGCTGTTGCAGGTCGGCACACCCTAACACTTTATTAACACTTATTATTTTTCCTATCACTTTGTATATATTTTTTAATCACACCACTTACATAGCACTTCTGTGCTTCTTATTAACGCCTATTAATTTTCACCTGTGTGCTGACCTGGGGTGGCCGACCTGTGCCGACATTGTGGGGTCCTGCACCCCAGGCCCATACCTAGTATTAGGGACCCCCAGTGACGGAGAAGCCTTGTCGATCGGCCTGGGGGCTTAACCCTATATCTGCAGATATACGCAACTAAGATCTCCGTATTATCTGACTATTATTATATAGTAATATTATTCACTCGGTGTGCATTAGGGAACACAGTTTTTTTCCTACACAGAATTACCCCTCCCCTTTTAGCACCTGAGTGACATTACAATCTGATTGAGCAGCTTCCCACCTTGTGTATTGTATATAGAGAGGCACAAATGGGTCAGCATTAGGAGGGATTGCTGACTCTAGTAGTGCCATAGGGGAAGCCAGGGGTATCCCCAGGTAAGCTGGCTCTCAGATGCTGTAGGTGCCATTACCATGTGGCCTTACACTGGGAATTTAACCCAGATATATATATGTAATTATTTATGGGGTGGGTGTGGGGTGCAGTGGCCCCTGTGTCGGTATGGGTGGGCTGTTGCAGGTCGGCACACCCTAACACTTTATTAACACTTATTATTTTTCCTATCACTTTGTATATATTTTTTAATCACACCACTTACATAGCACTTCTGTGCTTCTTATTAACGCCTATTAATTTTCACCTGTGTGCTGACCTGGGGTGGCCGACCTGTGCCGACATTGTGGGGTCCTGCACCCCAGGCCCATACCTAGTATTAGGGACCCCCAGTGACGGAGAAGCCTTGTCGATCGGCCTGGGGGCTTAACCCTATATCTGCAGATATACGCAACTAAGATCTCCGTATTATCTGACTATTATTATATAGTAATATTATTCACTCGGTGTGCATTAGGGAACACAGTTTTTTTCCTACACAGAATTACCCCTCCCCTTTTAGCACCTGAGTGACATTACAATCTGATTGAGCAGCTTCCCACCTTGTGTATTGTATATAGAGAGGCACAAATGGGTCAGCATTAGGAGGGATTGCTGACTCTAGTAGTGCCATAGGGGAAGCCAGGGGTATCCCCAGGTAAGCTGGCTCTCAGATGCTGTAGGTGCCATTACCATGTGGCCTTACACTGGGAATTTAACCCAGATATATATATGTAATTATTTATGGGGTGGGTGTGGGGTGCAGTGGCCCCTGTGTCGGTATGGGTGGGCTGTTGCAGGTCGGCACACCCTAACACTTTATTAACACTTATTATTTTTCCTATCACTTTGTATATATTTTTTAATCACACCACTTACATAGCACTTCTGTGCTTCTTATTAACGCCTATTAATTTTCACCTGTGTGCTGACCTGGGGTGGCCGACCTGTGCCGACATTGTGGGGTCCTGCACCCCAGGCCCATACCTAGTATTAGGGACCCCCAGTGACGGAGAAGCCTTGTCGATCGGCCTGGGGGCTTAACCCTATATCTGCAGATATACGCAACTAAGATCTCCGTATTATCTGACTATTATTATATAGTAATATTATTCACTCGGTGTGCATTAGGGAACACAGTTTTTTTCCTACACAGAATTACCCCTCCCCTTTTAGCACCTGAGTGACATTACAATCTGATTGAGCAGCTTCCCACCTTGTGTATTGTATATAGAGAGGCACAAATGGGTCAGCATTAGGAGGGATTGCTGACTCTAGTAGTGCCATAGGGGAAGCCAGGGGTATCCCCAGGTAAGCTGGCTCTCAGATGCTGTAGGTGCCATTACCATGTGGCCTTACACTGGGAATTTAACCCAGATATATATATGTAATTATTTATGGGGTGGGTGTGGGGTGCAGTGGCCCCTGTGTCGGTATGGGTGGGCTGTTGCAGGTCGGCACACCCTAACACTTTATTAACACTTATTATTTTTCCTATCACTTTGTATATATTTTTTAATCACACCACTTACATAGCACTTCTGTGCTTCTTATTAACGCCTATTAATTTTCACCTGTGTGCTGACCTGGGGTGGCCGACCTGTGCCGACATTGTGGGGTCCTGCACCCCAGGCCCATACCTAGTATTAGGGACCCCCAGTGACGGAGAAGCCTTGTCGATCGGCCTGGGGGCTTAACCCTATATCTGCAGATATACGCAACTAAGATCTCCGTATTATCTGACTATTATTATATAGTAATATTATTCACTCGGTGTGCATTAGGGAACACAGTTTTTTTCCTACACAGAATTACCCCTCCCCTTTTAGCACCTGAGTGACATTACAATCTGATTGAGCAGCTTCCCACCTTGTGTATTGTATATAGAGAGGCACAAATGGGTCAGCATTAGGAGGGATTGCTGACTCTAGTAGTGCCATAGGGGAAGCCAGGGGTATCCCCAGGTAAGCTGGCTCTCAGATGCTGTAGGTGCCATTACCATGTGGCCTTACACTGGGAATTTAACCCAGATATATATATGTAATTATTTATGGGGTGGGTGTGGGGTGCAGTGGCCCCTGTGTCGGTATGGGTGGGCTGTTGCAGGTCGGCACACCCTAACACTTTATTAACACTTATTATTTTTCCTATCACTTTGTATATATTTTTTAATCACACCACTTACATAGCACTTCTGTGCTTCTTATTAACGCCTATTAATTTTCACCTGTGTGCTGACCTGGGGTGGCCGACCTGTGCCGACATTGTGGGGTCCTGCACCCCAGGCCCATACCTAGTATTAGGGACCCCCAGTGACGGAGAAGCCTTGTCGATCGGCCTGGGGGCTTAACCCTATATCTGCAGATATACGCAACTAAGATCTCCGTATTATCTGACTATTATTATATAGTAATATTATTCACTCGGTGTGCATTAGGGAACACAGTTTTTTTCCTACACAGAATTACCCCTCCCCTTTTAGCACCTGAGTGACATTACAATCTGATTGAGCAGCTTCCCACCTTGTGTATTGTATATAGAGAGGCACAAATGGGTCAGCATTAGGAGGGATTGCTGACTCTAGTAGTGCCATAGGGGAAGCCAGGGGTATCCCCAGGTAAGCTGGCTCTCAGATGCTGTAGGTGCCATTACCATGTGGCCTTACACTGGGAATTTAACCCAGATATATATATGTAATTATTTATGGGGTGGGTGTGGGGTGCAGTGGCCCCTGTGTCGGTATGGGTGGGCTGTTGCAGGTCGGCACACCCTAACACTTTATTAACACTTATTATTTTTCCTATCACTTTGTATATATTTTTTAATCACACCACTTACATAGCACTTCTGTGCTTCTTATTAACGCCTATTAATTTTCACCTGTGTGCTGACCTGGGGTGGCCGACCTGTGCCGACATTGTGGGGTCCTGCACCCCAGGCCCATACCTAGTATTAGGGACCCCCAGTGACGGAGAAGCCTTGTCGATCGGCCTGGGGGCTTAACCCTATATCTGCAGATATACGCAACTAAGATCTCCGTATTATCTGACTATTATTATATAGTAATATTATTCACTCGGTGTGCATTAGGGAACACAGTTTTTTTCCTACACAGAATTACCCCTCCCCTTTTAGCACCTGAGTGACATTACAATCTGATTGAGCAGCTTCCCACCTTGTGTATTGTATATAGAGAGGCACAAATGGGTCAGCATTAGGAGGGATTGCTGACTCTAGTAGTGCCATAGGGGAAGCCAGGGGTATCCCCAGGTAAGCTGGCTCTCAGATGCTGTAGGTGCCATTACCATGTGGCCTTACACTGGGAATTTAACCCAGATATATATATGTAATTATTTATGGGGTGGGTGTGGGGTGCAGTGGCCCCTGTGTCGGTATGGGTGGGCTGTTGCAGGTCGGCACACCCTAACACTTTATTAACACTTATTATTTTTCCTATCACTTTGTATATATTTTTTAATCACACCACTTACATAGCACTTCTGTGCTTCTTATTAACGCCTATTAATTTTCACCTGTGTGCTGACCTGGGGTGGCCGACCTGTGCCGACATTGTGGGGTCCTGCACCCCAGGCCCATACCTAGTATTAGGGACCCCCAGTGACGGAGAAGCCTTGTCGATCGGCCTGGGGGCTTAACCCTATATCTGCAGATATACGCAACTAAGATCTCCGTATTATCTGACTATTATTATATAGTAATATTATTCACTCGGTGTGCATTAGGGAACACAGTTTTTTTCCTACACAGAATTACCCCTCCCCTTTTAGCACCTGAGTGACATTACAATCTGATTGAGCAGCTTCCCACCTTGTGTATTGTATATAGAGAGGCACAAATGGGTCAGCATTAGGAGGGATTGCTGACTCTAGTAGTGCCATAGGGGAAGCCAGGGGTATCCCCAGGTAAGCTGGCTCTCAGATGCTGTAGGTGCCATTACCATGTGGCCTTACACTGGGAATTTAACCCAGATATATATATGTAATTATTTATGGGGTGGGTGTGGGGTGCAGTGGCCCCTGTGTCGGTATGGGTGGGCTGTTGCAGGTCGGCACACCCTAACACTTTATTAACACTTATTATTTTTCCTATCACTTTGTATATATTTTTTAATCACACCACTTACATAGCACTTCTGTGCTTCTTATTAACGCCTATTAATTTTCACCTGTGTGCTGACCTGGGGTGGCCGACCTGTGCCGACATTGTGGGGTCCTGCACCCCAGGCCCATACCTAGTATTAGGGACCCCCAGTGACGGAGAAGCCTTGTCGATCGGCCTGGGGGCTTAACCCTATATCTGCAGATATACGCAACTAAGATCTCCGTATTATCTGACTATTATTATATAGTAATATTATTCACTCGGTGTGCATTAGGGAACACAGTTTTTTTCCTACACAGAATTACCCCTCCCCTTTTAGCACCTGAGTGACATTACAATCTGATTGAGCAGCTTCCCACCTTGTGTATTGTATATAGAGAGGCACAAATGGGTCAGCATTAGGAGGGATTGCTGACTCTAGTAGTGCCATAGGGGAAGCCAGGGGTATCCCCAGGTAAGCTGGCTCTCAGATGCAGTAGGTGCCATTACCATGTGGCCTTACACTGGGAATTTAACCCAGATATATATATGTAATTATTTATGGGGTGGGTGTGGGGTGCAGTGGCCCCTGTGTCGGTATGGGTGGGCTGTTGCAGGTCGGCACACCCTAACACTTTATTAACACTTATTATTTTTCCTATCACTTTGTATATATTTTTTAATCACACCACTTACATAGCACTTCTGTGCTTCTTATTAACGCCTATTAATTTTCACCTGTGTGCTGACCTGGGGTGGCCGACCTGTGCCGACATTGTGGGGTCCTGCACCCCAGGCCCATACCTAGTATTAGGGACCCCCAGTGACGGAGAAGCCTTGTCGATCGGCCTGGGGGCTTAACCCTATATCTGCAGATATACGCAACTAAGATCTCCGTATTATCTGACTATTATTATATAGTAATATTATTCACTCGGTGTGCATTAGGGAACACAGTTTTTTTCCTACACAGAATTACCCCTCCCCTTTTAGCACCTGAGTGACATTACAATCTGATTGAGCAGCTTCCCACCTTGTGTATTGTATATAGAGAGGCACAAATGGGTCAGCATTAGGAGGGATTGCTGACTCTAGTAGTGCCATAGGGGAAGCCAGGGGTATCCCCAGGTAAGCTGGCTCTCAGATGCTGTAGGTGCCATTACCATGTGGCCTTACACTGGGAATTTAACCCAGATATATATATGTAATTATTTATGGGGTGGGTGTGGGGTGCAGTGGCCCCTGTGTCGGTATGGGTGGGCTGTTGCAGGTCGGCACACCCTAACACTTTATTAACACTTATTATTTTTCCTATCACTTTGTATATATTTTTTAATCACACCACTTACATAGCACTTCTGTGCTTCTTATTAACGCCTATTAATTTTCACCTGTGTGCTGACCTGGGGTGGCCGACCTGTGCCGACATTGTGGGGTCCTGCACCCCAGGCCCATACCTAGTATTAGGGACCCCCAGTGACGGAGAAGCCTTGTCGATCAGCCTGGGGGCTTAACCCTATATCTGCAGATATACGCAACTAAGATCTCCGTATTATCTGACTATTATTATATAGTAATATTATTCACTCGGTGTGCATTAGGGAACACAGTTTTTTTCCTACACAGAATTACCCCTCCCCTTTTAGCACCTGAGTGACATTACAATCTGATTGAGCAGCTTCCCACCTTGTGTATTGTATATAGAGAGGCACAAATGGGTCAGCATTAGGAGGGATTGCTGACTCTAGTAGTGCCATAGGGGAAGCCAGGGGTATCCCCAGGTAAGCTGGCTCTCAGATGCTGTAGGTGCCATTACCATGTGGCCTTACACTGGGAATTTAACCCAGATATATATATGTAATTATTTATGGGGTGGGTGTGGGGTGCAGTGGCCCCTGTGTCGGTATGGGTGGGCTGTTGCAGGTCGGCACACCCTAACACTTTATTAACACTTATTATTTTTCCTATCACTTTGTATATATTTTTTAATCACACCACTTACATAGCACTTCTGTGCTTCTTATTAACGCCTATTAATTTTCACCTGTGTGCTGACCTGGGGTGGCCGACCTGTGCCGACATTGTGGGGTCCTGCACCCCAGGCCCATACCTAGTATTAGGGACCCCCAGTGACGGAGAAGCCTTGTCGATCGGCCTGGGGGCTTAACCCTATATCTGCAGATATACGCAACTAAGATCTCCGTATTATCTGACTATTATTATATAGTAATATTATTCACTCGGTGTGCATTAGGGAACACAGTTTTTTTCCTACACAGAATTACCCCTCCCCTTTTAGCACCTGAGTGACATTACAATCTGATTGAGCAGCTTCCCACCTTGTGTATTGTATATAGAGAGGCACAAATGGGTCAGCATTAGGAGGGATTGCTGACTCTAGTAGTGCCATAGGGGAAGCCAGGGGTATCCCCAGGTAAGCTGGCTCTCAGATGCTGTAGGTGCCATTACCATGTGGCCTTACACTGGGAATTTAACCCAGATATATATATGTAATTATTTATGGGGTGGGTGTGGGGTGCAGTGGCCCCTGTGTCGGTATGGGTGGGCTGTTGCAGGTCGGCACACCCTAACACTTTATTAACACTTATTATTTTTCCTATCACTTTGTATATATTTTTTAATCACACCACTTACATAGCACTTCTGTGCTTCTTATTAACGCCTATTAATTTTCACCTGTGTGCTGACCTGGGGTGGCCGACCTGTGCCGACATTGTGGGGTCCTGCACCCCAGGCCCATACCTAGTATTAGGGACCCCCAGTGACGGAGAAGCCTTGTCGATCGGCCTGGGGGCTTAACCCTATATCTGCAGATATACGCAACTAAGATCTCCGTATTATCTGACTATTATTATATAGTAATATTATTCACTCGGTGTGCATTAGGGAACACAGTTTTTTTCCTACACAGAATTACCCCTCCCCTTTTAGCACCTGAGTGACATTACAATCTGATTGAGCAGCTTCCCACCTTGTGTATTGTATATAGAGAGGCACAAATGGGTCAGCATTAGGAGGGATTGCTGACTCTAGTAGTGCCATAGGGGAAGCCAGGGGTATCCCCAGGTAAGCTGGCTCTCAGATGCTGTAGGTGCCATTACCATGTGGCCTTACACTGGGAATTTAACCCAGATATATATATGTAATTATTTATGGGGTGGGTGTGGGGTGCAGTGGCCCCTGTGTCGGTATGGGTGGGCTGTTGCAGGTCGGCACACCCTAACACTTTATTAACACTTATTATTTTTCCTATCACTTTGTATATATTTTTTAATCACACCACTTACATAGCACTTCTGTGCTTCTTATTAACGCCTATTAATTTTCACCTGTGTGCTGACCTGGGGTGGCCGACCTGTGCCGACATTGTGGGGTCCTGCACCCCAGGCCCATACCTAGTATTAGGGACCCCCAGTGACGGAGAAGCCTTGTCGATCGGCCTGGGGGCTTAACCCTATATCTGCAGATATACGCAACTAAGATCTCCGTATTATCTGACTATTATTATATAGTAATATTATTCACTCGGTGTGCATTAGGGAACACAGTTTTTTTCCTACACAGAATTACCCCTCCCCTTTTAGCACCTGAGTGACATTACAATCTGATTGAGCAGCTTCCCACCTTGTGTATTGTATATAGAGAGGCACAAATGGGTCAGCATTAGGAGGGATTGCTGACTCTAGTAGTGCCATATGGGAAGCCAGGGGTATCCCCAGGTAAGCTGGCTCTCAGATGCTGTAGGTGCCATTACCATGTGGCCTTACACTGGGAATTTAACCCAGATATATATATGTAATTATTTATGGGGTGGGTGTGGGGTGCAGTGGCCCCTGTGTCGGTATGGGTGGGCTGTTGCAGGTCGGCACACCCTAACACTTTATTAACACTTATTATTTTTCCTATCACTTTGTATATATTTTTTAATCACACCACTTACATAGCACTTCTGTGCTTCTTATTAACGCCTATTAATTTTCACCTGTGTGCTGACCTGGGGTGGCCGACCTGTGCCGACATTGTGGGGTCCTGCACCCCAGGCCCATACCTAGTATTAGGGACCCCCAGTGACGGAGAAGCCTTGTCGATCGGCCTGGGGGCTTAACCCTATATCTGCAGATATACGCAACTAAGATCTCCGTATTATCTGACTATTATTATATAGTAATATTATTCACTCGGTGTGCATTAGGGAACACAGTTTTTTTCCTACACAGAATTACCCCTCCCCTTTTAGCACCTGAGTGACATTACAATCTGATTGAGCAGCTTCCCACCTTGTGTATTGTATATAGAGAGGCACAAATGGGTCAGCATTAGGAGGGATTGCTGACTCTAGTAGTGCCATAGGGGAAGCCAGGGGTATCCCCAGGTAAGCTGGCTCTCAGATGCTGTAGGTGCCATTACCATGTGGCCTTACACTGGGAATTTAACCCAGATATATATATGTAATTATTTATGGGGTGGGTGTGGGGTGCAGTGGCCCCTGTGTCGGTATGGGTGGGCTGTTGCAGGTCGGCACACCCTAACACTTTATTAACACTTATTATTTTTCCTATCACTTTGTATATATTTTTTAATCACACCACTTACATAGCACTTCTGTGCTTCTTATTAACGCCTATTAATTTTCACCTGTGTGCTGACCTGGGGTGGCCGACCTGTGCCGACATTGTGGGGTCCTGCACCCCAGGCCCATACCTAGTATTAGGGACCCCCAGTGACGGAGAAGCCTTGTCGATCGGCCTGGGGGCTTAACCCTATATCTGCAGATATACGCAACTAAGATCTCCGTATTATCTGACTATTATTATATAGTAATATTATTCACTCGGTGTGCATTAGGGAACACAGTTTTTTTCCTACACAGAATTACCCCTCCCCTTTTAGCACCTGAGTGACATTACAATCTGATTGAGCAGCTTCCCACCTTGTGTATTGTATATAGAGAGGCACAAATGGGTCAGCATTAGGAGGGATTGCTGACTCTAGTAGTGCCATAGGGGAAGCCAGGGGTATCCCCAGGTAAGCTGGCTCTCAGATGCTGTAGGTGCCATTACCATGTGGCCTTACACTGGGAATTTAACCCAGATATATATATGTAATTATTTATGGGGTGGGTGTGGGGTGCAGTGGCCCCTGTGTCGGTATGGGTGGGCTGTTGCAGGTCGGCACACCCTAACACTTTATTAACACTTATTATTTTTCCTATCACTTTGTATATATTTTTTAATCACACCACTTACATAGCACTTCTGTGCTTCTTATTAACGCCTATTAATTTTCACCTGTGTGCTGACCTGGGGTGGCCGACCTGTGCCGACATTGTGGGGTCCTGCACCCCAGGCCCATACCTAGTATTAGGGACCCCCAGTGACGGAGAAGCCTTGTCGATCGGCCTGGGGGCTTAACCCTATATCTGCAGATATACGCAACTAAGATCTCCGTATTATCTGACTATTATTATATAGTAATATTATTCACTCGGTGTGCATTAGGGAACACAGTTTTTTTCCTACACAGAATTACCCCTCCCCTTTTAGCACCTGAGTGACATTACAATCTGATTGAGCAGCTTCCCACCTTGTGTGTAGTTATACTATATATCCTGTTAATCATAAATACCACCATGCAGTTACGTTTGTGTTAATTACATTGTGATCTGGTCTTGTGATGAATATGCTCTGGTTATTGAGATACTGAAGTTGTTTGGGATGTGAAATTATGAGATGGTTCTAGGAAGTTGGATTACATTGTGAAAGGTGATTTAGATGGTTTGGAATTGTAAAATCAGAACATATGCATTGTTTTGAGGCTTGGACATTTTGGAATAACATGGAGTCTTGTGTCTCCTGCTATGTGATTGTGGTGTAGTAGAGAGTGCCATGTGTTTGGACCTGCAAATCTAAAATGGCTGCTGCTGGATGTCTTCCCCTCCCCCTTTCAGCCATGTGGTGTGGTCTTTAGAATCAAGTGGAGGTTTCCCAAAATGGAGTCTAGCTTCTGTCCCATGATATAGGGACAGCCAGTATGAGTAAGCCCAAGTATTTCATCAGCATTGACTAACTGCGCAGCGATTGTTCCTCACATGTGTAAGCTTCTCTGCAATCATGTTGTCTTACTGTGAGCCATTTCTCTCATATCTCTCTCTCTCTCTCTCTCTCTCTCTCTCCCTTCTCTTTTCTCCCATATCTCCCCTTTGACTAGTATTGTATTGTATTGTATTAGATTGGTATTGTATTGTATTTCTAGTGTAGCTATTTTGGTTAGGAAGTATCTGTTATATTGTAGTGTATCATTTGTACTGTTATTCCCTTTTACAAGTATATTAGATATAATACAGTTAATAGGCTTTGGACCCTAAACCAGTATCTGTGTATTGTCTATAGTTTTAAGTGTTCACTTGAGCGTCGGTGACGCTCAAGCAGCTTTGTAGTTAGTCAGGTTACACAAGGTTGCACTTACACCCTGTATTCACATTAAGGTATTCTGTGTATTTCATTGATAAGGTTTAGACATAAAGGTATAGCGTTGTGAGCGTCTGCGCCGCTGGTGATCTCCTCGTGGTCTCGAGCGTCCGCTACGCCATAGCGAATCAGTACTCTAGTCATAGCCAACAACGTGCTGTCCTGTGATCTCTGGGCCGTGAGCGAACGTGACGCGTGAGCGTCTCGCCTACGGCTGAGCGATCGTTACGCAACCAGCGTACCCATACGGTACTTCTTAAGTAAACAGCGTACAGTGTTCTTAGACTTCATAAAGGGTTGTTTATACGACAAAGGAATTTAGCATTGTCAATTGGGGGCCGTCCAGTCCTTCACATATCTCTGCTAGGTAATATCAGCAGACATTATCCATCAGCAAAGGGCGGGATCATATTCCTTGCAGTGCTGATTGGATAAGCGTCTGTTTCGCTTAGTAAAGGGTGCTGAGGGAATCCGGGACCGGAGGTAAGAACAGTACGCTATTGTCTTTGAAAATCTGGTTTTTATTTCAATTTGGTGCCAACTACACACTCAGGCCTAGGATAACTTTAGGAGTTTTGAATGATGACTTTCTTTGTGACAAGAGGCCGCATGGTCTGTCCACCATTTTGTGTGACCCTCATGGAGGTGGAAGGGGGAGGAGCAGCGGCCATTTTGGGAAGGTCAAATTTTTTTTTTTTTTTCTGAGCGGCTGGTTTTCAGTTGACTCAGGAAACAATCAGCCATCCACTGTCAAAAAGAAATCATCATTTAATGAGTTTTTTTTTTAATGCATTTATTTAATCTATATCATAGTCAATCATAGGTAATAGTGATTGGTACTTATATGTAATGTATGTTATTAGATTAAATTTAGAATTGCATTTTCATCTGTGTAAGTTTCACATCTCACCTTCCTGTTTGCCATTTGCATTGATAACGTGCTAAGAAAGATTTGTTGCTACTCGGTAGTTAAAGTGTAAAAGTAATACATTTAAGGGGTAATTTGTAAAGCACGCACACAGTCTCGCCTAAGAATACAAGGGAGATTTGGGTGGTGTATAGTGAATGATTACACTTAAAGATCATTCACATTGATAAACGTGTAGTGTGTTACTGTGAACGTACTTGGTCTGTGTACAAGTGTGCTTACAAGGACAGAGCGTACGCAATCCAAAGGCAGACGCACGCAGCGTACATTATGCAACGGAGCGTCCGGTTACGCCCACGTAGCTCAAGTCACGATAAGTTGAAATAACGCAAATCTATTTTTGGAAAATCTGAAATTTAGTTTAATAGATCCTGCTCCTAATTGGTAACACAGCTGGGCTAAAGAAAAAATTTATGCGCAGAAATAGATATATAAATGAAAGTGTACATGTGTTGAGTGAGTGTGTTTTTTGTATACAAGTTTATACAACTTAGAGGTTGAACCAAAAGAAATCGGGTAGGACACACGTGTAAGTGACATACACGGTGGCTAGGGAGGCATCCCTGGTTAAACATAATATTTGAGCATTAGAGTATAGCGGACCAGACCAGGAGGTCAGACCAGGAGGTCGTACAGACAAGACCAAGAGGTCATAAGGAGACAAAGAGGTCCGCTATAAAGGTACAAGAGGCACAACCCCGGGGGTTGGTGCAGAACCCATATAGGCCATAAGCTCTTGCTGAAGGAATCGCGGCCGGAAACATCGATTCCACTGATCTCTCAGTACATAACAGGTAGTGCTTATGTACTGAACGATTGTACCGCACGTAATTGTGTGCAGTAGTTAGTAATCTGACCTAATACCATTAGAGTAAAGTGGTCACAAACGCTATTTGTACATTCTGACGTGATTTGTGTAATTTTTTATTTTTAAAGGGAAGTTCGCTGGTCACTCAGGAACTATCTAACAACCCCACCTTTACTGGAAAGAGTAAGTGTCCTGCGGGTAACCCTCATATGTTCCAGTAAACAGAAGGTTCTTTCTGGTAGGGCCCTGTATCGAGTACGCCAGCACCATGTCGGTGTGATCAGGTCGTATTGGTCGAGGTGGGCGAGTGAGTGGGGTACTCGGTAAACCGCCACCGCCGGCCTATTTTGAATAATTTGGTTTGCTGTAAGGGTTCGCTGAAGACCGTGATATAAAGATCAAAGGAGTAGTAAGCAACACCTGCAGATTATGGGGGCCAATTGTTCAGGTAGGGGGCGATCAACCTCGGTTCGGGTTGATTCAGAGAACCGACCAGTCGGGTCGGCAAGATACATCATGTGTGAAAAATACGGACGTCACACAGAGGTTTTATGTGATGAATGGGAGAGAATGACTGTACAAGACAGGGACAAATTCCCAAGAATAGGTAGCTTCAGCCCAGAAGTGTTACAAAATTTAAGGAGGAGGATATGTCTCATAAAATCAACAAAGAGACGAATTCAGCATCATGATTATTTGCAGTTAGGGCAACAGGAAGGTGAATTACAAAGAGATTCAATTGACTTTTCTGACTCTTATCTTGAGAGGAGAGACATGGCATTGAAGAGGATTATGGTTGCAGAGAAATGGCACAATGTTGTACGATAAAAATGCACTTAGTAACTGTATTAAGAATGAAAGTGTAAAATGTAATAATGTTTACGAAAACAAAAGTGTAAAAATTACAAATATTAACCTGTGCAAGTCGCACCCCATGTTAAACTTCCCTCAGGATTACCAGCAAGAAAGTGAGCCCAGAACGATGTCGGCACCTCTTCCAGCAGCCATCCTACAAGACATCCAGGTGGACGCGACCAAATTGGTAAAGGCAATAATCAAACCCCCTAACGGAGGGTCAGGTGAGGTCGTGTCCACAGGTACGTACAATGTTTTATATCACGCACAAACAAATGTACACCATATTGTAAGACCAAAACAAGGTGATGTAATTGAGTTTAGTCCTGTCAGGGTGATCACAGTCCCCAATGGGAAGACTGACGATCAGGGAACCATTCCCGTCAAGGACAGTGCAATGCGCCATCCCTGGTCCCGGACAGAATTGAGATCAATCATGTCTGATTACCCAGATCCTAGGAAAGATCTAACTGTATGATCAAAGATTCACAGAAGGTATATCAACTCCCTAGACAACGACATAATCATGGTATCCAAGGAATCAGGTAGGTACAGGGAAAGCGGTTGATGGTGATGAGCATCCAAGCGTTTGAGGAGGCATCAAATCAACCAAAACCCCAGGCCATTGGCACATGGAGGAACTTAAGGATTTGTGATCTGTGCAAAAGAGAAGGGCATTATGCCAGTAACTGCAACAGCCCACATAAAATCAGACCCCCTAGACATGAAAATGAGCAAAAGTTATGACACACCAAATTACAAGCAGGGATCACATAGGAAGAATTTTGGGCCACACCCATAATATATAGTCAGGAAAGGTGATCATTAGGACTGATGGTAAGCCTGAGGTAACGGTTAATAAATTGGGAGGTCATTCACTGAAAGACACAGGAATGACCAGGTGAAACGTTGTAAATGTATCAGTGAAATGTTTTTTTTTTCTCTCTCTCTCTCTATCCCCATCTCTGACGAGTATTGGTAAGAATTCACACATTGCATACCCACTTGGTCCTTGCAGAAGTCTACCAAACCCCAGCATGACCTCCGCCACAATGTATTTCTGGCCAGATACAGACAGTGGAGTAATGCAGGTGCTGGTGGGGAGGGACTGCTCAAGGAGACCAGTAGACACATAGATATGACAGCCTAATAAGTCTGACAATGTTTTTCTAATGCTAACAATGTTTTCTTAATGTTGACAATGTTTAAAAATGTTTTGTTTCTCTTTTCTCATTGGTGGTTATTGTCGAGTTATGTAATGTATATATGCACATGAATTGTTCTCTATCTCTTTTGTTTTTTTGTTGTCTCTCTCTTCCCACTCATGTTTCCATGGTTTAAAGATGGTATGTCACCCCTCAGTTGGACCAATGGTAATGCCAGATTTTTTTCTCCTTACAGAAAGATCGCCGGTTAGGAAGGAATATTGCATCACCAGAATGTTCGTTTGGAAGACTGAGAGACAGCACCTTTGAGAGGACAGCAGAACAAGAAGAACAACAAGACGAGAGAACTTATTATCGTAACAAGTTCTCTCCCCCTCAAACTGTTTTCTTATGCCCCCTTTACAAATTTCTTCTTTTCTCCTCCTGTAAGATGGACTTGCCCCAAGAGACTGTGATATGGATTTTCCCGTTAACCATGATGTTGACCAGAGCAGTCTGTTTCGGTGAGAGTACCAGTGAGGTCGAGAAAGGATCCAGAAAGGTCCTGATGACTGAGACGGAGGTGTAAATTTCCAATAGCAACCCAATCACCAAGCAAAGGCGAGTACCGGGCACGATCTAACAACCATGTTATCTGTAAACATTTTCTTTGAAGGATTGTTAGTTCAAAAAGAAAAACTGTATCTGTAGGCTCTGTGACAATGGTTGAAGATGGATGCATAAAGAAATGCCAATCCAGTCTTAATATCCATATGGACCAGCATCCATTGAGTGACCATCACTCCTTAGTGGGTAACGTGTTAAATAAAACAGATTGTTGGGTATGCTCTCAAGTACCTCAGGGTCATAGCAAATCAGGGCTAGTACCATTTCCTTTAACGTTAGGGGAGGTACTTGAGCTAAATGGTGGGAGACCGGTGGACCGGAGGTTTAACATCTCCAGCCCTCCTAGTTTGAAGCTCCACCAATACCATGTGGACAGGTCCCTCTTATGTTTTAATATCTCCAATCCCCGTAAGCCGGGAAATTGGGAAGTGTCATGGAGCAACCTTACCATGACCTTTTCACACAGAGCAGATAGAATGCCTACAGATACAGAGCTTGTACGCCACATAGCCAGTAGAGGAAAATCTTTCCGGTATCGATATACCTTAGGAAATAGGATTACTAGAGTTGGAGAAGTATCACCAGGATACTGTGCACATATCGTACAAACCGACACGTGCATTAAGCAGATGGAAGAATTAGGGTCAGGAGAGTTCACCTGGAAGGTGTGTAATATGGTAATGTCCTTCTCTGTCCCATATGTTCTCCCCGATGATGCATATTTCATATGCGGGAGAAAGGCGTACAAGTGGCTTGCCCCAAACTCTGAAGGATTGTGTTATATTGGAAAAGTATTGCCTGAAGTGATGACTGTTACACATGACAAAATGAAGGACATACACCGTGGTGCCCAAGCTCCTTATACTCACACTCATTACGAGCACCGAGTTAAAAGACAACTGTCAGAAAGGTTAGAGCATCCGGCCTCTGATCTTATCCATGAATCCACCGGGATTCAGGTTCTGGTAGCGTTAGATTTCACTCGCACCGCTCGAGGAGTGATGAATTATAGATACATTTCCGCACTCGCCAATTTGTTAGATAATATCACTGAAATGTATGATGACACATTCAGATACACTGGAAGAGAACTTCAAGCTTATAAAACAGAACTAGTTCAGCATAGGATGGTTCTTAATTATCTTACAGCAGTAACAGGCGGATATTGTGTTACATTGGCAACACAGTACGGCATAAAGTGTTGCACGTATATCACAAATAGCACCGAGGATCCGGTAGAGGTCATAGACCAAAAGATGGACAATATTCTCCAATTGAAGTGGGAATTTCGTCGAAAACACAACCTCACCCTTGCTGCTGTAGGTAATGAGCTGACTGGTTGGGTGTCATGGTTGAACCCGCGAAATTGGTTCTCCGGTTTAGGAGACTGGGCTCAAGGAGTCATAATGGATGTTGGAAAGTTCCTCCTATGTATCTTAGGTGTTGTTATATCTATTGGATTGATATTTAGATGCGGGCAGGCTTTAATGAGGTGCAAACAAAGTACAAAAGTGATGAGCTTGAGGAGTGAGGAAACTGTAATTAACCTGGATTTGATTTATGACCCAATGATAGGAACCAGGATGTGATGAAAAATGCGATTATACGGTCCGTTTCTTTCACCTGTTTTTCTGCTTTTCTCCAAGATACAAAGACCCCCTTGGACGAGGAAGTTGACGAGACGCTATACAGACAACAGACAAGCACCAAAGATGAAGTTTTGACCACTTGAGATATGGACACTTGATGAACTTTGCCATGGATCCCCAGTTTCCCTAGTATTTTTAAACTCACGCTAGCCCAACATTTTTTGTAAATCTGATGGCACTGACAAAGCTTGTTGCTCATGCCTAAGGAGCAAAACAGCGCAAAGAAGACGACTTTCAACTGATACCGAACAAAACTTCGACGACAGATGTACATTTACCTGACATAGAATATCATTGCATTTTCCATAAGTGTTCTTCATCTTCATCTCTACAACCCTCAGGTAATAACACACATAGTATAGGGAATACAGGCACAGATATCAGCAATCACATATTCCCCCATTCATGTATCATCAACTAAAATGTGCTCCCCATTTTGTTCAAAAAAAATCCGAAAAGAGCTCGGTAAAGTTTGACAGCCCATCCACAGACCTGTACCACAGGATAAGAAGGAATTCAAATGTATACTTCGCAATACCTCGAAGCTTGATGTACAACACGTACGGCACGATGATACATGACCCCCCAAACATGGATTCATACACACATGCTTCTGCTATCTCACTAGGTCATACCCTCTTCACACCTTCTCCTCTCTCCTCCCTTACCCAACCATGGAAATGTATTAACCCCTGACATATATTTTTCTCTTTTTGAAATGTTTTAGGAAGTGGCAGTTATTGGTGACTGCCAAAGGGTGGACTGTCAAAGTCAAAAATATTACATAGAGAGACCATATAAACTGCACACATATAAGCTGCTATACTTGCAAATATGCGCAGCGAGCACAGCAAACACCAGACATCATGGAGATATAGAATTGGCTGATGAATTGATGTCATGAATACGTATCATTTGAACAGAACCAGGTGTGCCCATCATGTTTGGTATTGAAGCAAGCAGAATGATGTGTGGGTTAGTTTGATGCTGGTTGTGAAGTTGTGGGACATTGCAGCAGATAGATATGATTATATGTATAAAAGCTAAGATCATATTGTTAGAACAATGGATGCTCAAGACAACCTTTTACTAAGTTTTCAGGGCTGAACCTGATTAGCATATACAAAGAGAATAGTGACTCAATACAAAGGAGAACGAAAGACCCCTCCCCCAGGTACTGGTCAAACAGGAAGGTAGTGGTCAGGTGTGGCCTCAGAGAACAGATGTAATGTAGCTACACTCACACACACACACACAGCTACCTGGCACCCAGCAGCATGGCGGCTAAATCCCCAGGACATCCTCCAAACTAAAGGCTAAGTATTGAACTTCACATGGCTAGATAAGGAAACAGACAGATTGCTTTCTGGTTTAAATAGGATATTGTAACTTGGTTGTGTGATTGTTGGGTGTTTGTGGATACTCTGTGAAGTCTGTGATGAATTGGAACAGTATACCATCTGTAGCATAGTATTTGTGGTATTTGTTTGCCTATGGAGATTTAAAATAGATTGTGCTGGTTAGTTATACTATATATCCTGTTAATCATAAATACCACCATGCAGTTACGTTTGTGTTAATTACATTGTGATCTGGTCTTGTGATGAATATGCTCTGGTTATTGAGATACTGAAGTTGTTTGGGATGTGAAATTATGAGATGGTTCTAGGAAGTTGGATTACATTGTGAAAGGTGATTTAGATGGTTTGGAATTGTAAAATCAGAACATATGCATTGTTTTGAGGCTTGGACATTTTGGAATAACATGGAGTCTTGTGTCTCCTGCTATGTGATTGTGGTGTAGTAGAGAGTGCCATGTGTTTGGACCTGCAAATCTAAAATGGCTGCTGCTGGATGTCTTCCCCTCCCCCTTTCAGCCATGTGGTGTGGTCTTTAGAATCAAGTGGAGGTTTCCCAAAATGGAGTCTAGCTTCTGTCCCATGATATAGGGACAGCCAGTATGAGTAAGCCCAAGTATTTCATCAGCATTGACTAACTGCGCAGCGATTGTTCCTCACATGTGTAAGCTTCTCTGCAATCATGTTGTCTTACTGTGAGCCATTTCTCTCATATCTCTCTCTCTCTCTCTCTCTCTCTCTCTCTCTCTCTTCTCTTTTCTCCCATATCTCCCCTTTGACTAGTATTGTATTGTATTGTATTAGATTGGTATTGTATTGTATTTCTAGTGTAGCTATTTTGGTTAGGAAGTATCTGTTATATTGTAGTGTATCATTTGTACTGTTATTCCCTTTTACAAGTATATTAGATATAATACAGTTAATAGGCTTTGGACCCTAAACCAGTATCTGTGTATTGTCTATAGTTTTAAGTGTTCACTTGAGCGTCGGTGACGCTCAAGCAGCTTTGTAGTTAGTCAGGTTACACAAGGTTGCACTTACACCCTGTATTCACATTAAGGTATTCTGTGTATTTCATTGATAAGGTTTAGACATAAAGGTATAGCGTTGTGAGCGTCTGCACCGCTGGTGATCTCCTCGTGGTCTCGAGCGTCCGCTACGCCATAGCGAATCAGTACTCTAGTCATAGCCAACAACGTGCTGTCCTGTGATCTCTGGGCCGTGAGCGAACGTGACGCGTGAGCGTCTCGCCTACGGCTGAGCGATCGTTACGCAACCAGCGTACCCATACGGTACTTCTTAAGTAAACAGTGTACAGTGTTCTTAGACTTCATAAAGGGTTGTTTATACGACAAAGGAATTTAGCATTGTCACTGGATAGCCTAGTAACCCCTGGCGCCCTAACTCCGTTGTCTCGCCCGTGTTATCAGAAATCCCCTGCGAGACTATGGTTGCTTGAGCCCATGGCAGCCGCGTTCGAAGGGCGGATTATGTCTGCCCAACCCCGATGCCCCCGCAGGTCTTAATGGGAGACAAGGGGAAGTCCGAGACAGGGTGATAACAAGGGGCCCTCTGACTAAGCAACCAGGCCAGGGGTTACAAGCTAACTAACTAAATCAAAAGGTATGTGCGGACTAGCCGCCAGGAAAAAGGACAACCAAGGATCCACTGATCCGACACTCCTATCCGGCACCGCCGGACACCAGAGTGGATCTGTGGAAGCGGAATCCTCCGCAAAGCTCCAGAACACAATTAAACAAAATAATAAACAGAAGCGGACAAGCCGCAACACACGGCTGCGCCGCGACTCACGAACACCACCAGATGTTAAAGGTGCTCGGTCAGACTCCAGGAACAGATGGTAACTTCCGAGTACAGGATCTCTGAGGACAGGAACAACCGAAAAGACCGGGACTGGGAACTCTCTGCAGCAGACACAGGCAAACAGGAAGCTATCACCGGCGTCTGTAAGAAGTCCTGAGGGTGCCTTTATTCAGGCACCCTCCAATCAGGATCCAGACAGGACAATCAAATAGAAATGCCGTGCAGCTTGCATGCTGCACGGCCAGCACATAATCAGGGTAATGAGAATAGACCCAGCAACGGGGAACGCGGCGAACGTGGCGTCCCCGTTGCTAAGGTCAGAGCGGCTCCGTGCGCCCGGCGTCTTAGCGTTGCCAGGGAGCCGGCGGCTGAACGCGCACGGCGTCCCTGGTTGCTAGGCGCCGGGCCGCACGGCCGAGCGGACCCCGGCGCCTAACAGACCCCAACCAGCCAGTGGAGGAAGTTGTCATTTCCACGGTGGAAGAACCTGCAGGCAGTGATCTTATGTGGCAGTTGAAGGGCAAAACAGGCCCGGGACAATTACATGGACTTTTTCAATGGGGAAGGAGCTGTGACATGGCAGGAGGCTTCCATTAGGTAATAACAAACTACATGTAAATGTTTATGAACTTACCACTGCGGCCTCCTCCACATCCTGACATTCCCCCTCAGGCTCCACCATGACCACAAAGGAGGGCTTTGCCGACCTCTTCTCAAGGAGGAATGTGAGATCCTTGTAATACCACAGTGAAGGGGTATACACGTCTGCAGCACCTGCCCCAGACCGCTTCGACTCTTCCACCTTCTTCATCTCTTTCACAGAGACGGTCCTGAGGTTCGCAATCTTTTTGCGTACCCAAGCAACACTGGCAGCGAAGAAGATCGGCTTGCTGTAGAGGACCAGGTGGTTGTAAGCAGCCTCTCTCCTCTGTTTATTGCTATAGTCTGCGGAGGATGTCAGCCACAGGCACTCCTCCTCTCTGTACAGGCTGATGAAGCCAGAAATAAAGTCACAGCTTTCCACAGACATCTGCAGGAAGAAAGAAAAATGTAAAATTTTTAATATATAAATAGTTGCATTGTTATGGTTCAAATACATTTTGATTTAAATTAGTTTTTTTTGTTACCGGTGTCAATTATTTTAAATGTATTGCCAAATTGGTGTATAATATTGCATTGGTGGGCAGTGGGCCAGCATAATATTGCATTGGTGGGCAGTGGGCCAGCATAATATTGCATTGGGGGGCAGGGTGCGGCCAGCATAATATTGCATTGGTGGGCAGTGTGGGGCCATAATAACACATTGGTGGGTAGTGGGCCAGCATAATATTGCATTGGTGGGCAGTGGTGTAGCCTGAATACCTTGTTTTTATCAAAGAGCAGAGCAGCGTGCTTCCTCACTCTTCTTCCTGTATCCTCAGCACAATGGGTGGAGGGGAGTGTCCGGAAAGTGAGCTCAAAACAACACAGATCGCACATTGCAGTGCGATAAATTGCATGTGCTTAAAAACCACGGACCTCATTCCGAGTTGTTCGCTCTGTAATTTTCTTCGCATCGCAGCGATTTTCCGCTAATTGCGCATGCGCAATGTTTGCACTGCGACTGCGCCAAGTAAATTTGCTATGCAGTTAGGTATTTTACTCACAGCATAACGAGGTTTTTTCTTCGTTCTGGTGATCATAATGTGATTGACAGGAAGTGGGTGTTTCTGGGCGGAAACTGGCCGTTTTATGGGTGTGTGTGAAAAAACGCTGCCGTTTCTGGGAAAAACGCGGGAGTGTCTGAAGAAATGGTGGAGTGTCTGGGCGAACGCTGGGAGTGTTTGTGACGTCAAACCAGGAACGAAACTGACTGAACTGATCGCAGTTGCCGAGTAAGTTTGGAGCTACTCAGAAACTGCTAAGAAGTGTCTATTCGCAATTCTGCTAATCTTTCGTTCGCAATTTTACTATGCTAAGATTCACTCCCAGTAGGCGGCGGCTTAGCGTGTGCAAAGCTGCTAAAAGCAGCTTGCGAGCAAACAACTCGGAATGACCACCCACATGCGATCGCATATGTGATGCGATAAATATTAAGTGCAGCACATAATATCTTGAGACCAGTGTGCCCGCGCGGCGCATCGGGGGACACATGCGATTGACATGTGATCCATGCAATATATCGCACCGATGCGGTCGTAATCGCATGATAGAACCCGATGTCGCCCTAGTGTAAGGGCACCATTAGATAGAACGTTGGAGGAGTTGCAGGGGGGACACTGGCAGATGAGGACGAACAGGTAGCCAGCTGGGTCACAGTTAGAAGGAAGAAGAATAGGAGGGGGAGACAGGACTTCTCTGATCTACCAAACCCCAACAAATTTGCTCGATTGGACGAAGATTCTGGCGATGGCAGTGAGGAAATGACGGAGCTGGAGGAGACTGTTCCCTCTAGCAACTGGAGGACCGGTCCCTCCAGCATAGTTGGATAAAAGAAAGCAAGGTACCTAGCAAGATTGTAGTGGCAGGGGATTCTATTATCAAGAAGACAGACAGGGCAATCTGCTACCGGGGCAGTCATCGCCGCACAGTCTGTTGTCTCCTGGGTGCTCGGGTACGACACATTGCGGACCGGGTAGAAAGATTGATGGGTGGGGCTGGGAATGACCCAGTGGTCTTGGCGTGGCACCAACAACAAAGTTAGTGGTAGGTGGGAAGTCCTTAAGAAAGACTATAGGGACTATAGGCCAGAAAGTTAAGGCAAGGACATCTAGGGTAATATTCTCCAAAATATTACCTGTGCCACACGCTAGCCCAGGGAGGCAGAGGTAAATGTGTGGCTTATAGACTGGAGTAGAAAAAAGGGGTTTGTGTTCCTGGAACACTGGGCGGACTTCTCAGTCAGGCGCCATCTTTTTTGCCATGATGGATTGCACCTGAATGAGGAGGGGGCAGCAGTGCAGGGGGGATGCGGTCAACATCCCGCTGGACGGGATCCCGGTGGTTGAAAATTGAAATACCGACGCCGGAATCCCGACCGCCACAATCCCGACATATTCTCCCTCCGTGGGTGTCCACGACACCCATAGAGGGAGAATATAATAATGTGCCGAGCGTAGCGAGGCACCGTGGCCGCATCGTGGCGAGCGAAGCGAGCCCGCAAGGGGCTGCGTTCTGCTCGCCACCCCTGTCGGGATTCTGGCGTCGGTATTTCGACCGCCGGGATCCCGTCCAGCGGGATTACGTACTGATCCCGTGCAGGGGGTAGGATGGTTAGAAGGCTGGAGGAGATTTTAAACTAGATGTTTGGGGGGAGGGATTAGAAAGAAGCTAATGATCATTAGTGAGTGCAGCAAGGGGGGAGGTATTAAGTATAATGGAGGTGGAGAAGGGGGGAGGGGAAGAACAGCTAGAATTGGAAAATCAGGGAATGCAAAATTAAGATTGGAAAGAATACCAATGAATAGACAAATAAATAAGGGTATTACTAACCTAAAGTGTATGCTTGCAAACACAAGAAGCCTTTCAGGCAAAATGGAGGAATTAGAAATGCTTGAATGATGGAACAATATGATATAATAGGTATTACGGAGACATGGTGGGATGATTCTCACAATTGGACAGCTAACTTGGAGGGTAATACTCTTTTCAGGAGAGACATGGCTATTAAAAGAGGGGGTGGTGTATGTCTCTATGTTAAACCATTTGTAAAACCATACTTAAAGGAGGGGTCACAAACAGGGAGTGGTGGCCGCCACGCTTACCCATTCGGATGCGCTCGGTCTCCGGGACCCGGTGTGCGGTTAAAGCTGCCTCCGGTGGTCTCTCTATCCGTGGTTGCCACCATTACGCCCAGTGTCCACGAGGGTGCAAGGGTCGGTGACGCAATCAGCTTCCCCTGCCAATGAGAGGTGAGCAGGAAGTTCAAAAGCAGACGCTGGGCAAAGCCCTGGCGCCTGAGTATCGTCACTACACTAGCTTCCTCCAGGCTCACGCTGCAGCTCTCTGTGCTCCAGTGTTTCCAGCTTCACAGTTTGTTTCCCAGCTCTCTGTGCTCCAGTGTTTCCAGCTTCACAGTTTGTTTCCCAGCTCTCTGTGCTCCAGTGCTTCCAGCTTCACAGTGTGTCTCCCAGGTCTCTGTGCTCCAGTGTTTCCAGCTTCACAGTCGGTCTCCTAGCTCTCTGTGCTCCAGTGCTTCCAGCTTCAGTGTGTTTCCCAGCTCTCTGTGCTCCAGTGCTTCCAGCTTCACAGTTTGTTTCCCAGCTCTCTGTGCTCCAGTGCTTCCACCTTCACAGTGTGTCTCCCAGCTCTCTGTGCTCCAGTGCTTCCAGCATCACAGTGTGTTTCCCAGCTCTCTGTGCTCCAGTGTCTCCAGCTTCACAGTGTGTCTCCCAGCTCTCTGTGCTCCAGTGTTTCCAGCTTCACAGTTTGTTTCCCAGCGCTCTGTGCTCCAGTGCTTCCAGCTCCACAGTGTGTTTCCCAGCTCTCTGTGCTCCAGTGCTTCCAGCATCACAGTATGTTTCCCAGCTCTCTGTGCTCCAGTGCTTCCAGCATCCCAGTGTGTCTCCCAGCTCTCTGTGCTCCAGTGCTTCCAGCATCAGTGTGTTTCCCAGCTCTCTGTGCTCCAGTGCTTCCAGCATCCCAGTGTGTCTCCCAGCTCTCTGTGCTCCAGTGCTTCCAGCTTCACAGTGTTTCCCAGCTCTCTGTGCTCCAGTGCCTCCAGCTTCACAGTGTGTCTCCCAGCTCTCTGTGCTCCAGTGCTTCCAGCTTCACAGTGTATCTCCCAACTCTCTGTGCTCCAGTGCTTCCAGCTTCACAGTGTGTCTCCCAGCTCTCTGTGCTCTAGTGCCTCCAGCTTCACAGTGTGTCTCCCAGCTCTCTGTGCTCCAATGCCTCCAGCTTCACAGTGTGTCTCCCAGCTCTCTGCGCTCCAGTGTTTCCAGCTTCACAGTGTGTTTCTCAGCATCGTTCACCAGTCATCACTCATTTCTTTATTCAGTGTTCTTCAGCATCGTTCACCAGTCATCATTTATTTCTTCATTCAGTGTTTCTCAGCATCATTCTCAAACATTAGTTACTTATAAAGCTGCATGAGCAAGACCTACATCCACCCGTCTCTTTTTCAACCCAGCTACGGTTCCTCTTCCTGACCATTGGAAGAATCCCGGAGTACCCAACTCCCTCATCCTAGGTCTGTGACAGGAGGTTATTTATGAGGGAACTGGAGATATTGTGGAGACATTATGGGTTGAAATTTCTATGGGAAGGAAATGTGCAAAAAAGCTATTAATAGGGACATGCTATAAACTGCCTGATATTAGTGTGACTGTGAAAGAGCAACTCTTGATGCAAATTGAGAAAGCTACAGGACTGAGGGAGGTCCTAATCATTGGGGATTTTAATTATCCGGACATAAGTTGGGCCAGTGAATCATGTGATACAGCTAGGGTTAAAAGGTTCTTAAATATGCTAAAACATAACTACTTGTTGCAAATAGTTGAAGAACCAACCAGAGTAAGGACTATACTAGACCTAGTACTAACTTACAATGTGGAGATAATAGCAAATACCACAGTAGGCAAGACCTTGGGTAACAGTGATCATAATATGATCACATTCGACATTCGTTTTCAAAAGCAGCCTCCTCAGGGTTCAACTAAGACTCTTAACTTTAAAAAAGCAAACTTTACCTTGCTGAAACACGCACTAAACGACATAGATTGGGAAACTTTGTTTCAGGGAAAGAACACTGCTGAAATGTGGGATGTTTGTAAATCTATGCTAGACAAATATACCCATAAGTGCATCACCATGGGCAGTAAAAATAAGAGTATTAAATTCAAACCAATGTGGCTAAACAAAAATGTAAAGGAAGAAATGGATAAAAAGAGGCGAGCATTCAAAGCTTTTAAATCAGATGGGAAGGCGGAGTCATTCCAGTACTACAAGGAATGTAACAAAAAATGCAAAAAGGAAATCATAGCAGCTAAAATAGAAAACGAAAAGCAATTCGCTAAGGACAGTAAAACTTACTAAAAAAATTATTTAAGTACATAAGTGGTAAGATGCTAAAAAAGAGACTATAGGACCATTAAAAAGCGAACTTGAATTCTTGATAAATGATGACAAAGAAAAACCTGAAATATTGAACACATTTTTTTCATCAGTGTTTACTAGAGAGGACGAGATGATGGGATTAGTAAGTAACAATAATAATAGTAATGATAAAGGCCCGTTGCTTAATACTTCTCTGTCTGAGGAAGTAGTCCGTGAATGATAAAAAAAAAAAAATAAGACTAATAACTCTTCTGGTCCAGATGGACTTCATCCTAGGGTTCTGATGGAGCTAAAAGCTGAAATAGCAAGGCCACTGTATCTGATTTTCACTGATTCACTTACATCAGGCATGGTACCTAAGGACTGGCATATAGCAGAGGTAGTCCCATTATTTAAAAAGGGTATGAAACTTCATCCTGGTAACTATAGACCTGTTAGTCTGACATCAATAGTGGGGAAACACATTTACCTCCCTAATCTTCCTCTTCCTCCCAGACTGTATGGTGATCATGGTCCCGGTAGCAGATTGCCTGTCTGTCTTCCCGATAAAAGAATCCCCTACCACCACAATCTGCCTAGTTACCTCGCTTTCTTTATTCCCATCTGTGTCGGAAGGACCGCTCCTCCAGTTGCTAGAGGGAACAGTCTTCTCCAGCTCTGTCATTTCCTTACTGCCATCCTCAGAATCTTCGTCCAATAGGGCGAATATGTTCGGGTTTGGCAGATCAGAGATGTCCTGTCTCCCCCTCTTCTTCTTCTTCCTAACTGTGACCCAGCTGGCTACCTGTTCAGCCTCATCTACCAGTGCCCCCCTCTGCAACTCCTCTACCTATTCTATATAAGCTTCGCTCGAGATTGTGAATATCTCTTTGTCTAGCAACAGTTTGCTCTACATCAGTTACCTGGGCTTCCAGGGCAACCATTCGCACACACCTCGCGCAGATGTATTCACACTGGGATGGCTGCTACAGGTGCGCATACATCTTGGATGACATGCACTGTGAGGTTCGCAATCTCGGCCCCACCAAAAACACCCATTTTGTTTGCAAACTCTAACTCCCTGTTACCTTGATAAAAACGATACAAACTATGCAATACTATACAGTACTATATCCTGGCTGTGAAGAGAACAATATTCTACAATCAAGAGGGGAAAGAAAACAAAAATGTATATCAATGATTAACAGAAGTGATACTTGCGTGCCCGGGCCGCTTCTGGACTATCCTCAGCAATATTCTTCTACATGGATGTACACCTTCCCCGCAGCAGCTACCCTACACTGTGCTCCAGCAGTTCCGACCTTGTTGCTATTGCACACCCACTGAGCAGCAGCTCGGACTCCGACACACACACACACACTCACACTTTGAGCAGCAGCAGCACTCTCTCTGCTTTACCCTGCCCTCTGCTCTCACAGACACACACAGACTGCCTGCTTTACTCACGCCCGGCTCACACACTCTCCTTCCTGCTCAATTCCTGCTCCTCTTTCTCTCGGCCCCCGGCTTACACACTCACATGCACCACACCAGCCACTAGCCCCCATTTCTCCACAGTCACTCCCACTCCTCTTGTGCCCCAGCTCCCACACTCTCTTCACCTCTGAGCTCACTCCCGGCTCACTCTCTCTCCCCACTGCAAAGTTCCCCTCCGGCTCTCGCCACCACGTCCTGCTAGAGCCTTCCGCACTCACCTCTACTTTGTCACTTCCGGTTCCGGTTTCTCCATCTAGAGTATGTAGATCAATAGTGGGGAAACTTTTGGAAAGTATACCAAGGGATAGCATACAGGAGTACTTGAAGAACTCCCATGCTATAAATAAGAACTAGCATGGTTTTGTGTGAAATAGGTCATGTCAAACAAATTTTATCAGCTTCTATGAGAAAGTTAGCGACAATCTTGACCAGGGTAACGCAGTAGATGTGGTCTGTCTGGATTTTGCAAAAGATTTCGACACAGTGCCTCACAGGAGGCTGATTTTCAAATTAAGGGAGCTTGGTATAGGAGACACTATTTGTACATGGGTGAGTAATCGGCTTGATAACAGCGAACAGCGTGTGGTGGTTATTGGGATGTTTTCCACCTGGGCTAAAGTAATTCAGGGAAAACCGCAGGGTTCTGTGCTGGGGCCATTATTGTTTAACATGTTTATAAATGATCTAGAACACAGGTTCTCAAACTCGGTCCTCAGGACCCCACACGGTGCATGTTTTGCAGGTCTCCTCACAGAATCACAAGTGAAATAATTAGCTCCACCTGTGGACCTTTTAAAATGTGTCAGTGAGTAATTAATACACCTGTGCACTTGCTGGGTTACCTGCAAAACATGCACTGTGTGGGGTCCTGAGGACTGAGTTTGAGAACCACTGATCTAGAACAAGCCTGGCCAACCTGTGGCTTTCCAGCTGCTGTGAAACTACAAGCCCCAGCATGCCCTGCCACAGTTTTGCAATTATGGAATGCTAAAATAGTGGCAAGGCATGCTGGGATGTGTAGTTTTGCAACAGCTGGAGAGCTACAGGCTGGCCAGGCCTGATCTAGAAGGACTAGAAAGCACAGTGTCATTTTTTGTGGATGGTACTAAAATATGTAGGGTAATCAAGTCAGATATGGATTTGGAGTCTTTTTAGAGCGATTTATTTAAACTGGACGTTTGGGCAACAAAATGGAGTATAAGGTTTAATGTGGAAAAATGTAAAATTATGCACTTTGGGACTAAGAATAAACATGCAATCTACCAATTTATTTTCATATTTACTTTCATCCCTATCGTGTGTTTTGTTTCAATGTCATTCATTTCCTACCTTCACTTTTCACTACTTTACCTCTCACTACTTTATCTCTCACCTCATTACCTCTCACTAATTTACCCCTGCTCTTTTCAACAGCCTCGCTCACTAACCTATTTTCACTTTTTCGCTATATATTTTTTCACTTTTGTGTTGCCCTGGGGTCACTCAGCTGCTTCATTTTGTTGTGTCCCGTGCCCCGGATTTGTACCCCCCAAAATGTTAGGGACTTGCCAGACTAATGAGGTCACCTGGACGCGGTGTGCAAGCCGTTACTTATGGCCATAACTATGCGAAGAACCTCACTCAAAATGCAAAATTTTATTGCAATGATTATTATTAATAAACTGGTAATGTTTGATTTGTGCACCTGCAACCTTTTTCTTTGTATGCAGTTCTACTGAAAGGTCTCCGCAGGTTCGCACCTCTCATTACCGGTGTGCACCCCAGAACCCCTCCCCTGTAAATCTACCAATTAAATAGGGAAAATATAAGGGAAACGGTAATAGAAAAGGAGTTGAGGGTGTTCATTGATAGTAGATTTAGCAGCAGTAAGCAATGTCAAAGTGCAGCAACAAAGACAAATAAAGTGTTAGCATGCATTAAAAGGGGGAATTCAGTAAAGGGATGAGAGTGTAATCCGCCCACTGTATAAATCATTGGTGCGACCGAATCTTGAGTATTGTGTACAGTTCTGGGCACCACACTATAAAAGAGACATATTAGAACTTGAAACGGTTCAGAGGCGAGCGACCAAACTGAATAAGGGGTTGGAGACACTGGACTATGAGGACAGACTTTCTAGGTTAGATATGTTTACACTAGAAATGAGACGACTAAGAGAAGATATGATTAATATTTACAAATATATAAAAGGGCAATATGCAGAGCTATCATGTGATTTGTTTATTAAGAGACAGCTACACAAAACGCGCGCTCACCTACTAAGGCTTTAGGAGAGGAAATGTCGTACTCAACGCAGGAAGGGACTCTTCACTGTAAGGGCAATACGAATATGGAATTCTTTGCTGGAGAAGGTTGTAATGGGCGGGGACTCAGTCAATGCGCTTAAAAATGGGTTACATAAATTTCAGAAAAAGATATGTGACACTCTGAACTGGACCCCCTTAATTTGTACTACAAAGGGTATGCATTGCAGGCAACTGTCAGACTGGATAAGACATGAGTAAGGTCCCCTAACTTTTCCCTTGCTGAGCTTCGATTACTACCCATCCTGTTAATGCTGAAGGGGTTAACACTCCCTTCTGCTGTTGCCCGGGAGATGCCAGCAGGACCACTGAGCAGACAGGCACTAGGACCCTTGGACTTACTTATAATGGAGGAGGGAGTGAGAAGGCTGATGGAGTTTTGATTTGCTGTGGCAGAGCGGGAAAAAGAGGAGGCGGGGTTCGCACCAGTGTGTGTGAGAGGAGACACGCTGTGGAGAGTGGAGCTGCCGCTTAGGAGACCACTGTGAGGAGGGAGGAGCGGGAGCTGTCCAGCAGAGGATCCGGCAGCAGTGAGTGGCTGAGAATGGAGCGGTGATTGCAGAGAGGACCGCTGGGAGTTGTGACTGCAGGTGGGAGAGGGAGACCGGATATCACACAGAGAGCTGACGAGTCAGACAGAGGGACTCAGGAGTGCAGCACAGCCACATGTATCTTAACCTCCCAACTTTTCCCTGCTTGTTACTAAGACGCTACCCTCTGCCAGCTACCTTGCACTTGCACCGCCCTGTTACTGCCAGTTGACACTGGGGGCATAGTCAATAGCTGTCAGTCCAGGAACTATTGCCTCAGAGAAAAGGGACGCTGTTAAATCACCCTTATTAACTGACACTCCAGCCAGCACCCTTAATAAGTTACACCTCCCGCAGCTAAGCAGGGTCCAGAGAGAGAGAGACACTTTGATAATCAGTCAGATCAGTGAATGAGAAGGGTGGCTGCTTATGAACTATTGTAAGGATCGGTGCAATTTCCTACATGTTACTTTTAACTTTATCCTGATCAGAAATCAGTAGAGACTTAAACTAGTTAATTAAGAGAAACTCCCTAGTCTCAGGGACATTTGCCTAGTGTGCTAGATAGGTGAGGATCTCTTGTGCACTTCAAACACTCCACAGCTTGTACTTGCCCATCTGTTCCCCTATTTCCTCAGAACTGCCTTCCTTACTACACCTCACCTAAAACCTGTTACCTGCATGTTGTTTGCCTATAAGCCCTCGCAAGAACTCAACTGCATAGCCTGTTATACTGTCGTCAAGTACTACTGCTTCAGTTTACCTAAGTGGGCCTGCTGCACCTTGCAATGCTTCATCCTAACTTGTGCTAAATTCTGCTACCCTCCACTACGGAACTGTGCTATAGCTATTATTCCGCTATTGACTGTGAGTTATTCACTTATCTGTTACCTTTAAGACTGTGGATTATAAAGGGTTCAAAATCCTAGCCTTTAAATTGACTCCTTTGTTGCCCCAGTTTAGCTACTGTGCTAGGTACACGACTATAGTGACAACAGAGTTTATATATCACCCCTAGGTGGGCACATTACAATATTGCCAGCTACCAGCATGTCAATGCCTTTGGAAACGGTATATGGATTTGTTTAATTAAACACTGTGACATTTTGTTATTCGTAACAGTATCGTATCTTTTAAGTGCATCATTTCCCTTCTATGTGAAATTGTATTTGATCTTTAACTAAATAATCTTGCAGCGGTGACCAGTTTGTTCCTGAATAATAAATCTTGCTGTCACAGTCCTAACGTGTGGTGACTATTGTGCTGGGTCCTCTGGGGTTGGGGTTCCTAGCACTTTCTGCCTAGGGTTCCAGCAGTGAGGTCCTGTCCAAGAAGGAGACCCCGGGTGAAGAATCCAGGTACGTCCACCGACACCTGCACAGACATTTCCACCGTACTTACCTGTTACAGATACCCGAGGATATAGCCTTTTAACCAGAATAGAATAGGGAATATAATATAATTCAGGTCGAACTCGATGGACTACTGGTCTTTTTCAACCTCACCAACTATGTTACTATGTCACCCAAATCTAACTCCCTCTGCACATGTTATATCTGCCCCACCTGCAGTGCACATGGTTTTGCCCATTAGAAGAAAATGGACTCTATTCATGAAGCAGTGAAAAGTGTGGAGAAGTGAGCCGGTAGAGAAGTTACCTATGGCAACCAATCAGCTGCTGCATATAATTTTATAGAATGCACTTTAGAAATGTTACCGCAACACTGATTTGTTGCCATGAGCAACTTCTCCACTGGCTCACTTCTACATTCTTTTCACTGCTTTATGAATAGACCCCTATGTCCACAGATTTATAAATGTTCCACAGTACATTAGGAAGCAATGGGCAGTTCCAGGTAAATATGAATTGACGGAACTTACTTTAATAGTATTACCAGTTATTTATATAGCGCACACATATTCCGCAGCACTTTACAGAGAATAGTTGGCCATTCACATCAGTCCCTGCCCCAGTGGAGTTTACACTTTATATTCCCTACCACATGTGTACACACACACACATTCACGCTAGGGTTAATTTTTTTTTTGTTGGGATCCAATTAACCTACCAGTATATTTTTGGATTGTGGGACGAAACCGGAGGAAACCCACACAAGTATGGGAAGAATATACAAACTCCACACAGTTAGAGCCATGGTGGGAATTGAACCCATGACCTCAGTGCTGTGAGGCAGTAATGCTAACCATTACACCATCCATACTGCCCTTTAAAATATCCATTGTTGGTATTAGTTCCTTTAGACAGTGCTCAAAGTGCAAATTTAGAAGTGAGGTATAGAAATTTCAATAGTACAGCCAAGAGTCAGGGGCCACCTCAGGCCCACAGTAGCTTTAGGAGTTATAAGATTAATTTTAGATTCATAGTATGATATAAAACATATCACTGCTTCCCTCTCTAATACGGCAGACACAGGTGCGACATGGGTGCAGTGTGAAGGCGACGACTTGAGAGTAACCCAGGTCCAACATGCGGACAGAAAGGGGTTTAGCAGCTGTGACACGGCTTCAAATCATGTTCACCTTACCTGGATCAGACCTGGGGTTAAGGTGGGAAAGGGGCATCAGAAAACATAACAAGTAGTGCTCATTTCCATTTAGACATCAATCTTAACTGGAAACAACTTCTACAAAATTGCACAACTTCACATGGGCAGTTACTCATAACCCCTCGTGTATGTTACTCAGGCCCTCATTCCGAGTTGTTCGCTCGCTAGCTGCTTTTAGCAGCCGTGCAAACGCTAAGCCGCCGCCCTGTGGGAGTGTATCTTAGCAGAAGTGCGAACGAAAGGATCGCACAGCGGCTACAAAATAATTTTGTGCAGCTTCAGAGTAGCTCCAGACTTACTCCTACCTTGCGATTACTTCAGACTATTTAGTTCCTGTTTTGACGTCACAAACACGCCCTGCGTTCGGCCAGCCACGCCCGCGTTTCCCCAGGCACGCCTGCGTTTGTATCTGACACGCCTGCGTTTTTACACACACTCCCCGAAAACGGCCAGTTACCTCCCAGAAACACCCACTTCCTGTCAATTACTCTGCGGCCAGCAGTGCGAATGAAAAGCGTCGCTAGAGCTTGTGTAAAACTGCACTGGCTTTTGTGAAAGTACGTCGCGCATGCGCATTGAGCCGCATACGCATGCGCAGAAGTGCCGCTTTTTAGCCTGATCGCTGCGCTGCGAACAACGGAAGCTAGCGATCAACTCGGAATGACCACCCCAGCCCTCACCACTTTTCACTTAGCATCCATGACTTTTCTCCCATCATGTGTCACCCTTTGTATATGCCTCATAACTTACATATCACTCATCACTGATCACTTCTCTTTTATCTACGCTTTTGTCACTCAACTCTCATTTCTCATTGCTTATAACATAGTAACATAGTATTTGAGGTTGAATAGAGGCAAATTGCCCATCGTGTTCAACCTGTTTTAAGTTGTGATGATTCTACATACTAGCTAAACAATGTTTTATGACTAGTTAGCTACCATACCTCATGTTACCCCCGGATTAACCACGTTGATATTTTAAGTATTATAATCTTGGATAGCTTTTTCATTCAGAAATGTATCCATTCCTTTTTTAAATCCAATTACAGAGTCCGCCATTACCACCTTCCCTGGCAGGGAATTCCTCATCCTGATTGCCCTAACAGTGAAGAACCCTTTCCTCCGTTGCGTTCGGAACTTTCTCTTCTCCAGTCGCAGCGAGTGCCCACGTGTCCTAAACTGTGTTCTTTTAATAAATAATTCATCTGATAACTCTTTGTGATGTCCCTTTACATATTTGAAGATATTAATAATATCTCTTCTTAGGCGCCTCTTTTCTAGTGTATACATATTCAGCCTAGTAAGTCTTTCCTTGTAGTACAGTACTTCTAGGCCTTTAATCAATTTAGTAGCTCGCCTTTGAACACTTTCGAGTTCACTGATGTCTTTTTTATACAATGGTGCCCAAAACTGAACACAATATTCCAGGGGCGGACGTTCCAATACCTTATACAGCGGCATGATTACATCCGAGTCCCTTGTCTCAATTCACCTTTTTATGCACGCTCCCACCTTACTTGCCTTCTTTACTGCGTTTTGACATTGTGTATGGTTATTAAGCCTATTATCAATGAATACCCCCAAATCTTTTTCCAACTCTGTTTCCCCTAGGCATTCCCCATTTAATATGTAAGATGCAAGTTTGTTTTTAGTCCCAAAATGCATAACCTTGCATTTGTCTGTATTGAACCTCATTTTCCATTTAGACGGCGAGAGTTCAAGTTTAGATAGATCATTCTGCAAGGACTCCACATCCAATTCTGAATTAATTACCTTACACAGTTTAGTATCATCTGCAAAGATTGACACTGTGCTTTCCAGGCCTATTTCTAGGTCATTGATAAATATGTTGAACAGTAGTGGTCCGAGTACTGACCCTTGTGGTATTCCGCTGACTACTGGGGACCAGGTTGAGGACTTCCCGTTGACCACTATTCGCTGTACCCTGCTATCCAACCAGCTGCTTATCCATGTGCAAATAGTTTTTCCTAGGCCAATCTCCTTTAATTTGATCATCAGTCTCCTGTGAGGAACTGTATCGAAGGCTTTTGCAAAATCTAGGAAGACCACATCCACTGCTTTTCCTTGATCAAGATTATTGCTCACTTCCTCGTAGAAGCTAATTAAGTTAGTCTGACATGACCTGTCCCTCACAAACCCATGCTGGTTCTTGCTAATAATCCTAGTGGACTTTAGATACTCCTGTATGACGTCCCTTAGAATTCCTTCCAATAGGAAGCTAATCCCTTACTGTACATCATTCATCATGCTTCCCTCATCACTTCTCATGCTCGCTCTTCACATATCCACTTGTTTTATAGTGACAACTTTGGTTTATGGATTCTAATCTTTAATTCACAACTGAATTCGGTCCTGATTCAGAGAAGTATGCACTGTCGATTTTGTACACAGCAAAGCGGTTTTAAGTCGCACTGCGCATGTGCAGCAATGGTCTTGCGCTGGCGGTCACAGTGAGGATTTATTCACAAAGTGATTGACAGGGACCGCGTGGGGGAGGTAATGGGGGAGTGGTGATCAAATTCAGATATGTTACAACAGTTTCTGGGGAGTGGTTTAGCTTGAGACTAAGATCCCGTATGTCTTACTTCAAGCAGCCATGCTACGCAACCATCGGGGTACTCAGATGGACAAAATTCACCCAATGTACAGTACGGCCGATGTTTGTATCTTTTGTATGCAAGTGGTCGGCCAGAGATGTAAATTATGGGCGTGTCTAAACAGATCCTGGCGGTTGCAACATTTGTATATTTTCACACAGCTGCTGCATACTAAATAGAAAGCATTAGCAAACATCTCAGAATCAGGCCCAATGTCCTCTAATGGATGCTGTGAACAGTATTACACATAAACATTAAGATGCCCTGTATGGTACCAGCAAAGCTGCGGCTGCATGCTTCAGTTGCATGCACCTTAAGTAACATATAACTCTACCTTTACCATATGAATACATCAAGGACAAAGATGTGACAATCATCCTCAACTTCAAATGTTGCATCTGGTGCAATGCATTTCAAGGGTTTCTTTTAAAATAAGATATCTTTCTTAACCTGACTCTGCCCGCCCTTCCTATACTGCACCATCTGCTTCTCCCAAGCTCAGAGACGGCAAGCGCAAGAAACCTACAACTCTAAATACTTTAGACGTGCTCATGTGCAGAGTGACAACTGTCCGACAAGGCACGTCTTCATAATACACCTACAGGCAGTGTATGTGCACATTTAGAAAACACTTGTCTAGGACAGGCCAGCAACTACATACAGCATGCAGCTGTTACAGAGGGCTTCAGGATGCTGAATACAAGGGTTTATTTCCATGTTCTAGATCTCCGTTTAACATGCCCTGATGGTTTCCTGGCATGTTGGCATGTAACTTCAGCTCATTCACTGCTGTGTTTCTTAAACTGATTCCATGAGGGATTGATACTTGGGGATAAATGTACACTATGGGAGGCTTTTGCAAGTTGCTGCTTCTCTGTGTGTTTTGCTTTTAATACCATTGGCGTTTAAAATTTAGAACTTAATTGCGCCGAGATGCTGCTTAGTAATTAACCCAGTGGATAAGATTGGGCTCTTAAAGTTACCAATCTTGAAAACATTTTTAAAAACATTATGAAAGTGTAAAAAACATGACAGCTAATATAGTCAAAGTAACCAAATACAATTTATTAATATAAATGTGTTCCATGGCACATATCTTTCAGATACAATATATATGTGTATATAAAAAAAAACAATACGTATGTTGGTTTTCCTACTATGTTTGCAGCACCATAACAGGGATACAGAGTCATCTCTAACACAGCCCTGTCCTACACAGAGGACATGTAGCGAGTGAGAACAGCCCTACGTACCCCTAATGTGCACACTGCTCTGTGCACAATCACACAATGTTCCAGCATTAGATATTTCTGCAATACAACCGGCAGCAGTACCCTGCCCAGCAATTCTAGAAGGCAGTATTACATCCATGGTACCATGTCTGGGTTCTGTGTAGACTACATAACAGATGGAAACATAAGCGTCCAGGTTGTGTTTTGTAGCTTCACAATATAAGGCATTAAAAATATTGGAATTATAAAGAATAAAACAATGCGAAATGTCACAATAATACAGATGTGTTACAGTAAAGAAAATACATGTTAAAATTGCCATAAACATAAACTAAAAAAAACAGTGGTTGGACCATGATTACATTGGCACATTTGTGGGGACTGTAACTGATTGGCTCGCTCATACCCTTTTGCAACGTTTATTAAATAAATAAATCTGACTTCCTCCTGTGCTATTAAGCCATGGGTTGCTGTCCTCGGACAGAGGTGCTTACTGTTGTTACCCTGGGATGTAACATAATTATAAACAAGGCAGAGATGCGTGTCCCCTACAGTAACAAATCGCTGCCCCAAAATAATAAATCTTCTGATGAAAAAAGCAAGCCAAATAGATAATGTAAAAAAATGTATGCAGTAAAAATGACAGGGGAACATACACAAGCCACGACATTAAATGCATTTAACACTTCTTTTTTTTACACTTCCCCCTCCCTTACCCAGGACGAACGTGTCTGCCTGTGTTTATGCGTCCAAATAAATACAACGTAAAGTTTAGGAGCAAACATACATTGTTCAGAACATGTGCAAAAGTATTTTCTCCAACCCATACCAGTGTTCTTGACCAAAACAGAAAACCTCTAGCAGATGTACATTTGTTGTACTGAATCCTAGATTTGTTATGTTACTGGTGTCACTGTAAGGTACTGTGCTTTATTGCTTCATTTACCCCACTTATTTTATGCCCAGAGTCCCTGCTTTCCTAAATATAATCTTGTGGCAAACATCAAACAATTCATTGTTTGACTTCAGACCTTCAAATGCCTATAGATTTTGGGGCACTGCAGCAGTATTTATTAGGCCACTCTGACAGAGCTGAAGATGAGTTTTCTAATTGTACATCGCTGCAGATTATGTTGGTGCTATATAAAGGGTGCTTCAGGTTTAACCGCCAATGCCAGAAGATGTTCAGCATGCTAAAGGTATACAGAAACCTCAAAAAGTTGCACTTGTTATGACCACTACCTCTATGCTCTAATGGTCTGTAAATAGGAAAAAACTATTTCAATAAGTTTCTCCTTTGATAATTCTGAGAGTTAGAATACAGTAAGTCATGTATATGGACAGAGGTATTCCAATAAGCAGATAATGTCCTATGTACACAAAGCAGAAGAGCAATTACTATGCACAGGTATAACAGCCTCTGATTACCGTCTTACACCTCCATTTCATGCTCAGGGGTTCTTACTACATGGAATATTTTGTATGACCTTTCCTGTTTAATCACTCCACATCCTATGTCTTACATTCCAGTCATAGCTCTACACTCCCATTAACATTCTTTGCCTCCACTTTACATACTCAGTAGTACCACAGTAATAAGTTAATCAACAAATTTCTTGGATATCTGCTTTCTTTGCATATAATAAGCATAATATTTAATACTAATGTGTTATGTGTAAAATAATAAAAACTAGCAAATTGTATCATAATAATCAGCTTACTATGATTCTGAAAAAGAGAGAACATATACTGTACATAGTAAATAAATATGTACATTAGGGGTAATTCCAAGTTGATCGCAGCAGGAATTCTGTTAGCAACTGGGCAAAACCATGTGCACTGCAGGGGAGGCAGATATAACATGTGCAGAGAGAGTTAGATTTGGGTGTGGTGTGTTCAATCTGCAATCTAATTTGCAGTGTAAAAATGAAGCAGCCAGTATTTACCCTGCACAGAAATAAAATAACCCACCCAAATCTAACTCTCTCTGCAAATGTTATATCTGCCTCCCCTGCAGTGCACATGGTTTTGCCCAACTGCTAAAAAATTTCCTGCTGCGATCAACTTGGAATTACCCCCATTGATCTGAATTCTCTGTGTACTGTAGTATCCAGTCACTTCTAGTTGCTGTATCGGTCACTATCAGTACATTTGTATGGGCCTCTGCTACTGTGCCATATATGCATTCATCTACTGGATTAACATGTATGAAGACATTTTAAGGGTAATTTTAAGTACACTTTCCTATTGCGTTACGCACTGTGGGGTATGTGTAATAGCGTCCGAGTTACACTTTTTTATTGCGTTACACACTGTGGGGTATATGTAATAGCGTCCGAGTTACACTTTTTTATTGCGTTACACACTGTGGGGTATATGTAATAGCGTCCGAGTTACACTTTCCTATTGCGTTACACACTGTGGGCTATATGTAATAGCGTCCGAGTTACACTTTTTTATTGCGTTACACACTGTGGGGTATATGTAATAGCGTCCGAGTTACACTTTCCTATTGCGTTATACACTGTGGGGTATATGTAATAGTGTCCGAGTAACACTTTCCTATTGCGTTACACACTGTGGGGTATATGTAATAGCGTCCGAGTTACACTTTCCTATTGCGTTACACACTGTGGGGTATATGTAATAGCGTCCGAGTTACACTTTCCTATTGCGTTACACACTGTGGGCTATATGTAATAGCGTCCGAGTTACACTTTCCTATTGCGTTATACACTGTGGGGTATATGTAATAGCGTCCAAGTTACACTTTCCTATTGCGTTATACACTGTGGGGTATATGTAATAGTGTCCGAGTTACACTTTCCTATTGCGTTATACACTGTGGGGTATATGTAATAGCGTCCAAGTTTGGTCTGGGATTTTGTCCGAGAACGGCCGTATTTTTGCAGCAGCAATCATCTACAATACATAACCTTTTGATATCTAAGATGCAATAACCAGAAACGTGGGGAATTACAGCATGACATTCTTCATTAGAACACAATAATGATGCTAAGATAACAAAGTAATGTATGTGTGCAGTGGCGGGACTGATTAGCTGTACACAGTTTATGGTACAGTAAAGTTAAAGCATAATAAAATGACAATTGTTTGACCTTTGGTGGCAGTGTTTTAAATATGTGCAGTGCATTGTTTTAGGGCAAGAGTAGGGACAAAATATTGGCGGTGTGCCTTGCCCGTGTCTCCCAGGTGTGTGGGCATAATGAGGTAGCTCAGTTGTGAGTCAGAGCAGGAACCGCACAGCTGCACATCACTCATTTACTCTTCTGTGTCACTCAGAGTACAAAAATACCGCTGCTCCTTACACTTTCACTCCTTATAAAACAGTAGAATTTTTTGTATCAAAATATATTTATGTGCCAACGTGTCATCAAACTTCTGTTCCATCATGAAGATTATTATGAACTTTGACTTCAAGATTCATTTGTTTAATCTTGACACCTTTAATCTCGTAGCCATCTGTGCTGTCGTTAAGCAGGTTGATGTTCCTGACAGTACAGTGCTGCCTGTTGAAGTTCTTTTCCATGCGGTCTATGTTTTTCCTGGACGCGTCCACCTTGGTATTTAGTGGATATTCCTCTGTCGCATCCCCAGGTGGCTTCTTTTTTCTATTCCTCCTGCACTTTTGGGTTATAAGGCACACAGACAAGAGAACAAGCATCAGTAACATAATGGCGGCAAAGGCACTCCCAATGGAAGCCCCTGTCTGAGATGCTGCAGTTGCAGCTGTTTCCATTTCTAAGCTCAAAGTCTTCATGTTGGTGCCATTCTTTACTTGGTCTCCCTCATTGTCATAGATCAGGGAGTCATCCAGTGTGAGCCTGCCATTCTTGTCCACCAGATCCCGGCGGGCGCGCCGCAGCTGGTAGGTGAGAGATCGCTGCACCCTGGCTCCTGCCATTGTCTCTGGGCCAATAATGTAGATTACCTGAAGATACCACTGGTGTCCAGTTTCAACCTTGCCAGAACAAAGAAAAATACTTTATTTAGCATTTAAAATAATAATAATAATAATAATAATAATAATAATAAACATTTTGAATGATTCCTAATATATTAATCCCTATATGTTAATGGATTATTGTCATAATACTGTATGTAGGGCCTAATTCAAGTCTGATTGCAAAACATCATTTTCCCCTAATAGGCAAAACCATGTGCACTGCAGGTGGGGCAGATATAACATTTGCAGAGAGAGTGAAGGCCAGTGCTGACAGGAGAGATGTGTGCTGAGCGAGGGGGGGTGGACGGGCACTCACTTCACACAGCGCTGAAGTGAGCGACCCGCTAGATTGAGCCTCTCTCTCTCTGCACATGTTATATCTGTCCCCCCTGCACTGCACATGGTTTTGCCCATTAGGGGAACATATTATCTTGCAATCAACCTCGACTTAGGCCCTTAGTTCTTTACGAGAAATAAAAATGACAGATAGTTAAACTTAGATGTCTGATAGAGAACATAACTGGCTATGGTTGATATCTGCGTAACAAAACGTCTGGACTGCAAGCTACTGAGAAGCAATTCCTAAAATGCTCTTGCTGTTAGAGCGGCCATTTCTCTATTGGTGCTAAATCCAATAATCGCTCTTACACTACTACACTGCTCTATTTCTTGGTTGCTTTGTGTAAGTGGAATAAAGCACAAGAAAAGGTCTATTTCTTCCTCAGTCCTAGAGTAATTGGATAATCACTGCTTACTCAGAGGCGTATTAACGACTGGGGGACCATGTGTAGTGCAACAGAACCACCACTTCTGGGCCTAATTTAGAGATGTATGCGAACCCCGATTGTGTATGTCTACAATGGTTGCAGTACTGCGTATTTGCAGAATGAGTCCTGCGTCATCACACCAGTGTCCCCTAAGCCGCGGCCTAATTGACGTGCCGCTTCCATATGGGGGGCAGGGAGGGGACGGCGACTAAGACTGTTTTACAAAACGGGTTCATGCCACCCCCATTTTGTAGGTGTGCTGAGCCCAGGGTCTGCATCTTCTGGCGCAGATTTCCTGGCTCCAGCAACGTGAATTCCCTGAAGGTTACTCAGATGGTCGATGTTCATGCAGAGGGATCTGATGCTGTGTCTTCGGATGCAGCATCGGATCGCAGAAGCCAGCAAGAGGAGTCTATTTACACAAGACGTCTCCTGCTGCATTCCCATATTTTCGTACAGCAGCTACATCCAAAGACTCAGCTGCTGTACGATCTGTGTCCATCGCTGAATCAGACTCTCTGTCAGCAGCATTATCTTCTATGTGATGCTCCTGAAGGTGGCACATGTACAGGCAGATAAAATAGTGGGTAGCTCACTCCTGTAAGCAGTGACAGAATTAAAATCTCTGCATGGTGTGAAGGTGCCAAACAATGTCAATAGCAAGGATGCCTTCTTGAAGAACAGAACGCGAGCACCTTCAGAGCATGTACGAATAGAGCACACGCACAGTGAGGCCCCAAACCTGCATATGCCATGTTCTGCCCCTGATTGTATCTGATATTACCATGCACGGGAATAATGAAACATAAGCTAGCAGGAACATGTATGTAGCTTACCTTGTACAGAGCATCAACTTTCATGGTAAAGCCGTCTACGCCTGGCATGCTGCTCATGGCATAAAAGTCTGGTAAATTTGATGCAAAGTCGGCATCAAATGGGACATCATGGAAGTATTTATCGGTTACTTCTGGCTGGTTGCGGTCCTGGGAAATTCAACGCAAACAGAAAAAGATGTTAGAGAATAGAAAGGTATAGTACGGCTGGACACAGGAATGATCACATTGCACATACAACAGTTCTAATATTAGTTATTCTAATCTTGAAAGCAACTAACATTGTACAGTGCTGACATGTAATGTTAGTACATTCTCAGAAAAATAATAATGCATAGAATGAAAATTAAGTACAAAAGGTATGAAAAATACATTATTTTTAAATATAGTAAAATAAAACAGAGTAAAAAGTAGTCAGATGATTAGGGGTGCAAACTGAGAAGTAACTCCTGATCACAGTAACACCTAGGGGGATGCAGTTATGTAACCCGGTCACTATACCGATGCCGGGATCTCGAGCGAGGCATGCCGACTAACAGGGACTATTCCGTTGTGCTCCCCCCCCCCCACTGGGAATCTAAACCTTGGGATCCCGTCGTCGGAATGGTGGCCGGCAGGATCCCAAACGCCAGTCACCCATACCCAACCCAGTTTCACGTTGATATTTATAGTTTCTACTATATATTTACCTGCTTTTTACCAATTACTACCTATTCATTTACTTTCATATTTTTATTATGTATTTTCTATTTATCATTTGAATTAAATCTAGCTAATTTTCTTATATTTCATTTCCAATCTATGTATTTACTGTATCTTATTATGGGTAAAATGGGGAAATATAACCCCCATTCAATCTGTAACTATCTATCTAATAGAGTGTATATAGCGCTTAGGCATCAATGTACTTGGCTATCTTCGGTTGGCCAAGCAGAAATTTCTACAAAGTACTCACCCCACACACCTGGCATAATGTTTGTACTATAACGCTTATGACCCGAGATGCTTAGTTGATGGAGGGCAGTTATAGAGCGAGAACTCAGTGTACACTATCCCGAACACTGAAGATGACAGGAGCTACAGGAGAACTACATACTATAGAAACGCTACTATACAGTGTGTATAGGAAACAGGCACAGTTATATTTAGAGCCTATTTTTCATAAATATATGTGATATTATTGAATATTTGGCAGAGTAGTTTAACATGTAAGTAGAGATGGACTACCCAAAATAAATGAAGTTCCCTAACAATGTTAATGTGTAACAATTTGTTCTGTGATTTCCACATATACAACAGCTTGATAACTGTATCTGCAACAAACAAGAATTCCTCATTTATGGAAGATAGCTCATGTATGCAAATGCATTCTATGATGGGATGAATAACTGAATCTGTAACCACAGCACACTAACCACACAGTGCGCCAAGAGATGGAAGCCACGTGGTAATAACCAGCATCGGCTCCTGCTTACCAAATGTAGGGGTGTGCCGCTATCCCTGTGCCCAGAGAGGAGAGACGACAGCCAGCCCCCAGGTCCCAGCACCTGCACAATGAATCCGGGACCAGTGCATAAGCAGAAACAGCAGTGCGCCAATCCCTGACTTCTATTATGGACTGCATCGGCTGCAGCCCACAGAAGCCAGACTGGGCTTTGCAAAAGCCCAGTCTGGCAGTTCAAAAGCTGCAGTTCTGCAGCCCATAGGTAAAATCTGCCACTGGTAATAACATTTCGAGTAAGTCTGAAAGTAAAGATGAAAGATCCAAGAGGGCTGAGCTCATTGCTCCTACATACATAACTGTACATGTTCTCTCTGAGCTTTATATTATGCTGATATCCTATAAAGCAGTGGTTCCCAAGTTTTTTTTAATCATGGCTACCTAGAGTATCAGAGTTGTTTCACAGCACCCCTAGGCCAAAAGTTTGTTATTGTGAAATTTAGAAAAACATATTAAGATCCACTCTGTCAGTCCCTCCATTGGTTACATGTATTCTATCGTATTCACTATACTGTAAAATACTTTTACTCACACACAAGCATTAATAAAACTACACCTATGTACATCTCTTCACTCATCTCAAAATATTTCCCAACCCGACCTCTCCGCTCTTCACAAGATCTACGTCTCTCACCCACACTCATTACTCGCTCCCATACACGACTGCAGAACTTTTTTCAGGCTGCACCCACTCTGTGGAATGCCCTCTCATGCACAATAATACTCACATCTAGTCTCCAAACCTTCAAGCCTACCATGTTTACCTCTCCCCATATGGTAAATGTATTTCCAAGAAATAGTGCTTACCAAGAGCAAAAAGCGATGCTTTAAGTTCTTATTAGGTTGTATACAACCATACTGAGGTCCTTCATTGTAAATAGTTCCAGTTGGGTCAAAAAAAGGCACATATCCATCTTTCCCAGTACAGAGATAAACCTTTTCCAGCTGCAGCTTGTATGCAGAATTAAGGTTCTGGTCCGGATTCCAGAGGACCCTCCCAAACATGGTTTGACCTACAGAAGAGTTTGAACATTTATTAATTATTATTTATTAACATTTAATTAGAATGCACCAGCATATTCCTTACAATTGGGAATAAAACAATAATAGAACAGTAATAAAACAAGACTCGGAAATAAACAGAAAGATTAAGAGGGCCCTGCTCAGAAGCTTATAGTTTATAGGGAAATAGGCATTGATGCACAAGGATAAGTGCTACAGTACCTATTGCATATTGACCCAATCTGATTGCAGAGGTCCCTATTGCACAGAAATGTTGGCCTGGCTCAGAGGGTATAGACTGTGTAGAGGGAATGCAGTTGGGCAGGATAGCTTATAAAGGTTATATGGACAGTTCTGGAATTTGATAAGCTTGCTTAAAGAGGCAAACTTTCAGGGAACGCTTGATTTGGAGACAAAAGGACAGTTCTATTGGGAGAGCATTCCACAGAGGAAAAGTCCTGTAACCATAAATGGAAGCAGGTAATGAGTGCGGATGAACAGGGCTGTAGAAAGAATTCAGAAAGGGGGCGTGACCTAATTGTGGAGGTGTGGCCACACCCTCTTTTTAAAAAAATGTATGAAATACTTTTTAAGTTCCGCGAAACAGCGCCAACCTGCAGTGGGGTGCGCCATGTGATCCAGGAAGGGGGCGCATTCAGTGTGATCGCTCATCGCCTCTTCCAGCCACAGGAGACTGCTGCACTCAGCAGCAGCCTCCCTGGACCTACTGCAGCCCAGCACACAGCAATGTGTGCTGGGCTGGAGAGAGAGGCTGCGGCTGGCATGTAAGGGGAGAGGGGTGCACGAACCCAGGCCCCCGCTGGGCCCCACCAAGAAGCTTGGGTATTTCGTATCTACATCCCCCCTCTGGGTGCCACTGTGGATGAGAGACGCAGATCTTGTGCAGAGCGGAGGGGTCGAGCTGGGAGGTGTGAGAAAAGAGATGTATGTTTGTGTAATTTGGTTATAATCCTTATGTGTAAGTGGAAGTATTTGTATTGAGTAAACATGAATTTCAGACAATCCAATTTACATAACAATTCTGAACACTGAGTTCTGTAAAATGTTTATCCCATAAGAACACCTTGCCATGTATATAAGACGTTACCTTTGGAGAAGGCTCCTTTATAGTCCATCTCAGCTAGGGACATTTCTGTCTTGGTGGGGTCCATCAAGAAAATCTTTTCATTATTACACAGCTGAAATTCTGTGTTTAATGAATACACTACAGGCACTGGGCGATTAGTCTGCTGAAAGGCAATCGGAATGAGAAATCTGAAAAGATGAAAAATGGCATAAGATAAAAAGCAATTCTGACATCATGGATTATAACATTTCTATAACTACATTTATTTATTGGAAACCAATTTCACTCTACAGTATGTACAGTACCTTTCTGTCACATTTATACCATAGGCACAAGTCAAGGATGCTGTAATTCAATGACCTTGAACCAACCAGAAATAAAGGTCCTCATTTAAAGAATACTGTACTTGCTATGATCTATACTTAGATATTTTTAGGATGTATATTGCCCTGTTACAGTTATCTGTATTGTGGAGATCATCTCATATATTGAAAATATAACTGGTTCACTCCTTGGGGAAAATGTAATAGGGTCCAAATTTTTGCGCACCTTCTCACACATTAAAAGGTGCGATTTTGTCCCAAAACTTGGTCAATATAATAGCCTGCAAATTTGCGAGCTTAACACTAAACTTGCACATTTTACAAACTCGGACCCTGTTACATTTGGCCCCTTATGTCTTCCGTTTGCCTCCCCCTTCCGTTTAGACTGTAAGCTTCATGTGCAGGGCCCTCCTTCCTCCTGTTCTCATGACCTACTTCTCTTGCACACCAGATATACTAGTCTACACCTCCTCCTTGGACTCTCTGCCCCGGTCTCCACTCCTTCCACTATTTCCATTGCACCCTTTGCATCAGCGGCTGTGTTGACAGTTGTAGTGCTATTTGTTACTTGTCTATTGAATTGTATTATTCTGTTATGTACTGTTTTACCCTGTGCTGTGTTATTGTTTACTCTCTGTACAGCGCTGCAGACCATTTGTGGTACCCTATAAATAAAGTTTAATAATAATAATTTATATTGTACATTTACATTGTAAAGGGAAACTAAGGCTAAGATATAACAGTTGCTGATATCATTCAGAAAAACACCTATATCTTATATGAAACATTGCTAGTGCAAAAAATGTTTATGGACAAAGGATGTCACACACACACACACACACACACACACACACACACACACACACACACACACACACACACGTGTTACATGCTATAGCATTAACATCTGTCTGACCTTTCAGGGGCATGGGCAGTGCAGGCCAGAGGTTTATCACCAGGATCAACCCAGGGCTGGGTGGGTTGTACGGTACAAGGGATCAGGTAGATGGTATATTCTCCTGAGTAATCTTTCCTGAAAACAGAGGCAGCATTAACAATAAAAGACACATGATCACATAATTACAAACAAGGGATTTCTGCAGGTTTGAACTTTGCCCTGTATTCTAACTTATCCAAGGATTTTAAAGAAAGGCTACAGTTTACCAAATTGCTACATCTCTCTTAAACAATACCTGGGGTTATGTTATTTGTTCACATTCAGAATCTGTGGACACAAGCAACACAACACAGAGTGCATGCTCCATACCTGCTATATGAACTCGTAGCTCTCCATAGCTGATACGGAGAGTCAAACGTTTGTGCACTCCACAAGGGCTGAAGGTCAAATTCAATTCCACCCAAGTGGTCAGGTGCCATGATACGGGATTTCAGATCCGGCAGAGTGTGATGCTCCATAACAAACTGACCTGTGGATGAGATGGGAAATGTATATAGTAATATTTACAGTGTATATATATATATAGCTAATGCATCTGTTCTGCACACAGTAGCCCGTGATCTAAAACACTATATACAGTATATATTTTCAAAAGAAATATGTCCTGTTGTGCTATTAATGGTAGTAATAATACACAAATGGATAAAATAGGTGTCTTAAATTTAGCGTAATATTCTTATCAAACTGTGTTTGAGATTCTAATTTTGTCTTTATGAAGGCGGCACAGGTACATATCCACAATCTACAGTGGCCTGAAACCGTTTTTGCCTCCCTTCCTAATTTCTTCTATTTTTGCTAATAATTGTTTTAGATCTTCAAACAAAATTGAATATAAGACAAAAACAACACAAAATACACTTTTTCCTTCAATAAATGAATAATCAATTTTACACTATATTTTGTGTTTACTCAGGTTGTCTTAACGTTTTCACACCACTGTATACCTGCAACCTTCACATTTTGAAAAGTCCATTTTTATAGCAGCTTAATGCAAAACTGCCTAACAAGACATTTTATTCTCAAAGTGAATGATGTCTGTATATGTGATGTTCTTTTCCTTGGACTTTGGTAAGTCCTACATACACATACAATGCATTAAGGTAAATAAGGTGCTCAGTCTTACCCGATGTCCCACTGCAGCTTTATTACAAAGTAAAGTATAATTATTTCCTATGCCTCCATCACAAATAATTACAGTCGCCTCTAGAACTTTCACCTGACAATTAAGATTCAGTTACTCTGCCTGTGACAGGCAATGCTTGTATATGAACGCTTAAATGTGCAGTTTTTAAACTACACTATGTAATCAAAAGTGCTTGGACTCCCCCGCACAAGAGAAATGGTGTGCTCCTGCAGCAGACGTGATCATGAAGGTAAAAACCGGGAAGTATAGAGATGTTCTCTACAACTCTGTGCTCCCTACATTGCGGCAGTTCTTCAGAAACTACAATGTTTTTTATTAGGATGACAATGCCACCTGGCATGATGCCAGGGCGACGCTGGACTGGTATACAGAAAATACGGTAACCTGGGTGGACTGACCAGCTGAGAATCCAGATCTTAACCCCTTTGAGAACCTCTGGGACGAATTGGACGGGTGCGCGTGCGTTCTAGGCCGACTCGACCTTCTTCAGTGTCACAGTTGGTCACTGTACTTAAGACGAAATGGCAAAACATCCTGCTGTTGTCCAGGAACTTGTGGACAGTTTGCCAAGAAGGTTGTCTGCAGTAATCACTGTACGCGGTGGACCTACACAGTATGGACTTCATTAAAATCCCACTGATCTATTTGCTGTCAGTGTCCAATCACTTTTTTCTACATAGTGTATGAAACCGTACGCCAATCACAAAACTGCTGATTTTGCAGGAAGATAGCATATGAGGGCTGATGCAGAGTTGAACATATGCCCATTGCAGGACTTATTTTATGTATAGTCGCACTGCGCATAATCCAAAAAATGAGGCAGACAAGTAGGAGGAATGCAGTCATACACATGTTATACTAATCTATACCAATACTGAATATGAGGAAGGAGTTGTGAAGGAGTGTTCTAACTTGGGCAAAGTTCATGAAGGACGTGACAAATGCGTCTTATTCAGACCTGCTATAAGCAAGTTTACATCTAGTAGGGCAGGTGCTATTACTGAAGGTGATGACTTGTAGTAAACCAGGGGCATATGCCGCACATGCAGAGTTGGGTACATCTCAAGATGTACAGCTTGTGTACGTTATGTTTAAGTATATAAGCCCAATTTCCAATTTCGTATGATCCCCGTGGTTTATAACACAATGAAAACAATTTATTGCTTTCACAAAGTTTTTACAAAGGATGCAGAATATATAATCAGGGCTCTTACTAGGGAGGGATGTACAGGGCCCAGGGGTAGGCACAGTTGTTGCCCTGTAAACCGATAATTACTCAACTGTGAAAAACATCGGGTTTGCATACATCTCTGAATCAGGCAAAATACCATGGCACACAGAAGTATAAAATGTACCTCTGAATTTAGCGTGAGTTTTAAACTCGATGACCAGACGACCATCTTCACGAATGTATATTCTTATGATCTGGAGCCTGGCAGACAGAACACTGTCTGTCTGAATACCTGTGATATAACACAAAAACAATTTCAGTGGCATGCCACCAAATCCATCCAGACATGATGGAGCACAAACAGTATTAAAATACATGTAGTAAATAAACCAGTTCTCGAACATTTGCTATTACATTTTATTAGCTTTTAACAAACTGTGTATATAGAAGCAATAAAATTGTCTGTACATATTATAGGGTCCTCAGTTAAACTCTAGGTATAACCCTTATAGAAATCCAGAAATGCCGTCCTTGCTCTCTTGACCAGTACAAAGTCAGCTAAAAAACAGGATTTTAATACCTACCGGTAAATCCTTTTCTCCTAGTCTGTAGAGGATGCTGGGGTCCACTTCAGTACCATGGGGTATAGACGGTTCCGCATGAGACATGGGCACTTTAAGACTTTTTCAGAGTGTGAACTGGCTCCTCCCTCTATGCCCCTCCTCCAGACCTCAGTATAGGAACTGTGCCCAGGGAGATGGACATTTCGAGGAAAGGATTTACTTTTAATTTAACGGTGAGATTCATGGCAGCTCACACATCAACCATGCCGCACAACATGGCATTCAACATAAGCCATGCCAACAGGCATGAACAATTGCCGCAACATGCTGAAAATAATTGTAACAAAACACTTGTGTAACTACAAAACTGACCACTGCAGGTAAAGTACGCACTGGGTCGGGTGCCCAGCATCCTCTACGGACTAGGAGAAAAGGATTTACCGGTAGGTATTGAAATCCTGTTTTCTCATACGTCCTAGAGGATGCTGGGGTCCACTTCAGTACCATGGGATTATACCAAAGCTCCAATACGGGCGGGAGAGTGCGGATGACCCTGCAGCACAGATTGACCAAACATGAGGTCCTCATCGCCCAAGGTGTCAAACTTGTAAAACTTTGCAAACGTGTTTGCCCCTGACCAAGTAGGTGCTCGGCAAGGTTGTAATGCCGAGACCCCCCCGGGCAGCCGCCAAGGATGAGCCCACCTTTCTAGTAGAATGGGCATTTACCAAATTCGGTATTGGCAATCCTGCCGTGGAATGAGCGTGCTGAATCACCCCTCTGATCCAGCACGCAATGGTCTGCATAGAAGCAGGACACCCAATCTTGTTGGGAGCGTACAGGACAAACAGAGCCTCTGTTTTCCGTATCCGAGCTGTTCTAGCGACATACATTTTCAAAGCTCTGACCACATCAAGAGACTTTGACGCAGTGAAGGTGTCAGTAGCCACTGGCACCACAATAGGTTGGTTTATATGGAGAGACGAAACCACCTTCGGAAGAAATTGCTGACGAGTTCTTAACTCTGCCCTATCTTCATGGAAGATCAGGTAAGGGCTCTTGTGAGACAAGGCCCCCAACTCAGACACCCACCAAGACACATACTTTCTCCAAATACGGTGGTAATGTCTAGACGTTACTCCTTTCCTGGCCTGAATAAAGTGGGGATGACTTCTTTGGGAATACCCTTTCGGACTAGGATCCGGCGCTCAACAGCCATGCCATCAAACGTAGCCGCGGTAAGTCTTGATACAGGCACGGCCCCTGCTGTAGCAGGTCCTCGCGAAGAGGAAGGGGCCGAGGATCTTCTATGAGCAACTCTTGAAGATCTGGATACCAAGCCCTCCTTGGCTAGTCTGGGACAATGAGGATCGCTCGAACCCTTGTTCTTCTTATGAGCTTGAGAACTTTTGGTATTAGTGGAAATGGAGGGAAGACATACACCGACCGAAACACCCACTGTGACACTAGTGCGTCCACTGCTATTGCTTGAGGGTCTCTCGACCTGGAACAATATCTCTGAAGCTTTTTGTTGAGACGAGACGCCATCATGTCTACTTGAGGAATTCCCCAAAGACTTGTCACCTCTGCGAAGACTTCTTGGTGGAGGCCCCACTCTCCTGGATGGAGATCGTGTCTGCTGAGGAAGTCTGCTTCCCAGTTGTCCACTCCCTGAATTAAAATTGCCGACAGAGCTTTTGCATGTCTTTCTGCCCAGAGGAGGATCTTTGTCACCTCTGCCATTGCCGCTCTGCTTTTCGTTCCGCCCTGACGGTTTATGTACGCGACTGCTGTTACATTGTCCGACTGGATCTGCACGGGTTGATCTTGAAGAAGATGCACCGCTTGTAGAAGGCCGTTGTAAATGGCTCTCAATTCCAGAATGTTTATGTGAAGACAGGTTTCCCGACTTGACCACTTTCCTTGGAAGCTTTTTCCCTGTGTGACTGCTCCCCAGCCTCAGAGACTTGCATCCGTGGTTACTAGGACCCAGTCCTGAATCCCGAACCTGCATCCCTCTATTAGGTGAGAACTGTGTAGCCACCACAGGAGCGAAATCCTGGCTCTGGGAAGACAGGATTATCTTCTGGTGCATGTGCAGGTGGGTTCCGGACCACTTGTCCAACAGGTCCCACTGGAATACTCTGGCATGGAATCGGCCAAACTGTATGGCCTTGTATGCCGCTACCATCTTTCCCAACAACCGAATGCATTTATGGATCGACAATCTTGTTGGTTTCAAAATTTGTTTGACCATTCTCTGGATTTCCAGAGCCTTTTCTACTGGAATAAATACCCTCTGTACTTCTGTAACATAGTATCTAAGGTTGAAAAAAGACAATTGTCCATCGAGTTCAACCTATTTGTGGTCTCCTATGAAGGATTATTTTGTATAAAATTTTGACTGATGTTGATGACTGTCGTTACGTTTTACCCCTCTTTTTTATAATAACCATAGTGCGTGACTATGCCCCGTAACCCTGGATATCCTTATCCATTAGGAATTTATCTAACCCATTCTTAAAGGTGTTGACTGAGTCGGCCATTACAACTCGCTCAGGCAGGGAATTACAAACACGTATCGTCCTTACCGTAAAAAAGCCTTTACGACGTATTGTGCGGAATCTCCTCTCCTCTAACCTGAGCGAGTGTCCACGAGTTCTCTGTGTTGATCTAACCAAAAACAGGTCCTGCGCAAGATCTGTATATTGCCCCCTTATATATTTGTAGATGTTGATCATGTCCCCTCTTAATCTCCTCTTTTCCAGTGTAAACATGCCTAGTCTTGCAAGCCTTTCCTCGTATTGCAGCGTCTCCATACTGTGTCCAGTATCATCCCCAGAAAGGACAATCTTGTCGTCGGTTCCAACTGCGACTTTGGAAAATTCATGATCCAACCGTGTTGTTGGAGTATGGACAGGGAGATTGCGATGTTCCGCACCAACCGTTCCCTGGATCTCGCTTTTATCAGGAGATCGTCCAGGTAAGGGATTATATTGACTCCTTGCTGTCGAAGGAGGACCATCATCTCTGCCATCACCTTGGTGAATACCCTCGGCGCCGTGGAGAGTCCGAACGGCAACGTCTGGAACTGGTAATGGCAATCCTGTACTGCGAATCTCAGATAAGCTTGATGAGGAGGATAAATGGGAACATGTAAGTAGGCATCTTTTATGTCCACTGACACCATGAAGTCCCCTTCCTCCAGACTGCAAATCACTGCCCTCAGAGATTCCTTCTTGAACTTGAACCTTTTCAGGTAGAGATTCGGAGATTTCAGGTTTAAAATTGGTCTGACCGAGCCATCCGTCTTCGGAACTACGAAGAGGCTTGAATAAAACCCTTCTCCCTGTTGTGACATGGGCACCAGGACAGTGACTTGATCCTGACATAATTTTTGAACTGCAACTGTTACTACTTCTCCGTCCAGGAGAGAAGCTGGCAAGGTCGATTTGAAAAATCGGCATGGGTGGGATGTCTGGAAACTAAAGTTTGTATCCATGGGACACTATTTGCAAGACCCATGGGTCCAGGCCAGATTGAACCCAGAGCTGACTGAAAAGTTTCAGATGTGCTCCCACCCAAGCGGACTCCCGCAAGGGAGCCCCAGCGTCATGCTGCAGATTTGGCAGAAGCAGGGGTTGATTTCTGATCCTGTGATCCTGGGGACGCTGTAGACTTTTTTCCTCTTCCCCTCCCTCTACCTGCAAAGAAAGGGGAACCTTTACCCTTTTTGTATCTGTTGGGCAGAAAGGACTGCATCTGAGAGTGATGTGTCTTTTTCGCCGGCGCAGGAGCATAAGGCAAGAATGTCGACTTACCAGCGGTAGCCACAGAGACTAAAGCATCCAGCCCATCTCCAAACAAGGCCTCACCTTTATACGGGAGAGCCTCCATATTTCTTTTGGAATCTGCATCAGCATTCCATTGGCGAATCCACAACGCCCTCCAAGCTGAGACTGCAATGGTAGCGACTTTTGAACCCAAGAGCCCAATATCTTTCATGGCTTCTAGAATGTATGTAGCAGCGTCTTTGATATGACCTAACGTTAGGAGTATCTCGTCTCTATCTATCGTGTCAATTTCAGATGACAAGTCGTTTGACGATTTTTCGATAGCACTACTCACCCACGCACAAGCAATGGTGGGCCTGAGTAGCGTACCATTGGCCACATAAATAGATTTTAACGTAGTCTCCAACTTGCGGTCTGCCGGCTCCTAAAGTAAAGCCGTCCCAGGCGCAGGGAGAATCACCTTTTTAGGTAATCGTTACAGGGCACTGTCTAAAACGGGGGGTGACTGCCAACTTTTCCTGTCCTCTGCCGGGAAAGGATAAGCAACCTGAATTCTTTTGGGAATCTGAAATTTCTTTTCAGGGTTTGCCCAAACTCCCTCAAAGAGTATTTAGCTCGTGAGAAGGAGGGAACGTTACATTAATTTTCTTTTACTTATAAAAATAAGCCTTCTCCTGAGGTAAAGGAGGGGCTTCCGTACCTTCTAAGACCTCCTTTATAGCAACAATCATGTATTGAATGCTTTTTGCCAATTTAGGATCTATTCCCTTGGAATTACCAGTGTCGACACAGGAATTAGAGTCCGTGTCGGTATCAGTTTGTACTATTTGTGCAAATGGCCTCTTATGTGACCCAGAGGAGTCCCCTGTGGATGAAAAAGCAGAACTATGAAAAATCACATCTTCCACTGATTTTCTCCCGTTTTCTGCATGAGACTCAGACTTATCCAATCTCTTACTGATAAGATTCACACTATCACGTAATTCTTTCACCCATTCAGGCTTGTGGTGTGCTGGCAGCGCCACCACATTACAACTCTGTGTCCCTAAAATGGCTCCCTCAGGGGAAGAGCTCCCTGCCTCAGACATGTCACACATGTGCACAACCACACCACAGACACTCTGGGACTTATAGGGGACAGACCCACAGTAAAATCTGTCAGAAGGACTCAGCGCTAGTGATATAATCCCTGTGTAACACAAAATGCCCACAGACCTGTAGCGCTTTTATAATGACAAATTCACCATACAGCACCAATTTATACTGTGCCCCCCCACCCTGTTTTGCACCAGCGTTCTTCTCTGCAGCTTGCTAGGAGAAAAAATGGCGCTGAGCAGTGTGCTGGCTGACTGAGGAGGAATCCCCGCCCCCGTAATGGCGCGTTTCCCCTCAGACTTTTCAATACTATTTTTTATACTGGCGGGGGTAGGACTGTGCCTCAGCATCTTATGTCCCCTTGTTGGCCAGTTTTGAGTAGGTTCATGCTGCCCAGGGCGACCCCCCCCCCCCCCCCCGCACCCTGCTGTGCCTGTGTTGATGGGTAGCATGGCGCGCAGCGTTCCCGCCCGCTGCGCGGTACCTTTTAGCCGTCACGATGACTGAAGATCCTCTTCTGTACACTCACCTGTCTTCTGACTTCTGGCTCTGTAAGGGGGGTGACGGCGGGCTGTGGAAGTGAGCGCATAGCCGCAGCTAGTGTTCAGTACCCTTCAGGAGCTAATGGTGTCCTGTCAGCCAGAAGCAGAGCCATGAACTATTCAGGAAATTGGTTCCCCCTAAGTCCCACGAAGCAGGGAGACTGTTGCCAGCAGTCCTCCCTGAAAATAAAAAACCTAACATAAAGTCTTTCAGAGAAATTCAGTAGAGCTCCACTAGAGTGCAACCAGTCTGCCTGGGCACATTTTCTAAACTGAGGTCTGGAGGAGGAGCATAGAGGGAGGAGCAAGTTCACCGTCTATACCCCCCATGGTACTGGAGTGGACCCCAGCATCCTCTAGGGTGTATGAGAAACAATTGTGAATGGCATGTGCGCTAGAATACTATGCATCTACAGCAGCGCAGGGCCTCTTACCTGTCCTCCAGAGAACAGTGTCATAGAAGAAGGAGAACTCCATTTCCGTGTGGTGCTCCAAAGAGGCCCAGCCCCGTGGCGCAGTCACATAGATATAGGACACGTAGAGGGGCACGTGAACTGTCAGGAAAGATTGGGCTGAATCTCTTACCTATCAAGGATCAGACAAAAACCATGTGTAAATATAATTTAATTAGAATAAATGCATTTGTAAATCAGTAATGGTAACAGAAAGGTTACTAAAACTAGCATGAGCCATACAGTACTTCAGCCATATTGAATATTCATGAAAATAAATTGAAATATACACAAAATCTCTGCTAAGTATTCTTGTAACAAGATCAAGTTAGAATACCGCACAAAGGGCCTGATTAAGGTTGCAATGCATCTGTGGCTACAGTCACAAAGTACCAGACCTGTATTGACAGTCTGCAGCCATTTGGGGGTGGGGAGGGGCAGTGACGTCAGTAATTTCACAAAACGGAGGCGTGTCACTCCATTTTGTAGGTGTACCGAGGCCAGGATCTCCATCGGAAGACACAGATTTCATGGCCTTCTGGATGGAGCTGCAGCAGCCGGCCTGCATGACCTCATGGGTTACTCAGCTAGTCAATAGTGACACAACTGATCTGATGCGGTGTCCTCGGATGCAGCACTGGATCACACATGCAGGGGTTGTCTACTTCTACCAGATGCCTCCTGCTGCATTACCATATGTTACAGTAGCATCACTACTCCAAGAAAATAGGATTTTGGTACTTACCAGGTAAATCCTTTTCTTTGAATCCATAGGGGTCACTGGAGTACTCTTGGGATATGGACGGGCTTCCGTAGGAACACAGCACTGAATATTTAAATTTAGTAACACTCCACCCCTCCATATCCCCGAGCACTTACTCAGTGTTTTTTACTGAGCCGAACAGGAATTAAGAGAGGTTAATAATGGAGTATTACATATAACATAACTGACAATAACGAAGTTAACCCATAACGTTACTGACAACTAACAGTTGACACCCTAACCAGCACTTGTAACTTGAACCAGTCGGTGAAAATGTGTTACCATAAGATCCTCAGAACTAACCCCAAGTAAGTAAACTGCTCTGGGTGGGCGTCCAGTGACCCCTATGGATTCAAAGAAAAGGATTTACCTGGTAAGTACCAAAATCCTATTTTCTTTTTCATCCACTAGGGGTCACTGGAGTACTCTTGGGACGTACCAAAGCTTCCCCCGTGGGCGGGAGAGCAGTTTGGCACTTGTAACACTAGGCGGCCAAAGCTAGATGCTGATGCCGCAAAAGTATCAAACTTGTAAAAGCGCACAAACGTGTGCACTGAAGACCATGTAGCCGCCCGGCAAAGCTGCGTCGCAGAAGCCCCACGACCAGCTGCCCATGAAGTTCCCACAGAACGTGTGGAATGAGCGGTTACTGACGTAGGCGGTTGTAACCTAGCATGAAGGTAAGCCTGGCGTATGGTCAGTTTTATCCATCTGGATAAAGTTTGTTTAGATGCTGGCCAACCCATCTTGGCAGCATCATAGAGAACAAATAACGTATCCGTCTTACGAACTGAAGACGTTCGGGTTACATAAACGCGTAACGCACGAACCACATCCAGAGTTCCAGAATGTGCTGTCAACACAGGAACTACTATTGGTTGATTGATGTGAAAAGATGACACTACCTTTGGTAAGAAGGCGGGATTCGTCCGAAGTTCCGCTCTGTCATCATGAAACACCAAATACGGTGGCTTGCATGACAAGGCACCCAAATCCGAAACACGCCTTGCCGAAGCTAAGGCTAAGAGAAAAATTGTTTTCCAAGTGAGAAACTTTATATCCACTTGTTGTAAGGGTTCAAAATATGAAGACTGTAAGAACTCCAAAACCAGATTCAAGTCCCATGGCGCTGTAGGTGGAATGAAAGGAGGCTGTACCCTGATTACACCTTGGAGAAAGGTGCGTATAGACGGCAATAGAGCCAATCGTCTTTGAAAGTAAATTGACAAAGCAGATACCTGCACCTTTAGTGTAGATAAACGCAATCCTCCATCTAAGCCTGATTGTAGAAACAACAAAAGGCGGCATAACTTGAAAGCTGATGTCGGAAATTTCCGAGCTTCACACCAACCTATATAGGCTCGCCATATTCTGTAATAATGAGCTGCCGTAACCGGCTTTCTAGCTCGTAACATGGTTGGTATAACTGAATCTGGAATGCCCTCTCTTTTTAAGAGGGCGGTCTCAACAGCCACCCCGTCAAACGCAGCCGCGCTAAATCGGGGTAAAGAAAAGGACCCTGTTGTAACAGGTCTGGACGTATCGGGAGCGGCCACGGATCGTCTGCGAGTAATCCTCGAAGATCCGAGAACCAAGCTCTCCGAGGCCAATGAGGCGCCACTAGTATGACTGTGAGCGACTCTCTTTTGATCCGTTTTAGCACCAGAGGGAGCAGCGGAAACGGTGGAAACAGATACACCAGACTGTACGGCCACGCGACAGTGAGAGCATCCACCGCGACTGCCTTTGGATCTCTTGTTCTGGACACATACTGGGGCGTTTGATGATTGTGTCGAGATGCCATCAGGTCCACCTGAGGATAACCCCATCGCTGAACCAACATGTGAAACACTTCTGGATTTAATGACCATTCGCCTGGGTGAAGATCCCGACGACTGAGATAATCCGCTTCCCAGTTGTCCACTCCCGGAATGAACACGGCCGACAATATCACCTGGTGGTATTCTGCCCAATTGAGGATTCGAGCTACTTCCCGCATTGCCATGCGGCTTCTCGTTCCTCCTTGTTTGTTGATGTATGCGACCGCTGTCGCATTGTCCGACTGCACTTGGACAGGCTGAGAGCGAACCATGTGCACCGCTTGTCGTAGCGCATTGAAAATCGCGCGGAGTTCTAGAACATTTATTGACAGCAATTTTTCGTGATCCGCCCAGAGACCCTGGAGCTGACAATTTTGAATTACCGCTCCCCAACCTCTGAGACTGGCGTCCGTAGTTAGAATTATCCAATTGCAAACTCCGAACCGTCTTCCTGCGGTTAAATTGTGTTCCTTGAGCCACCATAGCAGAGAAACTCTTGCTATTGGTGACAACCTCACTCTGTGGTGAATCTGCAGATGCGAGCCCGACCACTGGGCAAGCACGTTCAGCTGAAATGGACGAGAGTGAAATCTCCCGAACTGAAGCGCCTCGAAAGCTGCCACCATTGTGCCTAACAGGCGAATGCACAAGTGTACCGACACTGTGCGTGGTTTGAGTACTAATTGTACTAGATGGCGTAGCATTTGTACTTTCTGTTGTGGTAGGTAAATCCTTTGATTGACCGTATCGAGAATCATACCTAGGAACTGAAGGCGTTGAGACGGAATCAGATGTGATTTCTTGAAATTGACAATCCAACCGTGGTGAACCAATACATTGTAAGTTAGCAGCGCATGTTGGGTAAGTATCTGTTGAGACGGAGCTTTGATGAGCAGATCGTCTAAATACGGAACTATCGTCACTCCCAGGGATCTGAGGTGAGCTATCATCACAGACATTACTTTGGTGAATACCCGAGGCGCTGATGACAGGCCAAACGGCAGAGCCTGAAACTGGAAATGGTTCTGGCGTATTGCAAATCGTAAGAATTTCTGATGAGGCTGCCAAATTGGAATGTGTAAGTACGCATCCTTGAGGTCTAGCGCAATCATAAATTCCTTGGTCTCTAACCCCGCAATCACCGACCGTAGAGACTCCATTTTGAATCTGTAGTAAGTTACGTACTGATTGAGGCCCTTTAAGTTCAATATTGGTCTGACTGAGCCATCCGGCTTCGGGACCACAAATAGACTTGAATAATAACCCTGACCCTGTTGGTGTACAGGGACCGGAATCAACACTGCCGAATCCAGGAAGGACTGAATGGCAATTTGCAAAACTGTCCTCTTGTCGTCCGACAGAGGCAAACCTGTCTTGAAAAACCGCAGAGGCGGAAGACAGTCGAACTCTATTTTGTAACCTTTTAACACTAAATTGCGAATCCAGCCCTCCGCGGACGTGTGGAACCACGCTCCATGGAACGTGTGAAGGCGTGCTCCCACAATTGGAGATCCGAGATGGGCTGGTAACCCGTCATGCCACTGGCTTGTCGGTAACCTTAGCGTCTTGGCGAGTTGTGTTGGTTTGACGGAAACCACGTCCTCGACCACGTCTAGCTGGCGTGGCGGATCCTCTGCCACGTCCTCGAAAGGGCTGAGGTCTAAAGGATTTGAACGAAGGTCCAGCGTACCTTCTTCTTGGCGCAGGTGGAGGCAATGGTAAGAACACAGACTTACCTCCCGTAGCCTCCTTAATCCATGCGTCCAATTCTGGACCAAACAACTTCTTGCCATCGTAAGGCAACGCCTCTATACTTCGTTTGACCTCTGCCTCCGCTTGATAAGTACGCAGGTAGAGTGCTCTTCGTGCCGTAACTAGCGAAGATGAAATACGAGAAGTGAGCTGACAGACGTCAGTAGACGCTGTACAGAGATACTCTACAGCCTCAATCATTTGATTCACCTGAATTATCAGGTTTTCATCATGTAAAGCCGATTTGAGTTCTGTAAGCCATATTATGAGCGCCTTAGTGACCCAAATGCCAACCAATCCAGGTCTTAGCATCACACCTGCTGCTACATACATGGATTTAAGCATAGTTTCTATCTTACGATCTGACGGATCTTTAAGCGTAGTAGCTGATGGCACTGGTATGGTTAATTTCTTGGTAAGCTTTGACACTGAAGAATCAACTATTGGTGGATTCTCCCATGTACCCGTTACCGATTCTGGAAACGGATAACTAGACTTAAATCTGCGAGGTATAGAAAACCGTTTATCTGGATTCTGTCTGGATTCTACTAACATCTGATTTAGAGAATCCGACACAGGAAAACTTACTGGCGTCTTCCGTCGTTTAGTAAATATGACCTGATCATTGGTGAGAGGCTGCTCAGCTTCAGGAAACCTTAGCGACTGCCGTACCGCTCTGATGAGATCATCAATGCCGGAACTGTTAACATCCTCGCCGTCTGACTCCACTTCGCCCTCCTCCCCCTCATCGTGTTCCGTGAGGTCTGGGATGGAATCGTCAGACTGCAACATAGCAGACACTGGAAAATCATAAGACATATGAAAATTATCCCGTTTGCCCAAAATGGATTTGGACCCTACGCAAGGCTGAGACGCCTCCGGTAGTTCTGGCGGTCTCACCCTAGACTCAGCTCTTAGCGTTTCTCGCTCCAGACGAGCAGCGGTCATTTCTGTCTGAAATTTCTCCAGTACATTTACTAACATACCCCACGGAGGGTCCGGTGATGAAATTGGTTGCAAAACCGGAGCAGAAATGGTATTCTGAACGGAATCCACAAAACATACGTTACATGTGGTAGATCCATCCGGTAACACACTGCCACATACTTTGCAAATATGCTTTTTAGTTTTTGCTGGTGTCTTACTCATTATGGCGACAGACAATACAATACACAAAACACAGACACCTGCACGGCTCAGTAAAATAGCAATAAGGTGGCTCTGTATATATATCTGGCCCAGTGCAATACACGTGGCCAGTACTATGAAATTTGATCCCAAATTCCCACGAACACCCCTGCGCCTCCGGTGGAGAAGAGATGTAGGACAGGAACGTTCTGGAATCACAGAGGAAGACACAGGAAGCTGTTAAAAATGGCTGCCCTGCTCTACTTATACACATAATCACAGTGCTGCATTCACTGATTATACTGTAATAATCCCTCTGCTGCTGCAGTATTTCACTGATATGTCCCCCCCTGTAATGGCTGTTTATCTTATTACAGCGGCAGCGCAGCGTGTGGGCCCCCAGCGGGTATCGTAGAGCGCTATGTGCCTCGTGTGTCCCAGCGGTGGGCTCCTATATATAGCGTGTCAGCTACCCAGGTAGCGCTGCTGTTCCGAGGTGCCTGGCCGGAGGCTGTGGCCTAACGGGCGGGTACCTGAGCGGGGAGAGCCGCGGCGCCTGCACGGAGGTCTGTGCCGACCGTGCGGGCGCCTGAGTGGGGAGAGCCGCTGCGCCTGCACGGAGGTCCGTGCCGAACGTGCGGGCGTCTGAGTGGGGAGAGCCGCGGCGCCTGCACGGAGGTCCGTGCCGAACGTGCGGGCGTCTGAGTGGAGAGAGCCGCGTGCCTGCACGGAGGTCCGTGCCGAACGTGCGGGCGTCTGAGTGGAGAGAGCCGCGTGCCTGCACGGAGGTCCGTGCCGAACGTGCGGGCGTCTGAGTGGAGAGAGCCGCGTGCCTGCACGGAGGTTCTGAGCGGGCCGGAATGGGCGGGCGCCTGAGCGGGAAGATGCCGGAGGCTGAGAGGGGAGAGCCGCTCTGCCACTTGCCGTCACCCAGCACTATGTCCCCATACGTCGGGGCGGCAGCGGGAGCTGACCGCCCCGTTTCACATACCTCACTCCTGCAGACGTGCGGAGGCTCCGACGGGGCTTTTCAGTAAGCGCCGGCCAGCCAGTGCAGGAGGATGTGAGGGCTGTGAGGGAGCTCTTTCAGAGAGGCCCGACACGCCCGTGCTGCAATCAGCAGCTGCACTATCCCTGACCCTGCCTTTTGGAAGGGGGACAGGGATGTGTCAAACAGTAGAAAAAATAAAAATAAAAATGAAAAATAAAACTTTCTTCTGACTTCAGCTAAGCATGTGTTGCCACGTGCAGCACAGAAAAAACACTGAGTAAGTGCTCGGGGATATGGAGGGGTGGAGTGTTACTAAATTTAAATATTCAGTGCTGTGTTCCTACGGAAGCCCGTCCATATCCCAAGAGTACTCCAGTGACCCCTAGTGGATGAAAAAGAAAGCAGCAGCGATACTACATCCAATCATATCTGAGTCAGGCCCAATATATCTCCAAACCAGTCTATTAGTAAATGAAGGACTAACTGCAAACTGTGTGCAAGGGCGTAGCTACCATAGGTGCAGGTAGTGCAGCTGCTATGGGGGCCAGAGCTGAGAGGGGCCCACTTTGGGTTATATGCAAGGGCCCTTACCAACCTTTGCCTTGGGGCCTTCAATATATCTAGTTATGTCTCTTGACTTGCTCATTGTAATGTGGTATCAAATTAATTGGAGGGAATTATAATGTTTCATAATCTGAACTGGGAATCTGTAATGTGGCACAATATGAAGTGGGCATATCGCATGTCATAATGTGAATTGGGGACACCGTGTTGTATAATGTGTACTGGTGGCCCTACAATGAACTAGGGCACTACTATGGGGAATAACATTAACTAAGGCACCACTATGGTTCAAAATATACTATTACGGGGCTTAAAATTACCAATTGCTGTGGATAGGTGTCTCTAGAAGCATTTGGACAGGGGCCCTTCAAAATGTTGCTATGGGGCCCGCAAAGTTCTGGCGAAGCCCCTGTGTGTCATCACCTCTGGCATACATTTTAAAATTGTAATGGGAAAATACATGTTTCTGCACTGTTCATGTCCGTTACATTAACCCCTTCAGTGGTATGCCCGAAAATCTTCCGGGGTAGCCAGCACTGTCAGCGCTGGCTATCCCGGAAGATTTCCGGGCATACTACTGACTGATTCCCCGGGGACAGCCGTGCAGTGTGACTGAGCCAGGGGAATCAGAATAAGCTATTATGAGTTAAGCCCACCTCCAGGAATCCTATTGGCCGAGGGGCGTGCTTAACAGGGTAATGGCTTATGCTGATTCATGGGCGCTCTATGCAGCCGGGAATCAGTGCTGACGCGAGTAATCCCGCCTGCTCACCCCCCTTGCACTTGCTCACCCCCCCTGCACTTCTATGTATTTAAAAACACACCATAGGAGGTGTGTATTTTATAAATATAATAGGCTTTTTTAGGTGTTTTAAAAATTGTTTATGATGCTGGCGATGTCCGCAGGTGTTCCCCTGCGGGTGATCGCCCTCCTTCACTCCCCCCCTGTACTACATGATTTTAAAAACACACCATGGGAGGTGTGTATAAAAAAAAACACAACAAAAAACAATGCCACTGAAGGGGTTAAATGAGCTCAAACTGTAATTATGTTAATCTCTGCACCTTGCATAGGAACGTATAATGTTTGAAATGTATAAATAAACCAGTCGAGATAACAGCTGACTAGACACATCGTTCCAGGTGCTTCTGATAATAAACATCTGAGCGTCTCACTTCCTGATTTGCTTTGTGTTAGAAAGAAATGCTGTGATTACAGACAACAAAGATCTCCTGATACAGCTTATGTTTGCAGGAGGTCCCGGGTGTCTAACAGTGATCACAAATAAGCTAATATAAGCAGCATTTTAATCAAAATAACATTTTAAAGCTACAAAATGTAATGTGTGAACCCACCGTATATCTGTCACTTAAATACTAAAGTGGTGTGTTCGATTAACATAGGCCCTCATTCCGACCTGATCGCTAGCAGGCTACTTTTAGCATTGCTGTGATCAGGTAGTCACCGCCTACAGGGGAGGGGGAATCGCTGTGCAGGGCTGCGCTCGCTTGTGCAGAGAGCTGCACAAACAAAAGTTTGTGCAGTTTCTCACAGCTCAGGACTTACTCACCCGCTGCGATCATCCAGGACGGAGCTGACGTCAGGATCCCTCTCTCGAAACGGCTGGGCACGCCTGCGTTTGGACGGACACTCCCTGAAAACAGTCAGTTGACGCCTCTGGCCGGCCTTTTCCTGTCGATCTTCTTGCGGTTGTGGGTGCAATCGCTTTCTTCGTTAGTTCTGACATTCCCTGGCAACGGCCGTCGCCAGGGAGCGATGCGCCTGCGCATTGCGATCACTGCGCATGCGCAGTTCAGAACCGATCGCACCGCTGTGAAAAACTGCAGCGTGCGATTTTGTCGGAATGACCCCCATAGTACAGTAGTATTTCAGATTGACTCATATAAAGTCTGTAAACTATTTAGTTTGTTACTATTGCTCTGTATTATTATTATTATTAATAATAATAATAATCATTTATTACACCTATTCTCAATACTTTTAATAAACAATTGTTTATATCATTCTTTTCTACCCTATATGCCTCCATCTTATATTTGTGTCCATTACGAGGTTCATACTAGGACGGCACCTGAAAGTCAGCTGTCACGGCTCCACCACAGACATCAATCAGTTCTGTCATGTCATAATATGCATCAAAAGTCCAAATGCAACTCTTCAGATTCAGGTGTTTGTACAGCTGCACTGTCTTTGGTTCCCTGACATTGGGATCAAATTGGTATTGACGATCGTAGCCGGGACCCACGGCGATGCTGTCATATGTCACCTCATCCAAGAATCCTGCTTCTACAAAACAAAGCCAACAGCAAAATGAGAGGATGCAGTAGCAAGTACACATGCTCCTGTCCAGGCCCAGACTAGCAATCTGGTAACTTTGGCATTTGCCAGAAGTACCACTGTGTCTGAGAATATTGGTGGGCTGGTCAGAGAACTAGTCTCATTTACTTCCCCAGCTGCAGCCACTTTGTGAATACACTCAGTCTCTGCTACTAGGATTGCTCAACACCAATATACAGCACAGAAGCCAATGCAAACGACCCAGTGAATGGCACTGCCTTCTGTGAGATCATTAGGGAAGAAAAGGATATCGTTTGGTGTTACCAGTGAGTGTAATAACTGCGATCATCCACCAGATGTCACTTTTCAAAATCACCATTGTACACGCGTGTAGTCTCCATTAAAATACAGTACACTATAGCGCAAGAACTACTTTACTGTACACTGTGTGGGCAATGCTGTACGCGCATATCATTACGCTATTTAAAATACACTGCGGCAATGAGCTCCCGTAGACAAATCAATAAATAAAAATAGTGTATACAGACACAAACGAATGTGTTAAAGCAATGGTCCATTGGCATTAGGTTTATGCGAGATATTAAATTAAAATGGGTTTAAAGCTTAATATCTCCAGTTCTGAGAGTTCAATCGGCTCAGAACTGGGTTGTTATGGAATGGGAGACAATTAGCTACCAGAGGATGCCAACCCCAAATTTCTGTGATCCCCGCAAGGCTAATGCAAAGCATCGGAACCCATGATGGATCTGAATTAACAGGTCCATTATAGTCTATGGGAAAATGGTTCCATTTTGCGTCCCAATATCTCCGGTTCTGGGTGTACTGGTATAGTACTGGATTAGTGGAGCAGCAGCCACCCAGTGTTAAAGATGTGTACTGCATGCTGCATTTGTAGTCATGCCTCAACGGGCCTGTCCGTGCAACAACTGAACAACCTGAGCTATAGCTTAGGCGTGACTAATCCCCTGTTTAGGCGGAGAAACAGCAACGATGAGGGAGGCTCCATCTGTAGGTTAGCTTTGTATGGTCATGTATAGGACTGCTTATTTGTGCCAGTCTGTAGGGAAGCACTGGGACATTCATATATGTATGGAGACAGAGTAACATGAGCAAAGTCCCCACTGAGGATAGCAATGGCAGTATGTAGCTAGTAGTATGCTTTGTATTATACTTAGCTTTCCGACTGAAGAACACTGCGAGCATGACCATAGCACAGACTTATAACACCGTGCTAGCCATGAGACATTGTTATTGTGGTGGTAAATACTGTACCAACTAAATGTAGAGTGTGAGCGCATCAATTTCTGTAGCTGTTATGTCAGTCTAGCAGCCACTAAGACCTCTTAGGGGGACACGATCTCCCTTCATCTAGTGTGCAGCTGGTAGACCCACATAGGTTGCTTATATTATAAATGTTCTTGCAATGCAGGGGAAAAAGCACAAGGAATGCAAGGGCCACATAGTTTGCAATACATTACCCGAAATGCCTCTTAAGTCACGGATGGTGACCAGATTGGAGCACACATGTTGGTGTCGATAAACAGACTCAGACAGCAGGAAGTGCAGGTTGTGCAGTGGCATGGTAGAAATGAGGGGGAGCATGCCGTCTTGGTGTGGAATCTGCACAGAGATATGAATCCTATGGGAAACAAATGATTTCTAGTAAAAATGTGTAGTGTGGAGTCAAAATACAGACTACGCACAGCACTATTACTGTACTATACAGACTGTGCACAGCACTATTACTGTACTATACAGACTGCACACAGCACTATTACTGTACTAAATAGACTAAACAGCACTATTACTGTACTATACAGACTGTGCACAGCACTATTACTGTACTATACAAACCACTATTACTGTACTGCACACAGCACTAGTACACTACTATACAGACTGTGCACAGCACTATTACTGTACTATACACACTGTACTGACTATGGACAGCACTATTACTGTACTATACAGACTGTGCACACCACTATTACTGTACTGTGCACAGCACTGTTACTGTACTAAATAGACTAAACACAGCACTATTACTGCACTATACAGACTACGCACAGCACTATTACTGTACTATACAAACCACTATTACTGTACTGCAGTGCACACAGCACTATTACACTACTAGACAGACTGTGCACAGCACTATTACTGTACTATACACACTGTACTGACTATGCACATCGCTATTACTGTAATATACAGACTGTGCACAGCACTATTACTGCACACGGCACTATTACTGTACTAAATAGACTAAACACAGCACTATTACTGTACTATACAGACTGCACACAGCACTATTACTGTTCTAAATAGACTAAACACAGCACTATTACTGTACTATACAGACTGTGCACAGCACTATTACTGTACTATAGAGACTGTGCACAGCACTATTACTGTACTATACAAACCACTATTACTGTACTGCACACAGCACTAGTACACTACTATACAGACTGTGCACAGCACTATTACTGTACTATACACACTGTACTGACTATGGACAGCACTATTACTGTACTATACAGACTGTGCACACCACTATTACTGTACTGTGCACAGCACTGTTACTGTACTAAATAGACTAAACAGCACTATTACTGCACTATACAGACTACGCACAGCACTATTACTGTACTATACAAACCACTATTACTGTACTGCAGTGCACACAGCACTATTACACTACTAGACAGACTGTGCACAGCACTATTACTGTACTATACACACTGTACTGACTATGCACATCGCTATTACTGTAATATACAGACTGTGCACAGCACTATTACTGTACTATACACACTGTACTGACTATGCACATCGCTATTACTGTAATATACAGACTGTGCACAGCACTATTACTGCACACGGCACTATTACTGTACTAAATAGACTAAACACAGCACTATTACTGTACTATACAGACTGCACACAGCACTATTACTGTTCTAAATAGACTAAACACAGCACTATTACTGTACTATACAGACTGTGCACAGCACTATTACTGTACTATAGAGACTGTGCACAGCACTATTACTGTACTATACAAACCACTATTACTGTACTGCACACAGCACTAGTACACTACTATACAGACTGTGCACAGCACTATTACTGTACTATACACACTGTACTGACTATGGACAGCACTATTACTGTACTATACAGACTGTGCACACCACTATTACTGTACTGTGCACAGCACTGTTACTGTACTAAATAGACTAAACAGCACTATTACTGCACTATACAGACTACGCACAGCACTATTACTGTACTATACAAACCACTATTACTGTACTGCAGTGCACACAGCACTATTACACTACTAGACAGACTGTGCACAGCACTATTACTGTACTATACACACTGTACTGACTATGCACATCGCTATTACTGTAATATACAGACTGTGCACAGCACTATTACTGTACTATACACACTGTACTGACTATGCACATCGCTATTACTGTAATATACAGACTGTGCACAGCACTATTACTGCACACGGCACTATTACTGTACTAAATAGACTAAACACAGCACTATTACTGTACTATACAGACTGCACACAGCACTATTACTGTTCTAAATAGACTAAACACAGCACTATTACTGTACTATACAGACTGTGCACAGCACTATTACTGTACTATAGAGACTGTGCACAGCACTATTACTGTACTATACAAACCACTATTACTGTACTGCACACAGCACTAGTACACTACTATACAGACTGTGCACAGCACTATTACTGTACTATACACACTGTACTGACTATGGACAGCACTATTACTGTACTATACAGACTGTGCACACCACTATTACTGTACTGTGCACAGCACTGTTACTGTACTAAATAGACTAAACAGCACTATTACTGCACTATACAGACTACGCACAGCACTATTACTGTACTATACAAACCACTGTTACTGTACTGCAGTGCACACAGCACTATTACACTACTAGACAGACTGTGCACAGCACTATTACTGTACTATACACACTGTACTGACTATGCACATCGCTATTACTGTAATATACAGACTGTGCACAGCACTATTACTGCACACGGCACTATTACTGTACTAAATAGACTAAACACAGCACTATTACTGTACTATACAGACTGCACACAGCACTATTACTGTACTAAAGAGACTAAACACAGCACTATTACTGTACTATACAGACTGCACACAGCACTATTACTGTACTAAATAGACTAAACACAGCACTATTACTGTACTATACAGACTGTGCACAGCACTATTACTGTACTATACAAACCACTATTACTGTACTATACAGACTGTGCACACCACTATTACTGTACTGCACACCACACTATTACTGTACTAAATAGACTAAACACAGCACTATTACTGTACTAAATAGACTAAACACAGCACTATTACTGTACTATACAGACTGTGAACAGCACTATTACTGTACTATACAAACCACTATTACTGTACTGCACACAGCACTATTACTGTACTATACACACCACTATTACTGTACTGCACACAGCACTATTACTGTACTATAAAGACTGTGCACATCACTATCACTGTACTGCACACAACACTATTACTGTACTATACAGACTATGCACAGCACTATTACTGTACTCTACAGACTGCACAGCACTATTACTTTACTATACAGACTGTGCACAGCACTATTACTGTACTATACAGACTGCACAGCACTATTACTGTACTATACAGACTGCACAGCACTATTACTGTACTATACAGACTATGCACAGCACTATTACTGTACTATACAGACTGCACAGCACTATTACTGTACTATACAGACTGTACACAGCACTATTACTGTACTATACAGACTGTACACAGCACTATTACTGTGCTATACAGACTACGCACAGCAGTATTACTGTACTGTACAGACTGTGCACAGCACTATTACTGTACTGCACACAGCACTATTACTGTACTAAATAGACTAATCACAGCACTATTACTGTACTATACAGACTGTACACAGCACTATTACTGTACTATACAAACCACTATTACTGTACTGCACACAGCACTAGTACACTACTATACAGACTGTGCACAGCACTATTACTGTACTATACACACTGTACTGACTATGGACAGCACTATTACTGTACTATACAGACTGTGCACACCACTATTACTGTACTGTGCACAGCACTGTTACTGTACTAAATAGACTAAACACAGCACTATTACTGCACTATACAGACTACGCACAGCACTATTACTGTACTATACAAACCACTATTACTGTACTGCAGTGCACACAGCACTATTACACTACTAGACAGACTGTGCACAGCACTATTACTGTACTATACACACTGTACTGACTATGCACATCGCTATTACTGTAATATACAGACTGTGCACAGCACTATTACTGCACACGGCACTATTACTGTACTAAATAGACTAAACACAGCACTATTACTGTACTATACAGACTGCACACAGCACTATTACTGTTCTAAATAGACTAAACACAGCACTATTACTGTACTATACACACTGTACTGACTATGCACATCGCTATTACTGTACTATACAGACTGTGCACAGCACTATTACTGTACTATACACACTGTACTGACTATGCACATCGCTATTACTGTAATATACAGACTGTGCACAGCACTATTACTGCACACGGCACTATTACTGTACTAAATAGACTAACAACAGCACTATTACTGTACTATACAGACTGTACTGACTATGCACAGCACTATTACTGTACTATACAGACTGTGCGCAGCACTATTACTGTACTAAATAGACTAAACAGCACTATTACTGTACTATACAAACCATTATTACTGTACTGCAGTGCACACAGCACTATTACACTACTAGACAGACTGTGCACAGCACTATTACTGTACTATACACACTGTACTGACTATGCACATCGCTATTACTGTACTATACAGACTGTGCACAGCACTATTACTGTACTATACACACTGTACTGACTATGCACATCGCTATTACTGTAATATACAGACTGTGCACAGCACTATTACTGCACACGGCACTATTACTGTACTAAATAGACTAACAACAGCACTATTACTGTACTATACAGACTGTACTGACTATGCACAGCACTATTACTGTACTATACAGACTGTGCGCAGCACTATTACTGTACTAAATAGACTAAACAGCACTATTACTGTACTATACAGACTGTGCACAGCACTATTACTTTACTATAAAGACTGTGCACATCACTATTACTGTACTATACAGACTGCGCACAGCATTATTGCTGTACTATACAGACTGTGCACAGCACTATTACTGTACTATACAGACTGTGCACAGCACTATTACTGTACTATACAGACTGTGCACAGCACTATTACTGTACTGCACACAGCACTATTACTGTAATATACAAACCACTATTACTGTACTGCACACAGCACTATTACTGTACTATACAGACTGTGCACAGCACTGTTACTGTACTAAATAGACTACCCACATCACTATTACTGTATTAGACAGACTACCCACAACACTATTACTGTACTATACAGACTGTGCACAGCACTATTACTGTACTACACCGACTGTGCACAGCAGTATTACTGTACTATACAGACTGTGCACAGCACTATTACTGTACTATACAGACTGTGCACAGCACTATTACTGTACTATACAGACTGTGCAAAGCACTATTACTGCACTATACACACTGTGCACAGCACTATTACTGTACTATACAGACTACACACAGCACTAATACTGTACTATACAGACTACACGCAGCACTATTACTGTACTATACAGACTAAACACAGCACTATTACTGTACTATACAGACTGCGCACTGCACTATTACTGTACTATACAGATTACGCACAGCACTATTACTGTACTATACACACTCTACTGACTATGCACAGCACTATTACTGTACTATACAGACTGCACAGCACTATTACTGTACGAGACAGACTACCCACAACACTATTCCTGTACTAAACAGACAACCCACAGCACTATTCCTGTACTAGACAGACTACCCGCAGCACTAGTACTGTACTAGTCAGACTACCCACAGCACTATTACTGTACTATGCAGACTGTGCACAGCACTATTACTGTGCTATACAGACTGTGCACAGCACTACTACTGTGCTATACAGACTGTGCACAGCACTATTACTGTGCTATACAGACTGTGCACAGCACTATTACCCTACTATACACACCACTATTACTGTACTATACACAGCACTATTACTGTACTAGACAGATTACCCACAGCACTATTACTGTACTAGACAGACTACCCACAGCACTATTTCTACACTAGACAGACTGTGCACATCACTATTACTGTACTATGCACACTGTGCACAGCACTATTACTGTACTAGACAGACTATCCACAGCACTATTACTGTACTACACACTGTTCACAGCACTATTACTGAGCTATACAGACTGTGCACAGCACTATTACTGTACTATACAGATTACGCACAGCACTATTACTGTACTATACACACTCTACTGACTATGCACAGCACTATTACTGTACTATACAGACTGCACAGCACTATTACTGTACGAGACAGACTACCCACAACACTATTCCTGTACTAGACAGACAACCCACAGCACTATTCCTGTACTAGACAGACTACCTGCAGCACTAGTACTGCACTAGTCAAGACTACCCACAGCACTATTACTGTACTATGCAGACTGTGCACAGCACTATTACTGTGCTATACAGACTGTGCACAGCACTACTACTGTGCTATACAGACTGTGCACAGCACTATTACTGTGCTATACAGACTGTGCACAGCACTATTACCCTACTATACACACCACTATTACTGTACTATACACAGCACTATTACTGTTCTAGACAGACTACCCACAGCACTATTACTGTACTAGACAGACTACCCACAGCACTATTTCTACACTAGACAGACTGTGCACATCACTATTACTGTACTAGCACACTGTGCACAGCACTATTACTGTACTAGACAGACTATCCACAGCACTATTACTGAGCTATACAGACTGTGCCCAGCACTATTACTCTACTATACACACTGTGCACAGCACTATTACTGCACTATACACACTGTGCACAGCACTATTACTGCACTATACACACTGGTGGTCATTCCGAGTTGTTCGCTCGGTAATTTTCTTCGCATCGCTGCGATTTTCCGCTAATTGTGCATGCGCAATGTTCGCACTGCGACTGCGCCAAGTCAATTTGCTAAGAAGTTTGGTTTTTTACTCACGGCATTACGAGGTTTTTTCTTCGTTCTGGTGATCGTAATGTGATTGACAGGAAGTGGGTGTTTCTGGGCGGAAACTGGCCGTTTTATGGGTGTGTGTGAAAAAACGCTACCGTTTCTGGGAAAAACGCGGGAGTGGCTGGAGAAACGGAGGAGTGTCTGGGCGAACGCTGGGTGTGTTTGTGATGTCAAACCAGGAACGAAACTGACTGAACTGATCGCAGTGGCAGAGTAAGTCCCGAGCTACTCAGAAACTGCAAAGAAATTTCTATTCGCAATTTTGAGAATCTTTCGTTCGCAATTTTGCTAAGCTAAGATTCACTCCCAGTGGGCGGCGGCTTAGCGTGTGCAATGCTGCTAAAAGCAGCTTGTGAGCGAACAACTCGGAATGAGGGCCACTGTGCACAGCACTATTACTGCACTATACACACTGTGTGTCATTCCAACCCGATCGCTCGCTGCAGTTTGTCGCAGCGCAGCGATTGGGTCGGAACTGCGCATGCGCTGGCACCGCAGTGCGCCGGCGCATGGCAGTCGTTGGAGCCCAGCAATCGCCTCTGAGACAGAGGCGGTTGCTGGGCGGGAGGGGGATGAACGGCGGCGTTAAGCCGCCGTTTAGTAGGCGAGGTCCGGCCAAAGCAGGCGTGCCCGGACAGTTGGGTGGGCGTGGCGTGGCGGCTGCGTGACGTATCACGCAGCCGCTGCGGCCAGCGGCAGCGAGACACAACCCCCAGCCAGCCACAGGAGCTGCGCTGGCCGGGAGTTACTCCACAAATAAGCGATGCTTTTGTATTTGTGCGGGGGGGGGGGGGGGGGGGGGCGGCAGTGACATGCAGGGCGGACTAGCCCTGTGCTGGGCGTCCCCCCCGCATGTCTGAGTGCCTGATCGTAGCTGTGCTAAATTTAGCACAGCTACGATCAACTCGGAATGACCCCCACTGTGCACAACACTATTCCTGTACTGTTTGTACTATACAGACTACGCACAGCACTATTATTGTACTGCAAAATGCACACCAGTCATCACTTTTACAATTCACTAATTGAATTCTACTTCACATGACATGATTTAGCTTAGTTATCAGCTCTGTAACATACCTGTTGGGATGTTCTTTGTGTTTAACATCCAGATATTTCAGTGTTGCAATAAAAGACTGAGCCTGGAAACCTCTAGCAGTGCCCGCCACCACTGGTGTATGGCAGATGGCATTGTCTGTTCCTATTGTCACAATGTTGCTCCTCAGCGGTGTTCCCACATGTCCAGCCTTGTCCACTGCTTTGGCAACACAGCGCACGTGAAAGCGTCGGCTGAAGTAAATACTATCCAGCACCTTTTTAACAAGGACGAGCAAAAATACAGATCACATCTACTGGAAAATGACACTGATAACTACCATCATAATAAAAAAAAATATTTATATATATATATATATATATATATATATATATATATACTGTATATATACTGTATATTAAATGTTCACTTTATTCAAATAAGAAAAATGTGTTAAAGTCAAATGTAATGCTTTCCATTCATGATGTATGCTGCTGGGTGGCCTACCAAAATATTACAGGTAAAAGCATCCAGACTGCTGACCTTGATGTTTTATTTATGTTTAGCTCACACACTCTCTTATTATACTCTGTTATGAAACCTTACTCTCCACTGTGTAGTCATTATTTGATATTTGTTGTGTTACGCTTAAAAAAAAAAAAACAATAAATGGAAAAAGGAAAAGTTTAGTTCACCAGTCAGTAATACATAACAGCGACCACCACATTCACATAACATGAGTGCTGTAGTCAGTGCCGGCGCAACCCGCTCAGCAAGGGTATGCAATGCAGGGAGGCGCCGGACAGAGAAGGCGCTCTTCCCGCACTGCTACCCTGCTGTTGCAGCCGGCTGCCGCTGCACCTGTCACTGTATGACAGGCAGCGGCGCCGGCAGCGGGAAGCGCGGCTTTCAGCGCCTGGTGGCCCCTCCAGCATGGCTTATCAGCGGCTCTCTGTGTGCTTCCCCGCGCTAAGGATCTCCCTCATGGCTGTGGGCGGTGTTGCTTAGTGCTGAACCCTGCTGCCTTTCCGAGGGAGGGAGCGGGCGCAGTGACTTCTGCAGTCTTCTTTGGTGGTCCTGTCCTGCTGGGAGTTGCCCTCGCTGCTGATCCTGGCTGTTCCTCCCTGCCATCCTGTGGACTGCTCAATTGGAGGCTGCTGCTTTCCTGCTGACCCCCCCCCCGGCTTATTCACCCTCCCGCCTCCTGTGGACATACAGATGTAGCCATGCTCATCATTTCCGAGATGCGTGCGCATGCATCACTGCATAATGGGAACGCACCACACTGCAACTGGCCAGGCGTTCGCGCCATAGGCTTGAATGTGTGCGCTTATGTACACACACGCACACAGTCACGGGCACATTAGCCACACCCCCGCTGCGCATCGTGGCACCAATGAGCATGGCTACATCTGTATGTGTAAGGGGCACCACTTCTGTGGGCATTATGCGTGGTGCTACTACTGTGGGTGTTATGTGTTGCACTACTACTGTGGGTGTTATGTGTTGCACTACTACTGTGGGCATTAATTGTCTGGGGCACTACTACTGTGGGCATTATGTGTGGCACTACTGTGGGCGTAATGTGTAAGGGGCACTACTATTGTGGGTATTATGTGTGGCACTACTATTGTGGGTATTATGTGTGGCACTACTGTCGATGTTAAGTGTAAGGGATACTACTACTGTGGGCATTATGTGTGACACTATTACTGTGGATGTTATGTGTAAGGGAAACTACTACTGTGGGAATTATGTATGAGGCACTACTGTGTAGCATAACGTGTATAAGAGGCACTACTGTGTAGCATAACGTGTATAAGAGGCACTACTGTGTAGCTTAACGTGACTAAGGGACACTACTGTGTGACATAATGTGAATAAGGTACACTACTTTGTGCTGCAATATGAACTGGGCATTACGTGGGGTGTAATGTGAATAAGATTGTGCTATTGTGTGGCATAATTTGAATTGGGGTTTCTATTGTGTGGCCACGCCCCTTATATGCGAGACCACACCCCTTTATTACATGTGTTAGGGAGGGCGCAAATTTATAGTTTGCAGGGAGGCGCCGAACACCCTAGCACCGGCCCTGGCTGTAGTCTGTCGATTCACTAGGAGATTGTTGAGGCACATGTTTCCTTTGACTAAATATGCTTAATACTGGTTCCACATGTGACAAGTAAAGTACACTAGTTTTACATAATTTATTCAATTTGCACAATGTTTTCCTTTCATACACATGCTGGGGGTGAAGTATTGTGCTGGTACATATACTACGGCAATACTCATCACTATTGCCATCTCAGTGTAGTGCTAGTGCGTGGGTGGGTGTGTGTGTGTGGGGGGGGGGTTTGTTATCAGGCAGTGGTGCAAGCAGAAATTTTTTTCTTAGTGGTACTGATAGTAAAAATTGGCATGATCACGTGTCATGAGGAGGCGTGGTCACATGAAATGAGGGGAGTGGCTACATGACAATAGGGGCATGGCCACATTATGCCACACACCGTAATGCCCCTTACACATAATCCAAACACTGTAATGCCCATTACACATGATGCTACACACCGTAATGCCCATTACACATTATGACAGACACTGTAACACCCATTACACATTATGCCACACACCATAATGCCAATTACACATTTTGCCACACACCGTAATACATGTTACATATTATACCACACACTGTAATGCCTATTCCATATTATGCCACAAACAGTTATGCCACTGACCCCATTTTACAAAAATGCCCCTTATAAATTATGCCCCAGCGGTGGGCTGGTGGTACTGCGTACCGCCACCATATTTCTTAATGGTACTCCGTACCACCCTACTTTCAGCACTGGTATTAGGTATTTTAATTATATATGTGGAAGTATATGCAGCAAGTCTGTCATTAAATCATAACTCATACTCACCATGTGATTTACACCCGTAAAAGGGGTGGTATCAGTCACTGTCTCAAAGGGAGATCTTGCCCCATTGGAATCAGTGGGTGCTGCCACTTCCCAGCTGAACAAGACGGTAGACTGGTTGATGCCGGCCTCCTCACACCGCTCCCTCATCACAGAGTATTTTGGAAAGTGTGGGTCACATGGCGTGACACAGACCAAAGGGTACCCAGGAGATGGGGATTTCTTTACACCCTCCTTGGTGACTTCCTCCACTTGGTCATAGTCGGCCAGGGACACAACCTGAAGACAAGGTCAAACAGCAAGTTATAGTGTATCCATCATGTACACACATTGAGGCTCATTCAGGTGTGGTCGCAAAGCTGCTATTGTATGCACTTCGGTCAATGTTTTCTTACTGTGCATGCAGCTGTGCTGCAGTGTGCACGCGCTTTGATTGAATTGCTATAGTCAATGCAATGAAGAATTAGTCGCAGAGTGAGTGACAGGAAGACAGCATTTGGGGGTGGTAATATGGCGTGCATAAATTAGCAGCTGCAATCTTACTTACTACTGGAGAGCTCTCTGTGTCCCGGGAGAGCAGCTCAGCCTGTGCATCTACAGATGCTGCAACATGTTCCGATTTGCAACAATGATACCAATGTATCAGCAATTATACGCCGTTGGACAGAAATGACGCGACGGCAGTGGGGGTGTCCCTATGCTCAATTTAGCTTCTGCTATATTAGCATACAGTATAATCGCAATTGCATACGGCAAAAGATAGCAGTAGCAAGAACAACCACATCTGGAAGAGCCTCAGTGAGCGAAGCCATTCTGTAAACTGACACATTCACAAGGATCTGCTGACATTACAGAGGCACAAGACACAGTTCCTAGTGAAACATAAGCTTAATAATTGTGGATAATGGTCGCTCAGCCCATTAGATAGCTGCCTGCACTGTGTGTACACTGTAGAGTTTAGTACATATGTTTCACTAGTCATATACAAGGATTAAGTGCATTATTTGGAACATAACAGTATATAATGACATAATGACCCAGACTCTGCCTGACAAGTTTATGTTAAGAATTACAGCATTTCATTTAATGAACTTTGTTTTAAGTAACTTAATGTGAACATTTTATGAAGTAATTAAACTCTGGAGGATAAGCAATTAATGCAACAGACAACAACAGGTGACATATAGACGTGTAGCTATGGCTCTGCATTTACATACATATATATTTTAAAGACAACATCACAATAGGTACAGCTAATAAATATTAATGCCCAGCAAATGATATCAATAATTCATAGTTTTACAAGCAAACGGATCCTCCTCACACCTCCACAACTGTACAAGACTTATAGGCCAGGCCACAATAATAATTCTGAGCAAATATTTATTCCAGGAGGAACAGCATGCAACAGAAAAAGCCTCTTACTAAGCAAATACAAGGCCAGCAGCAATTATGCATGGAAAGTAAATATACACACTTTATTTTAAGAAAGTTATAAAAACCACTCCTATTTTTTTCTTCATTGACCAATTACTCCAGTCAGGAACTGTATAATTACAATGTGTATCATCTGTTTCCGGAAAGACTGTACTAAAAAAGGACTGACCAATCAAAGGAAAAGAAAACAGGACTTTGTATGTTAAAGTTCATAAAGGCAACACAGATATCTTCTAGAAGTAAACCCAAGTCTAACTCCAACACAATATTCATACAGTATGTTCAAAATGGAGCTCATTTATATAGTACCCAGTCTGGCCATGCGCTTTATATTCCGTCAAAGCACAGATTCATGCAGCTATATGTCAGTGGTGACTATGGGAGGAGTTGTACGATAGTGTTACTTGCAAAGTATGGAGTGGGTGCCGCCATGACTAGCGTTGAAGAGCAGTGCAAGATTTATCTAGATAAAGATGTAGAATGTGCATTTTATGGGCAATACCTTTCAGTGCCAAGGCCAATTTCACTCTGCAACAGGACTTACATTTTGCACCAGTTCAGAGATGGTGGTACTTGTGTTTTGTGCTATACTTTAGTGGGAAATTATGTAGGGTTTACAGGTTGTATGTCAGGAGAGTAGCACAATTCTATTACAAGTAAAACAGAAAAGTTTATTTAATTATTATTATCGTTTATTTAAGGGCCTTGGTTGGGAAATAATAAATAAATGTAATAATGAATGCTAGCCACTAGACACTGTGCTGCTTAATTTGTCTTATTTAATGAAAAAGGTGGTTACTTAAGTGGTAGAAGCAGTGGCAAAATAGTAATTGCAGAGTTCCGAAACAACATTTGTTTAAGGGCTTGTCAATGCTACTCTAGTCTCCCAGGCCCCCTTCCCTTCTGCTCTCAGCCTGTCAGAAAAGGCTACTGCTCCATTTTTTATGAGAGGAGAGTGGGAGCACTTAAAGGAATGGGGTAGGCGCTGAAGTGGGGGCATCCTGGCTTTTGCAGGCCCCTCTCAACTCCAGGCCCTGTCCTGTAGTCCTGCTACTGTGTAGGAGCTTTTTCTTGATGTGCTATTACACTTTTGAACAGTGAGCCTCTTCAGATGTGATTAGTGACCTTAGTGACCACACTTTCGGCACACGTCTAGCTCGAGGAGGCACATCACAATTTCATTTTCACTAAAGTAATATCAATTAAGATTCATATAAGATTTAATTTATACATGTGTAGAAAATGACAAAAATATATGTCTGTAGGTGACTGGACAAGGTATTCGCATTAAACTCAAATAAATGTGATAATTCTGGAGTTGATTCATTAGAACATGCCAAAAAGTTGCCTAAGATAAAAATATTATATGGTCTAGAAATTATAAGAATTATAGGGGGTAATTCAGTTATTTAATATGTGGGTTAGTAAACAGGGAAGTGGGATATGGTCGCAGAGCACTGGATTCTCTTGACTGTGATATGTGTGAGTTGGGATATAGGCTTATCCACATACTATTCATATGGGACCAATTGGATAGGAATAATTATGTGGAGGTGCACCCTGAGAGTATTATACAGCTAGAACACAAATATCCAAGGTTGGAAAGAAAGAACTCTGTTACAGGGGCACTCTGCCTAATGCTTATCCGCATTTCTATGAGAATATTTGAGTTTTCTGATTAGGTCTGTAGTACACGTAATAAAAGTTATGTTTTATTTCTAACAATAGACAGAGTGCCCCTGTAAGAAAGTGCTTTCTTTCCCAACTTGGATATTTGTGTTTTAGCAATTCAGTTATTTGCAAGGTTTAATTTGAACCTTGCTGGTATACAATGTGGGATATGCAGACAGGGAAATCTAGTTTATTTTAGCTGGCAGCCTATAGAGATCTCTGTAATGGCTGGAAATCTGCTCAGCCGAACCCATAAAGTACCAAGTACATCCATAAAGTACCAATGCTCCAAAAGTGCATCAAACAACTATATCAAAAAGTAAAAAAAACGTAAAAACCTTTGGGGTCTATTCATGAAGCAATGAAAAGAGTGGAGAATTGAGCCAGTGGAGAAGTTGCCCATGGCAACCAATCAGCTGCTCTGTATAATTTTAAAGTATGCAAATTATAACTATTACGTCAATGCTGATTGGTTGCCATGGGCAACTTCTCCACTGACTCACTTCTTCACACATTTCACTGCTTCATGAATAGACCCCTTTGTCATTAGTTCATTAAGCATCAAACAATGCTTTTGCATGCATTTGTGTTATCAATCAAATGTATTGCCATATTACTGTCCATTAAGGGTATTACTGTAATAACAATTTGCTTGTGGGCTAAAAAAAAAAAAAAGTGATGAGAACTACTGCTTTCCATGATACAATTAGACTATAATAAAACAGTTATTTCAGTATATTTCAAAGACATGTAATAGTAATCCCTCAGTTTCAGAATGACTTAGCGACATTGCAGGTTACCATTCCAATCGTAGTCCACATGGATCGTTAAGTATGAAAAAAATTCAAAAAATGAAAAGGAAAAAAACAAACTCATGTCGACCTTTTGACCTGTTGACTTAATGACCATGTCGACATATTGACCATGTCGACCTACTGCATGTCGGCCTTCAGTGGTCGACCTAATGACCGTCGACCTAAGCTGTGTCGACCTAACGACCGTATCTTATGGATGACATAATTCATAAAGGCCTCAGGGTTTAATGAATGAGCCCCTAATCTGACACTATATTCAGGAATGTGGGTCATGACTCTTTGTGATTGCTGGTAATATCTGTAATAAAATTCAGTGACATTTATTTAATGATGTCGTACTTACTAAAGGCGGTGATGGTAGTATTAGACTTCCTGCTGCCTCCTGATCCAGAATAGTTACGGTAGCAGTAGTGATATCACCAAGCACGGCATCAACGGGATCATCAGGTCCAAGAACCAGTGAGAAGGATTCATGCCACTCCCTGTCTTCATTCGACAGGATCTCCACCTTAAAATAGATGTGGTCCACACCTGCAAGTAATGATGATTAGAGACATTACAAGTAATGTACTGTACGTATTTGTTCAAATTTTATCTTTTATACTGTATTTGGATTGCATGTAGTGACATATGGTTATGCTGTACCAGAATAAATATATTACACTATGAAGTAAATAAAAACTAGTGTCATGATATGTAAGTGATTCCGGAAAGCACAGACTGCTAGAATCTATTTTTTTTTTTACATTTACATTACTGCTAGAAACAATTATTTGTTTTTTAAAACAAATTAAGTTACCCAAACCTAAATCTCTCTGCACATGTTACATCGGGTTCAGTATGATGCCGGCTGTCAGTATACCATCAGCAGCATCCCGTCTATCAGAATCCCGACAGACCCCCATTAATCCCCCTAACCCTCCCTTGTGGGTGCCTAACCCTAACCCTCCCCTGTGGTGCCTAAACCTAACCCTCCCCGTTTGGTGACTAAACCTAATCCTCCCTTCCCCGCTGCCTAAACCTAACCTTCCCCGCTTGGTGACTAAACCTAATCTTCCCTTCCCCGCTGCCTAAACCTAACCCTCCCCGCTTGGTGACTAAACCTAATCCTCCCTTCCCCGCTGCCTAAACCTAACCCTCCCCGCTTGGTGACTAAACCTAATCCTCCCTTCCCCGCTGCCTAAACCTAACCCTCCCCGCTTGGTGACTAAACCTAATCCTCCCTTCCCCGCTGCCTAAACCTAACCCTCCCCGCTTGGTGACTAAACCTAATCCTCCCTTCCCCGCTGTCTAAACCTAACCCTCCCCGCTTGGTGACTAAACCTAATCCTCCCTTCCCCGCTGCCTAAACCTAACCCTCCCCACTTGATGCCTAACCCTAACCTCCTCTACTAAATGCCTAAATCTAATCCTCCCTCCCCGGTCCATAACCCTAACCTTCCCATCCCTGCTCCTTAACACTACGCCCCCCTTCTCCTGTCTAAACCTAACCCTCCCCACTTGATGCCTAAGCCTAACCTCCCCTACTAAATGCCTAAACCTAATCCATCCATCGGGAAGCTAACTGCTTCCCGTTACATCTGCCCCACAAGCACTGCAACATGGTTTTGCCTAACTGCTTACTTTTTTGGTTTGCTAACAAACCTGAATAAGGCCCACTGTCCAATTTGGATAAAAGATCCAACTATCTGAAGATCAGATTTAGAAAACAGAACAATCGTGGCATCATCATCCGCATCAAGAAATGCATTTAACAAAAATGCCCAATATTAATTCTAATGTTTTTATGCATCATGTTCAGCTTGCAGCCATGCCTGCAGAGATATTGAGTCAACTATGGATGACAGGGTTGTACAGTAGGAAGCATTGCTGGAGTCATGGGTTTTATTTTGACCAAGCTCTATCAGCATACAGTTTGTATGTTCTCCCCAATGTTTGTGTGGATTCCCTCTGTGTTCCAGCTTCCTCCCATGCTCCAAAAACATAATGTTTGTGTGTTGTGTGACATAATTTAGAGTGAAAGATTCATTGGAATAATGATTGATGTGAATGATAACAAGCATTTTCTGTAAAGCACTGCTTAATGTGTTGGCAATATAAAAATAAAAGTTAAGAATTTTTGTCCTATATCGCTGCCATCTGTGCGACCAGGAATAATAGAGATTCTACTTAGATTAATCAATTATATTTCTACAGTAGCATTAACGGTTTGTATCAATCAATCAATCAATCAATATACATCTGTAAAAATAAACATATACAACAATTAAAAAATAAGTAACAATCTGAAAAACATAAAAAATCATAACATGTAGAAGGATTATGGGGCCTATTCATGAAGCAGTGAAAAGTGTGGAGAAGTGAGCCAGTGGAGAAGTTGCCCATGGCAACCAATCAGCATTGAAGTAACAGTTATAATTTGCATACTATATAATTGTATGGAGCAGCTGATTGGTTACCATGGGCAACTTCTCCACAAGCTTACTTCTCCACTCTTATCACTGCTTCATGAATACACCCCTATATCTTTATAAATTGCTATCAACTATATAATATTAAAAGTGAAACTGCAATATAAACTATCCTTTATAAACTTACTGCCAATTTGTGAAAGTATTTAGTTTATCAAGGTACAACCCAAAGATACATCTGGAAATGATATGCTTTAAAATATCTTAACTATATGATTGTAAATATAACTCACCAGGGCTAAATTTTAGAACCCGGCTTTTTGGATAATAATCAACTCCTGACTGAGCAGATCCATCTCTTGTGCTACAACGGACCTTAGATGTCCTGTTCTGGTCTCCTCTTCTGATCACCTTGATGTTTATACTAGCTACTCCATCTGGTTCCTGAGGTTCTCGAATTTGATAAGTAGACTCTTCGAATTCAATAGTGGGTGCTGGGGTAAAAATAAAATAAAATACTAAATACCATAATAATGAAAAAAATGTGTTTAAAAAAATGATGAATAAATCATGATATATTATTTGGTAACCTGTATCATATGTGTATGTAGATTAAAAACAAGTTCTATAAAACACATCAGTAGGATTTAGTTTATATAAATTCCAGATTTTATTTCTCCATTTACCATCACTGTACATTGGGGGTCATTCCGAGTTGATCACTAGCTGCCGTTGTTCGCACCGCAGCGATCAGGCTAAAAATCAGCATTTCTGCGCATGCGTATGCACCGCAATGCGCACGCGCGATGTGCGGGTACAAAGTCATTTGTGGTTTTGCACAGGTTCTAGCGACGTTTTCATTCACACTGGCGGCCGCAAGAAGATTGACAGGAAGGGGGCATTTCTGGGTGTCAACTGACCGTTTTCAGGGAGTGCTTAGAAAAACGCAGGCGTGCCAGGGAAAACGCAGGCGTGGCTGGGCGAACGCTGGGCGGGAGTGTGACATCAAAAGCCAACTCTCCAATGTTAGAATCAACGCACATGAAGAGTAAGTCCAGGGCTGGTCTTGCTTTGCACAAAATGTTTTTGCAGGCGCTCTGCTGCACAGGCGTTCGCACTTCTGCAAAGCGAAAATACACTCCCCGGTGGGCAGCGACAATGCGTTTGCATGGCTGCTAAAAACTGCTAGCGAGCGATCAACTCGGAATGACCCCCACATTTATATTTAAACAATCGTTTAATTTTATTGATAAATATTTCTAGGTGATCGTTCTCTTGTAAGTATAGACCTCACCATCTTCATCGTTTGAAATAGTAATGGTAGCCATGTCGGTCTTCCCAACTCTTGCTCCACCCCAGTGATTGCCTAGGGGGTTACTGAGGTAGATCTTAAACTGCTCTTCTGGCTCAAACACAGAGTCATCATTGATTAATACTGTACAATTTTTCAACTGTTAAAAGAGATAAGGCATGTGACTATTTTCAGTATTGATCAATAGTGTGTGCATCACTAAGAAATACATTACACCCTTTTATACAAATCCTAGTCTTAAAATATACCAGTCCAACCATCACCCCATTTTGTTTTATAAGAAGAGCAGGAAGCTTTCATCGCTTGCAGACAAACCCTTTCTTAATGATCCAATTTGCTAGATCAGAACGAGTGTTGTGATTATGGCACCTGACTGGCTGGCCACGGCTCTTGCCCATTCACTATACACTTCCCACCACAATGGCCCTCAGTTCCCCACCTCTTCTCCTCAAGGAAATGCTCCATGATCCTCTTTCTAATTTAAATACTGTGGACCACAAGGTGCATGAAGCTATAGGTGGGTTCCCCCACCTGAGTGATACATTTAGAGGGCTGAACTATTTCAAGAAGGAGGGTTTTCATAAGTAGGAAAACCAGTTTAATTCCCAATGAGTCAATAAAGGAAGAAGCACTGCTTACTTTTTCTCCCTTCAGAAAAGTTATTCGTGAATCATCAGAATTTCTTCTTTCTTCAAAGTCATCCATGACGTGAGCAGATTGAGACTGTGTGTAGCAACGTACTGAAGACTCATAACTTAAATCTCCAGTACGTATGACAGGAACATACAGTAATGCATCCTTCTCCTTTACTGTGAACAGGTCCTTACTGAACTGCATGCTGGGAACTAAAGGGAAACTTCACTTAGGTTACATACATTGGCACATATCTTACACTATCTAGGAAACACGTTTGCATATAGCGCCAAGCTCTTAGCTCATACTCTCACACATGATCACATGCAGATCTGTAGCCCAAATCATCTGGATCCAACTGGGACACACACATTGTGGATGTAAATGTCATTTTTCTTTTGCTTCAGCATTTAATAACCTTGATGATCTTCCATCATTTTTAGCACACCGCAAAAATATATTTGAATAAGGATTTGTATAATTGGAAATCCATTTACATGATAAAACAATGATCCATGCATTAAAATTGACTAGAAATTGCTAATTTAATTAGGTTATGGAAGAAAACAAAGTTATATAGAAAGTAGCTAATTACTGGTAACAATTACATGTGGTGTATTCCATTACATATAAATAGCCCACTGTACATACACTTCCAATAATATAAATGAAACCACACATCCAAATATCTAAAGCTGACAGCACACACAATTAATTTGTGTAATTAGTTTGTGATAAGGTCAGGCAAAGGTGTAGCCAGTAATATCTGGGTCCTAATGCAAAATGTAACGTGTGGTACATAAACTGCTCCTCCCCTTTATTTACTAGTCTTGCATTGTAGTTAGCCCAGTGGTTTTCAAACTGTTTTGAATCACGGCGCCCTAGAATATCAGAATTTTTTTCACGGCACCCCTAGTCCAAAAATTTCTTATTGAGAAATTTAGAAAGAAATATTACATTAAGTAGATCGCGTTTATGTCATCCTTAGGGTCAGTTGTGTGGTGAGGGACAAGATTTGCTTCTGTTTGGCCACATATTTTATGACTGGCAGCCACCAGGGCTGGTTTTGCCTATTTTATTGACCATGAATAATTTGAATTGGTCCTGGACCACCAACCCAGGGCACCCCTGCAAGTGTCCCGAGGCACCCCAGGGAGCCACGGCACACAGTTTGGGAACCTCTGAGTTAGCCTCTTCTACTGCACTACTGTTATATGTGAGTTATAGGACAATAACACTGCCCCTTGGCTGTGTTACAGCAATAGGCACACTCCCACCTATGACTATGATGCCAGGAGCAGCCCTCCACGGGGGAGAGGAGATGTTGGCAATAGCACTGGCAGCTCCAGCACAGTGAGACAAATAGCTCCAGACACAGACAGATGCAAAGACTGCAGCCACTATTACCACACCACTAGGATGAAATCTGCATGTTTCTACTCACAATCCTATTGTATGGAATGGATACATTAGATATTGCTGGATATACAAATCCCCTGCGTTGCCTCTACCATCCCTTCCAAAGTACAGTACAGAGTATCTTACCATCCTGAAAGGTATCGTTGATAGTAACGGTGGCCTGAAATGGTTTTGTGAGTTCAGCCCCTTGGGCAGAGCTGAGGAACACTATAAATGTCTCTAGCCCTTCGATCACTGGGCGCTGCGTGTCATCAAGTATCGACAGTGTGCAATGCTGTAATGCAGAAATAAAGGCATCTTATATATCCTGCTTGTGCTATACATCAGCTTTACTTTACTATACTTGTCAGCTGCCAAGAAACATAAAATAAACACTATAAATGACTCACATTATGTAACACACATAAAAATAACTCACATCACTCACATTATGTAACACACATAAAAATAACATCAGTCTGGTTTATTGCATTATTATAATATCCCTAACTAAAAACATATGGCAACATATTTACATTAGCGTACATATTGTATCCAACACCACACAAATAGCTTACAGCCTGGTTCACAGTAGCTCATTTGGCACCTCATGTCTTAATGTATGTAATATTAATGATGCCATATGCAACACTGTACATACTTGGGTGTGCTTAAAAGTGAACGAAAAAAATGTATAAGGAATCAATAAAGTTGTGGTCATAAAGCCCAATATCAGTCCATAATATTCTTCACAACCCTATTACTTCACAACTGCAGTATTAACTAATTGGTGTTAAAGGCATATTAAATCAATTACTGATTTCAGGACATGTGTTTGCAATAAGGATATACAGTACATGAGGAAAACAACAGCAGAACTTACTGTATGTGCATTTTAATATCATGGAAATAGGTCATGCTGGCGTATATGCAAATATGGATGAAAGAGAAATATTCTTATTTCAAGTAACCAAACTAATCCATTACACCAGTGGTTCCCAAATTTTTTTAATTCACGGCGCCCTAGAGTATCAGAATTTTTTCACGACACCCCTAGACCAAAAGTTTCTAAATTTCGAAAGAAATATTAAATTAAGTAAATTGGGTTTATAAGTCATCCTTAGGTCAGTTATGTGGTGAGGGGGACTAGATTTGCTTCTGTTTGTTCACATATGTTGTGATTGACAGCCACCAGTACTGGGTTTTTTCCTATTACAATGACCATAAAAAATGTGAATTTGTCCTGCGCTACCAACCCAAGGCACCCCAGCAAGTGTCCCAGGGCACAGAGTTTGAGAACCACTGCAATACACTCTGGACCTGTCCTATTCTGTGTTATGTCATTCACCCAAATACATGTATTACATTATGCAACTGGAACATTTCAATAGCAAATGACTGGGATTATTATGGTGTGATAGCACAGGAAGTAATAAATATGCAGAAATCTACTGTTTATTAACCAAAAATGTAAACATTTAGAAAACATTAATGTTAAATTAAACAACATTAAACAACAACAAAAATATCAGCTGTATTTTCCTGACCAGCTCAGTTTAATTAAAGCTAGCACAGTGTTATAAAGCTAAGATTGTCTCTGTAGGTTTGTATGTGTAGCTGTTCTCATAAAATAAAGGATTTCTGGGCAAACAATGATTTGTACAGAATCCACAATTTGATCACGGTGCTGAGTTTGTGAATACTAGTTATTCGATATCAGGGCTGTTAGGAGTGGAAATATTATTATAAAATGTGAATGTTAGGTGAGGGCTTGTTGCGTGATCTGTTCAACATGGGTAATGTTGACTCAATGTAGAGGGTAATTTGAGAGGGAGGTCTACTGAATTCACTCATTAGTAGATGTGAGGATATCAGGGTAGGGGTGCCGGGTGTAGATCATCAAATCGACAGTGTCTAGGTCGACAATGTTTAGGTCAACCAATATAGGTCGACAGGGTTTCTAGGTCATGTGCTAGGTTGACAGGTCAAAAGGTCGACATGAGTTTTTTGGTGTCGTTTTCTGCTTACAGTGACCGGGAAGCCGAATTAGTGCACCGTGTCCCCTCGCATGGCTCGCTTCGCTCGCCATGCTTCGTGCAAGGTGCCTCGCTCCGCTACCACTTCACTCGGCACAGATTACCGCTCCAATCATAGTCCACGTGGATCGGTAAGTATTGAAAAGTTCAAAAAAAGAAAGAAAAATGTGAAAAACTCATGTCGACCTTTTGACCTGTCGACCTTGCACATATCGACCTAGAAACCCTGTCGACATAGTGACTGTTGACCTATAGTGGTCGACCTAAACATTGTCGACCTAGACAGTGTCGATCTTCAGACCGGATCCCAGGGGTGCCCTCTCCTGGGGTAGATGGGCACCTCCAAACACACAGTAGCCAGGGAAAATACAGTAGCACACCAGTCCAGGGGTTTTGTGCAATCTAGTCGCAGATAGTTTTATTGTGCAGTACATAAAACAAAACAAAAAAAATAAATCCTATCCCATCTGAGCACTAAACATAAAAGATTCCTGACCATGAGTGTCTGCTTTTTGGGTCACAATAATGGCTTGTGAACGCAACACAGGTATCCAAATTCCTCTAAAGAAACCCAAGTATTTGTATTTTTGGCCTAGATCTTCAGGATTCCCTATCTGTCCATCTTCGTTACTAGCCTTCTTACGCTATCCCGTGTTTGTATTGCCTGTTCCTGGATGACCCCTGATCCTCCCTCCTTCTCTACCTGTGTGGAGTTAGTCAATACTACACTTTCACATGAACGTTTTGTGGTGTAAATGTAATAAATGTGTGATATGGGAGAGAAGTGGTATCTGCGCACGTTATGTGCACTGATACTGCTTCTCCCCCATGTATGACACTGGCGGTGCAGGCTCAGTGACAGGCACTATGTGCCTCCGTCCATCTCAGCGCTGCTACATAACAGATAACACGCCGATATCCAGAGCTGTTCCTGGCTGCGGAGGAGATCTTGCACATGCAGAGTGGAGCCGGCTGGGAGACACAGTGCATCTGTGGGGATCGCCGGAGCCCCAGCTTCAACAGACAAGATGTTAGTACATCTTGTCGGAGTGGCTTCTTGCTTCGCCTTCATAATGAGGCGCAGCAGGAAGAGTTATAGTGGCACAATCTGTGCCGTTACAATACATATACCCCTATGTACACTAAACATAAATGTCCAGTGAAGCAGGAAAATGGAATGGGGCCTCTGGCAGAACTCCCGCTACACTCATACTACCGCCTCTTGAGTCCTATACTTTATGGCTCATTCACAAACGCTCTGCTTTCTGCACACACCGACTGCCTACATATACCTCTGACTGTGGATATGTTTTCCGAAATTTTGATGCACAAGCCTATATTTGTTTATATATCCTAGGCTGATTGCGCTGATTATACTTATCCTTATATGAGCTGTATTCGCCTCACTCAATGTACTCTTCTCCTTAATATATTATTTTCATGTCTGCTATACTTTTGGATGTATTCATATTTGCATATGCTGATAATAGACCTGATTCAGAGACGGACACAGATCTGGCTGCGTATGCCATCTTCTCTTATGCTGGGGCAGTTCCGTTTCTTGGGGCGGGCGAGCTGCTCTTTGCTTCCCCCTCCTCCCTCTTCCTGAGTACCCATCTTGGGGGGCGGAGTTTCGCGGAATGACGCGGTTGCATCGTGTCGTCACAACGCAATTGCGTCATTCCACAAAACTCGGCCCCCGAGCAGAGTACTGCTGACAAGAGGAGGGGGAGCCAAGCTACAGGAAGGGCCAGGCGGCTGGCGCGACGAGGAAGAGGCGGGTCGAAGAGCGGAAAGAACCTCTTCAAACGTAAGTTTCTCTCTCTCTCTCCTCCCCCCCCCCCCTCCTCTGCCGCCTGCAGTAATGTGTAAGATGGGGACACTTGCCTGCCTAATGTGCAAAATGGGGACACTTGCCTGCCTAATGTGTAAAATGGGGACACTTGCCTGCCTAATGTGTAAAATGGGGACTCTTGCCTGCCTAATGTGTAAAATGGGGACTCTTGCCTGCCTAATGTGTAAAATGGGGACACTTGCCTGCCTAATGTGTAAAATGGGGACACTTGCCTGCCTAATGTGTAAAATGGGGACACTTGCCTGCCTAATGTGTAAAATGGGGACACTTGCCTGCCTAATGTGCAAAATGGGGACACTTGCCTGCCTAATGTGTAAAATGGGGACACTTGCCTGCCTAATGTGTAAAATGGGGACACTTGCCTGCCGTATTTTGTAAAATGGGGACCCTTGCCCGCCGTATTGTGTAAAATGGGGACACTTGCCTGCCGTATTGTGTAAAATGGGGACTCTTGCCTGCAGTATTGTGTAAAATGGGGACTCTTGCCTGCCTAATGTGTAAAATGGTGACACTTGGCTGCCGTAATGTGTAAAATGGGGACACTTGCCTGCTGTATTGTGTAAAATGGGGACTCTTGCCTGCCTAATGTGTAAAATGGGGACACTTGCCTGCCTAATATGTAAAATGGGGACACTTGCCTGCCGTATTTTGTAAAATGGGGACACTTGCCCGCCGTATTGTGTAAAATGGGGACACTTGCCTGCTGTATTGTGTAAAATGGGGACTCTTGCCTGCCTAATGTGTAAAATGGGGACACTTGCCTGCCGTAATGTGTAAAATGGGGACACTTGCCTGCCGTAATGTGTAAAATGGGGACACTTGCCTGCTGTATTGTGTAAAATGGGGACTCTTGCCTGACATAATGTGTAAAATGGGGACACTCGCCTGACGTCATGTGTAAAATGGGGACACTCGCCTGACGTCATGTGTAAAATGGGGACACTCGCCTGCCGTCATGTGTAAAATGGGGACACTCGCCTGCCGTCATGTGTAAAATGGGGACACTCGCCTGCCGTCATGTGTAAAATGGGGATTCTTGCCTGCCGTAATGTGTAAAATGGGGACACTTGCCTGCCGTAATGTGTAAAATTGAGATTTAATGTCTCAAGGGCATTGCGGTGTATGGCATAATATAATTTATTTCCCCTTTTTTCCTGTGGTGGCCGTGATCTGTTGGTGCAAGGTCAAAAACTGGTGTGTAAGGTAGTCTTTTCAGATGAGGCCACACCCATTTTAATGGGGTCACGCCCATTTTACTGAAGTCACACACCCTTGCCAGGAGCGCGCGCCACATACTTTTTCTTTTTATATCTATATTTTGGGGGGGGGGGGGGGGCGCATTTTTACATCTCGCACTGGGAGCCAAATTGGCTAGAAACAGCCCTGTGCATGGGGCAAAGCCGCCCAGCATGTGTGACGGCCCAACCCTCAATGTGCATCAAACTAAGGCTGACCCGTCAGTTGGCCCCCATTTTTTTAATCGGAGCGACTGCGTGTGGTATCATGCAGCCACCCCAAAAACGGTCACATCACTTCCCCGTCCGGCCCATGCCCCCCAATGCCGAGTCGCCGCCCCTTGAATGCCTGCTGCTGTCAACCCGCAATGTGCAAGGTCACGCAGCCGTAATGCGACCGCTGCGCAGTTTGACTATATAGGCAAGCTGCGCTGCGGGACGCTGATGCAGCCAGGTCTGAATCAGGCCCTACATGTGATACCACTTGAATTGCATGTTTTTTTGTTTTTTTTTTATGTCATTTTCTATGCCTTTTTTTTTTAAATTACATGATTTAAAAAAACAAACAAAAACATAACAGATTCCTTCTCTCAGGGTGTTAGGAACTAATGCCCCTGACACAAACACAGTTACAGTTAGTAAAGCACAGTCTCATAACAGGCCTGCTGCCTATTTCCCCAGGTAGTGAGAACCTGAGCCAAGCTCTGACACAAGCCCCGAAGGGCCTAAAGAGACAAAATGGGTCTTGTGGATAAAGACCTTCCTTCTCTCTCACAACCCAGGAGCTATTATCTGGCTTTTACAAAAAGCCCAACGCTCCCTGCAGAGCAACCACAAATATCTTCAAGGGGTTTTAAAATACATAGGCCAGAAACCCAGGAAAAACATGTCTCTCGTTTATCACTTCCACCATAGGCAAATGCAAAGGGGGTGGGGGGTACGTGTTGCCCGGAAAATCCCCCTTCCCCACAACCTGGCCAGTGGCAACTACATGCACTATAAGGGGCGGAATGAAGCTGCCGCACATGCCCAATGGCAGCAGATTTTTCGACGAAGTCTGCTGTTTATGTATGTCTGTGGATTTGTGTGCTCAATCTTTGTCCAGAGAGAAGATCTGCTAAATTACTTACCGTGATAATTGGGTCTGCATATGTCTGACGTACTGTATTACATAAACTGCATTTTGTTTGGGGCAGACTATAGCTTGTTACATGCTGGCTACAATCGTTCTAAAGTCAAACATTTAGAAAAAGTGGTGGAACTTATGAGTGGTGGTCAGAGGTGCAAAAATATATTTGGGCCCCCCTCCAAAGTTCAAATCATGCCAAACAGCAATGGGTGAAGCAGAGGCTAACATAAAGATACAGAGGGTGACAAAAGAAGGCAAGGGGTGGCAGAAGGTGACATCAGAAGGCAGGGGGAGACAGATGGTGTCAGGGAGAGAGTGAGAGACAGTCGGTAACAGGGGTACAAGCACAATGTCCTGTGCAGTGCGGAGAACAGGGGGCATTTGATCCTATCCGTTTGATAGATAGACAGTGTCTAGTTAGACAGTCAATAGATAGACACCATATATTAGACAGACATTAGGTCGACAGGGTCAAAAGGTCGACATGGAAAAGGTCGACAGGTCAAAAGGTCGACATGGTCAAAAGGTCGACATAAAAAAGATAGACAAATGTTTTTTTTTAAATGTAACATGTTTTTGGATTATTTCATACTTTCTCTATCCATGTCGGCATAGAGTTGGTTATAAACCTTGTGGCGAGCGCAGCGAGCCACCGTGCCCGAAGCGTGGCGAGCGAAGCGAGCCCCGCGAGGGTATGCCTTTCTACAATTGGGGGTCCCAGATGACAAAACTATCCACTCAAACCACAAAAATGCAAAAAACATGGTGTCTACCTTTTTCATGTCGACCTTTTGACCTTTTCCATGTCGACCTTTTGACCCTGTCGACCTTTTGACCCTGTCGACCTAATGTCCATCTAACATATGGTGTCTATCTATTGACTGTCTAACTAGACACTATCTATCTTTCATACCGGAACCGCATTTACCTGGGTGGGAGCGGAGAACTGTGGCCTCTGCTGTGTCTGTCACAGGTAGGGAGGCCAATCCCGGGCCGTTTTTTCAATCCCGGGATTCTCGGGATCCCGGGATTGCAGTAGGGATCAGTGAAGGGTGTAGGGAGCAGCGCTGGAGAGAGGGTGTAGGTAGCGGTGTAGGAGGGAGGGTGTAGGTAGCGGTGCGGACTCGGGAGGGAGGGTGTAGGTAGCGGTACGGGACTCGGGAGGGAGTGTGTAGGTAGCGGCGCGGGAGGGAGGCTGTTAGTGAGCACTGCACGGAGTGAGGGTGTAGGTAGCGGTGCGGGAGGGTGTAGGTCGCGGCGCAGAAGGGAGGGTGGGTGTAAGTAATACTACTTACTATTAGGTGGGCGGCAGCCATGGACACACTGAACGCGGTGGCATTTCAAATGAAGCGACTGGCAGCCAATCAGGGAAGTGGCCGCAGCAGTCGGGGAAGTGGCCGCACCTTTTTACACATGACGGCAGGCAAGTGTCACCATTTTACACATTAGGCAGGCAAGAGTCCCCATTTTACACAATACAGCAGGCAAGTGTCCCCATTTTACACAATACGGCGGGCAAGTGTCCCCATTTTACAAAATACGGCAGGCAAGTGTCCCCATTTTACACATTAGGCTTCCCTGATTGCCGCCGCGTTCAGCGTGTCCATGGCTGCCGCCCGCCTAATAGTAGTAAGTAGTATTACTTACACCCACCCTCCCGCACATGCGCAATGTAATCCCGTGAATCCCGGGAATTGGAGGCTCCAATCCCGGGATTCAAATCTCGGCATTTTTGGGTCCAAATCCTGGGATCCCACCGATCCCGATCCCGGGATTGGCCTCCCTAGTCACAGGGTTCCCTGTCCCTTGTGCTGTCCTCAGTTTGGCACTCAGACAGGTAGACTCGGACAGTGCCAGTTATACTGGTTGTGAGCTGCCTTTAATTCACAGACAGCAGTGAATCAGAAATAATGTCCAGCTGTCTGTTAATTAGAGGCAGTATGTGGCTTGATCATCAGCACTGATACGTGGCGGGATTCCTCTATCAGTCCAGCACAGACAAGGTCATCCCTGTTTTCCTAAGGTAAGGGGCAGGTCCCTCAGGCAGTGGGGCCCACCCTGCTCTCTGCATTGCGCCATTCATCAGACATTGTTCAAAATGGTCTGCTGGGGGGCAGGGGATAACACATTGCTGGTCTCGGTAGCAGTCAGCCCCTTTGTGCTCAGGGGTATCCGGTCTCTAGGTCGACCACACTTAGGTCGACAATGTCTAGGTCAACCACTATAGGTCGACAGTAAGTAGGTCGACATGGTTTCTAGGTCGACATGTTCTAGGTCAACATGACAAAGGGTTGACATGAGTTTTTCACTGTTTTTCTTCAATTTTTGAACTTTTTCATACTTTACGATCCACGTGGCCCACAGCTGGGAATGGTAACCTGTAATCGGTAGCGGAGCGAGGCATCTTGCCTGAAGCACGGCGAGCGAAGCAAGCCATGCGAGGGGACACGGTGCACTAATTGGGGTTCCCGGTCACTGTACGGAGAAAACGACACCCAAAAAAAGTGAAAAAACTCATGTCAACCTTCTGTCATGTCGACATAGTACATGTCGGCATAGAGTCCCTGTCGACCTAGAAACCATGTTGACCTACTTACTGTCAACCAATAGTGGTCGACCTAGACACTGTCGACCTAAGTGTGGTCAAGCTCACATACCACACCCATGCTCAGGGGCCCCAGTGCAATACACCTGCTGCACCAACAGTAGTTCCACCTCTGTATGGAAACCCCTCTCCACAAATCCTGTGTTTGGTGCTTCTATCACATAGCCTTTCTATACAGTATGTCCTATGTATACATGTTATAGCAGCTTACCTCTACTGTCTTCCCAGGCCTAAATTCTATTTTCTTAGAGCTAGGAATGTAGTCAATTCCTGGAGTAGCAGAAGGTGGATCTGATGGGCGAGTGGCACACCATACAGATGTTGGCACTGAAAGGTCAGGCCCGTTACGAATAACCGGTATCTCAATGGAGCCTGATGGAAAAAAACAGAATAATATAAATAAGATTACCCGATTGGGAAGGTGTAAACATTGCACTATGAATTATAAGCAAATCTGTGTGTGTGTGTGTGTGTGTGTGTGTGTGGGGGGGGGGGGGGGGGGGGGGGGATATCAGTGTGATCACTCCCCCTTGCACAGGCAAAGGAGATTGCTGCTAGAACTCTCCAACAAGGCTGTGATCGGCAATTAGTACTCTCCTCCCCTTCCTCTTAACAGCCTGGGATGCGGCTGCGGCAAAAGCCACAGACAGGGCTGTGTCAATAGTATTTCATTATCCCCCTTGCGTATTAATAGTTAACCACATCTCCAAGTGTACCAAGCGTGCCCCCCTAAAAGCTAATCTTTTGATGGTTTGATGGCATGCAAGACTGTAATACATTACCTTGATACTGAATTTCTGATTGGCAGCAATTAGAAATTCTGGCACTATATTAAAGTAGTTTTGTTTGATTAGTGTATATACAAGATGAAGAGCAAAGTATTTTCAATGAATAAAGGGAAATTAGGAAAATTCTCGCAGGTATCGGCACAAGTGAGCACTGGAAATATGATCACCATCTGGTGCACATACCAATAATGTGCTGTGTAAAATACTTCAATGTTATTTCATGAAACCACCAGTGTATCTACAATTATAAGTATATTTACTAAGAACACATTTTATGCTACTTTATACCTGCATCCTCGCTGACAGTAAAGGTGGCATTCCCTAAGAAGACCATTGAAGCATCATTGGGTCCTTCAATCACGATCCTGGCCGTAGCAATGTTGCCAATTCTAGCATTCTCAGACGTATCAGCAAGGGCTATCTCAAATTCTTCTTCATCTTCATATTCACTGTCATCAATAACTTTGACATCACAGATGGACATGGTAACTCCAGGTCCAAAAACGACACGATTTTCATTGGTCATACCCCTTGACTTAAAATCAGATCCCGATTCTATGGCATAAAGACTGCTGCCTTTTGCGGACTTTGGTACCGTATAGCAAACAGCAGAAACAACGCTTCCTGGGTCACCTGTAATAAATATGGTGCAATCACTTGTCTAGAAATGTAGTGTTTTTGATACTCAATATTATTTTGTTTACGAAAAAAGAAAACAAAACAATATTACAAAACTTTAAACCGTTAAACACATAGTTTAAAAAAATTCCCGGGGGAAAATCTGCAATAAAAAGTAATTTAGAACTAGCTATAGATACAAATCAACAGCAGGAAAAGAAATTGCATAGAAAAAAAAATCATAACAAAAACTAAACAAGAAAATAGAAAGTAGTGTTTCAAGTAGCGGAAATGACTCTGACCACAGTGCATTGTTAGACGACATACTTCTTTGCTTGGAACTGTGCAGATATCTAAAAGATTGCTGCTTCTATTTAGGTATTTCCATTACATCTGACAGTCACCGGCACACAGATAATAGAAAATAAAACAAATGAGCAGCACAGCCAAAGCAATCACAAAGCTGTTTATTGATATATCAGCATGATTCAAAGTTCAGGAAAATCCACTGTCTACAAACTTTAATGGAAGCCGCAATGAAGATTTCTGAATAAGACAGTATTTCTGTTTAACTTGAAAATATTACAAAATGAAATATGCAGCCTTTGCAGTTGCAGAGGTTCTAAACTGATAGGGATCAGGCTTGTCTGACTTATCTCATTCTCTACTGAGGACTGATTGAGCCTGCAACAAATAAAGGGATTCTACTTGTGACAGGTGTTGGACCAACAACATTTTGATTGCCAGGCCTACATCACTGGGACATGAATGCAACACTAGTGGTACTCAATAGTGATCTATTTGAACACTACGAGGCTGATGCAGGGTTGGAAATAAAATGTGTGTAAATTACTTAAAAGAAAAGTGCATATTGCTGCACGTATGCAGAGCTGTACACATTTTGAGATGTGCATGCCTCCAAGGGCGTAGCTACCATAGGTGCAGGTGAGTGCAGCTGCTATGGGGCCCAGAGCTGAGAGGGGCCCATCTTGCTTGTCAAAGTTACATATGTTATATACATTTTTCACCATTGGGTAGTACATAAGGGCCCTTACAAACTTTTGCCATGGTGTCTACAGTATATCTAGTTATGCCGCTGGGCCTGCTCAATGTAATGTGGTAAAAAATTAACTGGAGGGTATTATAATGTTACATAATAAGAGCTGGGGCACTGTAATGTGGCACTGTATGAAGTGGAGGCACTATGGTATGGCATAACATGGACTAGGGGCACTGCATGTCCTAATGTGTATTAGGTACTGTGTTGTGTAATGTGTACTGGTGGCCCTACAATGTAGGGCATAATGTGAACTAGGGCACTACTATGATTCATAAAATAAATGAAAGCACTACTATGGTTCAGAAAATAATCTAGAGCACTGTTATGGGGCATAAGGTGTCTCTCTACATGCAGGGGCCCCACAAAATGTTGCTATGGGGCCCACAAAGTTCTGGCTATGCCCCTGCATGCCTTTGCACTGGTAGTATATACACCTATATTACTAGTCTTCATCATCAGTCAGTATTTGCACACAAAACCAAGTTTTCCTGGCACCAATTAAATACTCTGTTTTTAACAGAATTGCAGCTGCTTTACAAATACAAGGGAATACTCAACCCTTTTTACAGACCAAAAAAAAAATAAAAAAATAAAAGATAGAAAGCGCTGGCAAGGGGTGGTCTTCAGTATGCCGAATGTCGGGATCCCGGCGCACAGTATACCGGCGCCGGAATCCCGACACCCGGCATACCGACATATATTCTCCCTCGTGGAGGTCCACGACCCCCCTGGAGGGAGAATAAAATAGCGTGTGTAGCGCGCCACCGTGCCCGTAGCGTGGCGAGCGCAGCGAGCCCGCAATGGGCTTCTTTGCGCTCGCCACGGTGTTGGTATGCCGGCGGTCGGGCTCCCGGCGCCGGTATGCTGGTTGCCGGGAGCCCGGCCGCTGGCATACCATACTACACCCCTGGCAAGCTGTGTATGTATATATATATATATATATATATATATATATATATAAAAATAAAATAGTTTTTATTTATTTATACAATCCAAATATAAAAACAACATCATACCAGTGGATGCAATTAAAATATCAAGAAACACACACTTCCACAAATAGTTAATATTATATATTCTCCGGTTTAGAGAGGCCAGCTGAAATTGATATTATTTTTCTAAGTACCCTTTATATATTTATCTAGTCTCTGTGAGCCGGAAAGTATCAATTCTATTCCAGATTTGCAACACAGTCACACTAAAGCTTTAGTGTGACTAAAAGAAGTAACTGTGTTGCAAAAACCTGGAATAGAATTGATACTTTCTGGCTCACAGAGACTAGATAAATATATAAAGGGTACTTAGAAAAATAATATCAATTTCAGCTGGCCTCTGTATGCTGAAGAATATATAACATTAACTATTTGTGGAAGTGTGTGTTTCTTGATATTTTAATAGCATCCACTGGTGTGATGTTTTTTATATTTGGATTGTATAAATAAATAAATAAAAACTATTTTATACATGTATATACAGCTTGCCAACGCTTTCTATCTTTGTTTTTTTGTGTGTGTAGTATTTGCACACAGCCTGTAGTAAGTGTAAAGCGTTGCCTCCTACCAGTGTATAGGCCCTAACTTGCTGCTCTGCATGAACCACATTTGCGTGAACACACCAGGGGCCAGATGTAATGCCCACATGGCGTCATTACATCCGGCCCCAGACTGAATTTTTGCCTGTGAGAGAACGTCCCCAATCTGTACTTTTCCATGCCCCCAATCTGTACTTTACCATGCCCCCTTGTGTACCTTCCCATCTCCCCGTTCTGTACCTTCCCAACCCAATGTTCTGTACCTTCCCATTCCCTTTGTTCTGTACTTCTCCCCCCCCTCCCCCCCCCCCCCCCACATTCTGTACCTTGCCATCTCAATGTTCTGTCCCCTCCCATTCCCTTAGTTCTGTACTTTCCCGTCCCAATGTTCTGCATCTTACCACCCCCCCTTTCTGTACCTTCCCATTCCCCCCATTCTGTACTTTCACATCCCAATTCTGTACTTTCCCATCCCCCTGTTCAGTACTTTCCCATTTACCCATTTTGTACCCGTTCTGCATCTTCCCATCATCCTGTTCTGTACCTTCCCATCTACCCGTACTGTACTTTCCCATCCTCTATGCTGTACTCTCCCACCCTCCCTCCCATTCTGTAGCTTCCCATCTCCCCTATTCTGTACCTTTCCAGACCCCCATTCTGTACCTTCTCATCGCCCGGTTCTGTGCCTTCCCATCCCCCTGTTTTGTACCTTCACATCCCCCCATTCTGTACCTTCTCATCCCCCGGTTCTGTGCCTTCCTATCCCCCTGTTCTATATCTTCACATCCCCCCATAATGTACTTTCCCATCTTTGTTCCGCCTGATGGCCTGCAAGCATTCACTTTCTGAGCATGCACAGTGCAAATTAACGCAAGAAACCCTGCTCACAATACCATACTGCTCACTACGCATTAGACCTTAAGAGGATTGCACAGTAAACATTATATTGTTGCCTGTCGCAGCAGTATCCTGGGCTCAGTATCAATTCTTTGTGTAGTGATACGAGTGCATTTAGCTACCACTGAATGCAGAACAAATTATGGGCAGCTCTGTGACAGGCTGGAGGTATTTATCCACAGATGTATTACTTTATATTGTAAGATTTAATGAGCAGGCCCTTTATATAACTTTCTTTCTTTTTTTAGTTATATCTAATCAGGAGTACTGCTGTATGTAAAAAGTTGCCAACACAGTATAATAATATAATATCAATAAAATATTTCCATGTGAATAATTTCATATTGATGCAGGAATGTATCATGCATTATCTCTACAAAGCCACAGTTATGACTGTGAGACTACCATATGCAAAAAATATTTGTGTAGTGCCACTTTCAGACTGCATAAGCCGAGTCACACCTGGATGACCCCTTACAGAATGGCGGCCCGGCCGGGCTTATTGCCGAGTTGGTGACATCCCTGCTGACACATGCCGTGGTGCCCCATGGAGCTTAGATGATCTCCAAGCGCCGCCTCTTCCTATTCATCGACCCGGTTTACCCATTCACACTGCACTGCGAGCTGGGTTGAACACGTGTTCAATCCAGCTCACTATCCGAGTTGAAATACTAGGTCACTCGACCCCGGCCATTTCATCTGTCCCCTGTTAGGTGCAATATTATTGCTGGCGGTCTGAAAGGGAAGAATACTTGCCACACAGTACATTCAGGCTGAATTAAACCTTTCTAGTCTTCAAAAGACTAGTTTTTAATTCATACATTGGAGTACACTGAATAAAGTCAGCTATACATAATAGTAAATATAGAAGAAAAACTGTAGATATCCTTGTAGTGTTGATATTTTGCTGTCTAATGATGCTCAGTCTGCCAGTTGTTCACTACATGCTCTAGTTAAAATCTTAATCCAATATCAAACTTAAAGGGCAGAAATTGCTGTTCAGCACAACCCTGCACAACTTATGTTTGCTCTACATAGGTTAGAGCAAAAGGGGACAATAAAGCCATCTTGGCTGCATCACAAAAAAACGTGTGTAAAGGGCCCAATACACTTATACGACATGATGGTCCGTCATGTCATATAAGATTTCGTCCAACCTCCCGGCAGCCTCCCCGTTGGCAGGATAGTATTAGATATATCGTATGCAGTTTTTTTGCATACGATGTATCTTTTACTATCCTATCTATGTACTGTGGGATCTGACATATAACGAGTGCAGCACTCGTGATATGTCGGATCTAGGGGGATCCGAGCCGATGCTCACGGGAACGCGCATCGGATCGGATTGGCTTCTCAAGCACCATGAAAATCCCCGATTTCACCCAATATATCGGGCCCAATGCCCGAATTGGGCTGAAATCGGGCAAAATCGGGCAAAATCGGCCTAGTGTATGGGGCCCTTAAGTGTTGTATACATTCATATCTATACATACACTAAAGTACAAGACTGACAATATGCCTTATGACCTGTATCATCAGCATAGTGGAAATTGCTGACTGTGAAGTGAATGGTATTTTGCATATTACTGTACTGTTTCTACTTCTAGCAAACGAGAATACCGGTGATTACACTGTTAATGTTAAAGAACTCCATTCAGGAAATCTAGTCATTTAAGCGCGCAATAATGATGGTAAAGTGGCTATTATTGAAATATATTAAGACATCACTGGCTTTTATGAACGACCCTGGCAAAGGAATGTAGCTGGGGAAAGCTGGAGAAATTATTTTTCTTAATAATACATTTGCTGATTAAGGTGTTTAAAATCGCAATGCACAGAAGTAATAGCCTAATGTGCACTACTGCTATATGCAGATATGCTGTATCAGCACATCTGCATCACACCCATATACTCATACAGTATATGACCATAGCTACAATCTATATCAGCATAATGTCCTGGATACCTAACAGTAATTCATAAATGAAGCTACATCTAATCGCTGCCTACTATGGTGCTCAAAATTATATACTCCCTCAAGTTGATGACTGTATATTTTCTATTGCAAAAGCGGCAGAAACAGAACATGGCAATGTAAGGTCAAATAAAGGTAGTATCAGAGAATGACAGTGGTATCCAGGAAGTAGTTATGTGACCGAAGGTCACGAACCCGACCCCAACCCGTATATACACAATGAGTACATGGTATGCTCTTACACTCTCACCCTTTACCTAAAGTTTTGCCCGTCATTTTCTACAGCCCATTTTTGCAAATGTACCCCTTTACTTCTACAGCCCTTTTTGTAAATGTACCCCTTTATTCAAACACTGAACCTTGTGTGAGATCTTGCCCAAAGAAATTCTGGGAATTGTATTTATACAAAATAGAATTGCAGCATGATCGCTATACACTGAGAATAGAGGGTATTATTCCAAGCAGTGCAACATATTTTGTGTGTTTGTCGCAGATCCTTGCATTCCTTTTGAGCTAATCCTGTGAAGCCAGTAGATGACTGTGTTGAATCCCTATTTGAATTCTGAGCTAGGTATTAACTGGACTCCCTGTATAATGCGGTATGTGCAGGTGTAGCTGTGGGAACCAAGACCGCCTTAACAGCAGTGTAGGCCCCTGGGCACAGCAATGCACTGTGGCCCCTACCCAACCATCAGTAGTAGGGCGGGGGGTGCTATCAGCGGCAGCTTTGATGTCCCTCTCGGGGTAGAGGGGTTCTATCTTTTGCTCAGCATGTAGGACCTGGAGAAATAATTTCTAATTACTCCTTTACTACACAAATGGGGTGGGAAGGAGAGCACTAAACTGTAGAAGGGGACATTGTGCTGAATGAAGGGGCCCCGGTACATGACTTCCAGGGTGGTAGGGGGTGTTTAATACGCAGGGGAGGGGTGGATAGTGGAGTGGGCTTAATATTCACCATTTTCCGGGGTCAGGGCAGCTTGCTTTCAGTAGCGGATCTTGCCATGGGCAAGCAGGACTTTTGCCCAGGGCACCGCCTTCCGGAGGGCGCCGCACCATGGCAAGATCCGCTACTGTTTGGCAGTGCCCCCGGCTACCCGTCTAGTTTCCCTTCGCGGAGAGGACCTTTGCTGTGCGGTGCGCGATGACGTCATCGCGCACCGCACAGCATTGTGGGACTGGCAAAGACGCTAGGGGTCATAATTGACCTCTAGTGTCTATCTATGCTGTGCTATGGGTGAGACGTCATGATGTCTTTCCCATAGATCCGAGGAGAGGAGCGGCGCCGGCGGAGGTCTGCAGCTGTCGGGAATCAGGATCGGGGATAGGAAGTATTAATTTTCTTTTTGTTTTTTTGTAAGCGGCGCTACTGTACAGGGGGCACAAATGGGGGCACAGCTCTACAGGGGGCATAACTGACCACGCCCCTGTATGAAAACACGCCCCTATTTTTTGCCCGGGGTGCCACAAGGGCTAGAACCGGCCCTGCTTGCTTTACTACAGATATCTCCAGTTCCTGGAAATAGATTTCTTAGCTTTAATGGGATAAAACACTAGAAAGTCCCACCTTTCAAGAGGTACTGGGGACTTGGGGATCAGAGTTCAGGAGCCAGAGCAATCCACCAACAAAAATATAAAACTGCATATTAGGCGTGTGGAGCTGGAGCAGGGACCAGCTGCTTGAAGGCTGATGTCTCTGGTTCTGGGCATAGTAAAGACAAGCTGCCAGTGTCCACTGAAAGGGGAGAGTCACAGCTTTTGGAGTATACCCTCAGAAAAACTAAGTCAGACAGAACCCGAGATATCTGGCTGGGAAGAACAATTAACAGGCTTAGATGGGGACCACTGCTTTGAAGTCAGATATCTCCGGTTCCCCATGGCCGATTTTCAAAAATGTGGTACCCCTGGAAAAAGGGGACCCTCAGCTATCCTTTTACTCCTGGGGCCCTTGGGCAAGAGCCCATTGAGCCCATACGAAAAGACGGCCCTGGTGGGAACCTCCTGCATGTACCTAGTGCTCACTGCATCACTCATTGTTCCGGGCTCTGCAGGTCTGATATGATTAGTCTGTATTATTGTAAGACACTATACAGGCTGAATTCCTGGTGCGTAGGTGGCCTGAAATCTGTGTACATCTGGCAAATACAGAATTTTGGTATGAAAGAGGAATGGAAAGCAAATAACTTGCACACTTGAAATAGAGATTAATAGTCCAGGTGGAGCACAGAAAAGAATCTGTCTTAGGACACTGACATAACAGGACGCTCAATACATTACTGTGGAAATGTTTCGTACAAAGCACTGCCTGGAGTTCAGCCATCTCTTTTGCTTGGGCTGTTGCTTTCACCTGGAGTTCTGTATGGTACAAGGGCCACTCAGGACATACAGTACCTGTGCTCAGAGTGTCTCTCTGGAATGCTCTATCCCTGTGTATTGTATAGCGCTCACTGGGATGCACTGTCTATTGTATGGTGGTCAGTGAGGTGCTCTGATTATTGTGGGGTGGTCACTGGGATACTCTGTATATTGTATAGAAACATAGAATTGGACGGCAGATAAGAACCACTTGGCCCATCTAGTCTGCCCATTTTTTTACCATATTTTTACCTCAAACCTTATTTGATCCTTAATTATTTGTAAGGATATCCTTATGTCTATCCCATGCATTTCTAAATTGCTCTACTGTCTTAGCCCCTACCACCTCTGATGGGAGGCTATTCCACTTGTACACTACCCTTTCTGTGAAGTAATTTTTCCTCAAATTTCCCCTGAACCTACCTCCCTCCCCCTCCAGTCTCAGTGCATGTCCTCGTGTCCTATTGCTTTTCTTCATTTGAAGAAAGTTTCCCTCCTGGACTTTGTTAAAACCCTTGATATATTTGAAAGCTTCTGCTCCATATATTGAGATTTTTTTAGTCTTTCTGGGTATGTTTTGTGATGTAGGCCATGCACCATTTTAATTGCCCTTCTTTGTACAGTCTCTAATCTATTAATATCCTTCTGAAGTTATAGCCTCCAGAATTGAATACAGTATTCTAAATGAGGTCTTACCAATGGCATGATTACTTCTTTCATCTGCGGATTCCTCTCCCTATGCAACCAAGCATCTGACTAGCCTTACTCATTGCTTTGTTACATTGCTCACCTACCTTTAAGTCACCTGCACATGGTAGTCAGTCACTGGGAGGGTCTGTGTATTGTATGGCAGTCCCTGGGAAACTGGGTACTGTTTGGTGGTCAATGGAAAGCTCTGTGTATTGTATGATAGTTGTGGGGCATTGTGAAATGGAGAGGTAATTAAAAGGGGTGGAGAAAGGGAAAGCAAAGGGGGTAAATAGGTGGAAAAATCGGTGGCAGTTCTGCTCAAAGGTATGCAGTACCTGTACATTCTTTATGGTGACAATTTTAATTTTTATAGCTATTTCCAGAAACAGGAAGAAATCAATAAAATAAGTGTTTGAAAACTTGTCTACATTATGAAAGCTATTATAAATCTTACATCAACTTGTTACTTTAGAAGAGTACCAACACCTTTTATCATAGACATAAGGCACTTCTTATGAGCATAGTTCTGAGTTTGCCTATAGCGATGCCACTTGTTTAGAACATAATCTGAAACAATCTTCTTTAACAGATAAAACAAACAAACAAACCTTTTCTCTCAACAGGCACCGACAAGACATCAGCGCTCTCATTGGCACGGTATATCTTCTTATCAAACTGAAGAGTGGGCTCATCTTCTGTATCATTGATGTTCACGGTGGCCTTCGTGATCTGTCCTAGAAGGGCATAGGCTGGCATGCTCAGCTCCACTGTGAAACGTTCAATGTTCTCATACACCTGGTCATTATTAATTAGGATAGTACAAGCTTTGCTGTCCTCTCGCTCATCAAATTGTACCTGATAGAATGATACATATTAGATATACATATATCTATAGGCAGACAGACATGGCCTCTTTCCCTTTAAATAAATTCATTTGTACAGACTTCCTGTTTTCAACACTGATAGACAGCTGAACTGCTACAATGCCCTCATTTCAGTCTCTTAGTCGTTGTTGTAATTTCAGTGCTATTTTAAGTACTTTAATTATACCCACTCAAAGTTTTTATATGAGTTTTCTTAGGCAAGCTGGTATTTGGCTGTAATGCATTTATATAACAAAGAAGAAAAGATAATTATACAGAACAAAATAAAGTGTCAATATTTTAGACACTACGTAGAAAATAAGCTGTTGCTGTGCAAAACTAACATACAGTTTACTAAAAATAGTATTTGCCATTTTGGACATTGAATAAATTAATGCTTAATTAAATGTTGATGTATGAGCTGTACTCCACAGCTGCAAATTATGTACCGGGATTTACAAAGACATAGGGGGTAATTCAGACCTGATCACTCGCTAGTGTTTTTTGCAGCGCTGCGATCAGGTCAGAACTGCGCATTGCGGTACATACACGTCGCACAGGTACAAAGAGGATCGCCGCTCAGCGATGGGTTTGTGCGAAGAATCCATTCGCACAGGCGATCGCAAGGAGATTGACACGATGAAGCCGTTTGTGGTTGGTAACTGACTGTTTTCTGGGAGTGGTTGGAAAAACGCAGGCGTGTCCATGCGTTTGCAGGGAGGGTTCCTGACGTCAATTCCGGTCCCGGACAGGCTGAAGTGTTCGCAGCGGCCGAGTAAGTCCTGTAAGTCTGTTTGTACATCTCTGCAACACATGCGTTTGCACACTTGCAAAGCGAAAATACACTCCCCTATGGGCGGTGACTATCTGTTCGTAGCAGTGCAAAAAACCTCAAGCGAGCGATCAGGTCTGAATTATGCCCATAGTCTATAGCTGCTGAAAGTCTAGAGGCTTTTCCCATAACTACAGTACATACAGCATGTGGCAGTGGCTATTTCTTTGTAGTAAAAGCAACACTACATTAAAAAATAATATAGCTAATGGGCGGTCGGGATTCCGTCCGCCGGTATTTCACTAGGTGTCAGGATATCGGCGTCTGTCTCCTGACAGCCGGAATCCCAACAGCCGGCAAAATTAATGTCTCCCAGCTAAGCTAAGGGCTAACCAGAAAAAAATAACATTGCAGATATTGAGGTCCAACAGAATGCTTCTTGTTTTAAACAGACTCAGGCGTTTTTCTTCCATGAAGCAAGGTCAGTAACCTCACCTCAGGTGGTAGGCTGTACTGCGCAGCAGTTATAGCAATTAAGCAATTCTGCATAACAAAAACAAGAAGACCCTTGTTTTATTTGTTTTGGGCTTGGTTGCATTAATAAAGGTGGCTCTCTTTACCTACTCCATCCCCATTCAGATGGTCTAGTTTGCTGCTTTATTGTGTGTGGGGATGTGGGTAAAGGAAGGGAGCACCTGGACCAATAGCAGCCCTACATAGATAGATGATTATTTGTATCACAGAAACATCAGGACTCATTCATGACTCTTGTAAAATGGGCTAATTCACTTACTGGGCTAGTGGGGACATAGGTTGTCTGTAGAATATTATGTAGACACAAGCCAGTGGCGTATATACAATGGGGGTAGGTAGGGTTACCACCAATCCAAGATTCCCACAACAGTCCAGTAATGAAAAGGCCGGTCACTGCACATGCCTGTGTGTCCAGAATTCTTGAGTCGCCGCAGCTCTGCTTACGTCTGCCTGCATTACGCCCATACCAACCCATGGCACACCTCCTGGTCGTCTATGTCCTCCTACAGCCCGCCCGTCATGGCCCTCATACACCTGCATCCTGTAGTCAGTGTGGAGAGAGTCTGCGGGGTGTGTGGCTCAGCTGATAACATGCTGGCTGTGAAGGAGCTCCGATATTGGTGTCTGCTCAGCGCCAATAATGAGGTGTGTATGCGCAAGACTGCGCTTGCGCAGATTAAGATATACAATTTAACAATGGCGCTGCTCAGCTGACAGCCAAACACAATATAACTCGCATCAGGCTTCTACAGTCTGCCACACCATTGTATGTGATGGAGTTTTTGTTCCTCACTCTCTGTCACTAATTATACTTAAAACTCATGTACTGTCTGGGGGAGGGGATGGTTTATGGGGTGACATGGGGATATGAAGGAGAGTGTGTGTAACGGCCAGCTAACGGAGAAGAGTGATGCTGTGGAGACACTGCAGCTAGGCTGATCTCTACAAATGGTGGGGGAAAGGAGGTGGTGGGAGTCTCTGTTGGAAACCTCAAAGGAGGGATTACAAGTAAGAAGATCACCATCATCACTCCAGTGTCCATGCCCATGTTTTACTATATGTCTGCCACCATTGGTGGTGTTTAAGCTACCAGACCCGCCTGCCCCTTCCCAATGTCTGCTGCTACTGATCCAATGTGTACAGCGTCCCCAGACCTTATTTATACCAGTCTGGACACTGACATGGAATGTGTGACAGGCCTGAGGGAGAGGTGGGCCGTGATTTAAAGGGACATTATAAGGCTTCCTTTCTCTTGCTTTTTCATTTCTTCCCTTCCTGGTTTTTATTCCCTTCTATAATTCTATGGTTTTTATTTGAAAATGTACTGTATGCTTTCTACACACACCTATGTTTGTTTGTTCATGTTTGAGACTGTGTTTCCTTTGTACATCTCTTTTTGGCGCTGGCGGGTCATGTTTGTTTATACTTGTATGTATATCTTATCTCTAAGAACAATGTTTATAAATCAAACAAATGGGGGGGGGGGGGCATGATAAGGGACTCTGAGGCTGGCATTTAAAAGGACATAAATAAGAAGGCTCTGGAATTATAAAGGGCTTTGTATGGCATATAATAACATAAGGGTGCCTCTGAGGCATATAAAGGGGCATGAGGGGGCTCTGGCATATAAAGTGTGGTTTTGGCCACACTCCTGGTCATGCCATGTTTGGAAACCGGAAAATAAAAATGTGGCAACACTCTAGGTCCTAGAGTCAGAGGGGCCCCGCGACATACATCCTGCATGTAGAATGGAGAGTTTTCACCAGCCATTTTCTGAAAATCTTTCTGTACAACATACAGATGTGCCCTCATACATCTAGCCTTTATACGCTATGCAGCGCTACTAACCTTGGGCATCTTTGTTTGACAAAATTGTGTCTTAGTCGCACTACAATGAGATTAGGATGCCCCATGAGACTGTGCTGATTAATTTGATATGCGACACTTGTATATTGTGTGCGACTGAGTCTGTATAAGGAGCAGAACAGAATTTGTATTGGAAACAAGCTTTATACAGATTCAGAGACTCAGTCACGCAGATATACAAGTGTCGTACATCAAATTATTATATATAACATTCTAGTTGCATTGCGTTGCAACTAAGACACATTTTCAACAACAAAAACAAAGAATAAAAAAAAGACACATGAAGATTCTAGAAGATCCTCACGGACCCTAGCGTGTCATGAGGGGCTGTTTGCTGTGACTGCAGCACAGATGTATGAGGACATACCCGTTAATGGACTTGCTTGTTTTGTACAGCACCAAAGACTTTCTTTATTTATATGCTAAGCCACTGTTGGTAGGTAACCATCTTGTCTCTCATCTGACTGGCCTATGTATGCACTAACTGCACTCCCTTTACTGTGGCATTTGCAGGTGTAGCTGCGGAAACCTTCTGCACATACATAGTGTTCATTGCACATCATTCTTAGGGGGAGATTTAGCAAAGCTTAGAGAGAGATCTGTTCCAACCAATCGGAACCTGTCTTTTTTCAAATGGAGGTGTAGATGTATGATCAATGCTTATCGTTATTTGTCTGTACCTGGTTCGCCCATTTATCGTGGTGAAGTAGGTCCAGACTTCATCAGGATGTAATATTGTGTTTTTCCAAAGAAAGAGAATGTTAATTCACCTGTCTGGTGAACCGCACTCTTTCGGCATCTGACCAGCACTTGCAGTGAATCTGTGCGTGTGCCGTCATTAATTCCCCAGTGGCTTTACAGAAAAAAAAACAACCTTATGAGTTTCTGTAAGCACAGTCCCTGGTTGCATATTCCGACAGCCAGGGACACTGCTGTGGCGCGACAACGACAGCTGAACTGTCAAAATCGATAGCTGCAGCCATCGGAGCGGACAGTGACACTGACCATTCATACATTTACTGGCACATTGCCCCTATCTTGAAGATATTAGCACTGATAATGACAATGGCGCATAGCATCCCCATCAATTTGCACAAATGTCTACATTAATACATAGGGGGAAGCAGTAACTGCAGCACATAATGTGCTCAATTACCAGTAAGCCCCATGACATCCGATGATACGTCTACTCTGCAGCCGGTAAAATGACAGTTGATTGGTTGGCAGTACTTTATCTCTCTCTATCCCCTCCAAAGCGTTGATAAATCTCCTCCCCAGTTCCGGGCAGTGTAGGATTTATGTGATCTGTCTGTATTTATTTATGATGCCACAGGCATGTAGTGAGCCATAAATAGGCTGAGATCTGTGTACATCATGTTTCAGTAGGTTTCATAAATATGGGAAGAGTTTGACCCATACAAATAACTTGTACACAGGACCCCTTCAATTCTTAAAACACCCCTGCACAAAGTTAGTAAATATTTACCTGTCCAGCATATTCCACATAGTCCTGTTGCCCGGGTCTAGATCCCACACTGGAGCTGGACGTAGCAGTTCCCTGTTCTGTGCGGCATAATACTATTGCATATTGGTTAAGGTTCCCGGTCCTCTTTACAGTCACGCTGATGGATCCCGCCTGTTCACTCACATTGTAACTGTTAACATAAAAAACCTCTGTCACTAGACAGTTCTCCTTCTTTACACCAATACTCTTTATAGGGCAACCTTCATTAGCCACCATATATAATCTCTACACCAAGTAGAATATACAAATCTTTACACTCATTCTGTTATTAAAGACAAAAAGGATAAAAGAAATTTAACAGAAGTCAAGTAGTCAAATAGAGTATACTCTCTAATTGGTGCTTCTGTATACTCCCTTTAAGGAGGCTATCCAATTACCTGTGGTCGATGAGCTGTGGTCGCCGGGAGCTATCCTATTAGCCCCGATGCGGCGTGCTCCACCCCTGATGCTGGTACTTACCACGGATTATGCTTCGGGTGCCTGAGGCACCCGAAGCATAATCCACGATAAGCGGCTGCTGGAGCACGATGTGTTATTGCGCAATCGTGGGTCCATTTTCGCCTGATGTAAACGGCCTGTAATAGGATACCCAATATTCGGCCATTTTCACCAGGCAAAAACAGATTGTGGATAACTGGAAAACGGATCGTCTCTCATGAGGATGCCAAAATGGACAATCACTTTATGCTAATGGTATGTTATAGCTATGTATGTTTCTGTTAGTGGCACAGTGGGCAGCATCACTGCCTCACAGTGATGGGGCCAGATGTTTGATCCTGACCATGGAACTGTCCTATGTATCCCAGCTTCCAATCACATTCTAAAATATAGGTTAATTGACTTTTGAGTAAAAAAAGCCCTTGTGAGTGTGACATGTGGTAGGGAATACATTTTGTAAGTTTTGTAAGCTCCACTGGGGCAGGGACTGATATTAATGATTCAGTTTTGTGTGTAAAACACCGTATAATATTCTGGTGCTATATAAACAAAGGCTAGTAAGTAAATATATATAGCACTTTCTGCATTTTAACCTGTGCAATGACTTTAGTAGTAAATGATATAGCTCATTTTCCCCCTCTTGAGTTTACTACATAGCTCATTTTCCCCCTCCTGAGTTTTCTACATCGCAGCTGGCGATGAGTGATTTGCGGCCCCGCGGGTCGTTAACCACCGTCAGTCTCAGCTGGCATGCAGCTCACTTCGGACCAAAGCTGCATGCTCTAGTCGGCCGCGACATGAAGTCACTATGCGATATCGCTGTTGGGCGGCCCAGGAGGGGAAACATTAGGCGATGTCGCTCACCGAGCACATTGCCTAGTGCATACCCACCTTAAGAATGATGGTAGGGCACTCCAATCAACATGGGAACTTTCTAAACAAACTTGTACCCCTTTCACATCTCCAATGCCGGATCCCACCCGGGATTTGGAAACCCAGCAATATACCGGGCACCATAGCGGCGGGGGGCGGAGCCGGCAGCGGTGCTGAGAGATAAGCACATCTCCGCGCCGCCTCTCCCTATGTAGTAAACGGGTCCCGGGTCGCATCAACCTGGGAACCCGTTTACACTGCCACTGACCCGGTATTCAACCCAGGAATGAATAACCCTTCTTATTATCAGGGTTGAATTACCGGATCAGGTGACCCGGGAATTCTCCAAGGCCCCTTACACTTCGCACACTGACCCGTGTCGACCCGGTAATATGCCGGGTCGATACCGGGTTATTTTTGCGATGTGAAAGGGATATTATGATGAGCTGTTTAAAATGCAAAACCCTCAATAGCAATTTCATAAAAGATTCATAAACGGTAATCACAAAAGGTAAATCAATATTTGTCATCATATGATCATAAAATCATTATTTATAATTAAACATAGAAAACATTTTACATACTGAATTAAACAGGTATTTTGCTTGTATCATTAATTCACTCTAAATGCCAGTGAGAGCAGAATAAGTATCTATAATCCTGCTCTGCTACACCTCATAATTAGCAACAAACATTATGGGACTCATACTGAGTTGAATGCATTTTGCTTAATTAATAAGCCATTCGCAGTTTAATTATGTCGGCCATGTGTACTGTACTTCCATCTGCATGGCTTAAGCTCTGAGACATGCATACGCTACTGGCAGGATCAACCATGAAGCTTGGGGTGAGATAACCACATGATGCGTCCAACTCTGTAAGGCTAGCTTATGTGGCAGGTTCACGTCAGGAGAGAACGGTAGTATATGTGACAGGTTCACGTCAGGAGAGAACGGTAGTATATGTGGCAGGTTGATGTCAGGAGAAAACAGTAGTATATGTGGCAGGTTCACATCAGGAGAGAACAGTAGTATATGTGGCAGGTTCACATCAGGAGAGAACAGTAGTATATGTGGCAGGTTCACATCAGGAGAGAACAGTAGTATATGTGGCAGGTTCACGTCAGGAGAGAACAGTAGTATATGTGGCAGGTTCACGTCAGGAGAGAACAGTAGTATATGTGGCAGGTTCACGTCAGGAGAGAACGGTAGTATATGTGGCAGGTTCACGTCAGGAGAGAACGGTAGTATATGTGGCAGGTTCACGTCAGGAGATAACAGTAGTATATGTGGCAGGTTGATGTCAGGAGAGAACGGTAATATATGTGGCAGGTTGATGTCAGGAGAAAACAGTAGTATATGTGGCAGGTTGATGTCAGGAGAAAACAGTAATATATGTGGCAGATTCACGTCAGGAGAGAACAGTAGTATATGTGGCAGGTTCACATCAGGAGAGAACAGTAGTATATGTGGCAGGTTCACGTCAGGAGAGAACAGTAGTATATGTGGCAGGTTCACGTCAGGAGAGAACGGTAGTATATGTGGCAGGTTCACATCAGGAGAGAACGGTAGTATATGTGGCAGGTTCACGTCAGGAGAGAACAGTAGTATATGTGGCAGGTTCATGTCAGGAGAGAACGGTAGTATATGTGGCAGGTTCACGTCAGGAGAGAACAGTAGTGTATGTGGCAGGTTGATGTCAGGAGAGAACGGTAGTATATGTGGCAGGTTGATGTCAGGAGAAAACAGTAGTATATGTGGCAGGTTGATGTCAGGAGAAAACAGTAGTATATGTGGCAGGTTCACGTCAGGAGAGAACAGTAGTATATGTGGCAGGTTCACGTCAGGAGAGAACAGTAGTATATGTGGCAGGTTCACGTCAGGAGAGAACAGTAGTATATGTGGCAGGTTCACGTCAGGAGAGAATGGTAGTATATGTGGCAGGTTCACGTCAGGAGAGAACAGTAGTATATGTGGCAGGTTGATGTCAGGAGAGAACAGTAGTATATGTGGCAGGTTGATGTCAGGAGAACGGTAGTATATGTGGCAGGTTCACGTCAGGAGAGAATGGTAGTATATGTGGCAGGTTCACGTCAGGAGAGAACAGTAGTATATGTGGCAGGTTCACGTCAGGAGAGAACAGTAGTATATGTGGCAGGTTGATGTCAGGAGAGAACAGTAGTATATGTGGCAGGTTGATGTCAGGAGAGAACAGTAGTATAAGCACCTGGCTTACTTCAGTAAATGCTGCAGTTTCACAAAACAATACAATCAGTTCAATTGTTTGAAAAGTCAGTTGGGTGTTTTTTTCCTGTCTATTAGATAGGAAAAAAACAGACACCCAACTGACTTTTCAAACAATTGAATTCTCCATAGCTGCCAAACGTCATTATCATCTGCTCTTATTTTATCCCATGGGTCAAACACCCGCAAGTGACCTTCCTCCTGATAGGTACATATGAGTCGTCTGTGGTCTGCAGGAGGCCTTTACTGCAATATGCCCTTACAGTACTTGTCCAGTACTCAGGGGCCGTTTAAGAAAGGAGAGTTCCCGCGTGCAGGCTTCGTGCGGACTCCCTCTTCTCTGGCAGCAGGTCTCCGGGAAGATGGTACCAGCCCCTTGTTCCTGGGGGCTTCTCTACTGCTCATGTGCAAATCACTGGGAAAAGCCACCATGCCATTTTCCCTGTGATCTTTGCTGCTCTACAGCTCTGGACCGCCAGGCAATGCTGGACTAGATGGCAGAGAGGTGAGTAAAAATAAGAATTTACTCACCGGTAATTCTATTTCTCGTAGTCCGTAGTGGATGCTGGGAACTCCGTAAGGACCATGGGGAATAGACGGGCTCCGCAGGAGACTGGGCACTCTAAAAAAAGATTAGGTACTATCTGGTGTGCACTGGCTCCTCCCTCTATGCCCCTCCTCCAGACCTCAGTTAGGGAAACTGTGCTCGGAAGAGCTGACATTACAAGGAAAGGAAATTTTGAATCCAGGGTAAGACCCATACCAGCCACACCAATCACACCGTACAACATGTGATAACCTTACCCAGTTAACAGTATGAACAACAACTGAGCCTCACTCAACGGATGGCTCATAACAATAACCCTTATTTAAGCAATAACTATATACACATATTGCAGAGAGTCCGCACTTGGGACGGGCGCCCAGCATCCACTACGGACTACGAGAAATAGAATTACCGGTGAGTAAATTCTTATTTTCTCTGACGCCCTATTGGATGCTGGGAACTCCGTAAGGACCATGGGGATTATACCAAAGCTACCAAACGGGCGGGAGAGTGCGGATGACTCTGCAGCACCGAATGAGCAAACACAAGGTCCTCTTCAGCCAGGGTATCAAACTTGTAGAACTTTGCAAATGTGTTTGAACCCGACCAAGTAGCAGCTCGGCAAAGCTGTAATGCCGAGACCCCTCGGGCAGCCGCCCAAGAAGAGCCCACCTTCCTTGTGGAATGGGCTTTTACCGATTTTGGATGCGGCAATCCAGCCACAGAATGAGCCTGCTGAATCGTGCTACAGACCCAGCGAGCAATAGTTTGCTTTGAAGCAGGAGCACCCAGCTTGTTGGGTGCATGCAAGATAAACAGTGAGTCAGTCTACCTGACTCCAGCCGTTCTGGAAACATATATTTTCAAAGCCCTGACTACGTCCAGCAACTTGGAGTCCTCCAAGTCCCGAGTAGCCGCAGGCACCACAATAGGTTGGTTCAAATGAAACGATGACACCACCTTTGGGAGAAATTGGGGACGAGTCCTCAATTCTGCCCTGTCCATATGGAAGATCAGATAAGGGCATTTACATGACAAAGCCGCCAATTCCGACACACGCCTAGCCGATGCTAAGGCCAACAGCATGACCACTTTCCACGTGAGATACTTTAGTTCCACGGTCTTAAGTGGCTCAAACCAGTGGGATTTCAGGAAATCCAACACAACATTAAGATCCCAGGGTGCCACTGGTGGCACAAAAGGGGGCTGAATATGCAGCACTCCCTTAACAAATGTCTGAACCTCAGGCAGTGAAGCCAGTTCTTTATGAAAGAAAATGGATAGGGCCGAAATCTGGACCTTTATGGACCCCAATTTTAGGCCCATAGTCACCCCTGACTGTAGAAAGTGCAGGAATCGACCCTGCTGGAATTCCTCTGTAGGGGCCTTCCTGGCCTCACACCAAGCAACATACTTCCGCCATATACGGTGATAATGTTTTGCTGTCACGTCTTTCCTAGCTTTTATCAGCGTAGGAATAACTTCATCCGGAATGCCTTTTTCCGCTAGGATCCGGCGTTCAACCGCCATGCCGTCAAACGCAGCCGCGGTAAGTCTTGGAACAGACAGGGCCCTTGTTGCAGCAAGTCCGCCATTGCCATCCTGCTTCTTGTGCCGCCCTGGCGGTTTACATGGACGACCGCCGTGATGTTGTCTGACTGAATCAGCACTGGCCGGTTTCGAAGCAGGGGCTCTGCTTGACTCAGGGCGTTGTAAATGGCCCTTAATTCCAGTATATTTATGTGTAGAGAAGTCTCCAGACTTGACCACAGTCCTTGGAAGTTTCTTCCCTGAGTGACTGCCCCCCACCCTCGGAGGCTTGCATCCGTGGTCACCAGGACCCAGTCCTGTATGCCGAACCTGCGGCCCTCGAGAAGGTGAGCACTCTGCAGCCACCACAGAAGAGACACCCTGGCCCTGGGGGACAGGGTGATCAGCCGATGCATCTGAAGATGCGATCCGGACCACTTGTCCAACAGATCCCACTGAAAGATCCTTGCATGGAACCTGCCGAAGGGAATGGCTTCGTATGAAGCCACCATCTTTCCCAGGACTTGCGTGCAGTGATGCACCAATACCTGTTTTGGTTTCAGGAGGTCCCTGACCAGAGATGCTAATTCCTGGGCCTTCTCCACCGGGAGAAACACCTTCTTCTGTTCTGTGTCCAGAATCATGCCCAGGAAAAGCAGACGCGTCGTAGGAATCAGCTACGACTTTGGAACATTCAGAATCCAGCCGTGCTGTAGTAACACTTCCTGATAAGAGTGTTACGCTGATCAACAACTGCTCCCTGGACCTCGCCTTTATGAGGAGATCATCCAAGTACGGGATAATTATAACTCCCTTCTGCCGAAGGAGTATCATCATTTCGGCCATTACCTTGGTAAATATTCTCGGTGCCGTGGACAGGCCAAACGGCAACGTCTGGAACTGGTAATGACAGTCCTGTACCACAAATCTGAGGTACACCTGGTGAGGTGGGTAAATGGGGACATGCAAGTAAGCATCTTTGATGTCCAGCGACACCATAAAATCCCCCTCTTCCAGGCTTGCAATAACCGCTCTGAGCAATTCCATTTTGAACTTGAATTTCTTTATATAAGTGTTCAAGGACTTTAGATTCAGAATGGGTCTCACCGAACCGTCCGGTTTCGGTACCACAAACATTGTGGAATAGTAACCCCTTCCCTGTTGAAGGAGGGGGATCCTGACAATCACTTGCTGGAGGTACAGCTTGTGAATTCCTCCAGCACTACCTCCCTTTCCATGGGGGAAGCTGGCAAGGCTGATTTGAGGTAACTGCGGGGGGGGGAGTCACTTCGAATTCCAGCTTGTATCCCTGAGATACAATTTGTATAGCCCAGAGATCCACCTGTGAACGAATCCACTGGCTGCTGAAGTTTCGGAGACGCGCCCCCACCGCACCTGGCTCCGCCTGTGGAGCCCCAACGTCATGCGGTGGACTTAGTGGAAGCAGGGGAGGATTTTTGTTCCTGGGAACTTGCTGCATGGTGCAGCTTCTTACCTCTACCCCTGCCTCTGGCAAGAAAGGATGCACCCCTGACCCTCTTGCCTTTTTGGGAACGAAAGGACTGCATTTGATAATACGGTGCTTTCTTAGGCTGTGAGGAAACCTGAGGCAAGAAAGTGGACTTTCCAGCTGTCGCTGTAGACACGAGGTCCGACAGACCGTCCCCAAACAACTCCTCACCCTTATATGGCAAAACCTCCATGTGTTTTTTAGAATCAGCATCTCCTGTCCATTGCCGAGTCCATAAGACCCTCCTGGCAGAAATGGACATAGCATTAATTCTAGAGCCCAGCAGGCAAATGTCCCTCTGAGCATCTCGCATATATAAGACGACGTCTTTGATATGGCCCAGGGTTAGCAAAACAGTATCTCTGTCGAGGGAATCTATGTCGTCTAACAGAGTATCTGTCCACGCTGCTACAGCACTACACATCCAGGCTGAAGCAATAGCAGGTCTCAGTAGAGTACCAGAGTGTGTATACACTGACTTCAGGATAGCTTCCTGCTTTCTATCCGCAGGCTCCTTTAAGGCGGCCGTATCCTGAGACGGCAGGGCCACCTTTTTAGATAAGCGTGTCAGCGCCTTGTCCACCCTAGGGGATGTTTCCCAACGTAACCTGTCCGTTGGCGGGAAAGGGTACGCCATCAGTAACCTCTTAGAAATCACTAATTTCTTATCAGGGGAACTCCACGCTTCTTCACACAATTCATTTAATTCATCAGATCGGGGAAAAGTCACTGGTTGCTTTTTCTCCCCAAACATATAAACCCTCTTGGTATTAACCGGGTTACTCTCAGAAATGTGTAATACATCTTTCATTGCAATAATCATGTATCGGATGGCCTTGGTCATTTTAGACTGTAAATGTGCCTCATCATCGTCGACACTGGAGTCGGCATCTGTGTCAACCATCTGAGATAGAGGGCGTTTATGAGCCCCTGACGGCTTCTGAGACGCCTGGGTAGGCGCGGGCTGAGACCCCGGCTGTCCCAAGGTTGCAGCATCATCAAACCTTTTATGTAAGGAGTTTACATTGTCATTTAAGACCTTCCACATATCCATCCAATCAGGTGTCGGCCCCGACGGGGGCGATACCACACTTATCTGCCCTTGCTCCGCCTCCACGTAACCTTCCTCATCAAACATGTCGACACAGCCGTACCGACACACCGCACACACACAGGGAATGCTCAGACTGAGGACAGGACCCCAACAAAGTCCTTTGGGGAGACAGAGAGAGAGTATGCCAGCACACACCACAGCGCTATATAACACAGGGATTTTCACTGCTAATAAGTGATTTTCCCAATAGCTGCTTTTTTGTATTGATTTGCGCCTACATATATGTGTCCCCCCTCTCTTTTTAACCCGTCTTGTACCTGGATACTGCAGGGGAGAGCCTGGGGAGCTGCTTCCAGCGGAGCTGTGAAGGGAAAATGGCGCTGGTGTGCTGAGGAAGAAGGCCCCGCCCCCTCAGTGGCGGGCTTCTGTCCCGCATTTCATGTAAAAAATGGCGGGGGTTTTTACATATATATAGTGCTAGACTGTATATATGTATGTTTTTGTGCCAAAGGTACCTCAATTGCAGCCCAGGAAGCCCCCCCCCCAGCGCCCTGCACCCTACAGTGACCGGAGTGTGTAAATGTGCTGGGAGCAATGGCGCACAGCTGCGGTGCTGTGCGCTACCTTAATGAAGACAGGAGTCTTCAGCCGCCGATTTCGTCGTCTTCCAGCTTCTGTTCTTCTGGCTCTGCAAGGGGGACGGCGGCGCGGCTCCGGGAACGGACGATCGAGGACAGGTGCCTGTGTTCGAACCCTCTGGAGCTAATAGTGTCCAGTAGCCTAAGAAGCACAAGCTAGCTGCAAGCAGGTAGGTTTGCTTCTCTCCCCTCAGTCCCTCGTAGCAGAGAGTCTGTTGCCAGCAGAAGCTCACTGAAAATAAAAAACCTAATAAATACTTTCTTTTCTAGTAAGCTCAGGAGAGCCCACTAGGAGCACCCAGCTCTGGCCGGGCACAGATTCTAACTGAGGTCTGGAGGAGGGGCATAGAGGGAGGAGCCAGTGCACACCAGATAGTACCTAATCTTTTTTTAGAGTGCCCAGTCTCCTGCGGAGCCCGTCTATTCCCCATGGTCCTTACGGAGTTCCCAGCATCCACTAGGACGTCAGAGAAACTATAAATGGGTGCAGGGTGAGAGGTGGTGGCCCCTCTGGATGCAGGAGCCCATGTGCACTGCACACCATGCACCAATTATAGATATACCAGTACCAATACTGTCATGCTTCCTCCATTCTCTTTCCTCTTTCTAAGCACACAGAGACATACATTTAAAATACATAATAACCGACATAGCCATACAGTTTTCTGTATGCAGACACAGTATAAAAACAAGAACACATGGGGGGGTAATTCCAAGTTGATCGCAGCAGGAATTTAGTTAGCAACTGGGCAAAACCATGTGCACTGCAGGGGAGGCAGATTTAACATGTGCAGAGAGAGTTAGATTTGGGTGTGGTGTGTTCAATCTGCAATCTAATTTGCAGTGTAAAAATAAAGCAGCCAGGATTTACCCTGCACAGAAATAAAATAACCCACCCAAATCTAACTCTCTCTGCACATGTTAAATCTGCCTCCCCTGCACTGCACATGGTTTTGCCCAATTGCTAACTAAATTCCTGCTGCGATCAACTTGGAATTACCCCCTTTGTGTAAAACTGTTAGTGCAATTTGTTAGTGCAACTCTTACTAAGCCCCAATTTTATAAGCATCCTTCACAACAACTGAAAGATAAAGGTGGCGTGTACAGTTGTGTGTATTTTAATGGAACTGGCCACTTTTCATTTTCAATTCATATTTTCAATTAATCTATACAATTTTCTTGAGATTTAAAATAACAATTACAATGACCAGCGTCACTGTAGCATAAAGGCTGCAAATTCCCACTGGCAATATTTGCATGTGTTTCACTAGCATGATGTAGCACCCGAAACAATTACTTCTGTTGCCACCATCACCACTTCTGCTGTTTGCTAATGCTATGGTAACATAACAATTTTTGAAACATGGTATGTTCTATCCACCCATGCAGGTAAAAGTGTTGTAGAAGCTTACAGAGAGATCCAAACGTGAGGTCCAAGTGAGCACCAAAAACTATAGAACATATAAGTAACAACAAACCTATGGCAAATTCATTGCACTAATGCCACTCCAGTGTGTATATGGTATTAGGTTATTGTTTTGCAGAGTTCCAACATACCAGAAGATTACAGGAAAGTCTGAAACAATAATTTATGTATCATCTTGGGGAGTACAAACTGTGTGCGGCATAATATTCCATGTAGGACATTGCTTTTATTCTACAGGAAATGGCGGCTGTAAATTATATGAAGCCCAAACTGTATAGATAAAACAGATATTTTCTGTCAAACTGTTATTTGTTCTCTGCAAGGTCTTATCTCTATGACAAATGACAGATTCAAGTATCAAGAGCACATATTGTGATTCCTAACAAGTTTTTTACTTCATCAGAAGAAAAAACTTCCTGGAAGGTGCCATTAGGGAGAAGGAATAATATGAAGGTTGTACCTTATTGCTTTATGTAATCTTCATCACAATACCCAATATCTAATAAAGGTGTTAGATCCTTATACAAAATCATTACATGACCACAATTTGATTAGAACCTTTATTACAGTACATCTATTTAGCCTAAAAAACTGAAATTCCTTCGTTTTCTCTGGAAACCTTTTCCCAAGTCATATACTGAAAACCACGATAATCAGATCACATACAGACATCATCTGGATAACAAGATATTTCTCATAGCATTAATGTTTGCAGTAGGGTGTAGTGTTGCTTAGGTGTCACATCATAGCAAACTTTTATTTACCATATTTTACTGTTGTCTCCGGTTAGTATTTGGTTACTTTACTCTTCTTTACAGTACAAACATATTTATAGAATTTTGTTACCCATAAAAGAATGAGCCAGATAATTTGTAATTGTTTTATACCATCAAATATTCCCTGCCACAGATGATTGATTACCAAAACAACTTATGGCAGAGACTGCATAAGAGGTCCAAGGTAGCTTTAGATGCTATGTGTACCAGTAAGCAATGCACACAGTAGCCTCATTCTCACTTACATTGTCTATTACAGTTCAGCAAAGGAGACTTTATTAAGGACACAATTGTATGTTCTAGATGGGCATATTTACTTGTATCAGAAGTCCATCTAAATTCCCTTTAATATGCAGGCCTTTGACTGAAGACCATTACCAGACCTGCTGTAGACATGTCTAGTCACAGACTTACCTAACGTGTGTAAAGCTGATCAGAGACCACTGGATGTGGAACATGTTGTCACTGACCACGTTGGGCTTAGTGTCCTTCACAAGAAACTTAAAGTTATCCGTTGTTTCCTTGTGCTTCTCCTCGCGCAAAATATAACGGATTAAGCCCAGGTTTATGTCCTCTGGTGTGAAAGCAGAAGCACATTTGTAATTCATACAGATGCATATATTCAGAGCAATATTATCAAACAAATATGAATGTGAACCTATTTCCAGGTACACATTAGTACGACCAACCTTTATGCTGATGGTCGAGGCGATTTCCCTTCGCCCCAGACCATGGGAGACTGCTGGTATACACTAGACAATTTAATGAATGACGGAACGATCTCTTGTTTCATCCTTCATTAGAATGCACCAGGTTACACACGATATCGGTCATACACACTGCACAATATGCACGTAAACCCCCAGTTTAAATAAATGCACTTAACAGAGTGACTGTGCTGTCTTATGCTGGTGATACATACGATATTAAAGTGTAAATACCTTGTGTAAATGTAGTGAGGAATATTCCAGGTCTTAGCTTGTTCTCTAAATAACCATGCATGGGTCCACTTAAGATTTCATATATAAGTTGTTTGTCATCCGTATCTGGGTCTATGGTCATTAGTTCCTTTTTGGTAATGTAATTTAAAGCCTAGAGATAATACAAATAACACTGAGACTCTACGATACTTCATAAGGAGGAATTACAACATAATTACAAAGAATAGATAAAAGTACATACAAAAACCACTGTTCAAGAAATATTTGACATACTGTAAGATAGTAGCCAACGTTAAGATTCCAGCAACAGTAAAGGCTATAATGAATTCTATATACACACAGAACTTAAAGCAGATTTCTACCATAGGTTTTCATTAAGCACATATGTCTAACAACTCATGTGATGACAGAGAATGGAGGAGGGGGAGATATGACAGTCCAGAGAAGTGTTCCAAAGCATCGCTGCTCACTACAAATTACACTGTGAAATGGAAAGGGGTCCATTCACGTAAAACACTAAAAATGAATTGCTACTTATTACTATACATCTCATCGGTTCAATGCAATATATAGCTGTAATAAGTAGAAATTCATGTTTACTCACCTCTCCAGCAATACTTTCCGATATCCTGCGGTACAGCAGTGAGGTCTTCTCCAGGCGGTCCCTTTGTGATGCCCGGAGTTAGCCCACGGGTCTGTCTGCGCATGTGTCTACAGCTGACCTCCCGGGAGGCTGCAGGGGCTGCTTGGAAGTTAGGGGGCGGGGCCAGCATGGGTGCGGGACAGAGAGCCGGGAAGCATTGAGCTTTCCTGCTGTCTCTGCACTGATGTTCAGGTTGCGCCATCCTGCAATGGTGAATCTGAAGTCCACGGAGAAGCGGAAAGTTGAGCTTTCCATTCCTTCATGAATCGCACTCACCATACTAAAATATGGTGATGCGATTCAGCCACGGAGTGGGGGTGCTGCTGAAGAAGTCAAGGACTTCTCTGCCTTAACCTGGTCTGTGAATAGTACGAAGCATTTCTCTGCTTTATGAATAGTCCCCTAAATCACTAATATCAGACTGGACAAATAAGCCCAAAAAAATGCTATTCTTCTTACTTCTTGCTACTGTGATATATGTTAACACACACACATTTTCACTGGATTACTGCTTTAAGGAAAAGATTCATGATCAACTGTTGAGTGTTTAATCTATAGTACAGCTGCAAGTGAAGTGAAAACCATCAGTTTCAAATAATCACAAATTAGTGAAATTACAAAAGGGGTAGTTTGTAGGGGTGTACTATAAGTGGCTGGCTGTCAGGATCCCGGTGCCCAGCATACCAGCGGGTGCCACGTTATTTATTCTCCCTCCAGGGGTATCCTGGACACCCCAAGGGGGAGAATAGTTGTCGGTATACCTGCGGTCGGGATCCCGGGGCCAGTATGCTGAGCGCCGGGATCCTGGCAGCCAGTATATTGAGTGCCACCCGTTTGTAGACTGCAATCAATGAATCACTGGTGGATCAGACAGTGGGTGGGAGTGTGATCTATTTGGACAGATTACCTCATCAACAGAAAAAAGATAATTAACACCACTATAACTGAATATTATAGCTAGTGTACCTTGCCATCCATGTATTCCAACCACTGGAGACCCAAATTGGTAACAATTCTTGGTGTTCCATCATCAACTGGAAGGATATCTACCTTAAATCTCTGAGGAATTGCAGTTACAATCTGAAACCATGATTGAAAGATATATGAGCCTGACACAGTTCCCACTTCAATGTTTACTATTTAGAAAAAGCTAGTGGCGATGAAAGGACACATGTATCAATATATACACGATATTGACAAAAATATTTGGATACCTGACCATTACACCAACAGGCACTGTAATAACATTGTATTCAAATACATATACTTTAATATGGAATTGGTACCCCCTTTTGCAGTTATAATAGCTTCCAATTTTCTTGGAAGGCTTTCCACAAGATTTTGGAGTATTTCTGTGGGAATTTGTGCCCATTCATTTTGTAGAGCAGGCATGACCCAACCTGTGGCTCTTCAGCTGATGTGAAACTACACATCCCAGCATGCCCTGCCACAGTTTTGCTATTAGGGAATGCTAAAACTGTGGCAAGGCATGCTGGCATGTGTAGTTTCACAACAGCTGGAGAGCCACAGGTTGGCTTTTATGACGTGATGTTGGACGACAAGCCTGGCTCGCAATCTCCATTCCAGTTCATCACAAAGGTACTCGATAGGGTTGAGGGCAGGGCTCTGTGTGGGCCAGTCAAGTTCTTCCACACCGAACTCATCAAACCATCTCTTTAGAAGTCCTTGCTTTGTGCACTGGGGCACAGTCAAGTTGGAATAGAAAAGGGCCTTCCCCAAACTGTTGCCACAAAGTTGGAAGCACAGCATTGTCCAAAAAGTCTTGGTATGCTGAAGCATTTAGATTGCCCTTCACTGAAGATAATGGGCCTAACCCGAACCCTGAAAAACAATCCCATACCATTATCCTTCCTCCACCAAACTTCATAGTTGGTACAATGTGTCAGGCAGGAAATGTTCTCCCGACATCTGCCAAACCTAGACTCACCCATCCGACTGCCATACAGAGAAGCGTGATTTATCAACCCACAGAACATATTTCCACTGCTCCACAGTCTAGTCTAGTGTCGATGCTTGTCATTGGACTTGGTGATGTGAGGCTTGCATGCAGGTGTTCGGTCATTGAAAACCATTATATTAAGCTCCAGCAGCACAGTTTTTGTGCTTACATTAATGCCAGTGGAAGTTCAGAACTCTTCAGCTATGGAATCAGCAGAGAGTTGGTAACTTTTGCGCACAATGCGCCTTAGCAGTCGTTGACCCTGCTCTGTGATTTTACGTGGTCTTCTACAACGTAGCTGAGTTGCTAAATGCTTCTACTTTCTAATAATATTACTTACAGTTCACCTTGGAATATCCAGTAGGGATGAAATTTCATAAACCGTCTGATTGCAGAGGTGGAATCCTATCACAGTACCACGCATGAAGTCACAAAGCTCTTCAGAATGGCCTATTTTGTATCACAAATGTTTGCAAACGGAGACTACATGGCTAGGTGCTTGATTTTTTACACCTGTGGCAATGGGTCTGATTGAAACACCTGAATTCAATAATTAGAGGTGTGGCCAAATACTTTTGTCCATATAGTGTATTTTACTGGTTTGGTTTGAGTGATTTTATTTTGACCAGTGGCAAATTTAGGGGTCAGGCCACAACTAGACACAACATTATCAGTTGCCCCTCTCCCCCGCGCCCCCCCCCCCCCCCCATCATGTCACTGCCACTTTCATGTTGGGAGCCTCCCAACTGCCAAAGCAGCACCAACCTCAAACCTCCCGCCACAATTTACTGACCATTGCCCCCTTTTCCTTCGCCAGTTACAAAATAAAAAAATAGGTTGTGATGATCAAAAAATAAAAGACCAAAAAAATCACCCGGCCTCATCTGGCCAACAGCCTAGCAGGGCTCTCATGCAAGTGAGTATGCTGTGCTGCCCCACCTCAATGCCTAGTGGGAAATTCACCACTGATTGTGACTAGTAATCTACTATTGGTCTAGACTGAATGGAATGTAGTACTGAGTCTAGCATTCATATAAACTTTAAAAATGATTAATAAGTAAATGCTGATAACCAAGTGTTACCTCTTTTCCGCCGTCTTCCGCAATGAATAATTGGTTGGTTCCATCTGATACAGTGAAGGAAAACCGGTCCTTCAGTGTATTACTACCATCATGATTGTAGCTGATCCGATTCTGGTAGATATCATCCATTGTAAAGATGGAGGTCTGACGGTAACTCTGGCCATTGATGCTTCTTTCAATAACTCCATAACGAGGTGTTTGAATAATGGTGAAAGTGACAGATTCTGCCTGTTTTAGAAAAGAAGGTCACCTTCTTTTACCTAAGCTATAAACATGGTAAATGAGTATTTTTCTGAACATAATACAGTAAATCCACTAATACCAACTATTGCAGAACTGGAAGGAGGGGTAAGTGCGATTGTTGTTATATTCCAGTTTCTTACAATTAGAATTGAACAAAAAAGAAAAGAAAAACAAATATAAAAAAGGTTGTGTTCTAAAGTTTTTATTTCGTAATATTTAAGAAGTTTATTGAAACTTTATCTTACTGGGAGGATACATAAAGGGAAGGATAAAGCTACATTAAAGGTTTTGGAAGAGCAGGGAAAAAAAGTGGGGAGCATCATAATCCATCACCAGCCAAGCAATGGGTAATTTTCACAAGGTGTAGAGTGGTAAGTCTATGTGATGGGTAGAGAGGATGAAAAGCTGCATTCAAATGAACAGACTAAATTAGATTTGACTCCTTTACATCAGCAAAGAAGACAAGGGGCCTAAATCAGATCTGATTGCAGCAGCAAATTTGTTAGCTAATGGGTAAAACCATGTGCACTGCAGGGGGGGGGGGGGGCAGATATGTGCAGAGAGAGTTAGATTTGGGTGAGGTGTGTTCAAACTGATATCTAAATTGCAGTGTAAAAATAAAGCAGCAGCCAGTATTTACCCTGCACAGAAACAATATAACCCACCCAAATCTAACTCTCTCTGCAAATGTTATATCTACCCCCCCTTCAGTGCACATGGTTTTGCCCATTAGCTAACAGATTTGCTACTGCGATCAGATCTGAATTATCCCCAAGGTTAGGTAACCATTTAGTCAGAAATAGAATAAGGTAGGCCAAGTATTTCCAACTCAAAACTGAACTGAATCTTACAAATGACTTCAGCAACAGAAGGTTACAGTGTTTTATCCAATGTTGGGCTATGGTGGTCCTAGTAATTATGAAATCATTGCCAAGAATATAACTATCACACTGCGGGATGTGAGAGGGTTGCAAACGAGGTAAAGCCCAGGCAGCAGAGGGGCAGACAATTGCATGAAGCACTATGGAGACTAAAGTCCTCCCACAGAGTTTGGAATACAGAGCTTCCCTAAAAGACATGAAAAATGCCCCCTACTTCATCGCACTAATGCCAGCAAAGCTTAGATTTATGCAGATAAGACAGTTTTACCAGAATTTCCATGTGGCAGAGACAATTGGACATGCGCTGGGCAACAAATACACATTCACATTGACCAATAATAATTTATGGAGATTGAGTTGCCATTTAATTTGTACATGTCAAATATTTATGTCAGAAGATGATGCTGGCTTTACCAGTACTCGTAGTAAGCGTTAAACCAAGCAGTGAAGTGGACTGCATAGCAGAAGTGGTATTTAGGGAGAGATGACAGCCATCTCTTAAAGATATTTAGAAAATTTATTGGAAGAAAGGTGATATTAGTCTCTTAAATGAGTAAAATAGTTAAGCCCACCAGCATTAAATAAGGCATTTAATGTAACATTCCACTTAGCATACCAAACTATTAAATTAAGATCAGAAAATAATTTGGTCAGACCATTCACAGAGATTATATGTGGGAGTAGAAGGTTCTCAATCAAGTCTATATCAAACCACTAATGTATTCCTGGTGAAAATGGCCAGATTCTCATAGAGCGATCTCCATTCCTAAGGCATCCACAACTAATATGCAATGGGGACAGGGCGGCTCTACCATTAGGTAGCTTTAGGCGGCTGCCTAGGGGTGCCAGCCCGTGGAGGGCGCCACAGAAGAAAAATGAAGGATGTCTCTATATGTGGCCTCCTCCTTTTACACTGTGCTGGCTGCTGCTGTGGGTCTAATCAGGCGCAGCTGCCACTATCAAGCTGTACCACATAGTGTCTCAGTGCTTCCTCCATGCTGTCACGTGTAACATCAAGTCATGTTACGGCACATAGGAGGCGGATGTAACTATGACTCCCGAGGGGCGACCCCATGGCTGCTCCTCATAGCCCTGATGCACCTCCTCTAGGCCTTTGGATCCCGGCGCTCTAGCAGCAAGCATCACCTGACTACATACTGTATCTGCACCCACAGCGTCGCTGTAATGCTGCTGCAGCCCGCAAGAGGTATCCTGCCAATGCAGAGGGAAATCCAAGAAAACAACTTAAGGTAAGTAACCCATGGGGGATCTGCGGAACTACAGACAGTACAGACCTTACAGCCCGATGGGTGGATTGCACTTGTAAACAGCATAATAAGGAAAACACAGGCACCAAGGCACAATACAGTACAAATGGAGGAGGAGGGGAGTTAGTAATGAATTTACAGATGGGGGGATGGAACACAATAAGGAGCATACAAATATATGTATTTCTGTGAGTATATGTGCATACACATACAATTAAAGGAATGTAGTTGCTATCCCGGCATTCAAAATCCCGACAGAATCCTGCCGGAATCCCAACAAAATATCGAGAAAATGGTGGTCGGGATACCGATGTCGCTATTCTGACCGCTGGCATCCCATAAAAAAAATGAAATTGGCCTCATTGTCCTGTACGATTCCTAACATGCTGGCTATCCAGCTTACTATGCCCTTCAATGTTTGACCATGTTTCTACCAGCCCTGCCAAATTGCAACTTAAATTGAGACAGATGACTGACATGAGGCTGTCTGATGGCCGTGAGGGGAAGCTGTGGCCTACCTGCTCTGGCCTGTCGGGAAATTAGAAAGAAATAGAGAACATTACACACGTGAGAGTTCTTGTTACCTTACTTATTGAACCGCCCTTGTACATTAATTTGGGCAGGTGCTACATCCTGAGTGCAGCAGTTGGCCTAATCAGGTGACTTGGAGGTACATCCAACTGTTGGTGAGTTGTAACAATAATTGAAAAAAAAAAACTGCATCAAAGAGATCATCTATCTGGGGTAATCTGGATTCCCAAATAGGAAAGGGATGGGAATGGCAGAAAGGATTTTTTTTGCCACTGGGAGTTGGTGGGGATTTATAGACAAGGTAGGTTTACTGCCACTGAGTATAAAGGGGGCTATTTATCTGGTATCTGTGGACACGGGAATGGGGGGTAACATGTCATTAGGGGATCAATTACCACTGTGGGAGTTAGAGGCAATGCCACTGTGGCACTTATTGTCACTGGTGGGGGAGGGGGGTAAAATTACAATGTGATTAAGGAACTTATGGGCAAGAAAAGGCGAGCATTTAAAAAATACAAATCTGACGGGGAAGCAGAGTCATTTCAGCACTATAAGGAATGTAACAAAATACGCAAAAAGGAAATAAGAGCGGCTAAAGTAGAAACTGAAAAACTAGTAGCAAAGGAAAGCAAAGCGAATCCCAAAATAATTCTTTAAATACATTAATAGCAAGAGATTAAAGAAGGAGAGTATAGGCCCTTTAAAAGACAAGTTGGGAGTCTTAAGCAAAAATTATAATGACATAGCGGACACACTAAATGAGTTTTTTTCAACAGTATTTACTAGAGAGGACCCAATTCAGGGACTAACATATAATCTCAATAATGAGAATATCCCACTGATAGGTACTTATTTAAGCGAGGAAGTAGTCTGTGACCGATTAAAACATTTAAAGATTAGTAAGTCACCAGGTCCCGATGGTATTCACCCAAGGGTTCTAATGGAGCTTCATTCTGAACTTGCAAAACCGCTATTTTTGATCTTTAAGGATTCAGTAATATCAGGTATGGTTCCCAAAGACTGGCGTATAGCGGAAGTAGTGCCTATATTCAAAAAGGGAAGTAAAGCTGAACCGGGTAATTATAGACCAGTTAGTCTTACATCTATAGTGGGGAAAGTATTGGAAGGTATTCTAAGAGATAGTATTCAGAAGTTCCTTGAAGTCAATAAGGTCATTAAAAGGAATCAACATGGGTTTATGAAGCACAGATCCTGTCAAACCAACTTACTTGGCTTTTATGAAACAGTAAGTGCAAACCTAGATCAGGGTAAAGAGGTGGATGTAATCTTTTTAGATTTTGCCAAAGTGTTCGATACTGTACCACACATGAGACTTATCTACAAGCTACAAGAATCAGGGCTAGGAAGCACAATATGCACTTGGGTCAAAAACTGGTTAGATAATAGGGAGCAGCTCATTGTGGTTAATGGATCTTTTTCAACTTGGACTGAAGTGCTAAGTGGTGTGCCGCAAGGCTCAATATTAGGACCGCTATTGTTCAATATTTTCATTAACGACCTAACAGAAGGTCTAGAGAGCATGGTGTCAATTTTTGCAGATGATACCAAATTGTGTAAAGTTATAAATGCGGAGGGGGATGCTGAGTCGCTTCAGAATGACTTAGTTAAATTAGAAGCTTGGGCAGCGAAATGGAGAATGCGCTTCAATACAGACAAGTGTAAGGTAATGCACTGTGGTAACAAGAACAAAAATAACACCTACCTACTAAATGGGGTAAAATTAGGGGATTCTGTACTGGAAAAGGACTTAGGTGTCCTCATAGATAGCAAACTAAGCAGTAGTACCCAAAGTAGGACTGCAGCAAAGAAGGCTAATAAGATATTAGCATGCATAAAACGGGGAATTGATGCTAGGGACGAGAGTATTATACTTCCGTTATATAAATCACTTGTGAGGCCACACCTTGAATACTGTGTACAATTCTGGGCACCTTACTACAAAAAGGATATCCTGGAGCTAGAAAAGGTTCAAAGGCGGGCGACCAAACTAATTAAGGGTATGGAGACGCTGGAAAACGAGGAAAGGTTTGCAAGACTAGGCATGTTTACACTGTAAAAGAGGAGATTAAGAGGGGAAATGATCAACATTTACAAATATATAAGGGGACAATATACAGATCTTGCGCAGGACCTGTTTTTGGTTAGATCAACACAGAACTCGTGGACACTCGCTCAGGTTAGAGGAGAGGAGATTCCACACAATACGGCGTAAAGGCTTTTTTACGGTAAGGACGATACGTGTTTGGAATTCCCTGCCTGAGGGAGTTGTAATGGCCAACTCAGTCAACACCTTTAAGAATGGGTTAGATAAATTCCTAATGGATAAGGATATCCAGCGTTACGGGGCACAGTCACGCACTATGGTTATTATAAAAAAAGAGGGGTTAATCGGAACGGCAGTCAGCAACTTCAGTCAAAATTTTATACAAAATAATCATGCATAGGAGACCACAAATAGGTTTTCAACCTTAGATACTATGTATTTACACGGGAGTGTGCTAAACACCCCTAGCCATATTTATCTTACAAAAAATATTTTAATGTTATTAAACAAAAATTACTTTTTTTTTTTTAAATAAACTATTGGTGAGATGACTTATTGAAAAAATTATGGTCAGTTAAGTGGTTAAGGAGGAAATTATTTTTGTTTGTAAAGGAGTTAATATATTTGGCGACAATGTTGTATGCTTATTCGGTTTTCTGTATCTCTAAAAATTTCTAAAAGTCATAGGAAGAACGTTTTTATTCATTACAGGGTCACAGTGCAGTTTCGTCACCAAACAACAACCCACATTTACTGTGACTAGTGGCCTGTGACCTTAAGTCTCCTACCTCTGTGTCAGCATCCGTAGCCTTCAGCTCAAATTCTGTGATAGTTTTCCGAACACCTTCCTGCACCCTCATTCCTAAATTCTGGACCACGGGTAAAGAGTCATCCACTTTATTGATGGTGATGTAAAATGTTTGTGATACCTAAAAGAAGGTTGCACATAAGAGATATTTAACCAATATTGAAGCCAAAACATTAATGAACACATGTTGTTGCAGTATGAAAACAATAAACTGCTCTTATTCTCTTATTTGCAGTGGAGAGTGCATGTGCATGCTTTTTATATCCACATATTGCCACATGCTATCCACAACATTTAGGATAGTGACAGAATACAGTTAGTCGTTAACTCTTTAATGCACACCATGTAGTATCCCCATGAACATGTTTTGTTATCACATTTTGCACATTCTCAGACACTTTATAGAGAAATGTTTTGACAGCTGGAAATGTAATTACTTGTGGAGTACAGACCAAGCATCGCCATGGTGCCCGGCTACGCACATATCGCCCATATACGCTAGGGCCAACTGCAAGAAAACGTGCAATGTTGGCAGGTGCAATGTACTGTTCTGGAACAGTACATTGCGTCCGATGTGTTCAATTAAATTCCCCCTATAATGTTAAAAATGTTGTAAAAACAAAAATATATATGCATCTTTTTTTAATACAAAATTTGGAAATAATTATATTTGCATTTGTGATAAGAAAACCCTCTCCTTCCATATATGGTAAAATTAATGTTACTATCCATTGATATTGACAATTTTTATTTATTTTATTCTCAAGACATTTACGCCTCCCAATTTTATAATCTAAGGGAAAGCACCATGGTAATACACAAGTGATAGTAATAACAAGTTGTAAAAGAGGCGTCGCCTCATGTGAAATGGGCATGACATCTGCAGATCAGGGTAGGATTTGGGCGAGACATTTTTCCAGATTTGTCAGAGACTTAAGGGGCAGATGTATTAAGCCTGGAGAAATGATAAAGTGGAAGGTGATAACGCACCAGCCACTCATTTTTCAAACCCAGTGGTAAATGTATTATAGTAGCAAAGCAGGAAGAGACATCGACAAGATGTATAAACATCCGGCAAAGCCCCCCTGAGCTCACAACGCATCAGCGATGCTGACCGTTAATACATTGCCCCCTCATATTGACCTGCTATCTTTTAGATAGCAGCATCGAAATGGACAGGGGTGCATAGTGCACCTGTCACTGTGCCCGCACCGCCGCTGTAATACATGGGGAAGAAGCAGTATCGGTGCACATGATACTGCTTCTCGCCCATAACAACCATTAATACATTTACCCCCCAGCCTGTAACTCAGGATTGCCGACTTTCTGGCTGCCCCCTCAGCAGGGAACGGGGAGGATGGTCGTGATGTCACATGGGGGCGTGCACAGGGGGTGTGGTGCTTGCCTTTGCGTCACCGTGTCCACGCCCATGCTAAACAGTACCGATATTACAAATGGGCAGCGGAGGGGGGTTGCGGTGGAGCTGCGGCGCTGCAGGAGACTTGCCCACCTTTCCAGGGGGCTGGGAGGGGCACCCGATGACAGTTAGGAGCTGACTGGCTGGTGCACTATCACCTATCACTTGTCTAGGCTTAATAGGCTTTGTGAGGCGTGGGATTTTATATTAGAATGTTATTTCAATTGCAGCTGACATTCCTAGTTATGTTCTCATATTCCAGAGCCACTTCTAGCGCTATTCTTCAAGCCTGATATCTAACTCTGTTCCCAGTACTGGCTGAATGAAAGGAAATTTTCTTACAAAGTACAATTCAAAATAATAAGAGGAAATATCCAATAAAAAAGGCACTTTACAAATATCATTCATAATCTATGTATTGCAGAAGAACAAGATGCCAGGCTGAAGGCATTAGAGGAGAAAGTGTGATTCAAACTGAATGAGATTAACATGTGCAGCTAAATAAATGGTGATGAGAAAACTGAAACAGTGAAGCAAACACAACCTGTCTCAGGTTTATTACTTATTCTCAAACACAAAAATAATTTAACGTAAAAAAATAAATAAAAAAAGATCAGCAAAATAAAAATGTCTTCTACCTCGTTGACTCCATCTGAGACAGTGAAGGTGAAATCATCCGCGTGTTTTTCCTCAGCACTTGTGTGAATGTAATGGATGCTTCGAGACTCCAGGTCTGCCTGGCTGAAGCTGCTAATTTTTATGCCTGGAGAGAACAGGACAAAACACAGCCATGGGTTCCTGCTGTCACACATTTACATTCCAAAACCATGGACACAAGGACATTATCTGCTCCTATCTCAGATAAAGAGACAAACACATAATTATCTGTAACTAGTGTGGTGGCATCTTTAAAAGACATTATAATTAAATGTTGTTATTATTATAACAATATAACAAGTTAACTACCAATCATGAGAGCTCCTTTTTAGTTGTGTTTGGTTATACACCTTTTCCACTGCCGGGTTATTGCCGGGATAACCCGAGTCATGGATCAGTGGAAAAGTATTCCAAAACAATAATCTGGGTACAGTTACCTGGCAATCCAACGCAGGTACCTCCCAGGGTCGGATCCAGGAAAACACAGTGTAAACAGGTGACACAGGTCAACCAACCCAGGTCCTGTTTAAAGCCTATTGAGAGCTAGCATTTGGCAATGATGACAGGAGGTGAAGCTTGTCAGGACCCTCAGCAGCAATCCACAAGCTGCAAGATGGCCACCGCCTACCCAAGTCAGGGACATGTAGGCGACTGGCAAATGGTATTAGTTACCTCAGCGCACTGCACCCCACGGCACTGACTGGCGCCCCCTTTGCCCCCCTTCCCTGTACCAATGTACACCTTTGCACACTGTGTTACTGCACTTGAAATTTAGTAAACATTTCCTAAATGACAGGAGGTGTCCCATTACCCATGTGTGCCTCTGACCCCCTCACCCCACTCCATCACCCATATGTGGCTCTGACCCCCGCATTACTTTCTCTGATGCACGACAGCAGAGAAGATTCGATGTGCAGATTATTTAGCTTGCTAAATAGCCAATTAACATGAAAGCGATATGATTCATAGCCTATGTTACTCAGAGAATCTCAAAAAAAATGTCAGTGAAAATCTGAACAAATCGGTTCAGTAATTTTCGAGATTATCGCAAACATACATGCAAACAATTTTATTAATAGTATAAGTGTGTGCATGTGAAAAAAGATGTGTTATTAAAATATAACTTTTATTAAGTAGTACAGTAGTTAAAAAGTACTATGAATCAGAGTACCTCTATCGAACGCGACAAACATTACAAACCTTATTTAAACACATGTAATAAAAGGCACTTTACAAATAAAACCTATACAGTGTATCGTGGACAGGGAACTGTCCTCCAAATGTATAGGTTACATCAGGGGTGGCCAAACAGTCGATCGCGATCGACTGGTCGATCGCAGACATGCGACCAGTCGATCGCGATCCGCCGCCCAGCCACCCGAAGCCGCGCCTCTCCTGCCTGCCGCTCTGCCTCCTCAGTCTGGTCTGCGGCAGTGACGGCCGAGTGTATAGCTCAAATCAGGTGCCGGTTCGTTAGCCAATGAGAGCTCGCGGACCGGCACCTGATTTGAGCCATACACGCTGCCGTCACCGCCGGAGATCAGACTGAGGAGGCAGAGCGGCAGACAGGAGAAGCGCGCGCTGCGCTCTCCACACACAGCACGGTGAGCTCTTCTATGGGGTCATATCTGGCACTGTGGGGGCACATAGCTCAGTGGGGGCATATCTGGCACTGTGGGGTCATATGTGGCACTGGGGGCATATCTGGCTCTGCGGGCACATGGCACTGTGGGGGCATATCTGGCACTGTGGGGGCATGGCACTGTGAGGGCATATCTGGCACTGGGCACATGGCACTGTGGGGGCATATCTGGCACTGTGGGGGCATATCTGGCACTGTGGGGTCATATGTGGCACTGGGGGCATATCTGGCTCTGCGGGCACATGGCACTGTGGGGCATATTTGGCACTGTGGGGGCATATCTGGCACTGTGGGCACATGGCACTGAGGGCATATCTTGCACTGGGCACATGGCACTGTGGGGGCATATCTGGCACTGTGGGGTCATATGTGGCACTGGGGGCATATCTGGCTCTGCGGGGGCATATCTGTAATCTGGCGCTGTGGGGGCATATCTGTAATCTGGCACTGTGGGGGCATATCTGGCACTGTGGGGTCATATGTGGCACTGTGGGGGCATATCTGGCTCTGCGGGCACATGGCACTGTGGGGGCATATCTGGCACTGTGGGGGCATATCTGTAATCTGGCGCTGTGGGGGCATATCTGTATCTGGCACTGTGGGGTCATATGTGGCACTGCGGGCACATGGCACTGTGGGGGCATATCTGTAATCTGGCGCTGTGGGGGCATATCTGTAATCTGGCACTGTGGGGGCATATCTGGCACTGTGGTGTCATATCTGGCTCTGCGGGCACATGGCACTGTGGGGGCATATCTGGCACTGTGGGGGCATATCTGTAATCTGGCACTGTGGGGGCATATCTGGCACTGTGGGCACATGGCACTGTGGGGGCATATCTGTATCTGGCACTGTGGGGGCATATCTGGCACTGTGGGCACATGGCACTGTGGGCACATGCCACTGTGGGGGCATGTGTATCTGGCACTGTGGGGGCATATCTGGCACTGTGGGCACATGGCACTGTAGGGGCATATCTGTATCTGGCACTGTGGGGGCATATCTGGCACTGTGGGCACATGGCACTGTGGGGGCATGTGTATCTGGCACTGTGGGGGCATGTGTTTGAGGTTTTTACCTGTGGGGGCCAATCTGTTATTTCGTGTGAGGCAGTCATTACACTCTGCGCAGCAAGGCTACGTCCCTTTTTTTAGTTATAGCACGCCCACTTTTTGTTATACCACGCCCACTTTTTGTTATGCCACGCCCGGCGCGCTATTATTCCTCCTAGGTAGATCACAAAAGCTTTTTAGCTTTCACAGTAGATCACCGACTCCAAAAGTCTAGCCGCCCCTGGGTTACATCATATAAAAAAAAAAAAAATCTTTAAACCATTTTTTCTCAGCGGGTTTATTGCGATTGTAAGGAAATAATTTTTTTTTTAGGAGAAAGTGATCATGTTTTTGGGAAATGAAAAATGTTGTCCCATTTGGGAATATATATAATTATGCAAATTTTAACTTTAACATAAATATTAAACTGAGATATTCCTTCAAATAGTCCAAAGGATCAATTGTTTTAGATACGTTTTATGTTGTATTTAGAAGCACAATCCATACAGAAAAAGAAAAACAACACAGGACAAATTTGTTTTCAGACAAATCACTGCAAATGTGTCCCTTCCAGTCTGTTACGGTTACACATAGACTCGTACCTGGGGAGCCCACATGCTCCAGGTGCCCTAGGCTAGGCTGTCTAGTGATGCGGAACAGAAGATCTCTGGGCTCACTGTCCTGGTCAGTGGCTGACAGTTGCTGCGTGGTGATTTTTTTCCAAGAATTCTCATCCAAGGTGAGACCTTTGTTGGCAGTAATTGATGGAGGCAGTGTGTCTTCTGCAAGAATGACAAGAACAACAAATGGTGCATTAACCACTTAACTGACAATTTTTACCTTTAAAACCGTTCATAACATTGTTTTTAATAAAATTGTTTATTTAAATAAGAATTTACTCACCGGTAATTCTATTTCTCGTAGTCCGTAGTGGATGCTGGGTACTCCGTAAGGACCATAGGGTATAGACGGGCTCCGCAGGAGACTGGGCACTCTTAAAAGAAAGATTAGGTACTATATCTGGTGTGCACTGGCTCCTCCCTCTATGCCCCTCCTCCAGACCTCAGTTAGGGAAACTGTGCCCGGAAGAGCTGACATTACTAGGAAAGGATTTGGAATCCAGGGTAAGACTCATACCAGCCACACCAATCACACCGTACAACTCGTGATGACTATACCCAGTTAACAGTATGAACAATAACTGAGCCTCTCTCAACAGATGGCTCATACAATAACCCTTTAGTTAAGCAATAACTATATACATGTATTGCAGAGAGTCCGCACTTGGGACGGGCTCCCAGCATCCACTACGGACTACGAGAAATAGAATTACCGGTGAGTAAATTCTTATTTTCTCTGACGTCCTAGTGGATGCTGGGTACTCCGTAAGGACCATGGGGATTATACCAAAGCTCCCAAACGGGCGGGAGAGTGCGGATGACTCTGCAGCACCGAATGAGCAAACTCAAGGTCCTCCTCAGCCAGGGTATCAAACTTGTAGAATTTAGCAAAAGTGTTTGAACCCGACCAAGTAGCAGCTCGGCAAAGTTGTAAAGCCGAGACCCCTCGGGCAGCCGCCCAAGAAGAGCCCACCTTCCTCGTGGAATGGGCTTTTACTGATTTAGGATGCGGCAGTCCAGCCGCAGAATGTGCAAGCTGAATCATGCTACAAATCCAGCGAGCAATAGTCTGCTTAGAAGCAGGAGCACCCAGCTTGTTGGGTGCATGCAGGATAAATAGCGAGTCAGTTTTCTGACTCTAGCCGTCCTGGAAACATAAAGTTTCAGGGCCCGGACTACGTCCAGCAACTTGGAATCCTCCAAGTCCATAGTAGCCGCAGGCACCACAATAGGTTGGTTCAAATGAAACGATGATACCACCTTAGGGAGAAAGTGGGGACGAGTCCTCCATTCTGCCCTTTCCATATGGAAGATCAGATATGGGCTTTTACATGACAAAGCCGCCAATTCTGACACACGCCTAGTCCAAGCTAAGGCCAAAAGCATGACCACTTTCCACGTGAGATATTTTAGCTCCACGGTCTTAAGTGGCTCAAACCAGTGGGATTTTAGGAATCCAACACACGTTAAGATCCCAAGGTGCCACTGGAGGCACAAAAGGGGCTGAATATGCAGCACCCCTGTAACAACGTCCGAACTTCAGGCAGTGAAGCCAGTTCTTTTTGAGAGAAAAAGGGATAGGGCCGAAATCTTGGCCTTTATGGATCCTAATTTTAGGCCCATAGTCACTCCTGACTGTAGGAAGTGCAGGAATCGACCCCCCTGGAATTCCTCTGTAGGGCCTTCCCGACCCCACACCAAGCAACCTATTTTCGCCATATACAGTGAAAAAGTCTTGCTGTCACGTCTTTCCTCGCCTTTATCAGCGTAGGAATAACTGCATCCGGAATGCCCTTTTCCGCTAGGATCCGGCGTTCAACCGCCATGCCGTCCAACGCAGCCGCGGTAAGTCCTGTTGCAACATGTCCTGACTGAGAGGCAGAGGCCATGGGTCCTCTGAGAGCATTTCTTGCAGTTCCGGGTACCGAGTCCTTCTTGGCCAATCCGGAGCAAAGAATATTGTTCACACTCCTCCGTTTATTACAATTCTCAGCCCTTGGGTCTGAGAGGAAGAGGAGGGAATATATAGACCGACTGGAACACCCATGGTGTTACTAGTGCGACCACAGCGATCGCCTGAGAGTCCCTTGACCCAGCGTAAAACCTTTTTTATCTTTTTATTGAGGTGGGACACCATGTAGTCCACCTGAGGCAGTTTCCATCAATTTGCAAAACTGCGTGAAGACTTCCTGATGAAGTCACCACCTTCCCGGGTGGAGGTCGTGTCCACTCCCGGAATGAACACTGCTGACAGTGCGCTTACTTGATTCTCCGCCCAGCGAAGAATTCTGGTGGCTTTTACCCTCGCCACCCTGCTCCTTGTGCCGCCCTGGCGGTTTACATGAGCCCCTGCGGTCTGACTGGATTAGAACGGTTGGTCGCGAAGCAGGAACTCCGCTTGACTTAGGGCGTTGTATATGGCCCTTAGTTCCAGGATATTGATGTGAAGGCAAGTCTGTTGGCTTGACCACAAACCTTGGAATTTTCTTCCCTGTGTAACTGCCCCCCACACTCGGAGGCTTGCATCCGTGGTCACCAGGACCCAGTCCTGAATGCCGAATCTGTGGCCCTCGAGAAGGTGAGCACTCCGCAGCCACCACAGGAGAGACACCCTGGCCCTGGGGGATAGGGTGATTAACCGATGCATCTGAAGATGTGATCCGGACCACTTGTCCAGTAAGTTCCATTGTCCTTGCATGGAACCAGCCGAAGGGGATGGCCTCGTATGATGCCATCATCCTTCCCAGGACTCGAGTGCAGTGAAGTACTGACACATGTTTTGGTTTTCAATAGATTCCTGACCAGTGTCATGAGCTCCTGAGCTCTCTCTATCGGGAGATAAACCCTCTTCTGGTCTGTGTCTAGGATCATGCCTAGGCGAGGCAGATGAGCTGTAGGAACCAACTGCGACTTCGGAATATATAGAATCCAGTCGTGTTGCCGTTTCACTTCCAGAGAAGGTGATACGCTGTCCAGCAACTGCTCTCTTGATCTCGCTTTTATGAGGAGATCATCCAAGTATGTGATAATAGTGACACCTTGCTTCCGCAGGAGCACCATCATATCCGCCATTACCTTGGTGAAATTGGTAATGACAATCCCGTACCGCAATTCTGAGGTACGCCTGATGAGGTGGATAAATGGGGACACGAAGGTATGCATCCCTTATGTCCCGATTCATTTCAGGCTTGCAATGACCGCTCTTAGCGATTCCATCTTGAACCTGAACCTTTTCAGGTATATGTTCAGGGATTTTAATTCAATATGGGTCTAACCGAACCGTCTGGTTTCGGGATTATAACATGGTCGAATAATAACACCCTCTTGTTGAAGGAGGGAACCCTTGACCACCACCTGTTGAAGATACAATTTACGAATTGCAGTTAACACTGGCTCCCTCTCTTGGGGGGAAGCCCGCCGGGTCCTCGGTGAGGGGGCATCTTCTCACAGTCCAGCCTGTATCCCTGCGATACAATTTCTATTGCCCAGGGATCTAACAGGGAGTGAACCCACTTGTGGCTGAACTTACGAAGGCGTGTCCCCACCGGGCCTAGCTCCGCCTGTGGAGCCCCAGCGACATGCGGTGGATTTTTGTAGAGGCCGGGGAGGACTTCTGTTCCTGGGGACTAGCTGTGTTGTACAGCTTCTTTCCTCTGCCCCCGGCTCTGACAAGAAAGGACGCACCTCAGACTTTCTTGTTTCTTTATTCGAAAAGCTGCATTTAATAATGTCGTGCTTTCCTAGGCTGTGCAGGAATATAAGGCAAAATATCAGAATTACCAGCTATAGCTGTGGAGACCAGGCCCGAGAACCTTTCTCCACACAATCCTCAGCCTTCCATATGCCTCTTAAGTCGGCATCATCTGTCCAATGTATATTCTACAGGACACGTCAAGCAGAAATCGACATAGCTTTTGTCTCTAGGACCCAGTATACTCATGTCCCTTTGGGCATGCTTTATAATTATATATCCATACCTCCCAACTGTCCCGATTTTCGCGGGACAGTCCCGTTTTTTGGGGTCTGTCCCGCTGTCCCACCCGCGGGCCGTAGTGTCCCGCGGTGGGGGGGAGCAGTTGGGAGGCTCAGTCTCTCGCTGCCCTGCTTAGCAGAGCAGCGGTGAATAGACGCTGTGCGCATGCGCACAGCGTCTATTCATTGTAGACAGAGGGAGAGGGGGCATGCCAGCGGCTCACGGAGCGCTGGGCATGCCCCCCTCAGTGACGAAATTGGGGGCGTGGCTCGCGATCGTGGGTCTTCCCGCGAAGCCACGCCCCCTTTTCATAGGTCACGCCCCCTTTTCGCCGCGCGTGTGTCCCTCTTTCAAGGCGGCCAAAGTTGGGAGGTATGTATATCTATCACTTAAGACAGCATCTTAAAATATTTATATGCATACAAGGGTCTCAATCTCTGCTGATAAGGTACCTGTCCACGCTGCCACAGCGCTATAAACCCATGCCGACACAATCGCCGGTCTGGGTAGTATACTAGAATGTGCACACTATCTGCAGGATCCCTGAGAATAGCTAGTGCAAACAGGACACCCAAGGGGAAGATTCTCAACACATCCTGGCCCTAGTGGGGAAAGGATACAGCCTGAGAATTCTCTTGTGGGAAGCTGCCGTCTCTTGTCTGGAGATTCCCGCTCTTTTTCCTCATGAGAGGAGGGAAATTTACCTCAGCATTCTTCCCCTTAACATGTGTACTCTCGTGTCAGGGACAGATGAGTCATCAGTGATATGCAAATCATCTTTTATTCCAATAATCATATATTGAATATCTTTTAGCCCTCTTGGCTGTAACTTTGCATTATCGTAGTCGACAGTGGAGTTAAACTCTGTGTCGATACTTAGTTATTTTGGATAGTGAACATAGAGAGACTCTGCAGGACTCTGTGACATAGGGACAGACCAGGGTAGATTTCCTTTCTGTTCCCTAACCATTTGTGCAATAATTTTACCTCAGCACTTACACATATCCAAACAGGTGTCGGCGTTGTTGACGGAGACACCCTCCCAAACACTTATCCGCTCTATCACCTCCTTAGAAGAGCCTTTTACCTCAGACATGTCGACACACGCGTACCGACACACCACACACACAGGGGATGCTCTATTTGAAGACAGTTCCCCCACTAGGCCCTTTGGAGAGACAGAGAGAGAGTATGCCAGCACACACCACAGCGCTATATAATACAGGGATGTACACTATACTGAGTGATTTTTCCCCTATAGCAGCTTATATACACAGTTTTGCGCCTAAATTTATGTGCCCCCCCCTCTCTTTTTTACCCTTTGTGTACCAGGATACTGCAGGGGAGAGCCTGGGGAGCTTCCTTCCAGCTGAGCTGTGAAGAGAAAATGGCGCCGGTGTGCTGAGGAAGAAGGCCCAGCCCCCTCAGCGGCGGGCTTCTGTCCTTTTATGTACTTTAATGGCGGGGGTTAATGCACATATACAGTTTATCAGACTGTATTATGTGCTTTTCGCCAAGTAAGGTAATCTAATTGCTGCCCAGGGCGCCCCCCCCCCCAGCGCCCTGCACCCATCAGTGACCGGAGTGTGTGGTGTGCTAAGGGAGCAATGGCGCACAGCTGCAGTGCTGTGCGCTACCTTAATGAAGACCGGAGTCTTCAGCCGCCGATTTTCAACTTCTCTTCGTTCTTCTGGCTCTGCAAGGGGGACGGCGGCGCGGCTCCGGGACCGGACGACCGAGGACTGGGCCTGTGTCCGATCCCTCTGGAGCTAATGGTGTCCAGTAGCCTTAGAAGCCCAAGCTAGCTGCAAGCAGGTAGGTTCGCTTCTCTCCCCTCAGTCCCACGTAGCAGTAAGTTTATTGCCAGCAGATCTCACTGAAAATAAAAAACCTAACAAATACTTTCTTTTCTAGGAAGCTCAGGAGAGCCCCTAGGGTGCATCCAGCTCTGGCCGGGCACAGATACTAACTGAGGTCTGGAGGAGGGGCATAGAGGGAGGAGCCAGTGCACACCAGATATAGTACCTAATCTTTCTTTTAAGAGTGCCCAGTCTCCTGCGGAGCCCGTCTATACCCCATGGTCCTTACGGAGTACCCAGCATCCACTAGGACGTCAGAGAAATATAGATCAAAATGTTTTTTTTTTATATATATATATTTAAATATTATTATCTGCAGAACGGATCTCCTCATCAAAAACTGGGGGATACAGTGGGGCAGCGCCATCTTATCTGACCTTGCCAGTTAAGTGGCTAACTGTTCAACTGTGATATCTAGCGGTCACTTTAATGGGTAAAAGACCCCCCACACACACACATACAAAATACAGATTCACACATTAGACATTGCAGCAGCAGCAGAGAAATGTAGTGACCTAATTTACAGCAATGGAAAGGAAATAATATTTTAACATGACTCTTATTGCAAGAATTCCAGGGCTACTTTCCTATCTGCATGAATCATTTTCAGAATGTTACTTCCATGTATGGTTCATAACCCAGAAAATAAGATTTTACTCACCGGTAAATCTATTTCTCGTAGTCCGTAGTGGATGCTGGGGACTCCGTAAGGACCATGGGGAATAGCGGCTCCGCAGGAGACTGGGCACAGCTAAGAAAGATTTAGGACTACCTGGTGTGCACTGGCTCCTCCCACTATGACCCTCCTCCAGACTTCAGTAAGGATACTGTGCCCGGAAGAGCTGACACAATAAGGAAGGATTTTGAATCCCGGGTAAGACTCATACCAGCCACACCAATCACACCGTATAACTCGTGATAATATACCCAGTTAATAGTATGAACACAACAGAGCCTCTCAAAAGATGGCTCAACAATAACCCTTGTAGTTAACAATAACTATATACAAGTATTGCAAACAGTCCGCACTTGGGACGGGCGCCCAGCATCCACTACGGACTACGAGAAATAGATTTACCGGTGAGTAAAATCTTATTTTCTCTGACGTCCTAGTGGATGCTGGGGACTCCGTAAGGACCATGGGGATTATACCAAAGCTCCCAAACGGGCGGGAGAGTGCGGATGACTCTGCAGCACCGAATGAGAGAACTCAAGGTCCTCCTCAGCCAGGGTATCAAATTTGTAGAATTTTGCAAACGTGTTTGCCCCTGACCAAGTAGCAGCTCGGCAAAGTTGTAAAGCCGAGACCCCTCGGGCAGCCGCCCAAGAAGAGCCCACTTTCCTCGTGGAATGGGCTTTTACAGATTTAGGCTGCGGCAGGCCAGCCACAGAATGCGCAAGCTGAATTGTGCTACAAATCCAGCGAGCAATAGTCTGCTTTGAAGCAGGAGCACCCATCTTGTTTGGTGCATACAGGATAAATAGCGAGTCAGTCTTCCTGACTCCAGCCGTCCTGGAAACATAAATTTTCAAGGCCCTGACTACGTCCAGTAACTTGGAGTCCTCCAAGTCCCTAGTAGCCGCAGGCACCACGATAGGTTGGTTCAAGTGAAAAGCTGATACCACCTTAGGAAGAAACTGGGGACGAGTCCTCAATTCTGCCCTATCCATATGGAAAATCAAATAGGGGCTTTTACATGACAAAGCCGCCAATTCTGACACCCGCCTTGCCGAAGACAAGGCCAAAAGCATGACCACTTTTCACGTGAGATATTTTAAATCCACGGTTTTGAGTGGCTCAAACCAATGTGACTTTAGGAAACCCAACACCACGTTGAGGTCCCACGGTGCCACTGGAGGCACAAAAGGAGGCTGAATATGCAGCACTCCCTTGACAAATGTCTGAACTTCCGTCAGTGAAGCCAGTTCCATTTTGGAAGAAAATCGATAGAGCCGAAATCTGGACCTTAATGGAACCCAATTGTAGGCCCATAGTCACCTCTGACTGTAGGAAGTGCAGAAATCGACCTAGCTGAAATTTCTCCTTTGGGGCCTTCCTGGCCTCACAGTACGCAACATATTTTCGCCATATGCGGTGATAATGGTTAGCGTTCACTTCTTTCCTAGCTTTAAATAGCGTAGGGATAACTTCCTCCGGAATTCCCTTTTCCTTCAGGATCCGGCGTTCAACCGCCATGCCGTCAACGCAGCCACGGTACGTCTTGAAACAGACAGGCCCCCTGCTGCAGCAGGTCCTGTCTGAGCGGCAGAGGCCATAGGTCCTCTGAGATCATTTCTTGGAGTTCTGGTTACCAAGCTCTTCTTGGCCAACCCGGAACAATGAGTATAGTTCTTACTCCTCTCCTTCTTATTATTCTCATTACCCTGGGTAAGAGAGGCAGAGAAGGGAACACATACACCGACTGGTACACCCACGGTGTTACCAGAGCGTCCACAGCTATCGCCTGAGGGTCCTTGACCTGGCGCAATAGCTTTGTAACTTTTAGTTGAGGCGGGACGCCATCATGTCCACCTGTGGCCTTTCCCAACGGTGTACAATCATTTGGAAGACTTCTGGATGAAGTCCCCACTCTCCGAAGTGTAGGTCGTGTCTTCTGAGAAAGTCTGCTTCTCAGTTGTCCACTCCGGGAATGAACACTGCTGACAGTGCTAACACATGATTTTCCGCCCATCGGAGAATCCTTGTGGCTTCTGCCATCGCCATCCTGCTTCTTGTGCCGCCCTGTCGTGTACATGAGCGACCGCCGTGATGTTGTCTGACTGGATCAGCACCGGCCGGTGTTGAAGCAGGGGTCTAGCCTGACTTAGGGCATTGTAAATGGCCCTTAGTTCCAGAATATTTATGTGTAGGGAAGTCTCCTGACTTTTGCATAGCCTTGGAAGTTTCTTCCCTGTGTGACTGCCCCCCAGCCTCGAAGGCTGGCATCCGTGGTCACCAGGACCCAGTCCTGTATGCCGAATCTGCGGCCCCCTAGAAGATGAGCACTCTGCAGCCACCACAACAACGACACCCTGGCCCTTGGAGACAGGGTTATCCGCCGATGCATCTGAAGATGCGACCCGGACCACATGTCCAACAGATCCCACTGGAAAATCCTTGTATGGGATCTGGCGAATGGAATTTCTTCGTAAGAAGCTACCATCCTTCCCAGGGCTCGCGTGCATTGATGCACCGACACCTGTATACGTAATAGGAGGTCTCTGTCTAGAGACGACAACTCCTTGGACTTCTCCTCCGGGAGAAACCCTTTTTATCCTGTTCTGTGTCCAGAACCATACTCAGGAACAGTAGACGCGTCGTAGGAACCAGCTGCGACTTTGGAATATTCAGAATTCAGCCGTGCTGTTGTAGCACTTCCCGAGATAGTGCTACTCCGCCTAACAACTGCTCCCTGGACCTCGCCTTTATAAGGAGATCGTCCAAGTACGGGATAATTATTTCGGCCATTACCTTGGTAAATACCTCGGTGCCGGGGACAGACCAACGGCAACGTCTGGAATTGGTAATGACAATCCTGTACCACAATTTTGAGGTACTCCTGGTGAAGAGGGTAAATAGGGACATGCAGGTAAGCATCCTTGATGTCCAGTGATACCATGAAATTCTCCAGGCTTGCAATAATCGCCCTGAGCGATTCCATTTCGAACTTGAACCTTCGTATATAAGTGTTCAAGGCTTTCAATTTTAGAATGGGTCTCACCGAACCGTCTGGTTTCGGTACCACAACATTTTGGAATAGTAACCCCGGCCTTGTTGAAGGAGGGGTACCTAGATTTCACCTGCTGGAAGTGCAGCTTGTGAATTGCCGCCAGTACTACCTTTCTCCGAGGGCAGCAGGCAAGGCTGAGGTGAGGTAACGGCGAGGGGGAGTCGCCTCGAACTCCAGCCTGTATCCCTGTGATACTATTTGCAGAACCTAGGGATCCACCTGTGGGCAAACCCACTGGTCCCTGAAGTTCCCGAGACGCGCCCCTACCGCACCTGTCTCCACCTGTGGAGCCCCAACGTCAAGCGGTGGACTCAGAGGAAGCGGGGGAAGATTTTTGATCCTGGGAACTGGCTGCTGGTGCAGCTTTTTCCTTCTTCCCTTGTCTCTGTGCAGAAAGGAAGCGCCTTTGACCCGCTTGCTTTTCTGAAGCCGAAAGGACTGTACCTGAAAATACGGTGCTTTCTTAGGCTGTGAGGAAACCTGAGGTAAAAAAAATTTTTCTTCCCAGCTGTTGCTGTGGATACGAGGTCCCAGAGACCATCCCCAAACAATTCCTCACCCTTATAAGGCAGAACCTCCATGTGCCTTTTATAGGCAGCATCACCTGTCCACTGCCGGGTTTCTAATACCCTCCTGGCAGAATGGACATTGCATTAATTCTGGATGCCAGCCGGCAAATATCCCTCTGTGCATCCTTTATATATAAGACGACGTCTTTAATATGCTCTATGTTAGCAAACTATTTTCCCTGTCTTAGAGTATTAATATTATCTGACAGGGTATCAGACCACGCTGCAGCAGCACTATTTATGTTGAGGCGATTGCAGGTCTCAGTATATAACCTGAGTGTGTATATACAGACTTCAGGATAGTCTCCTGCTTTTTATCAGCAGGCTCCTTCAAGGTGGCCGTATCCTAAGACGGCAGTGCCACCTTTTTTGACAAACGTGTGAGCGCCTTATCCACCCTAAGGGATATCTCCCACGTGACCTATCCTCTGGCGGGAAAGGGTACGCCATCAGTAACTTTTTAGAAATTACCAGTTTCTTATTGGGGGAACCCACGCTACTTTACACACTTCATTCATTCATCTGATGGGGGAACAAAACACTGGCTGCTTTTTCTCCCCAAAAATAAAACCCCTTTTATGTGGTACTTGGGTTCATGTCAGAAATGTGTAACACATTTTTTATTGCCGAGATCATGTAACGGATGTTCCTAGTGGATTGTGTATATGTCTCAACTTCGTCGACACTGGAGTCAGACTCCGTGTCGACATCTGTGTCTATCATCTGAGGTAACGGGCGCTTTTTTGAGCCCCTGATGGCCTTTGAGACGCCTGGGCAGGCGCGGGCTGAGAAGCCGGCTGTCCCACAGCTGTTTTACGTCATCCAGCCTTGTAAGGAGTTGACATTGTCGTTTAATACCTTCCACCTATCCATCCACTCTGGTGTCGGCCCCACAGGGGACGACATCCCATTTATCGGCCTCTGCTCCACCTCCACGTAACCTTCCTCATCCCACATGTCGACACAGCCGTACCGACACACAGCACACACACAGGGAATGCTCTGACTGAGGACAGGACCCCACAAAGTCCTTTGGGGAGACAGAGAGAGAGTATGCCAGCACACACCAGAGAACTATATAATGCAGGGATTAACACTATAATTGAGTGATTTTTTCCCCCAATAGCTGCTTGTATAAACAATATTACGCCTAAATTTAGTGCCCCCCCTCTCTTTTTAACCCTTTGAGCCTGAGAACTACAGGGGAGAGCCTGGGGAGCTGTCTTCCAGCTGCACTGTGAAGAGAAAATGGCGCCAGTGTGCTGAGGGAGATAGCTCCGCCCCTTTTTCGCGGACTTTTCTCCCGCTTTTTTATGGATTCTGGCACGGGTATTTATCACATATATAGCCTCTGGGGCTATATATTGTGATATATTTGCCAGCCAAGGTGTATTTATTGCTTCTCAGGGCGCCCCCCCCCAGCGCCCTGCACCCTCAGTGACCGGAGTGTGAAGTGTGTATGAGGAGCAATGGCGCACAGCTGCAGTGCTGTGCGCTACCTTGGTGAAGACTGATGTCTTCTGCCGCCGATTTTCCGGATTCTTCTTGCTTATGGCTCTGTAAGGGGGCCGGCGGCGCGGCTCCGGGACCGAACACCAATGGCCGGTTCCATGCGGTCGATCCCTCTGGAGCTAATGGTGTCCAGTAGCCTAAGAAGCCCAAGCTACCACCAGTTAGGTAGGTTCGCTTCTTCTCCCCTTAGTCCCTCGCTGCAGTAAGTCTGTTGCCAGCAGATCTCACTGTAAAATAAAAAACCTAAAATATACTTTCTCTCTAGGAGCTCAGAAGAGCCCCTAGTGTGCATCCAGCTCAGCCGGGCACAGGATTCTAACTGAAGTCTGGAGGAGGGTCATAGTGGGAGGAGCCAGTGCACACCAGGTAGTCCTAAATCTTTCTTAGCTGTGCCCAGTCTCCTGCGGAGCCGCTATTCCCCATGGTCCTTACGGAGTCCCCAGCATCCACTAGGACGTCAGAGAAACCTATTTATTTCATAGTGAAAGAAGCTCTACAAACATATTGTAAGACAGGAATACATATGGCAGGTTGACAGACATTATGTTGACACTGCTTATGCCGGCGGCACTTTCTTGGCACCAGTATGCTGAAAATAATTGAATGATACTTCTTGTACTGTAACAGTGACGTTAGAATATTGAAAACGTGGCTAAAACAGCATACTTATTGGTATACTAACAACACTATTAAAAATGTAGTAAGTAGCATTTATACTTTGTTTGCATACTGGTGCCAGATAAGTGCCGCCGACATAAGCAGTATCAACCTAATGACTGATTACAGTCAGATAGTATTCCCCCTTTGTGGTAAACTAATTCTACATGCAAACTGACACTTTAAATACCTAGGGGTCTATTCATGAAGCAGTGAAAAGAGTGGAGAAGTGAGCCAGTGGAGAAGCTGGCCATGGCAACCAATCAGCTGCTCTGTATCATTTTATAGTATGTAAATTATAAATGTTACTTCAATGCTGATTGGTTGCCATGGATAATTTCTCCACTGGATCACTTCTCCACACTTTTCAGTGCTTCAAGAATAGACTCCAAATGACAAACAGTAAATTATCCTTGTTCTATTTTTTGACATTCATGATACATCTGTTTTGAAGAATCAAAGTGGAGTAAAAAAAATAAGAATTTACTCACCGGTAATTCTATTTCTCGTAGTCCGTAGTGGATGCTGGGAACTCCGTAAGGACCATGGGGAATAGCGGGCTCCGAAGGAGGCTGGGCACTCTAGAAAGATTTATGACTACCTGGTGTGCACTGGCTCCTCCCACTATGACCCTCCTCCAAGCCTCAGTTAGGACACTGTGCCCGGACGAGCTGACATAATAAGGAAGGATTTAGAATCCCGGGTAAGACTCTTACCAGCCACACCAATCACACCGTACAACTCGTGATACTATATCCAGTTTGACAGTATGAAAAACAACTGAGCCTCTCAACAGATGGCTCAACAATAACCCTTTAGTTAACAATAACTATTTACAAGTATTGCAGACAATCCGCACTTGGGATGGGCGCCCAGCATCCACTACGGACTACGAGAAATAGAATTACCGGTGAGTAAATTCTTATTTTCTCTGACGTCCTAGTGGATGCTGGGAACTCCGTAAGGACCATGGGGATTATACCAAAGCTCCCAAACGGGCGGGAGAGTGCGGATGACTCTGTAGCACCGAATGAGAGAACTCCAGGTCCTCCTCAGCCAGGGTATCAAATTTGTAGAATTTTGCAAACGTGTTTGCCCCTGACCAAGTAGCTGCTCGGCAAAGTTGTAAAGCCGAGACCCCTCGGGCAGCCGCCCAAGAAGAGCCCACCTTCCTTGTGGAATGGGCATTTACAGATTTTGGCTGTGGTATGCCTGCCACAGAATGTGCAAGCTGAATTGTACTACAAATCCAGCGAGCAATAGACTGCTTAGAAGCAGGAGCACCCAGCTTGTTGGGTGCATACAGGATAAACAGCGAGTCAGATTTTCTGACTCCAGCCGTCCTGGAAACATATTTTCAGGGCCCTGACAACGTCTAGCAACTTGGAGTCCTCCAATTCACTAGTAGCCGCCGGCACCACAATAGGCTGGTTCAGGTGAAACGCTGACACCACCTTAGGGAGAAATTGGGGACGAGTCCTCAACTCTGCCCTATCCATATGGAAAATCAGATAAGGGCTTTTACATGATAAAGCCGCCAATTCTGACACTCGCCTGGCTGAAGCCAAGGCTAATAACATGACCACTTTCCACGTGAGATATTTCAGATCCACGGTTTTTAGTGGCTCAAACCAATGTGATTTTAAGAAACTCAACATCACGTTGAGATCCCAAGGTGCCACAGGAGGCACAAACGGGGGCTGAATATGCAGCACTCCTTTCACAAATGTCTGAACTTCAGGTACTAAAGCTAGTTATTTTTGAAAGAAAATCGACAGAGCCGAGATCTGTACTTTAATGGAGCCTAGTTTTAGGCCCATATCCACTCCTGCTTGCAGGAAATGCAGAAATCGACCTAGTTGAAATTCCTCTGTTGGGGCCTTATTGGCCTCGCACCATGCAACATATTTCCGCCATATGCGGTGATAATGCGTTGCCGTAACATCTTTCCTGGCCTTAATAAGCGTAGGAATGACTTCTTCCGGAATACCCTTTTCCTTTAGGATCCGGTGTTCAACCGCCATGCCGTCAAACGCAGCCGTGGTAAGTCTTGGAACAGACAGGGCCCCTGCTGTATCAGGTCCTGTCTGAGCGGTAGAGGCCACGGGTCCTCTGAGAGCATCTCTTGAAGTTCCGGGTACCACGCTCGTCTTGGCCAATCCGGAACCACGAGAATTGTGTTTACTCCTCGCTTTCTTATTATTCTCAATACCTTTGGTATGAGAGGCAGAGGAGGGAACACATAAACCGACTGGTACACCCACGGTGTCACTAGAGCGTCCACAGCTATCGCCTGAGGGTCCCTTGACCTGGCGCAATATCTTTTATACTTTTTGTTGAGACGGGACGCCATCATGTCCACCTGTGGTTTTTCCCAACGGTTTACCAGCATCTGGAAGACTTCTGGGTGAAGTCCCCACTCTCCCGGGTGGAGGTCGTGTCTGCTGAGGAAGTCTGCTTCCCAGTTGTCCACTCCCGGAATGAACACTGCTGACAGTGCTAGTACATGATTCTCCGCCCATCGGAGAATTCTTGTGGCTTCTGCCATCGCCATCCTGCTTCTTGTGCCGCCCTGTCGATTTACATGGGCGACTGCCGTGATGTTGTCTGACTGGATCAGCACCGGCAGATGTAGGAGCAGGGATCTTGCTTGACTTAGGGCATTGTAGATGGCCCTTAGTTCCAGAATATTTATGTGAAGGGAAGTCTCCTGACTCGACCATAGTCCTTGGAAGTTTCTTCCCTGTATGACTGCCCCCCAGCCTCGAAGGCTGGCATCCGTGGTCACCAGGACCCAGTCCTGTATGCCGAACCTGCGGCCCTCTAGAAGATGGGCACTCTGCAGCCACCACAGAAGAGACACCCTGGTTCTTGGAGACAGGGTTATTAAGCGATGCATCTGAAGATGCGATCCGGACCACTGGTCCAACAGGTCCCACTGAAAGATTCTGGCATGGAACCTGCCGAAGGGAATTGCTTCGTAAGAAGCCACCATCTTTCCCAGGACCCGTGTGCAGCGATGCACTGATACCTGTTTTGGTTTCAGGAGGTCTCTGACTAGAGATGACAACTCTCTGGCTTTCTCCTCCGGGAGAAACACTTTCTTCTGGACTGTATCCAGAATCATACCCAGGAACAGTAGCCGTGTCGTCGGAACCAGCTGTGGCTTTGGGATATTCAGAATCCAGCCGTGCTGGTGCAGCACCTCCTGAGATAGTGCTACTCCCACCAACAACTGTTCCTTGGACCTCGCTTTTATTAGGAGATCGTCCAAGTACGGGATAATTAAAACTCCCTTTTTTCGAAGGAGTATCATCATTTCCGCCATAACCTTGGTAAATACCCTCGGTGCCGTGGACAGGCCAAACGGCAGCGTCTGGAATTGGTAATGGCAATCCTGTACCACAAATCTGAGGTACTCCTGGTGAGGATGGTAAATGGGGACATGCAAGTAAGCATCCTTGATGTCCAGGGATACCATGTAATCCCCCTCGTCCAGGCTTGCAATAACCGCCCTGAGCGATTCCATCTTGAACTTGAATTTTTTTATGTACGTGTTCAAGGATTTTAAATTTAAAATGGGTCTCACCGAACCGTCCGGTTTCGGTACCACAAATAGTGTGGAATAATAACCCCGGCCTTGTTGAAGTACGGGTACCTTGATTATCACCTGCTGGGAATACAGCTTGTGAATTGCCGCTAGCACCGCCTCCCTGTCTGAGGGAGCAATCGGCAAGGCAGATTTTAGGAACCGGTGGGGTGGGGACGCCTCGAATTCCAGTTTGTACCCCTGAGATACTATTTGCAGGATCCAGGGATCCACCTGTGAGCGAGCCCACTGATCGCTGAAATTCTTGAGGCGACCCCCCACCGTACCTGGCTCCGCCTGTGGAGCCCCACCGTCATGCGGCGGACTTGGAAGAAGAAGCGGGGGAGGACTTTTGCTCCTGGGAACCTGCTGTTTGTTGCAGCCTTTTTCCCCTACCTCTGCCTCTGGACAGAAAGGACCCGCCTTTTCCACGCCTGTTTTTCTGGGTCCGAAAGGACTGAACCTGATAAAACGGCGCCTTCTTAGGCTGTGAGGGGACATGGGGTAAAAATGCTGACTTCCCAGACGTTGCTGTGGAAACTAGGTCCGAGAGACCATCCCCAAATAATTCCTCACCCTTATATGGCAACACTTCCATGTGCTTTTTAGAATCTGCATCTCCTGTCCACTGGCGAGTCCATAATCCTCTCCTAGCAGAAATGGACAATGCACTTACTTTAGATGCCAGTCGGCAGATTTCCCTCTGTGCATCTCTCATATATAAGACTGAGTCTTTTATATGGTCTATGGTTAACAGGATCGTGTCTCTGTCTAATGTGTCAATATTTTCTGACAGTTTATCTGACCACGCAGCGGCAGCACTGCACATCCAAGCTGACGCAATAGCTGGCCTAAGTATAATGCCTGAGTGTGTATATACAGACTTCAGGATCGCCTCCTGCTTTCTATCAGCAGGTTCCTTGAGGGCGGCCGTATCCGGAGACGGTAGTGCCACCTTTTTAGACAAACGTGTGAGCGCTTTATCCACCCTGGGGGGTGTTTCCCAACGTGACCTATCCTCTGGCGGGAAAGGGAACGCCATTAGTACCTTCTTAGGAATTACCAATTTTTTATCAGGGAAAGCCCACGCTTCTTCACACACTTCATTTAATTCATCTGATGGGGGAAAAACTACGGGTAGTTTTTTCTCCCCAAACATAATACCCTTTTTAGTGGTACCTGTAGTTATATCAGAAATGTGTAACACCTCTTTCATTGCCTCAATCATGCAGTGAATGGCCTTAGTGGGCATCAGGTTAGACTCATCGTCGTCGACACTGGTGTCAGTATCAGTGTCGACATCTGGGTCTGCTTGCGGTAGCGGGCGTTTTAGAGCCCCTGACGACCCATGCGACGCCTGGGCAGGCACGAGCTGAGAAGTCGGCTGTCCCACATTTGGCATGTCGTCAATTTTCTTATGTAAGGAGTCTATACGTGCACTCATTACTTTCCATAAGCTCATCCACTCAGGTGTCTGCCCCGCAGGGGGTGACATCCCTTCTAAAGGCATCTGCTCCGCCTCCACATCATTATCCTCATCAAACATGTCGACACAGCCGTACCGACACACCGCACACACACAAGGAATGCTCCGAATGAGGACAGGACCAACAAAAGCCCTTTGGGGGGACAGAGTGAGAGTATGCCAGCACACACCAGAGCGCCATATAATGCAGGGACTAACTGAGTTATGTCCCCTATAGCTGCTTTTTCTATATATTATATACTGCGCCTAAATTTAGTGTCCCCCCTCTCTGTTTTTACCCTGTTCTGTAGTGTAGACTGCAGGGGAGAGCCAGGGAGCTTCCTTCCAGCGGATCTGTGAAGGAGAAATGGCGCCAGTGTGCTGTGAGAGATAGCTCCGCCCCTTTTCCGCGGACTATTCTCCCGCTTTTTTCCATATTCTGGCAGGGGTATTTTCCACATATATAGCCTCTGGGACTATATATTGTGGAATTTTTGCCAGCCAAGGTGTTATTATTGCTTCTCAGGGCGCCCCCCCCCCCAGCGCCCTGCACCCTCAGTGACCGGAGTATGAAGTGTGTATGAGGAGCAATGGCGCACAGCTGCAGTGCTGTGCGCTACCTTGGTGAAGACTGATGTCTTCTGCCGCCGTTTTTCCGGACCTCTTCTTGCTTCTGGCTCTGTAAGGGGGACGGTGGCGCGGCTCCGGGACCGAACACCAAGGACTGGGCCTGCGGTCAATCCCTCTGGAGCTAATGGTGTCCAGTAGCCTAAGAAGCCCAATCCGGCTGCAAGCAGGCGAGTTCGCTTCTTCTCCCCTTAGTCCCTCGCTGCAGTGAGCCTGTTGCCAGCAGGTCTCACTGAAAATAAAAAACCTAAATCTATACTTTCTTTCTAAGGGCTCAGGAGAGCCCCTAGTGTGCATCCAACCTCGGCCGGGCACAAAATCTAACTGAGGCTTGGAGGAGTGTCATAGTGGGAGGAGCCAGTGCACACCAGGTAGTCATAAATCTTTCTAGAGTGCCCAGCCTCCTTCGGAGCCCGCTATTCCCCATGGTCCTTACGGAGTTCCCAGCATCCACTAGGACGTCAGAGAAATGTATTTTATCTATAGCTATGCGGCATGCGCACTTGCTTTCGTTCACGCAGGAACACATTTCTTTTCAAGACTCCCTCTAGCCATGCTAGCATAAATCAGGGAGTATGATAAAATGTTAACATCATATACATAGGCGTGCGCAGCACATTTTATTAGGGTGTGCACCGCCGGAGGGGCAAGTCTAGCATCGCCTATTGGGCGTGGCTAGCACCATTTTAAAATTAGTGTAAGTGGGAGAGCATAAGAATGCAAAAATAAGGGGGGAGAGTGCTGATTAGGCCGGATACGAGGGATCCACCCTTACTACGTCAATTCCAGAATGCAGGCATTGGCATATGAACATGGTTCAGAGGGGGACTGAGGGAGGCAGGGCTAGGGGAGGAAGTCCAGCACTGGCCGCTCTACACATTGTTTGATGTGGGAGATGTGGCAGCGGGCGGCTCATTTATTTAGTGACTGCTGCAGCTGCGGACAAGGCATGTGGGCAGGGCTGGAGCTGTGGATATATAAATGGAAAGCCACATCGGATACATATATATCGCCATGAAAAAAATATATATAAATTCAAATACATTGACATAGCCAGATCCATATGAAATACACTGAAATAGCAAGATCCACCTAAAAAAGATATTTATATAGCCGCATAAAGGGGGTTATTCCGAGTTGTTCACTCGTTGCCGATTTTCGCAACGGAGCGATTAAGGCAAAAATGCGCATGCGCATGGTACGCAGTGCGCATGTGGTTAGTATTTTAGCACAAAACTTAGTAGATTTACTCACGTCCGAACGAAGATTTTTCATTGTGAAGTGATCGGAGTGTGATTGACAGGAAGTGGGTGTTTCTGGACGGAAACTGGCTGTTTTCTGGGAGTGTGCGGAAAAACGCAGGTGTGCCAGGATAAAATCGGGAGTGTCTGGCCGAACGCAGGGCGTGTTTGTGACGTCAAACCAGGAATGAAACGGCCTGAGCTGATCGCAATCTGTGAGTAGGTCTGGAGCTACTCAGAAACTGCTAAGAATTTTCTATTCGCAATTCTGCGAATCTTTCGTTCGCTATTCTGCTAAGCTAAGATACACTCCCAGAGGGCGGCGGCCTAGCGTGAGCAATGCTGCTAAAATCCGCTAGCGAGCGAACAACTCGGAATGACCCCCAAAATACAGTACACTGAAAAAGCCAGATCCACATTTAAAAAAACATTGAAAAAGCAAGATCTTAGCAGAGGTAGGAAACAGCACAATGCAAACACATCTTATGCATTAGGATGTTTTGTGTCACTCTTTGTCGTGATAAAGTACAAACTTAAGTGTGACATTTGCAGTATATCATTAAGCAGCTTTAGGGTAAAATCATTTATAGTTACCAAATGAGTGATGCCACACCATCATCTCCCGCCTGCGTCCCTCAGCCACACCATCATCTCCTCCCCATGTCTCTCAGTCACACCATCATCTCCCCCCTCCCCTGCGTCTCTCAGCCACAGCATCACCCACCACGCGTCTCTCAGTAACACCATCATCTCATGCCTGCGTCTCTCTGCTACACCATCTCCCATCTACATCTCTCACGATCCCCTTCACGCTGTGTCTCTCAGCCTCCCCTCTTCATTCTATGGCTCTCAGCTTCCCACCATTCACTCTGTGCCTCTCATCCTGCCCCCACATTCGTTTTTAGGAGCAGATAAGCTGTGCAAGCGCATGGGGCACCCACCGTATACTTTGCCCTGCCCCCTACCTCCTATTACACTGGGCGCATTCTAAACAAGAAAGGGCACTGCCTGCCCCTCCCTTCACTCTGTGCCTCTCAGGCTCCCATCCTTCACTCTGTGTCTTTCAACCTCCCAACCTTCCCTCTGTGACTCTCAGACTGCTACCCCTTCACTCTGTGCCTCTCAGCCTGCTCCCCTTTCACTCTGTGCCTCTTAGCCTCCCATCATTCACTCTGTCTTTCAGCCTCCCAACCTTCACTAAGTGTCTCTCAGCCTGCAGCCCCCCTTCACTCTGTGCCTCTCAGCCGTCTACCCCTTCACTCTGCGCCTCTCAGCCTGCCCCCCTTCACTCTGAGCCTCTCAGCCTGCCCCCACCCCCCCTTCCCTTTGTACCTTTCAGCTGGCCCCCCTTCACTCTGTGCCTTTCAGCCGACTACCCTTTCCCTCTGTGCTTCTCAGCCTGCCCCCCCCCACCCACCCCCCTTTCACTCTGTCTCTCTCCCTTTCTGCCTGCACCTCGATCTATGTCTCTCATAATTCTCCCCTCTCCCCCCTCCGTTCACTGGTAGCCTCTCACCTGCATGTGAGCCCAGGAGCAGTGGCAGTCAGGAATCAGACAGGACAGGGAGCGCTGCGCAGTGAGAGGGAGAGGCTCGCTGGCGGGTAGCAATTCAAATGTGGCACCTGCCGCCAGTCAATCAGAAGCCGCGGTCTGGCAGCCAATCAGGAGCCGCTGCTCCCGATTCACTGCCGCTACGAGAGCTCTAATTGGCTGGAGACCGGCGCTGCATTTTAAATGCCACCGTCGAGCCTGTCACTCACTACAGCGCAGCGCTCCTTGCCCTGTCTGATTACTGACTGCCGCTGCTCCTGGCCTCACATGTACTCCGCTGTCACCTGGGACCAGGACAAAAGTCCAGACGGTCGGCCCTGCGTGCGAGGGGTGCCGGACATTAGGGGGTGCCTGTGCACACCAGGCATCCCCCGTGCGCATGCCTATAATCATATATATTTTTTTTTTTTTATCACTTTGTAATGGATTTGGCAAGTTACTGTTTTGTTATATCTAAAGCCTATAAGCTAGCTACACACTAGCTGTGGCGGCGGGGAGCCGGTGGGGTGTCATCATCTGTAGGTGCATACTCACTTGCCGATGCTGGCGGGGGGAGCGACGGGGAGGTAGGGGGAGCGACAGGGGAGGGGGTCGTGGGTGCCACTTAATAGCCCTCGTAAACGAGGTCCTCCCTCGCCTGTACTGTTCAGACTAGGGAGGGGGGCGTTAACGATATGCGCCCACATGGAGTGTATACACCTGATGATATTGTAAAAGATCTCGCTCAGAATGGCCCTTCTGAGCGATATCTTTTGTTTCCTCATCTTGTGTGTATGGGCCTTATGAGTGAGGAAAGGATTATATATTTATAAATACCGAATAATAATAATATGCAACTCCAATAAAAAGAAACCATATTTATTGATAGTGCTCTTTTATAAATATATACATATCCGTTCCCTTTAATTAGGAATAAAATAAACATATCACAATATTTTATGATATATGGAAATGAATACAAATTCTACTTACCCAGTATGCTAATATAAAAAGACTGGTCAATCAGTGCATTCTCTTCTGAATCAAACACATCCAACTTTACAGCAAAACTTCCCCCCGATTCTCCCTTCTTGTGTTTATACTGAACAAAACCTAAAAACATACACACATTATAATATAAGCAATCCATCATATACCTGTTGCATATATATATATATATATATATAGTGACAAGCAGATAAACATGTAGTGTAGAGCAATATTACTGTATTACCTTACAAAAACAATTAGTACATAATGAAAGATGGTGACCATACGATGTGAGAGATGATATTAACAAATGGGTGGTCTTCAGTTTGCCGGCTGTCGGGAACCCGGGGCACAGTATACCGGCGCCGGAATCCCGACAGCCGGCATACCGACACTTTATCTCCCTCTTGGGGTTCCACGACCCCCCTGGAGGGAGAATAAATAGCGTGGCGCGCTCGTGCCTGCAGCGTGGCGAGCGCAGCAAGCCCGCAAGGGGCTCATTTGCGCTCGCCACGTTGTTGGTATGCCGGCGGTCGGGATTCCGGCGCTGGTATGCTGGTCGCCGGGAGCCCGGCCGCTGGCATACAATACTACACCCTTAGCAAACGAAACTTATTCAAAAATTTTTTTTTTGTTTGATTATGTTTAATTAGCTATGCACTGAATTCAAATACTAGAGTTCCACCATACACTAAACTCTTACAGTATATACAGAATGAATATGTAATGAAGTCCGAGTTCGCCTGCAGTTCGGGATCCCTGCTGAACCCGGATGTTTTTTTAAAGGGGCAATCATGTACAATGCTAAACCATGCCTTGTACATGAGTGCTCCTTTAGAAAAAAACATCCAAGTACGGCCAGCATTCCGCATGATCGCCAAGCTCGGACTTCATTACATCCTGGTCATAGGATCTCAATTAGAGTTTGAAACATGTTGGTGTTGCAAAAATCCATGTAAATATTCTGGTGCAAACAAAAGCATAATTATATACGTTGGGTTACGTCTGACTCAAATACAGCAGTACTTTTTCCATGTGTATGTCGGGCATACAAATGCATAAAAATGCATATACTATCCCCACAAGTGCCTCTTGCCATACATAGCGCAGCACTAGTGGCTAAAGCATGCCTCATGCACAGCTGTCCATGAGTCCTCCCTACTACTTCCACCTCTACACCCACAATTTAGACCATAGCCAGAGGACTAGTGCTCCTCTTGGTGAACCTTGACAAGATTAATATAACCATTCAGGTTTTTGCAGCTAAAGCACATCACATTCTTCAGAGGCACGCTATGAGATGACGTCACATGATAAAACTTTAGTCTATTATCACTGCAGCATGTTGCTGGTTTTCAGTAAGTCTGGCATAAGCCATGTGGCAGAGGAGACAGTAAGGAGCGCAAGAGAGTGCTGGGAAAGGGCTGGCGCATGGGCTTTGTAGGAACATTCCTTATTTTGTATAGAAATCTCTATCTCCCTATTTTTTCCCAAGAAATCCCATTTAGAATAATGGATAAATCTCTGTGGATTCAGTCCAAAGGCCATATAAACCAGCACAGGGTATTCAATTCCGAACATTTTCGGACATTTTTAGTCCATTTTCGGCCATGCTGTTTCAATAATATTTTTTTGTTGAATCGGCATGGGCGAAAATTGCGCCAAAAACGGCTGAAAATGCCCGGGAATTCACCAAAACACGTGTATCAGTGGCCGATACACATGGTTTTCGCCAGTGCCGAAACTGGATATTTTGACCAGTCGAAAAAAACGGCGCCGGCATTAAATAGGTCAAATGTAAATTTGATCTAAAAACGAGTGATAAATGCAGTTTTTTCCGACTGGTCGAAAAAAAGAGACTAATTGAATAACTTACCTCAGTGTCCACTGGAACCTGGGCTCTTTCAGTAGCATGTGGTTTTTGCCAGATTTTTGGACCAGTCGAAAAACGGCACGGCCAATAAATAGGTCAACTGGTCGAAAAAACGCACTAATTGAATACCCCCCCAGTGACCACTGGAACCTGGGCTCTTTCAGTTAGTTACCAGATGAAGAGGATATTAGGGATTTTGTTACAAAATTATCTACTGTAATTTCAAATATTTTAAATTCAAAATAAAATGATTCCACTGTATTTCTCATTGAACAAATTCACAAAGTAGAATACCAATGTGAACAGAAAGTGTAATCTAGTTTTGTATCTCACCTTTATTAATATCCGCCTGAGTAAAGTCAACAACCGGTCCCCTGACTGAAACTGGCACAAGGTTATTGTTTTTTGATAGTAGCAATTGTCCAACTACAGGATCCCTCTTCATAACATATCTGAGCTTAGCATCATCTGAATCGATATCAGTTCCCCTTAAATGTTGGTCTGTAATGGTGGCTGTAGAGCCTGCAGTAGATAGGGATGGAAATGAGAAAGGGTAATTTTATGAACAACATGATTATGATGATACAACAAACCCTCAATTGAACATATATCGCAATGTCTTGCATCACATCTCTAAGTGTCTAATTCATACCTGATTGAATCTCTGCAAATTTGCTGAGGTCTGTGATCAGATAGTCGCCGCCCAGACAGAGTGAAAATCCGCCCCATGCATGCAAGTCTGTGTACGCCATCTGAAAAGCTTTGCAAACGCCGACCAGCTGCAAATCTGTTCACAACTCACTCACCATCTAATGTTTTTTTCAGTCTGTGCGTAGCCCAGGACCTACTCCTACAGTGCAATACAAACAGGCTGATCGGGGCTGGAGCTGACGTCACACATCCTCCCTGAAAACGCTTGGGAAAGCCTGTGTTTTTCCTGACACTCCCAGAAAACAGTCAGTCACCACCCCTAAAACGCCCGCTTGCGTTCGCCTAGCGATAAAAATAAATAAATCAGTATTTTTTCACAGTTTAGCCTTGTGCCTGTGAATTACAATCCGTACGCATGTGCAGTTGTTCGATAATCGGCCACTGTGCGATTAACTTTTACCCCTTGCAGGTTTAATCTTATTGTGTGTAGTTCTTAACTCCTATTTCTTTTTCATCCACTAGGGGTCACTGGAGTTCTCTTGGGATATGGACGGGGTGTTAGCAGGTATAGGCACATTTAAATATTTAAATTAGTAACCCTCCTCCCCCTCCATACTCCCAAGATGTCTCAGTGTTTTTTTGTGACTACAGGAGTCAGATAGTGAGGTCACTGATAGCCCAGGCATGGATGATCTCATCAGGGCGGTACACCAGGTGCTAGATTTCACTGAGACAGAGAAGCCTCTGTTAAAGATGAGTTTTTTTTACTTGCTAAGAGACAAAGGGCAACTGTGTGTTTTCCTTTTTCAGATTCTCTTAATAGGCAGTTGACGGAAGCATGGCAAAATCCAGAAAAAAACGCTTTTCTATCCCAAAGCGATTTCTGTCTAACTACCCTTTCCCACAGTCTATGACAACTAAATGAGAAAATTCACCACCAGTGGATTCTTCCATTTCAAAACTTACGAAGAAGTTAACCATTCCAGTCCCAGCTGCAACGGCGCTTAAAGACCTGTCGGAGCATAAGCTAGAGGCCATGCTAAAGTCCATTTATACAGCAGCAGGGGTGTTGCTTAGATCTGCTTCAGTTGGAGTTTGGGTTAACAAGGCATGGGCAAGTATGGGCAAAACAGCTCAGGTTAGGCCTACAACAAGGTTTTTCCTCAGACCAGCTTATACTTCTAACCGATCACATTTGCAAATCACCTGAGTACTTGGCTACAGCATCTATGGATGTTGGACAAGTCAGTTCTCAGATTTCAGCCTCTATTATTGCGGCTTGTCGGACACTTTGGTTGTGGCATTGGCAGGCCGAGGCTGAGTCGAAACGAGGAATAGAGGTGTTGCCTTATACTGGCAATATGTTATTTGGTCCTGAATTAGACAAATTGATTTCTCAGGCTACAGTGGAAAAATCTGTGTTTCTACCGTTGCCCGCACCAGTTCCTAAAAGGAAGCACGCTGGACCAGCGTTCAGATCTTTTAGACCTCAGTCCTTTCGAGGCTGTGCTCGAGGAACAGTCGTACAGAGTAGACGTGGTAGAGGATGAGAGAGCATTCCAAAGTCAGTTATACCAACCATGTTACGTGCTAGGAAGCCAGTTTCAGCAGCTCATCATCACAGGATCTGACAAGCTTATATCGGTTGATGTGAATCTCGGAAGTTTCCGACATCTTCTTTCAAGTTATCCCGTCTTTTACTATTTTTACAGACGGGGCTACATGGAGGACTACGTTTAGCAACACTAAAGGTGCAGGTATCTGCTTTGTCAATTTTCTTTCAGCAGCGTTTGGCTCTTTTGCCAACAGTTCAAAGTTTCCTGCAAGGTGTACTTAGAGTTCAACCTCCGTTTATACCACCTACAGCTCCATGGGACTTGAATCTAGTTTTAGATTTTTTGCAGTCTTCAATTTTTGAACCCTTAGAACAATAAGCGGATTTTAGATTTCTTACTTGAAAAACAGATTTTCTCCTAGCCTTAGCTTCAGAAAGGTGTGTTTCTGAATTAGGTACGTTGTCACCTAACTTCGGACGAATCACGCTTTTCTACCAAAGGTAGTATCCTCTTTTCACATAAATCAACCAATCGTAGTTCCTGCTTATATCGGTTGATGTGAATCTCGGAAGTTTCCGACATCTTCTTTCAAGTTATCCCGTCTTTTACTATTTTTACAGACGGGGCTACATGGAGGGCTACGTTTAGCAACACTAAAGGTGCAGGTATCTGCTTTGTCAATTTTCTTTCAGCAGCGTTTGGCTCTTTTGCCAACAGTTCAAAGTTTCCTGCAAGGTGTACTTAGAGTTCAACCTCCGTTTATACAACCTACAGCTCCATGGGACTTGAATCTAGTTTTAGATTTTTTGCAGTCTTCAATTTTTGAACCCTTAGAACAATAAGCGGATTTTAGGTTTCTTACTTGAAAAACAGATTTTCTCCTAGCCTTAGCTTCAGAAAGGTGTGTTTCTGAATTAGGTACGTTGTCACCTAACTTCGGACGAATCACGCTTTTCTACCAAAGGTAGTATCCTCTTTTCACATAAATCAACCAATCGTAGTTCCTGTTTTTTCAGAAGGTTCAGGAACTCAAGATTGAAGTATAAAAATTCACGTTCAGGGACTTCTTTCCCAAAACACCTTTTAAAAAGTTCACTTGTTAGCACACTTCAAATGGAGAATGTCATTGAAGATAGCGCTGCGCCAATAATGCCAGCAAAGTCCAACAGGTGGAATACAGAAGAAGAGAAGTGCAGCAGTTGTTTATTACCAGAGACCTTCCTGGCTCTGGCTGCAGACTCGGGGACCCATGTAACCGTCATCGGTGATCAAACTCTCCCATGGCTCCACACAGACACAGCTCCTTTACAGATGACAGCGGCACACAGGTCCTTAATGCATTTCGGAGTGTCCGCTCTCCTTTATAAAAAAAGTGCCTTATGTCCGCTGATGCAGGCATTTAAACCTGGTTTCTTTGGTCACATGTTCTTGCACAACCTATGATCACACATCCCATCCTGGCTCTCTTACACTCAGCAAAACAGCTGAGTATTAACATCTTCAATGCCAGCTCAATTTCTATTATTAGACAAATTAAAACAATACAAATTTCAATAGCAATTTATAATAAAATACAAACGGTTTTTAAATAAATCATGGACTAAACAAAACTGTTTTTTAATGGCCCGATCTGTTACAATACTATATTATTTACTGTAGAACAACACTTTTTCTGCTACAACCTTCATATGTCTGTTATACACATTCACACCTCAGGCACAAGATGTAAAAAGACATAACAACATAGAAAAAAAGGAATTAGTATTCGGCAATTTAAACGGATATCCACACATAAATCATATCTGTTTTATTTTTGCTACACGTTAGTCTTTTGTAGCAGCAATATGCATCTTATTGTAAACATTATATGACCAAACACTGACAATAATAATAAGACATTCATATGTTGGAGAATAAAGTAAAAAGGTCAAAGGCAAAGGATTAAATAAACAATTTGGTCTCAAATTCATTGCGGAGACCATTCGGGGCCAGCGTTCTTAATTCAAAAATGGACCTCATTTCACTTCTGGCCAGATTCTCCTCACTGTTTTTAGACCTCCAATTCCCTTGGACCTTTTTTATCCCACGAACACTTTTTAAATTCTTAATGTCACAACTATGATGATCCTTAAAATGTAGGAAAAGACTATGTAACTCAAATCCCTTTTTAATGTTGCGACAATGTTTTGCCATGTGATCTTTCATCATGCTACTGGTTCTACCGATGTATTGTAGACCACTGCCGCACTCTAAAAGATACACCACATTTTTGTACTACAGGTAATAAAAATAGGATTTTAATACCTACCGGTAAATCCTTTTCTCGTAGTCCATAAGGGATATTGGGGGAAACTAGTACGATGGGGTATAGACGGGGTCCATCTCTTCAACTGGGTGTGCTGGCTCCTCCCCTCTATGCCCCCTCCCACAGGCAGTTATAGGTAAAAACGTGCCCGAAGGAGAAAGGACATATATGAGAGAAGGAACATGATAACAGAAAGGGTGGTGAGATTACACACCAGACAACCACTAACATACAACAACCAGCAATGGCTGGTAACAACAACAGCAGCAACAGCTGAACAGGTAACTATAGAACAAGAACCTGCAGAAAACTCCACGCACTGAGGTGGGCGCCCAATATCCCTTATGGACTACGAGAAAAGGATTTACTGGTATGTATTAAAATCCTATTTTCTCTTGCATCCATAAGGGATATTGGAGGAAACTAGTACAATGGGGACGTTCCAAAGCTTCCAGAAGGGGCGGGAACGTGCGGAGACTGCTGCAGCACCACCTGACCAAACTGGGTATCTTCTTTGGCCAGGGTATCAAATTTGTACAACTTCACAAAATGTTCTTCCCCGACCAGGTAGCAGCTCGGCATAGTTGCAAGGCCGAGACTCCACGGGCAGCTGCCCAGGAAGAGCCCACCAATCTAGTAGAGTGGGCCTTTAGAGACTTAGGAACAGGTAAGGCTGCCGACAGGTAAGCCTGTTGGATAGTAAGCCTAATCCAATGAGCAATAGACTGCTTTGAAGCAGGGCAACCTTTCTTCTGCGTATCATATAGCATGAACAAGGGATCCGTCTTTCTGACCTGAGCTGTACTCTTGACATAAATCTTCAAGGCACGCACAGCATCCAATGCCTCCGGAGGAGCAGAAGCGTCAGAACTGGATGGAATCACAATAGGTTGATTCAGATGAAATGCGGAGATAACCTTTGGCAGGAACTGCTGTCTAGTCCGGAGCTCCGCTCTGTCCTTGTAAAAGACCAAGTAGGGACTTTTACACAATAAGGCCCCCAATTCCGAAACACGTCGAGCAGAAGCCAGGGTCAGTAACATCACTGTCTTTCACGTGAGGTACTTATCGTCTGTCATCAGAGGTTAAAACCAGGAGGACTGTAGAAATTTCAACACTACATCCAAATCCCAGGGTGCCGTAGGTGGCACAAAGGGAGGTGGTATGTGGAGTACCCCTTGCAAGAAGGTCTGAACTTCTGGCAACACTGCCAATTTCTTCTGAAGGAAAATGGAGAGAGCTGAAATCTGGACCTTAATGAAACCCAGACATAAGCCCTTATCCACACCAGTCTGCAGGAAACGTCCCAAGTTAAACTCAGCAGGCGGATACGTGCGTTCCTTGCACCAAGAGACATATCTCCTCCAGATATGATGATAGTGTTTTGACGTCACAGGTTTTCTGGCTAGAACCATGGTTGCAATAACCTTCTTGGAAAGGCCCTTGTGAGCTAGGATGTTCCGCTCAACTTCCATGCCATCAAACGAAGTCACCATAAGTCCGGGTAGACGAACGGTCCTTGTTGAAGATCTCTTCTGAGTGGTAGAGGCCAAGGGTCTTCGACGGACAAGTTCAGAAGATCCGCGTTCCACGCCCTCCAAGCCCAATCTGGCGCAATTAGTTGTTCACACCCGGAATGAAGATTGCTGACATGGCACTTGCATTTCTTTCCACCCAGAGGAGTATCTTTGACACCTCTTGCATGCAGGCTCTGCTTTTTGTCCCTCCTTGTCGATTGATATATGCCACGGCTGTGGAGTTGTCTGACTGTACCTGGATCGCATGATCCTTGAGTAGAGGAGAGGCTTGAAGTAGAGCATTGTAGATCACCCGAAGTTCCAGAATGTTGATTGGAAGGAAGCCTTCATGGGTGGACCACCGGCCCTGGAACTGCGCCCCTTGGGTGACAGCTCCCCATCCTCTCAGACTCGCATCTGTCGTGAGGAGGGTCCAATCCTGAATCGCGAAACTCCTGCCCTCCAGGAGATTGGAGGGCTGTAGCCACCACAGGAGGGAATTCCTTGCCTCAGGTGACAGCTGAATCATCCGGTGCATCTGGAGATGCGATCTGGACCATTTGCTCAGGAGATCCAACTGAAATGTTCTGGCATGGAACCTCCAATACTGGATTGCCTCGTATGAGGCGACCATCTCTCCCAACAATCTTATGCAGATATGTACGAACACTCGAGTAGGTCGGAGCACCATGCGGACCATCTCCTGAAGTGTTCTCGCCTTGTCCTCTGGTATAAACACCTTCTGGGCCACAGTATCCACCAACATCCCCAGGAACAGGAGCCTCTGAGTTGGCTCCAGGTGGGACTTCTGTAAGTTGAGGATCCACCCATGGTCGGACAGAAGACGGTTGGTGCGGTTGATCCCCTGGACCTGGAGTTGAAGCATCATCTCCGCCATCACCTTCGTGAATACCCTCAGGGCAGTGCCTGGAATTGGAAGTAATCATCCAGCAGGGCAAACCGCAGGTACGCCTGATGAGGAGGCCAAATTGGAATATGGAGATAGGTGTCCTTGATATCCAGGGAGACCATAAATTCCTGTTCTTCCAGGCCCGCAATCCCTGCTCACAGGGATTCCATTTTGAACTTGAACACCCTCAAATAAGGATTCAAGGATTTCAGATTCAGAATGGGTCTGACCGAACCGTCCGGCTTCGGCACCACAAACAGGTTTGACTAAAACCCCTTGCCACAATGCGGTAGAGGTACTGGAACAATGACGAGGGACTGGACAAACCTTCGGATAGCCTGTTGCAACGTAACTTGCATATCCTCCAAAGCTGGTAAGCTTGATTTGAAAAATCATTGGGAGGGAAGGGTGGGGAAGTACTGTCGAACTCAAGCTCGTAGCCTTGAGAAACGAGCTCCCTTACCCAGGCATCTTGGCAGGAGGTCTCCCAGATGCAGCTGAAGTGACGCAGTCGAGCTCTCTCCTCGTGATCTCCTCGGGGTGGGTGGGCACCGTCATGCTGAAGCCTTAGTGGAAGCAAAACTGGTGGACTGTTCCTGAGAACTGGTACTTGCATGTTTCCTGGACTTACCTCTGGTGCCTCTAGCCACATTGGAGGTACCTCTGGCCTTCGATCGAAATGTGCGAGACCGAAAGGACTGGACAGATGGTCCCGGATAGGAACATCTCGCTGGCGGGGCCCCAGAGGGGAGAAACGTGGATTTCCCAGCCGTAACTTTGGAAATCAATGCATCCAGTTCAACCCCAAAAAGCCATTCCCCAGAAAAGGGGAGGGATTCCACATTACGTTTGGATTCTGCGCCCGCAATCCACTGATGCAACCACAAGGCCCTGTGCGCCGACACTGCCACGGCAGATGTCCGAGCATTAATGTTCCCCATCTCCTTGAGGGAATCACAAAGGACACGGGTAGTGTCCTGAATGTGCTTCAGGAGGGTTACCATAGTAACTAAGGGCATATCCCCCGAAAGGCCCCCCTGAATTTGCGTGGCCCAAGAATGAATAGCATGGGTCATCCAGCAACCTGCAATGATCGGTCTTTGTGAAAGGCCGGCTGCATTGTATATAGATTTTAGGGTAGTCTCTATCTTTCGATCCCCAGGATCCTTCATAGTAAAGGAGCCCGGGGCAGGCAGCACCGCATTCTTAGACAGACGAGAGACTGAGACATCCACCCCAGGGGGTTCCTCTCAAAATTTCCTACCTTGAGGAGCAAATGGGATGTATTGCAGCGTCCTCTAGAGGGAGCTTTAACACATCCCTTATAGCCAAAATGAGGGGTTCAATAACCTGAGTAGAATCAGGATCCTCACCAATGGAATCCAGGTCATCCCCATCATCTTGATTATCAGGCAAACCACGCTTCTATGGACCTGCATGAGAGGGGGGAGGGGGGGCTGTGCATATGCCCTAGCAGCTAAATCTGCAACAACTTGTTGCAGTAGCCGAATCTTCTGCACATTAGCAGTGAGCTGGGAAGACATATCTGACATCATAGTATTAAGAGACCCTAACCAGTGGGGCTCTGAACCATCTCCCCCAGCCCCTTCAATGATTTGTGAAGATTGACTGCATTGTTCACAGGAAACAGAATCATTAGATAATGGAGATAATCTGGTGTGACATACACTGCACAGCTTGTGTTTACCCATATTTCACAGTAAGCACAACAACATACACAGACAGTTATAATGCAAGCCTGCCCTACTGTATGTGAGAGGAGACACAGATGAGAGAAGACACCAGCACACCCTGAGCTACGCAGCCCCAGTGAGGCTGTCAGCTTTCTAAACACAGTAAACACTAACAATGTAAGTCCTACAGAGGATCAGGATAGTGTACACAAGCGGCTCTCCCCTTTTGCTATACCCTGTACCAGTTTTCCAGCTAGTCTTGTGAGGCAGGAAGCAGTGTGTGCTGTAGATGGCTGCTGTAAGTGGAGGAAGGCGCCAAAACACCTCAGGTCCCGCTCTAATGGCGCCAGAGCTATAATGATTATTTATACTGGCAGTCTATTTCACAGCTTAAAAAATCACACAAGTGCTAGTCAAGCCCTTCTGTGCCAGTTCTACGGGGGGATCTTAGCAGGACCACCCCAGGAGGGTCCCGTACGCCGCGCCTGTGGTCAGCCGCACTTTGAACCGGGGGACCCCCTAGCGGGGCCCCTAGTTTGTACTGACCACCGATGTCACCTTCAGGCAGCGTTAGGGGTGTGCGGCGTGCTGCGGCTGTGACAGCCAAGGCGCAGTGCCCCGCTGAATAACAACCCCACAGAACGGTGGTCCTGTAGTGGGGAATCGGCTCTGCACCTCGTAAGGCCGGTGACCCTTTTCCCTTCTAACTCCTACGGCACATGTATGCTCTTGCCCAGAAAACTGTCTGGAGCTGTAGAGATGTGCATCCTCTCCTGAGGGCACTTTTTTCTAAACTACCTGTGGGAGGGGACATAGAGGGGAGGAGCCAGCACACACAGTTTAAGAAATTTAAAGTGCACTGGCTCCTTTGGACCCCGTCTATACCCCATTGTACTAGTTTCCCCCAATATCCCTTATGGATGCTAGAGAAATCACAGATTTCTTATACCCGCTGAGTTACATTGGATTTATATTGCTTTCTTTTGATCTTAGTCTTACAACTCCTACACATAATGCAGGAGCCGCAATGGTAAAATCCTTTAGATTATTCTTGTCGTCATTTTTTCAACTGGTAAGGCACTTTTTACTAAGATTTCCTTCAAATTCTGTGCCTTTCTATATATAAATCTGGGTTTTGGACATATGAAAGATTTAAAATCAGGATCTCTGGTCAATAAACGTCAATGTTTTTCCACTATTTTTTCAAATTGTTTGTGTTGGGTGGTATATCGTGTTATGAATCAAATTTCCTCATTTTTCTGGATTTTCTTTAATTTCTCCACTAACATTTCCTCTCTATCACTACTTCTTATATCTATATATACACAATTTTTTATATTTACAATAGATTTGCAATAAATTAAATACAATCTATCACTTGTATTATTAGGCCAAATATTGAGATTATATAATGAGTTTATAAAACACTCATGTTGTAACACATTTCACTAAATAATAATGTGCTATTTTAGGGAGCATACTACTAACAAATAATCCTGGATGTTCTTATATCTTGCCAATTTTTTATTTTAATGTGAGTATGGAAATAGGCCGATTGAAAGTAGAAAATCAATAAAAAAAAATTGATTAATAATTTTTAGGAGTAAACATACATTTTATATCTACAGATTTTTATTCACGGGATTCTTCCTTAAAAATCACTGCTAGGACGTATCTCTTACTCTTAAAAAGTAAGTGATTGGTGTAATTGACCAACGTTAAGTGTGAATTTGCACCATGATTTTTGCTATAAATATCAAGGCAGATTGGGTTCTATTGTATATTTAGTTATTGTATGTTTCACTATTAACTTCACCTCCACTATCCTCCTATAAGAAATACTGTACATAAAGAACTATCATAAAAATCCTTTTGGATAAAATCAATACTGGCTTAATGCATATTTTTTAGCCTAGATTCTCTTTAATGTGTTAAATATTTAGATATTTTTATGTACCAGTTACCACTGTAAGTCATAAATAGTATGTCTATGGAATAGATACTGTATAAATTTAATTTTCTCTGTTAAAGACACCCCTGAGGAAGTCTGTATAGATGAAACGCAAGGATAATTGTCTTTGACTAAGTGGGTGGACCGGCTCTCCTAGGAGCTCCTCTCCAGCTGGGGTAGACAGCAAGTCCCACATGTTACCAACTTACCCATGAATGTCAAGACAAATGTAAGAGTCGTGTAGTTTTAATCATATAAGGTTTTTAATACATTTTTGAAAGAATATGGAATAACGAGTTATGTTGTTGTTGGGTGACTTTGGTACGAGGGTTTGTTTCAGAACCAGCAGTCTCTTCTTCGCTTCACCTTGAAAAATCGCTCACCATTTGTGAACTATGATTGGTTATTGAGCGCCCCCTTTACATTTTTTCTACAATATATATATATATATATATATATATATATATATATTGCATATGTAACTCGGCACTCTGTGCTTTAGAAGTCAACTCGCCCGGTGCCCTCTTAAACAGCTCTGCGACTGTAAAATAGCCAAACAATCATAAGCGGCACTCACGGGACTCCTCAAATGAACGGGTCCGACACCCCGATATTCAGAAACGTTGCTGAATATCGGGGTGTCGGACCCATTAATTTGAGGAGTCCCATGAGTGCCGCTTATGATTGTTTGGCTATATATATATATATATATATATATTTATATATATATTTATTAGAGATGAGCAGGTTCGGATGTAACGCCAGAATTAACGCCAGTTCGGTTTTATCCTGATGTTTCTTATTGGCTATCCAAAACACGTGACGTCCGTGAGCCAATAAGATTCCCTTTTGAGAACCGAGTAAAACCAAGTAAACCAAGCCCGCTCATCTCTAATATATATATATATATATATATACACACACATATATATATATATATATATATATATATATATATATATATGACGAGTAGTTAGTAAGCCGCACACACCCTCAGCACAATGTGGTGTGCAAGGTCTGTATAAAATAGAAAAAGTAAAAAGTGTCCATCAAAAGTTCCCAAAGGTTCTCATGGTGGAAAGACCAGCACAACCAGCCATATATTCATGAAAGATTTATCTTCAATTTGCATATCAACACCATCTCATGAAGCAGTAATAAAGGTATACTTAGCATATGATGACAGGCATAAGCAGCGTGGGGCATGGCAACCCCAACCCTGACATCAGCTGTTTTGGTGCTGGCGCACCTTTCTCAAAGGGTCATCACAACAGACAGCAACAAACAAGAGGTATATATAGCAAATCTTAAAAACATGAATCAAATCACCTGTGTTATGCAGCCAGTCCCTCCTCTCAATCCAAAACATGCACAGGATTGCCAGTGCAAAGGCACTGATATCACAGATAGGAACCAATCTGCCGCGGTTACAGTGTGCAGTTGACTGCAAACAGGTTCCGCTGTAGCGGAAGTGACATATTGGACTATAGTGGTTACCATGGTAACCGAAAAGCATAAGGAAATTGCAAATGCAGGAATAAATGAATAATGCTTTAACAAAAAGTGCAGAGACTTGACACTACATGTAGTCATGCTATAGACCATAAGTGTGAACACTTAGTGCTTAGTGTTGTACAAATAGGAGTTATTTAGAATAGTGGAATTTCTTAGCTTACAAATAAAACTCTTAAAGGTGCAGTAACCAATTAATTTAATACCATCCAACACTGCACAATAAAGGTGGTGAGATACAATCGATAGGCATGAAGCGAAAGTCTGTAATATTATGTCCTTGTGTTGCGAAGTGTTTTGCCACTGGTGGCGTGCTGGATTCCACCTTTATTAAGGCCTTTTTAATGGACAATCGATGCATGCTAATGCGCTCCTTTAACATGCGAATGGTCTTTCCCACGTAGATGTATTTGCAGGGGCATATAATTGCATATACCACAAAGCGTGTTTCGCAATTCATACGATGTTTGAGGCGATAAGTTCTGCCTGATATAGTGTGTTGAAAGCTGCTGCCTGTAATTAGAAATCGACAATTGACATATCCGGGGCACTTGAAAGCTCCCGTTGCATTATGTAGCCAATGTTTGCCGTGTTCAATTCTGGGACTTATGTCTGAAAACGTGATGCGTTGTTTCAGATTTTGACTGCGTTTATAGCTGAAGAGTGGAACACGTTCACAACTGTCACATAGAATTGGGTCGGTCTTAAGTATGTGCCAATGTTTCAGGATTGCAGATCGTACCACTTCTGATGAGATGGAGTAGGTGCTGGAGAATACAAGTCTATCATCAAATTCTTCCCCTACTTTAGGCGTGAGTAAGGCTTCCCTATTCATGGTCATACACTTCGTTTTAGCTTCCTTGACTTCCCTTTCATCATACCCTCGGTCAATAAAATCTTGTCCCATTTTATCCTACGCACCTGTTAAGGCCTGGGGATCTGAAGTAATTCTGACCACACGCATTAGTTGTGAAAGGGGGAGACCCTTCTTCAATGGTTGCGGATGTTAACTGGATGCCAATAGGAGAGTATTTTTGTCAGTTGGTTTCTTGTAAAGTTCCGTAACGAAGCTACCAGCTTCAATTTTAATATTCACATCAAGAAAATGTATGGTGTGTGAGTCACGAGTACATGTGAACCTAATTGACCCAGGAATCTGATTAAAAAATGTGACAAAAGAATCAAGTTCTCTCTTGGTCCCAGTCCACACTAAAAACAGATTGTCTATGTACCATAGGTACAAAGCAATATGCCGAGAGTATTGTCCATTCCCCATAATGTACTGTTTCTCATATTTATGCATAAATAAATTAGCATAAATATATATATATATATATATATATATATACACAAATAGAAAGCCACAGCACTTGCCACCCCAAAAGCGGGGTACAGCAAAGCACCAACCACTCATAGGGTGGGGTGCGTGTAACACAGCACTCACCACCCCAGAAGCGGGGCACACAGCTGCACTTACCACTCACAGGGTGGGGTGCATGTAGCCCATGACCACATCACTCTAATACATACAAACAGAAAACCCAGCACTCACCAAAGTGAGCTCACTTATCCTCAACAATTTAATAAATAAATGATGGGGGTTTAGTTAGTGGATTGGCCAATGCACGGAAGCCTGCACACCGATCACCAAGGTACCCCACCTTCAAGCAGGTCCTACACTATCACAGAGTCTTAAAACCTGACTACTACACTGCTGTTGCACACATCATCTGCCTGCTAGATTTAATGTGCACCTGCCACAGACTTTATGGATTTTAAAGGTACACTAGTCACCTTACATTGGCTAGATAGATTGCTAAGGAACAGCTGAGGCAGGTTCAGGATAATAGAGTCCACACAGGGGTGCATGAGAAAGCTAGTGGCCACGGTTAGTAAGAGTTAACCATAGATTAACCCCGTCATATACACAAATAGAAAACCACAGAACTCGCCACCCAAGAAGCGGGGTACAGCAAAGCACCAACCACTCATAGGGTGGGGTGCACGTAACACAGCACTTGCCACCCCAGAAGCGGGGCACACAGCTGCACTTACCACTCACAGGGTGGGGTGCATGTAGCCCATGACCACATCACTCTAATACATACAAACAGAAAACCCAGCACTCACCAAAGTAGGCTCACTTATCCTCAACAATTCAATAAATAAATGATGGGGGTTTAGTTAGTGGATTGGCCAATGCGATCGGTTTGCAGGCTTCGGTGCGAAGGCCAATCCACTAACTAAACCCCCATCATTTATTTATTGAATAAATATTCCAACCAATATCAGAAGGGGAAAAGATACCTTTATGGGCCTACGGGTAAGAATTTAAAAGTAAGTTTTCAAGGTTTATCAGGAAAGGAAGTCCTTTGCTGTGAATTCTGGCATTATTGGTGCAGCGCTATCTTCATTGAATTTCTCCATTTGAAGTGTGCTAAGAAGTGAACTTTTTAAAAGGTGTTTTGGGAAAGAAGTCCCTGAATGTGAATTTTTATACTTTGGGTGCAGTGCAAATGTCTTCTGACTTTTGTATTTAAATTGTATTATAAGGGTTTATGCGGGTATTACCCAGGGATGTAGCGAGGTCGGTTCCGGTGGAGCACAAGCTCCAGGCGCCGAAAATTTCAGAGGGCTCTGGTGGGTCTGCTGCTGGAGGTAGGGGTGAGTAGCGAGTCCCGGAGCTGCTTGGAATGTGAGTAGCAGAGTGGCGGGTGACAGATCCTGGAGATGCTGGGAGTGGGAGACACACACTCTCACTCTCTCCTGGCTACCTGGCAATGTGTATATGGGGCAACCTGGCGTGATGTGTATAAAAGGGCTACCTGGTGTAATCTGTATATGGGGCTACCTGGTGTAATGTGTATATTGGGCTAACTGGCGTACTGTGTACATGGGGCTACCTGGCATAATGTGTATATGGGGCTATATGGTGTAATGTGTATATGGGTCTACCTTGCGTAATGTGTATAAAGGGCTATGTGGCGTACTGCGTATAGTGGCCTACCTGGTATTATGTGTATATGGGGCAACCTTGCGTAATGGGTATATGAGGCTACCTGGCGTAATGTGTATATGGGGCTAACTGGCGTGATGTGTATATGGAGCTACCTGGCATAATGTGTATTTGGGGCTACCTGGGGTAATGTGTATATGGGGCTACTGGGTGTAATGTGTATAAAGAGCTACATGGCATAATGTGTATAAGGGGCTACCTGGTGTACTGTGTAAAATTTCCTACGTGGCGTAATGTGTATAATGGGCTATCTGGCCTAATGTGTAAAAAGAGTTACATGGCCTAATATATATAAGGGCCTATACTGAGGTGTAATGTTTGTAAGGGGCTCTACCATGGCATAATTCAGGTTGCCGCGGCAGGGAAGGTGATGGTGCTGGGGTCTGAGGTAGGTGTGGGCTGAGAATGGTAATGGGGCTGGGGGTTGAGGATGGTGAAGGGGCTGTGGCTGAGGAAAGTGAGGGGACTGTGGCTGAGGAAGATGAGGGGCTGGGACCTGAGGATGGTGATGGGTCTGGGGGGCTGAGAAAGGTGATGGTGATGTGTTTGTGTATATATGGGGGGGGGGGTGACACAAGCTTGCTCCGGGTGCCATGGATCCACGCTACAGCTCTGATTACCTTATGTCAGTGATTTGCAGCAGTACCCAGGTAGCGTGGGTACTCAGAAATGTTTTCTTGCAGGAACTCCAGCTTCTTTGGATTTGGTTTGTTTGCTTCGGATTTATGTAGTTTGAACATCAACAGTGCGTAAAACAGATACATTGTTCTATATGATGCAGTCAAGATAAGTTGGCCAGCTTCCAAACAGACCTTGGCTAGATGGATCAAGCTGACTATTCTTCAAGCTTACTTTCATGCTAGTCTTCAACCGTCTGCATCGAGTTCAGCACATTCCATACGTTCCGTGGGAACGTCATGGGCAGCAGGTCGTGGGGCTTCCACAACGCAACTTTGCCGTGCAGCTACATGGTCGTCAGTGCACACGTTTGTGTGCTTTTACAAGTTTGATACTTTTGCGGCTTCAGCATCCAGCTTTGGCCGTCCAGTGTTACAGGTGCCATACAGCTCTCCCGCCCAAGGGGGAAACTTAGGTACGTCCCAAGAGTACTCCAGTGACCCCTAGTGGATGAAAAAGAAAATAGGATTTTCGTACTTACTAGATAAATCAGTTTCTTTGAATCCATAGGGGGCACTGGACGCCCGCCCAAAGCTGTTTCACCTGTATTGTGGTAAGTTCAATCTTTCTCATGGAACACATTATCACCTGCTTGTTTGAATGTTAGGGTGATTGTTATCTGTTGTCATTTCAACTTTCTAGTTGTTCGTTATCTTATAATGTTATATGTAATTCTACATTGTACATCCTCTCTTTCGCTCCTGTTCAGCTCAGCAAAAAACATTGAGGCATCTTGGAAGTATGGAGGGGGAGGAGAGTTACTAATTTAAATATTTAAATGTTCCTATCCCTGCTAACACCCCGTCCATATCCCAAGAGTACTCCAGTGCCCCCTATGGATTCAAAGAAAAGGATTTAACTGATAAGTACCAAAATCCTATTTTTTCTTCTCCTATTTAGAACTACTAATTAGACATACAGGGCTGGATGCAATAAAGTCCGAGTTACCCAGAGGTGCGGGTTCCCAGCCAAACTCTGACATTTTTTTCAAGCAGCAATCATATACAATGCATGGCCTTGGGTTTAAAAAACCCTCCGATTTCGACCGGGAACCTGCAACTCTGGCCAACTCAGACTTCATTATATCCATCCCATAGATATATTCTTGCACTGAACTTTATTAGGGTACATTTTTAAAACAGTTGCTCAAGAAAATCGGTGTAATGTAATAGCCTCTAATTTTTTAAAAGTGTAGTGTAATAGCCTGCGTTTAGCGGTAAAATCACCAGAAACCCACCACAATCCCTCTCTACAAGTTGACACCACGATTTTTGTAATCTGAAACATACAAGTTGTCAGATCTAACAACCTGCGACTTGTAAACTTGCAGAAAGGAAAGCATTTTAATGCTATCTGTCCGGTCAGAATATAACAAAGAGCTACATTAAACATATATAATACATAATACTTTGCCACTACTTAATAATCAATTACGGGGAACAATAAAATAATATATATCTTGATGGGACATAATTATTTTATTAACAGGGCAATAATATTACAAACTAAGAACATTTTTAATTACGAAGACAATATTTTCATGATAATTGAGGCCATCTTAAAAATAGAAGTACATCCATGCTGGCACTTGTAGTGCCCCACATTTACGTTTGTATTATTAGTTAAGTAACATCGCCCCAATTGAAAAAAATTATTTTTGCATGTACATAGGGCCTAATTCAGACCTGATCGAAGCAGCAAATTTGTTCTCTAATGAGCAAAACTATGTGCGCTGAAGGGGGGGGGCATATAACATGTGCAGAGAGAGTTAGATTTGGGTGGGATGTGTTCAATCTGAAATCTAAACAGCAGTGTAAAAATAAAGCAGCCAGTATTTACCCTACACAGAAACAAAATAACTCACCCAAATGTAACTCTCTCTGCACATGTTATATCTCTCCCCCCCCCTCCCCCCGCAGTGCACATAGTTTTGCCCATTAGAGAACAAATTTGCTGCTTCGATCAGGTCTGAATTAGGCCCTATAGGTCATATTCAGAATCTAACTACAAGGGTAATTAATTTAGCCGCGGTAATTTTTCAAAGCTAACTGACACTCCAAGCATTAATCACTGATTTTTTTTCACCTGCCTGAGGAAAAATCAGTTTTCACGATTGTGGCCGCAAAAACACAAAGGTCTGGGAGCTTATTTTGAATCTTATGTATTTTGTTTTCGCCCAAAAACTGGTAATTTTTCGGAATAAAATTAGGTATAATTGAATTCCCCAGAAAAAAACATAGGGGAAAAAATCACAGTAAAAGGCCATTTTTTTATCCTGACATTATTGGGGGGCTAATTGAATTCCCCTTTATATATTTTTCCTGTTTGCTTTTTTCCCACTTTTTCTTGGACTTGAGAGTTTTATCCATCAAGACTGGTATTGGCTGGACTGTCTCACTTTCTTTGTGATTTATATTTGGATATTCATAGCACTATATTGTGAATTCCTTTTTTTTCTCCTGTTATCTCCCATTGTATACATATTGGCTGCTTGAAGGGTAGTGCCTAAGGAATATTTCTGCTATTGTTATTTCATATACATTTAAATATTATTATTTTAAAACATTATTGCCCCCAATAATAAAAATCATTAAATAATTATTGTTCATCAATATTTTCATTACTTTTGGTGACTCTTAATTGAGTATTAACTAGTGACAAAGCAATACACACATTTAATGTGGCTCATTATTATGTTCTGTCTGGACAGATAGCGCATACGGGGGGTAATTCTGAGTTGATCGCAGCAGGAACTTTGTTAGCAGTTGGGCAAAACCATGTGCACTGCAGGGGAGGCAGATATAACATGTGCAGAGAGAGTTAGATTTGGGTGTGGCGTGTTCAATCTGCAATCTAAATTGCAGTGTAAAAATAAAGCAGCCAGTATTTACCCTGCACAGAAACAAAATAACCCACCCAAATCTAACTCTCTCTGCACATGTTATATCTGCCTCCCCTGCAGTGGACATGGTTTTGCCCAACTGCTAACAAAGTTCCTGCTGCAAACAACTCAGAATTACCCCCACTGCCTGTAATTGGGCAACCAGTTTTAGGGGAGTTTACAATTAATTTTCAGCAAGTTTGTACTTTTAACGTGACAAAAAAAAAAATGACTGAAACCTTAAATTTTCATAGTGAGCCACAAACTTGCTTTCTATTACATCTGGCGACTTTGAGGCCAAAGTCGCCGGAATCTCGGTGCGATTTCTGGCAACTTCAAACTCATAAAAAAGCAACCTACAGATGTGTCCTCATATATCTTTACTGTAGTCACGTCTAACAGCCCCTCTTGGCACTCTACTGGTGTCAGGCGTCTAAGACGCACAAGGAGACTGTTGTGTTTAATTATATATATGACGCTTGTATCTGTGTGCAGCTGAGTCTCTGAATCTTTACACACAGTTCTACAATGTAGCAGCTACAGCTTTTTTCCAATACAATTTCTGTTCGGCTCCATATACAGACCCGCACACAATATACAAGGGTTATATATTAATTAGCACAGTCTCCTTGTGCGGTATAGTTGCACTGTGTTGTGAATAAGGTGCATTTTTGATGAAAAGAGATGCCCAACGTTAGCAGAGTTGTACGGGACCTGGAAGCTTACTCACGCCAGGCACCTCGCGCTGCATGGTGCATTGAGGCTAGATATATAAGGACGCATCTGTATTACATTTGTCCCAATGTGGTGTGACCCAAAGGAACAATCAGAATCTGTAATTCTAGTTACAGTTAAGGAAATGTAATCAAATGTCTGGCTGAAGTTCTCGGCCTGTGATATATTTGACACAAGGAGTACATTGCATTCTGTTCAACACGAGTACATCGCATTCATACAAATTTGAATCCTGGTAAACCATTAAGAGCTGTAGGGTAGGCACACTTAATAAGTGTGGACATATCTGTAGTTGGGAAAGATGCCTTGCTCACCAATCCCAGTGTTACGCCCAGTATGTTTGTGATACATTTTCCATGTATTTGCCTTAATAGGTATGTGGTTGTATCATTACTGGGTTTAGCCGTAGTGCAGCACCCTGGTGGTGTGTCTGCATCATTATAAAGGCATGCCACATTGCTTAGAGACATGAGACAGATCATTTGAACCAGTAGAAACTGCACACAGCACACGCTCACTTCCACTCTGTAGTGTGGCACACAGCAGCAGCAGCAGTGACCAGAACAGACTGTACCTCCAAACAGTCTCAGCAGCTTGGAGGTACAGATGGGTCCACATTTATCTTGACCTTTAATAGGATTAACTGAGACTGGCCAGTCGGACTTAATCCCCTGCTGTAATGACTTAATCCCCTGCTGTATTGTTCTCTGTATTGTATTGCATCTGAGAACAATAGATGAAGGGTTTATGCTAATAAATCATGTTGTGCCTAGGCGCAGAAAATTAGTCAAGATAACCGTGGACCCATCTGTATATTCTGCTACATACACTACATATTTTGCGATGCCGAAAATTGTAAAAGTAAATCTCTTGCTACATAGAAGCATTATTGATGGCTTCTAGCTGTTAGAATGAAAATGGATACCTGCTGAGATCTGCAGGCCTCTGTTTATAGTCAACCTTGGGGGCTCTTTTCTCTGTGGCTCAATAGAGAACTGTAATCTTCCAGTTTCAGTGTAGCTTCCATCTGAGAGGGAGAATCTGAATTCATCTGAAGGTGTGGCCCTTTGCTCTGGAATGTATACAATCAGCTCATCCAACACATCCTGGTACGTGAAGGAGGATCCCTGGGACAATATACGCCCATTATCCAATGGTTCAGAGTAGAATTGTCTCCTGCGTAAATGACCTGTACGAATATACACAAAACCATCTCTTCAACATCTATTTATCATCCTTTTTTGCAGTTTTATATGTTTCCCATAGAAACCAGTCAGCTTTAAGCTATGAACTATCAAATACATTCTATATAATGATAGCTAGAATCTGATTGGTTGCTATTGAAACCGTCTCCACCTGTAGTCTTTAGAAAGCTTGATACATCTCCCCATTGCAAAAGATAAACCCCTGTTTTTCCCCACTGCAGAGCCACATCTATCAGATTGTCATATTGACAATATAAGCGCCTGTTAGCTCTGTATTGGTACCAGAGATTTCACGGTGTGGGGTTATATAATGAGATCTAATGAAATTAGGGTTTGGCTGATTCCATAAGGGCATTGGCTAACATCATCAGACAATAATTAAACCATTAATGCCAGTGAGCAATGCAGAGCCGTATTCCATACATTAATCTATCATGTAACATGTTATTGAACCCTGCAAATAGTTCTAGGCCCTTTTTGCCCAATCACCCTTGTAAATACTCCAGACCCCATTAATCCATTTTACAAAAAGTGAACATTTTAAAAATCTTAATATAAACTTACCACGGAGAGGTGATTTTGTTACAATGAAAATTAGCTCATTATCTGGAGTATCAATGTCCTGGACACTTAAGCAGTTATTTCTTATTACAACTCCCGCATTATCCTGAACCGTTACCGGTAGTAAATATAACTGGGGCGGTTCATCATTCTTGCCCTAAAATAATAAAGGTCAAAAAGTGATGAGTTAATAAACTGAATGACAATATTTTTTTAATAAACTCTGTGGTAGGTGTAATGTTAGGCAATATAAACAGAATAGTCTACCCGTTACTAACTTTATATAAAGTACTGAAATGTTTTCATGATAACATCCCTCTTTCTGCTCGTCATTCCATTATTTCCTGTTCTTGTTATCATCCCATGGTATCGCCATGCTGCATGCTTTCCTTCAAGTCATTCCTAATCTCATCTCCTTCTGATGTTGTCATTAAACTCTCATTCACACCATAATAACTTGTTACCTCTTTTAAGAGCTTATATTTAATTTACAACACCTGCCTCCCCTTGCTGCAGAGCAGGATACCACCAACCTGGATAATAATGGTGACGTTGTGAACCTCGGACTGGCTAGACCCATCTGTCATAAAGAAACTAAAGTGGTCAGCACTGGGCTCCACACCGTCATGGACATTCTGCACATAGTAGATGTAATTCTCTGTAATGTCCTGAATCGTAAATGAAGAGTCTGAGCCCATCTGACTTCCCAAGAGGGTTCGGCCTCCTGTTGAAAAGTATTATAAAAAACAGTTTCTAAAAAGGCATATTAACATGTTGTAAAGATTGTAACTTTTTAAAATATTTGAATAATATACTTGTGATTTTATATATATATATATATATATATATATATATATGTATTGTATTGCAGTGGTCGAGGTGGGCCGGTATGCGGCGGTATGGCATACCTGCACTTCATTTCCACTGACCCGGAAATGTGTTTTTTCTTTGTGCCCCTGCAGTTTCCCGCCGGGCGTCCACGTGTGGTGCGCCCGGCTCTCATCCCTTCCGCTGCTGGTTCTCCACTGGGCATCCACGTGTGGTGCACCCGGCTCTCATCCCTTCTGCCACTGGTTCTCCGCCGGGTGTCCACTTGTGGTGCGCCTGGCTCTCCTCCCTTCAGCCTTTGGATCCCTGCCGGCAGTGTCGGGCGTCCACGTCGGGTGCGCCCAGCTCTCCTCCCTGCTTCCACTGGATCCCCACCACGCACCCATCAAGTAGGTCTGATGTCCCTGACACCCCCTACCCCCCCAGTAGGTCTAATGTCCCTGACTCCCCCCCAGTGGTCTAATGTCCCTGACACCCCACCCCGTGGTCTTATGGCCTTGACTGCCTCCCCCCAGTTGTCTAATGTCCCTGACTCCCCTCAAAATATGGGGTTAAACATGTTAGGCGTGTTAGGTTGTTTACCTTTGTTTTCATACTTGTAATGTGTATCCATTACATATTTCAGTAAGTAATGTGGAGCCCCACCAGGTGCCCATCAAGTAGGTCTGGTAAGCTTTAAGACTAAGGGGCCCATTTATCGTGGATCACATATTCAATGCGATCTGGGCGGGATCTTACTGCCCAGGATCGCATTGCAATATGCAATCCTAACGGCGGGCTGTATCATCGTGCAGACGCAGGGACAGGAGCTCCAAAAGTATCCCGTTCCTGCAATCTGCTCTACCGGGGATCTGCGCATGTGCTGGAGATGCTCCAGAGCGGCCACTTCTGGGGAGGGTCTCGGGGGAACTCTCTGTCCAGCCGCAGAATCTAGCCCATACACTACAATGGGCTACCGCCATTCTAAGATGGTGATAGCTGTGAGGGCCAACATCCGGCATGCTTTGCATTCTGGATATTGGTGAATTGGGCAGCATCACATCCCCCAATGGGGGATTCGGCTGCATGCGAGACTGGAGGGAATGGTGTGTGAATAATGTGTAAAGGGAATTACAGCGTGTGGCATAATGTGTAAGGGGCATTACTATAAGGAGCAAAAATGACAAATAATGTAAAGAACGTGAATCAGTTTTTTCCATGTTTTTTGTTTTTCTTGTATAGGGAGCTGTGGTTGGCGTAATGTGTATAAGGGGTACTACTGTGTAGTGTAATGTGACTGACAGACACTACTGTGCGGTGTAATCTGAATTGGTAATATTATGTGGCCACGCCCCTTCCCCATGAAGATGTGCCCCTATTCTTGGCTGTGCACCTTCGATGCGCAAATAGCCCTTTTTTTCCCCGGCATTTTAAAATTTCCACTTCGACCACTGATCTGTTGCCAATAAGATACAAGTAAATGCTGGAGACAATGTTCAGAAGAAGGCTCTCTTATACATAAATTTTGGGAATGCCCAAAGATATGCAGATACTAGAAGGGAATTTTTGAATTATTATCTAAGGTAGTATGGCTTGATGTAAATCCGAACCCGCCTCTTGCTTTATTAAACAGGGTGCCAACAAATATTCCTAGAAAAGAGAGATACTGTACAGTATATAACAGGGCAAATTTTTATTGCAGCTAGAACTATTGTCGCTCAACTGTGGAAATCTCCTATTCCTCCTAGCACATTAAAAGTGATAGACAAAATACATTATAACTATGAAATAAAGACCTATATCTGCCAGGGTATCCGGACTCCAGGTCGACAACAAAAAGGTCGACACACATTAGGTCGACGCCAATTGGTCGACACGCCTTAGGTCGACATGGACAAAAGGTCGCCATGGATAAAAGGTCGACAGGAACAAGGTCGACATAGAAAAAGGTCGACGAGTTTTTCACGATTTTTTTCTTTTTTGGAACCTTTTCATACTTAACGATCCATGTGGACTACGATTGGAACGGTAATCTGTGGCGAGCGAAGCGGTAGCGGAGCGAAGGCACCATGCGAGGGGACGTGGTGCACTAATTGGGGTTCCCGGTCACTCTACGAAGAAAATGACACCAAAAAAACATAAAAGACTCATGTCGACCTTTTTCCATGTCGACCTTGTTCCTGTCGACCTTTTGTCCATGTCGACCTTTTGTCCATGTCGACCTAAGGTGTGTCGACCAATTGGCGTCGACCTAAGGTGTGTCGACCTTTTTGTTGTCGACCCTGAGTCCCAGACCCATCTGCCAGTCTCCAATTCCTCAATGAGAAATTGGGCATCATGGCAAGCATATAGAAATGAAACAAGGACATAAATGGCCAGAGGACATACGAGTTTGAAAGAGAGACTTTTCTTAATTACCAGTTTGATAAAAACAGGAGCCAGGGGAAAGATCCGGGATAGGTGGTATAAAGAGTTTATTAAAACTACAGTCCCCTGAAAGATTGAATATAATGAATCCCCGGTCTAGGAACTTTTCTTCAACTATGGAGATAAAGAACACCCTACACTCTCCCCTAAAGATGTATTATATAGACATGTGTATCCATAAGGAAGTCAAGGACGCATTCACTTTTCTTTTTCTTTTTTCTTGCTTGTTGTGTATGTTTAGATTCCTTTTATGGAATATGTTTGTATTCTGTATATCATATGAAATAGTGTCTTTGTGATAAATAAAAATAATAAATTGGAAAAAAAGATACAAATAAATGCTGCTTACAGTGTATCAGAATTTATAAGGAATATGTGTGTAATATAAGAGGTTAAAATCCCATTGCATTATAAGCATCCTAGAAGTCACCTAATAGTCCTGTGCACATTATAAATACATGCTACAGATGTGTCCTCATACACCAAGCCTCAGAATGGCATGCGGTGTGAGACGCCTGGTGCACGGAAGAGCCACGACTTGCGCCAATCGCATTTTTCATGCAAATATGCATCTTGGTCACAATACAATGTGACAATACGGCTTCATGAAACTGCACTAATTAATTTGATATGCGACAGTTGTATATTTGTGTGCTAATGCGTCCTAATCTGTATAGAAAGCAGTTTGTAGCAGAAAGTAGCAGTTTGCATACAGATTCAGACTCCCTCGCACACAGATATACAAGTGTTGATTATCAAATTGGAGGCCATCAAATTGGAGCCATTGGAGGATTATGTAACAGTCAGCCTGTGGGCTGATGCTGAGGAGGGCACCAGGCACAGTATACTGCCGTTTCCAGAGAGTGCTGGAACTTGGAGTGTATATATATATTTATTTATTTGGCACTGTTATTAGTAGTTGTTTTTTTATATAAACAACTCTCACTTTATTTTTTTGCTCTCATAAATGTATGTATGGACAAGGCTGGCCTGATACTGAGATGCAGTTCTCCATCACACAGTACAGTACATCAATCATCTCTACTCAGCTCATTCTCAGTGCAAGCACATGTCACAGAGACAGTACGTAGCCTGGGGCAGGACAGAAGCAATCGCTCAGAAGAGATATGTTTTGTTTCTCCAAACTGCTGCAACATCAAAATAAGTACTCCTGAGCCTTATACCGCCTCAGCAATTTACAGACAGAGCTGTGGATCGCCCATAGGCAACATGCGAGAAGGAAACACGTGACAAACTCATGCTAATAAAACCATCCTGCTCAGACACTACAGGAGAGAGAATAATAATAATAACTTACCATTTTTTATGTTCTCAATATATCCAAACTTTGGGCCACTGACTATATGTATTCTTAGCCGGGGCCCTAATGTTGCAGAATCTAAGGACAATAGGTCACTGGAAGACAACGTAATTCGCCCTCCTTCTTCCACCTGGAAATTAAACCAAAAAGGCTACTCTTAAGAGAATCCTATACAACTTAACAAATACACCACCTAACATGCTTTCCAAATCATACTAAGAATGTTTATAAGTACAGAAAATAAAGAACTGTACTAAGGTAGGAGTGGTTGAATCCAAAGTTTCTTTTCATAGTATTACATTAGAGAGTAAACACATATGAAGAGTGAAACGGTGTGGACTATAGATGTCTACAACGGAGGGAAAAACCTTAAAGTCTTATCAATACATATAGAGTGGGGCAAAAAAGTATTTGGACAGCCACCGACTGTGCAAGTTGACCCACTTAAAAAGAGAGAGGTCTGTAATTTCCATCATAGGTACACTTCAACTGTGAGAGACAGAATCTGGAGGGGAAAAAAACAGGAAATCACATTGTATGATCTTTAAACAATTTATTTGTATATTCTTGTTGAAAATAAATATTTGGACACCTACAAAGCAGCAAGATTTCTGGCTCTCACAGACCTGTTACTTCTTCTTTAAGAAGCTCTTCCATTCTCCACTCGTTACCTGTATTAATGGCACCTGTTTGAACTGGTTATCTGTATAAAAGACACCTGTCCACACCCTCAAACAGTCAGATTGCTACCTCTCCACCATGGCCAAGACCAGAGAGCTGTCTAAGGACACCAGGGACAAAATTGTAGAGCTGCACAAGGCTGGGATGAGCTACTCGACAATAGGCAAGCAGCTTGGTGAGAATAGATCAACTGTTGGCGCAATTATAAAAAAATGGAAGAAATACAAGATCACTGACAATCTCCCTCGACCTGGGGCTCCATGCAAGATCTCACCTCGTGGGGTATCAATGATCTTGAGAATGGTGAGGAATCAGCCCAGAACTACACGGGGGGACCTGGTCAATAACCTCAAGAGAGCTGGGATCACAGTCACAAAGGTTACCATTAGTAACACACTACGTTGTCATGGATTGAAATCCTGCAGCGCCTGAAAGGTCCCCCTGCTTAAGCCAGCACATGTCCAGGCCCGTCTAAAGTTTTCCAGTGTCCATCTGGATGATCCAGAGGAGGATTGGGAGAATGTAATGTGGTCAGATGAGAGCAATATCGAACTTTTTGGTATAAACTCTACTTGACGTGTTTGGAGGGAGAGGATTGATGAATGGCATCCCAAGAACACCATACCCACTGTGAAGCATGGGGGTGGAAACATCATGCTTTGTGGCTGCTTTTCTGCAAAGGGGACAGGGTGACTGATCCGTATTAAGGAGAGGATGAATGGGGTCATGTATCGTGAGATTTTGGGCAAAAAGTTCCTTCCCTCAGTAACAGCATTGAAGATGGAACGTGGCTGGGTCTTCCAGCATGACAATGACCCCAAACACACTAAGGAGTGGCTCCATAAGAAGCATTTCAAGGTCCTGGAGTGGCCTAGCCAGTCTCCAGACCTCAACCCAATAGAAAATCTGTGGAGGGAGTTGAAAGTCTGTGTTGCCCGGCGACAGCCCCAGAACATGTCAGATCTAGAGAAGCTTTGTATGGAAGAGTGGGCCAAAATATCTGCTACAGTGTGTGCAAACCTGGTCAAGAACTACAGGAAACGATTGACCTCTGTAATTGCCAACCAAGGTTATATTACAAAGTATTGAGTTAAAATTTTTGATTGTCCAAATATTTATTTTCCGCCAGAATATACAAATAAATTGTTTAAAAATCATACAATGTGATTTCCTATTTTTTTTTCTGATTCTGTCTCTCACAGTTGAAGTGTACCTATGATGGAAATTACAGACCTCTCTCATCCTTTTAAGTGAGTCAACTTGCACATTATGTGGCTGTCCAAATACTTTTTTGCCCCACTGTATACTCATACAGAAGTTAAAGGATGAATCAGTCAAGCTTGTTGTACACATAAAGTCGCTAATACTGTAGATTAACGCTGACATATTACACTTTTTGTATACATGAGCCACGTATATGAGCATAGAGATGTTTTTGCTGTAGGGCACTTACAGATATCAGCTCTCCAGACCTAATGACAGTAAGACTCTGCCTGGCAGGTGTAATGGTGATGGTGAAGATCTGGTTGTCCAGGCGGTCATTGTCCGCATTGTAAACAGTGAAGTGGAAGAGATCAGTGAGAGACTCGTTGTCCATGTCAGATATGGCAGAATACCTACATGAGGCAAAATGGGCATATGAAGAAGAGGGTTCAGCTGTTCTCATTGTTTTTGTTCTTAAAATAAAAGTAATATGAGGGTGCTTTGAAAATATACTACTCCCATTATAACACCAGCATCACTTACCATCAGACATATTCTCTCATCGAATTGTATTACAGTATATGCCGACCTCTATACTACAAAACCCTTGTTATAGTACCAACTTTGGCCTGTGTTTTAAGCAAGTGGTAAAATGATGAACTGCTGTACAATGTCACACTGCTCCAGTTATGCACCACACACGTGTTGTAATCCAATAGTCCACATAATTTTCCAAACTGGCCGCACACATGTAAATTGCAAGGTACCCAATCTCCATAAACATAGGCTCAGTCATTGGCTGACACGATCTGCCATCCTGTCTTATTAAAAAGAAATGTCTGTACCATCAGATTGTGACCAGACCAGGAGATTATTTTGGACTTCACACAGAGCAATTTATGAACAATTTTTCCTAAATGAAACCAGATAAATCATAATTTAGCTCAACAAATCAAAACAAAATGTTATCAGACCTCTAGTATATTATATCAATAAAACTGGTTTATTAATAATGATATATGCCTTAAAAATGTAAAAAATAAAGTACTGAATGAGACAGAGCTGGTCAGAGAAGCCCCACACATACTGTACATCAGAACACGTGTATGCAGCTGCATTGCTTAGCTCAACATCCAGTTTAGTAACTGTGGGAGGATGACATTGCATTGCACTGAGCTGTAAAACCTGGCATTATTATGCTGGGATTTTTTTAAGATCATTGTCTCTGCTTATCTATAAGGTAGTACCCAGTTACTTTTACCAAAACTACAGTTTTTCTCAAATCAGCCTAATTTTATCCCAAAAAGATATAACACTTATCTGCTTATATTTTATATACGCATTGATTAGTGCACTATTAGGACCCCAGCCACAGACTTCAAAGGACGGCAGTCCAGAACCTGACGTCGAAGGGCGGACGGGAGAAGCCGCAGGAGAGAACCAGCTGGGAACCGCCAATACACAGCCGGGAAACCACTGAGCATACAGGTACAAGTGTTAATTATAGCTAGCGGCACAGTGTACCTGCTTCCACTCACAATTATCCACCAACGGCAATTGTGTAAGAATCCTTCATGCTTTTATCTGTGGACTCCCAATGCTTTTCACTTAAAAGAGCTGTAAACAGAACTAATTAACAAATCTTTTTTTTCCCCCCATAGGTGTGCGTTCACAATAAACAAGCGCTCTGCTCATTTTTCACTTATCTGCTTGACTTGCAAAAGCACACTTACTTAATCTTCCCGCTGGTGATATCCTCCATGGTGAAAAAGGAGAACTCTGCCAGCTCCTCGTCTGCTCTTCCTGACTTGGCCTTAGTGAGAACACCGTACATTGGCAGAGACACCAGCTGGATTCTGATCTTAGAGTCATGGGAGCTATTGTCCTGCACAGAGAAAATATGGTCCATGACTTAAAGGTGTTTGTATTACTGTAGGCTCATGAGCTCCCTTCTGTAACAAACTTTGCTGAAATATTTATATTTTACTACCGGGTGTTTATATTAGAGCCGCAGAGTTACAAGCAAATACACAGCATATCTTTGCTTAATTGGTCTACTTCCATCTTTGATTTGTGCTACACATCCAATAACTCAATAACTCAACCTTTGGACTGTTACTTATTCACCATCAAAGCTATATAATATATATAGCCAGTAATGGCTACAAGGACATATGAGCTGTAAGAACAGTCACTTCTGTAAGCACCGGTAACTGTATCAGTCCAGTACAGGACATTCAGCGCATGACACAGTCATGATACAGATCATCATCCCCTATATAGCACTTCACATGCTGAAATGTAGAGGATGATTCGCTGTGGATTTTGCTCTTGTCAAACTCTGAATACATTTGTGGTAAAGCAATGATTGCCATGCAACTGGCTATTTTAGAAGTGACATCTACTAGAACAGAGATGCATATTTGTATGAAAAATGTTACAATGATGGCGTCACTTAGAAAGAAAATATAATTTTTTTATTTTCCCAAGACCTAAATGAAATCATGTTTTCTCAAGGTAACTATAACAACTGACTCACTATACCATACAGCTCACCATGTATTAATTAGAAAGGATGCTGATCTTGCAAATGTTCCATGTAAAACATGGCGGTGATAAGATAGGTCCATTGTGCCTGATAAATGTTCCACTTATTTACTTTAACAAAAAAAAGCGGAATAAGATTGATAATGCTGACTTCTTCAAAATGTTTTCATTAAATAGAGATTCATATTATACAATTCCATGGCTTCTGCTTTATTCACTTATTTATTTAAAAAAAAAAAATTGACTTTGAATATGCTATCATCCAAGATGGTGGCCTTTATTCGTGATACACATTTGTAGCCAATTTATGAAGCTTCGCATCACTCAACGGGTCTATTCCAATGTTATCGCTGCAATTTCTTGACAAAGCTCACTCACATTTGTCTGGCTACATTAACAAGCAGAATTTTCATTACTGGGCGGAAAACAATCCTCATCGGCTTCATGAAAGGCCTCTACATAGCCTGCGGTGCTATCTGAAAGCTGAGGTCTACAAACATCGACCAAGAACTGCTAATGAACTGAAGGCTGCTATATGCCAAGAAATGACGATATCATGCTCTAAACCAATTGAAAATAATCTGTATTCCATGCACTAGATAATGTACTAAAATTCTGAATAGCATTTACCATGCCTTTTTTATTAACCTTAAAAATCTAGGAGGTTTTTTTTTTTGCCTCAACCTGTATATATTAAAAAAAGCAAAGTATCTCTTATGTATGCCATTGACATAATCTGGTGTTATATTAGTATTTGTGCATCTGACATGTTAATACTGCATTTACCAATGCTGCTCTCATACAATGCATTTCACAGTTCAGATCAAACCAGTATAAGGATACAATGTAACACATGATGTTACATTTAAAAGTAAGTTCCATTTTCCAATATATTTTCTTACTATAAGCTTATGGTTGCTCCTACCATCAACAGAGTATAAAGCTCCATTTTTAGTGTAACCATTCACTTTTATGTGACAAAGACAAAAAGCTGCTTTAATAAATATCTGCAGATTAAATTACACTGAGATTCAGGCCAATGCGTCAAACTCACCGCCATCAGTCAAAAATAATAGCCTGAGAATAGTGACATCAATCAGCTACAATTGTGTCATTTATCATTGCCTGTCTTCTTTTCTCAAAATGTTTTCCAAACTGCTTCCTAAACAGTTGAGAACTTGCAGGTTGGGAAAATGTTGCCAGGTACTTGGGTCCCAGACCTGCATTTTCTGTTCTATATCAAATTTATTCTAAAATGTTTTGAAGAGTAAATGAAACAGAAAAGAAACATAACATACCGTGTAAGCAAGATTTGATCTTGTTATGATAACAGAGCTTTTGCTTGCCACAGTGATGGACAACAAAGTACCAGGGACAAGACGAGGCCCGTTGTCATTTGCCAGTGACACTATCACTTTCAGTAGCGTTGTGGTGGAGGTGACGCCGTCAGTCACTGCAATCTCCATACTGTCTTCTGTTGTGGCAGAGCCATCATGCACATAGTATAATGCATTTCTGCTGACGTCTTCGTATGTGAACGCATCACCTAGCAAGAATATTAAACCTATTTTATCTGCTCTGAATAAAACTATAGAAGAAAAGAGCTACAAACATATCAGGATACCTTACGGTCTGGTAGAACTCAATATCCTAATGCTGCCAAATTGCTATTGCTGTCTATGACAAATCCTTAAAGCAGGCTACCCAACATACTAAACTAAAGTAACATCATAACAAAATCTGTGCATAACATTTATCCTATATAACATCCATAATTTCAGCATATGTGTCCCCATACCCACAAGATGCGTCCCGTAAACCTACTCAACTTGTACTAACATATGTTTGAAGATCTCTGAGAAATGTAATGAGGGAAAAACAACCTGTGACATTATTTTACTACCATGTAACCTCTGAAGTTCTACCTGCACTCATTGGGGTCTGTATACCAGCTTCTGACTTCATTAGGACACCGTAGTGGGGTGTATCCACCAGCTCATATAACAGATCTTCTGGAGCAGTATCTATGTCACTTACTGCAAATTGCATCCCTGTATAAAAAGTAATAGATAACAATACCACACTTTAATAACACAAAAAGGTACACACAAATCACACTATTACTGATAACTCATAAGTGTATGTTATAGGGGGATTGGTGCTCAAATCCCTAGCTTGGAATGTTGTTAAGCAGCTAGGGTACTAAAAACAATGGTTTATTACCACCCCCCAAAAATTGGTACTACCAATGTTTTCTTTTGATGTCCTATACCTATTTATGGGTATCTGGGGAGTGCGTAGGACCATTATGATGTCATTCTTTTAATTGCATAATTTTAGCTCTGCCCATGCACATATACAGAAACCTCCCTTGGAAATCCTGCATTTGTCCCTGCCACCATATCCCACTTTACTACCCCAAGTGAATAAGATGCATCATTTGCACTGCATTTAATCCAAGATAGACATTTACTGTAAGGTAATACAGTATGCCCTGAATTGTGCATCTGAGCACTTTATGCAGCGCTGGATAAACAATACAGTTAATAAGGCCCTTGCTGAAACATGCTCAGGAAACACAGAATAAATTAGAGATGAGCGGGTTCGGTTCTCAGAGAACCGAACCCTACAGGACTTCACGTCACGAGCCCGGTTCCGAGCCAGGCTCGGGTTTTCCCGCCTGACTTGGAAACCTGAACGAGGCAAAACGTCATCATCCCGCTGTCGGATTCTTGCGGGTTTTGGATTCCATATAAGGAGCCGCGCGTCGCGGCCATTTTCACTCCAGTCTCGGAGAGTGTAGTGAGAGGACGTGTCTCCGTTCTCAGTGTCTGTGTGGGGGCAGGAAAGTGGGGTGGCGATTCTAGTGCTGTCTTGTGCTGCTCAGTCCAGTCCAGTGTAGTCAGTGTCTTATGCTGCATCAGTCCAGCCAGTCACAGTGTTGGTGTCCTCTGCTGCGATATGTCCCCAGTGCTGCTGGCTGCTGTATAAGTCCCTTGCATTTTTGCTGTGTTGTCTTGCATCAGACCAGGGGTAGTGTCTTGTCCAGCATCAGTCAGTGACCAGTCCCAGTGGTGGTGTCCTCTGCTGCCATATATCCAGTGTAGCTGTATAAGTCCCTTTCAGTGGTGCTGTGTTGTCCTGCATTAGACCAGGGGGAGTGTCTTGTGCAGCATGAGTCAGTGACCAGTCACAGTGGTGGTGTCCACTGCTTCATATATCCAGTGTAGCTGTATAAGTCCCTTTCAGTGGTGCTGTGTTGTCCTGCATTAGACCAGGGGTAGTGTCTCTCTTGTGCAGCATGAGTCAGTGACCAGTCACAGTGGTGGTGTCCTCTGCTGCCATATATCCAGTGTTACTGGCGTATAATTCCCATGATACTGGCGTATAATTCCCGTGATATGGCCGTATAATTCCTGTGATACTGGCGTATAATTCCCGTGATACTGGCATATAATTCCTGTGATACTGCCGTATAATGCCAGTGATATTGCCGTATAATTCCCGTGATACTGGCGTATAATTCCTGTGATATTGCCGTATAATTCTCGGAATACTGGCGTATAATTCCTATGATATTGCTGTATAATTCCTGTGATATCGCCGTATAATTCTCGTAATACTGGCATATAATTCCTGTGATATTGCTGTATAATTCTCGGAATACTGGCATATAACTCCTGTGACATTGCCGTATAATTCTCGGAATACTGGCGTATAATTCCTATGATATTGCCGTCTAATTCTCGGAATACTGGCGTATAATTCCTATGATACTGCCATATAATTCCTGTGATATTGGGTATAATTCCAGTGACATTGCCGTATAATTCCTGTAATATTGCCATATAATTCTCGGAATACTGGCGTATAATTCCCATGATACTGGTGTATAATTCCTGTGATATTGCCGTATAATTCCTGTGATATTGCCATATAAATCTCGGAATACTGGCGTATAATTCCTGTGATACTGCCATATTATTCCCCCGTAATACTGGTGCATAATTCCTGTGATATTGCTGTATAATTTCTGTGATATTGCCATATAATTCTCGGAATACTGGCGTATAATTCCAGTGATACTGCCATATAATTACCGTGATACTGGAGTATATTTCCTGTGATATTGCCATATAATCTCGGAATATTGGCGTATAATTCCTGTGATACTGTCATATTATTCCCGTAATACTGGAGTATAATTCCTGTGACATTGCCGTATAATTTCTGTGATATTGCCATATAATTCTCGGAATACTGGCGTACAATTCCTGTGATACTTGCGTATAATTCCTGTGATATTGCCGCATAATTCCAGTGATATTGCCATATAATTCCTGTGATACTGGCGTATAATTCCTGGGATATTGCCATATAATTCTCGGAATACTGGCGTATAATTCCTATGATATTGCTGTATAATTCCTGTGATATTGCCGTATAATTCTTGGAATACTGGCGTATAATTTCTGTGATAGTGCCGTATAATTCTCAGAATTCTGGCGTATAAATCCTGTAGTACTGCCATAAAATTACCGTGATACTGGCGTATAATTCTTGTGACATTGCCGTATAATTCCTGTGATATTGCCATATAATTCTCGGAATACTGGCGTATAATTCCCGTGATACTGGCATATAACTCCTGTGATATTGCCGTATAATTCCCGTGATACTGCAGTATTATTCCAGTTATCCAGCTGTATAACTGCATATAAATCCATATAATTCCGTATAAATCCAGTCCAGTGGTGCTGCCATATAAATTCAGTGGTTATGTCCTGTGCTGTATATTATTTACTCCAAATAAAGGGGTTATTAATATTTAATCCAAATAATTTTTAAAGTGTTTGCCCTGTGAGGTGTAGGGGTATGCTCTCTTGTGCCGCATATTGTGTTATATATCTCCAGAAAAATAATGGAGAACAAACATTTGGAGGATAAAACAGGGAAAGATGAAGAACCACTTCCTTCTAGTGCTGAAGCTGCTGCCACTAGCCATCACATAGACGATTAAATGCCATCAACGTCGTCTGCCAAGGCCGATGCCCATTGTGATAGTAGAGGGCATGTAAAATCCAAAAAGCCAAAGTTCAGTAAAAAGACCCAAAAAAATAAATTTAAATGGTCTGAGGAGAAAGATAAACTTGCCAATATGCCATTTACGACATGGAGTGGCAAGGAATGGCTGAGGCCCTGGCCTATGTTCATGAGTGGTTCAGCTTCACATGATGATGGAAGCCCTCATCCTCCCGCTAGAAAAAATAAAAGAGTTAAGCTGGAAAGAGCACAGAAAAGAACTGTGCGTTCTGAGATGGTATCACAAATCCCCAAGGAGAGTCCAAGTGTGTCGGCGGTTGCGATGTCTGACCTTCCCAACACTGGATGGGAAGAGGTGGCTCATTCCACCATTTGCACGCCCCCTGCAAGTGCTGGAAGGAGCACCCACAGTCCAGTTCCTGATATTCAAATTGAAGATGTCACTGTTGAAGTACACCAGGATGAGGATATGGGTGTTGCTGGCGCTGAGGAGGAAGTTGACGATGAGAATTCTGATGGTGATGTGGTTTGTTTAAATCAGGCACAGGGGGAGACACCACTTGTCCGTGGGATGAAAAAGGCCATTGTGATGCCTGGGCAAACTACCAAAAAAGCCACCTCTTCGGTGTGGAATTATTTCTCCACAAATACGGAAAACAGGTGTCAAGCCATCTGTTGCCTCTGTCAATCTGTAATAAGTAGGGGTAAGGATGTTAACCACCTAGAAACATCCTCCCTTATACGTCACCTGCAGCGCATTCATCATAAGTCAGTGTCAAGTTGTGAAACTTTGGGTAAGAGCGTGAGCAGTCCACTGACACCTAAATCCCTTCTTCCTCCTGTACCCAAGCTCCTGCAAGCAACACCACGAACTCCCTTAACGTCACCTTCCTCCTCAGTCAGGAACATCAGTAGTCCGGCAGGCCATGTCACTGTCAAGACTGAGGATTCCTCTCCTAACCGGGATTCCTCCGGAGGATACTTGAGTGGTATGCCTGCTGTTGCTGCCGCTGCTGTTGTTGCTGCTGGGAGTCAATCGTCATCCCAGAGGGGAAGTCGGAAGACCACTTGTACTACTTCAACTAAGCAATTGACTGTCCAACAGTCCTTTGTGAGGAAGATGAAATATGACAGCAGTCATCCTTTTGCAAAGTGGATAACTGAGGCCTTGACAGCTATGTTGGTGTTAGACGTGCATCCGGTAACCGCCATTAGTTTAGTGGGACTTAGAGAATTGTTTGAGGTACTGTGTCCCCGGTATCAAATCCCATCTAGGTTCCATTTCTCTAGGCAGGCGATACCGAGAATGTAGAGACGTCAGAAAAAGTGTCCTTAGTATCCTACAAAATTCAGTTGTACCCACCGTCCACTTAACCACAGACATGTGGACAAGTGGAACAGGGCAGACTAAGGACTATATGACTATGACAGCCCACTCGGTAGATGTATGGCCTCCCGCAGCAACAACAGCAGCGGCACCAGTAGCAGCATCTCGCAAACGCCAACTCGTTTCTAGGCAGGCTACGCTATGTATCACGCTTTCTGTAAGAGGCACACAGCTGACAACCTCTTACGGAAACTGAGGAACATCATTGCAGAATTGCTTACCCCAATTAGACTCTCCTGGGGATTTGTGATATCGGACAACACCACCAATAATGTGCATGCATTACATCTGGGCAAATTCCAGCACGTCCCATGTTTTGAACATACAATTAATTTGGTGGTGCAGAATTTTTTTTAAAATGACAGGGGCGTGCAGGAGATGCTGTCGGTGGCCCGAAAAATTGCGGGCCACTTTCGGCATTCAGCCACCGCGTGCCGAAGACTGGAGCAAACAAGCCTGAATCTGCCCTGCCATCACCTGAAGCGAGAGGTGGTTAGGAGGTGGAATTCAACACTCTATATGCTACAGAGGATGGAGCAGCAGCAAAGGCCATTCAAGCCTATACATCCACCTACGATATAGGCAAAGGAGGGGTAATGCACCTGACTCAAGCACAGTGGAGAATGATTTCCGTCTTGTGCAAGGTTCTCCAACCCTTTGAACTTGCCACATGTGAAGTCAGTTCAGACACTGCCAGCTTGAGTCAGGTATTCCCCTCATCAGGCTTTTGCAGAAGCAGCTGGATAAATTGAAGAAGGAGCTAAGACGGAGCGATTCCGCAAAGTATTTGGGACTTCTGGATGGAGCCCTTCATTCGCTTTGCCAGGATTCAAGGGTGGTCAATCTGTTGAAATCAGAGCACTACATTTTGGCCACGGTGCTCGATCCTAGGTTTAAAGCCTACATTGTATCTCTCTTTCCGGCAGACACATGTTTGCAGAGGTGCAAAGACCTGCTGGTGAGTAAACTGTCAACTCAAGCGGAACGTGACCCGTTAACAGCTCCTCCTATTTCTCCCGCCACTGGGGCTGCAAGGAAAAGGATAAGATTTCCTAGCCCACCCGCTGGCGGTGATGCAGGGCAGTCAGGAGCGAAAGCTGACATCTGGTCCGGACTGAATGACCTGCCAACGATTACTGACATGTCTACTGTCACGGCATATGATTCTGTCACCATTGAAAGAATGGTGGAGGATTATATGAGTGACAGCATCCAAGTAGACATGTCAGACAGTCAGAATGTATACTGGCAGGAAAAAGAGGCAATTTGGATGCCCTTGCACAAACTGGCTTTATTTTACCTAAGTTGCCCCCCCCCCCCTCCAGTGTGTACTCCGAAAGAGTGTTTAATGCAGCCGGTAACCTTGCCAGCGATCGGCATAGGAGGTTACTTCCACAAAATGTGGAGAAGATGATGTTCATCAAAATTAATTATAAATTCCTCTGGGAAGACCTTTACCAGTATTTGCCTCCAGAAAGTATACATGGACCTGTGATGGTGGATTCCAGTGGGGACGAATTAATACTCTGTGAGGAGGAGGATGTACACAGTGAAAGGGGTGAGGAATCGGAGGATGAGGATAAGGTCGACATCTTGCCTCTGTAGAGCCAGTTTGTGCAAGGAGAGATTGATTGCTTTTTTTTTGGTGGGGGCCCAAACAAACCAGTCATTTCAGCCACAGTCATGTGGCAGAGCCTGTCGCTGAAATGATTGGTTTGTTAAAGTGTGCATGTCCTGTTTATACAACATAAGGGTGGGTGGGCGGGCCCAAGGACAATTCCATCTTGCACCTCCTTTTCTTCTTTGCACCATGTGCTCTTTGGGGACTAGTTTTTTTAAGTGCCATCCTGTCTGTAACTGCAGTGCCACTCCTAGATGGGCCAGGTGTTTGTGCCGCACACTTGTGTCGATTAGCTTAGTCATCCAGCTACCTCATTGCACCACCAGAATCACAATTTATTCCATAAAATACATAATAAAACATGAAGAGGTATTTAGATGCTGTTTATATAGCAACCTTTATATAGTGTGTCTGATCTCGCCGTGGATTAACCAGCAAGATGGTGGCACCATGCTGAGCCAGGGTGGCAAACCGCAACCCTCTAGAAAGGCAAGAGCACCGGCCAGCTGCGGGTCCAGGCAGGCTCCAAAACAGGACTCGATCAGAAGGAACCAGTGAGTGAACACATTTCATTTCCCCATCAGTCCCGCATCAGCACTGATCTTCATAGCTGCTGGGTCTACTGATGTGTTTTGCAGGTGTAGCACACATCACAGACTATGTAAAAAACATCAGAAAGAAACTTTAGTACAGAGCTGCTGCAGCCCTAATGGAAACAGCCCATCTTCCATGGGCACTTAAACACTGAAGACCATGGGTTGCAGAAGGGAAGAGCTCAGAGGGGAGGAGAGACTGTACTCTCTTACAGTTATACTAGTCTAATTGCCAGCTCCTACAGACTCCTCAGGCAACCCCATTGTTCAGTGTCCCCCAGATTAGATGAAAGAGAAAAACAACGCATAACCAAAGGAGATTATTATTACCAGTTATTTCTATAGCGCACACATATTCCGCAGCGCTTTACAGAGAGAATATTTGGCCATTCACATCAGTCCCTGCCCCAGTGGCGCTTACAGTCTATATTCCCTATCACATGTACATCCACACACCTTCACGCTAGGGTTAATTTTGTTGGGAGCCAATTAACCTACCAGTATATTTTTGGATTGTGGGAGGAAACCCACGCAAGTATGGGGAGAATATACAAACTCCACACAGTTAGGGCCAACGGTGGGAATCGAAACCATGACCTCAGTGCTGTGAGGCAGTAATGCTAACCATTACACCATCATAATGTGATGTACATGACTGCACAAAGCCTAGATGTAGGTGAATACTAGATTCATATATTCAAACGTGACAAGATAATGGCCGGTATGTAAAGAAGTCCAAGTTCGGCAGCCGTGCAGGTTTTTTTTTTAAAGGGGCAACCATGTACAAGGCTAAACAATGCCTTGTACAGGATTGTCTCCCTTATAAAAGGTCCAAGTTTGGGCGGCATCCCACACGGCAGCCGGACTCGGACTTCACTACATCTTGCCCAATGTGTCAGATGAAACTGTTATACTATTATTATTATTATTATTATTATTATTATGATATTATTGTTGTTGTTGTTGTTATTATTATTATTATAATAATCTGTTATTATTATTAATATTAGATGAAAATGTCCAAAATATCTTATATTTCCTCATGTGATATCTTCAAATCATATCTATAACCCCACTACTGTAAATTCCACCCATTTTACTTTACTTTGTTTTGCATAAACATTAATATACAGAGTCATTTGTAAAGGGAATTTATTTTACCTACAAGTACTGAATGGTAAGGTAAAAACTTTGAAAATGTTTGCCTCAGATTACAGCAATAGTTTCTAAATGCGTTCTATTTAGCTGTCTTTTCTCTATTTGTGCTCCTGCTGTTTGACAAATCACTTTCCAACTTAGAAGTAAAAGTGCTTGAAAAGTAAATGTCTGCCTCTAACCAATGGGGGCTCTTCCTCCTTGTGTGACCTCGAGGAATGGAGCAGTGATCCGGAACACCGGAGGCTGCTGTTCATTTGAAAGTAAATGGATGGTAAACGGCATCTCGGCTGTTGTGAACTCCCCATCCGAAACTGAGAGAAAGAACATCAACATCAGTCAGATGATTTAATGTGAAATACAAATGTCAGCTACTTTATCATATCGGAGCACAGCAAAGTATAGATTGCTCTTTTTTTAAAACAGCTGTTCGCAATAACACATTAAAATGTAGGTCTGTAAAATGTCACATACTCATAAATATGATTAAAATGTTCAAGTGAAAACAATATATTAACTTTCTTACTGATTTCATTGCCCCAATTCATCCTTTTCATTTTTGTGTAAGTAATTTTTGTTTTTTTTGTTCTGGATTCTGAAATTCCTTAAGTTATGACACGGTGAGATATATCCTTTCGATGAGATATATCCTTTCGATTTTGACTATATAGTCAAAATCGCAAGGAAAGTTAGTGCAAATCGCACTTTTTAGCAGTCGTGCAAACGCTAAGCCGCCTCCCTCTGGGAGTGTATTTTAGCTTAGCAGAAGTGCGAACTAAAGGATCGCAGAGCAACTACAAAAAAAATTGTGCAGTTTCAGAGTAGCTCCAGACCTACTCCTAGCTTGCGATGACTTCAGACTGTTCAGTTCCGGATTTGACGTCACAAACACGCCCTGCGTTCTCCCAACCACGCCTGCATTTTTCTTGGCATGCCTGCGTTTTTCTTGGCACGCCTGCGTTTTTTTGAACACTCCCTGAAAACAGTCGACACCCAGAAATGCCCACTTCATTTAAATCACTCTGCGGCCAGCAGTGCGACTGAAAAGCTTCGCTAGACCTTTTGTAAAACTACATCGGCGTTGTGAAAATACGTTGCACGTGTGCATTGCGCCGCATACGCATGTACAGATGTGCCTTTTTTTGCTTCATCGCTGCGCAGCGAACATTTTCAGCTAGCGATCAACTCGGAATGACCACCTATGTAAGGCAGCTTGCGATACCGATTTGATCCCGATGCGCGGTCCCGCGGGGTAGATATTGCAAGGCTACATAGACTGTGCAGGCAAGTCAATCTTGACTATCTGGTGTACTATCTAGTACAAAGTATAGTCAAAATTGTCACTCAGTCAAAATCGTACATAGACAAAATCTAAAGTACGGATAGTCAAAATCGGTGCTTCTGAGTTTTGGGGGGAGTTCAAGTGAAATCGCATAGCAAGGCTCTCACCGTGTGTATGCACCTTAACAGTTTCCACCCACTCTGAATAGCATCTACAGTATGTAGGTGTAATCAAAGGCAGTAATGAGACATCTCTTCAATGAAAAATATTAGTAGTCCAAGGGGGTCATTCCGAGTTGATCACTCGCTCGCAGTTATTAGCAGCCGTGCAAACGCATTGTCGCCGCCCACCGGGGAGTGTATTTTCGTTTTGCAGAAGTACGAACGCTTGTGCAGCAGAGCAAAACAAGACCAGCCCTGTAGTTACTCTTCGTGTGCAAAATATTTTGTGCAAAACAAGACCAGCCCTGTAGTTACTCTTCGTGTGCGTTGATTCTAACGACGGAGGGACAGCTTTTGACGTCACACACCCTCCCAGCGAACGCCCAGCCACACCTGCGTTTTTTCTACCATGCCTGCGTTTTTCTAAGCACTCCCTGGAAACGGTCAGTTGACACCCAGAAGCGCCCACTTCATGTCAATCTTCCTGCGTTCGGCTGTGCGACTGGAAAGTTCGTTACACTCTGTGCAAACCCACGATGCTCATTGTACCCGTACGACGCGCCTGCGCATTGCGGTGCATATGCATGCGCAGAAATGCTGATTTTTAGCCTGATCGCTGCGAACAATGGCAGCTAGCCATCAACTCGGAATGACCCCCCAAGTTCCAGACCATTTATGCTGTTTTTGTAATGCAGGGGATTGTGGGAACTGCACCTTCTGCTAGCTGCCTTTTCTACAGTTTCAAATTACTTTACACCCTTGTACAATTTCTATAAATGTATAATTATTTTCCTGGCTTTTATAAGATACAACTATATCCAGCAGACAAAGCAAATGAAACAAGCTGAACTAAGAGAAAGGAACTGAATAACTCTGTCGAAAGAAAACAGAACGATAAAACAGTGCACTTAGTAAATATTGCAGTAGGGCATACACAGACTAATATTAAGTTGTCTGAAAGAACACAATCTATATTTTATAATATATTAGCCCCTGATCCAGTTTCATGATCACATTTTATTGGGAAGCAGTGGACTTTCACTTGCAGGAGACTGGAGACCATTACTTACTCCTAGGACCACTATAGCCATAATACCAGGAAACAGGCATGCCACGCACTACTCTATTCTATTGATGGCTGTCATGCTGTAACTGAACTCTTAGTTAAGATACTGTACATTGTTGGAATAGTTTACATTTTAATTAATTTTCTTTTTTTAATTACATAATATTTGACATTAATAATGTTGGTTAAACACGATCAAATTGTAGACATAACATTATAGATTAGACATAATTACCTGTGAAGAAGAAATTCACAGATTCAGGGAGACCTAGAATAAGAAGATCTGTATTATAAAGCAGTGGAATGTAACAGTATTGTATCCCCATAGCATCATGACACAAAAGTTAAGATGAGTAATGGACAGATATTAGTATGAGCAGCCACAAGAAACACACATGGTATGAGGCAGGATATAAGTACCTGTAAAGGAAAAGTCCATGATTTCTCTCAGGTGTGGAGCTGCTCTCGGGGGACGGTAGATAATATTTCCCTGATTGATATCAGCTTGTGTGAAGTACCTCTCTGGGGTGCGGGGTCTGTCTTTATGCTCCAGAATGCCTTCATATTAAGGAGAGTGTAGAGCATAAATCTACAGTAATTTACATGCATTTATTAACACAGTATGTTGTATATTTAAACTGTGTATCTCTTTTCATGCCAAAAGCACACTGAACTGTATTCTAAAGCTAATGAGAGGCAATAAATGGTATTATTATTATTATCCGAATCGTCATAGGCGTGGCATTGATGGGTAAGCGTGGAGTTTAAGTGAACCCATGGTGGCCTAAAGTGTCCAAGTTTTACAGTCAGGAACATTGCCCTTTAAATTATAATAAATAATATTATTACACAATTATGTATCGGTGTTAATTACACAAAGCCCATGTAATTTGCCTCTGTGTATTGCAGATGAAACTGCTAGAATATAGGGGAAATGAACGTTTCCAGGAACAATCCCCATTGTGCATCACAGATGCAATATACTGCAGTTTCGGGGATTGATACACTGGCGATATCTCCCTGCAGTAAGCAGAAAACTTAGAGATTTACATTAACTTTAGAAATCTGCATACAAACCACAGAAAAATTAAAAAACAAGGTAACTGAGAATAATGTCTTTTCATTCAGATGTGTTAGGAAAAATATCTATATTTCAAGGCTTAACAGATAAAACTGAAGAACCTGAAATACAGGAAAATACATCTGGTACAGTGCTGTAAATTCATTATGAGAATGAAGAGAATACCATCAATACGACATGTATAGTGGTAATATTGATTGAATATTAAAAGTAAAAACTCAGTAATAAACCTGTTTCAGTCACATCACTCTCACTACAAATACAGACACTGGTTCATTTGTTATGTCCAATGTCTTCCTATGGTTTATTGTAACTTTACTACCTCTGCATTAGAATAAGGCACACAAACAGATGCAGCCCATAGTGCTGATCTACAAGTCTCAGTATAACATGTCTATTAATGCTCCATATATCTTGCTAGCTGTAAAATCAACAACTCATCACCATTTTTATACTATTATTTGTCAGATAAGTGTGTACTACTCTAATGTACAACCAGGGAAAACACGGAAGCATACATTTAATAACCAAGTATATAACTTTGTTATATTTTAGTAAACTATATGTCACTTAGCTGTAATTAAATAAAATATACACCCGTGGTGGTAAATTTACCTATGGAGCACATAAAAAGGATAAATCAATCAATTTCAATGTAAAGTTGTTTTGGTTAGGGCTCACTGTGAGACAGTAATGTGTGAGGAGAATTTTATTCAGCTGACACTAGAATGACTTATACCGTAAACTGCCTGCTGTGACTCTGCACAACTTTATTAATCCCCAACATTTTAGGCAGCTACTTAATTAACTTCAATAAAGAGTGATTTACCATAAATCCATGTTATTAGATGGTACTAACAGGCAATTTATATTGCTAGACTCCACTGCAACAAAACCCTGAATATGTCCTTTTGGCAAGGGATCTTTGCTCCTGAATTCCAGACAGGTATGTAGTCATTACTTTAACATGGTAACACACATTTATGTCATTTAATTTAGTAGGGGTCTGCAGGGGTGTGTGAGTCATGTTCTTAAGAAGCATTCATACAATCTTGGAAAATAAAGTAATCTGATAATGAAGAGGGCGGTAAACTTTATTGTGTCACCTTTCCGTAAATGGCAAAACAGTTCTGTCATCTCACAAAATGATTCAAATGGCTAAGTACAGTATCCTTCTGCAAAAGACAGACTGTCGCCCGATTACTAATTGAACCCACTGTATTATTATTAGTGCAACTTTACTATTTAAATGAAATATAACAATTGATAAAATATACAAAACATTTGTCATTATTACTGAACTCTATTTCACATGCCTCTATTTATTATACTTTATTGCTTTATGTAGACATTGCAGGGAATATCCACTTTTTGACATGGGGTAGGCAGGGGTACTGGAATGGCAAGAACATCCCTGTCTACTAAGACTACAGAATAGATATGGTTAATTTCCAATTGGTATTTGTCAGCACCTTACTGTACGTGTGCCAACGTAATCCAATGAACACTGGTGTGTGTGCCCTAGCTTGTATCTCAAGAACTGTGAACCTATCTTGGTATGTTCCAAGCTAAAATAAGCTTGTTCCCCGCAGGTTAATCATATTTGTTGACTTATTACCAGCTCCACTGGGGGTATGGGGGGTACCAGAGCGGAGGCCGAGGTGGGAGGTAGTGCAGAAGGTGTGGCTCTATGAATCGTGTCCTTGTAGCCCAGCCTCCATTGTTCAATGTTACAACTCGTAACAATTTGCCACAATTACACAATTCGTAACAAATCACTTCATTGATCCCCCAGACTGCTCACTTCTCGGGGAGGGTTGTCTGATCTGTGAGGCTGTTCTACACTCTCAGGGTCTGGGAGAGCTTGTCACAATTCCCACATTCCAGCAGACTAGGCAAGTATGATAAATAACTGCTATGGCTCCTCTGAGTGTATCAGGTTACTATATCAGAAACTGTGCTACATAAACAGAATAATAAATACATAATACAATCATCAGTTTGTTTCCTCACCTTCATGTGGCTGTAAGGGGACAGTTACATTGTAGAATATTTTCTCACTAGGGCTCTCTGCATCAACAAACGAAAGATAATGGGATCCAATCACTGTCATTCGGTCTTCAAGGGCCTGTAATAAATGAGCATTCAGCTGGCGGACAAGCAATTTCAGATTATTCACTCCAGGCTGCAGAGGCAGATGTAGGGATTTTGTTTTGGAGCTACAGTTTCTCTTAGGGGACAGAATTCAGAGATACACTATATAAGACTGAAGGAAAAATTCAATTACTTCTGTTTAATCAAATCCTTGTACTGGTATAGCACTATTTAGGCTGTTCATCCTAACATGGGGGCTTCTTCTGTACTTTATTACACAGTGCACTGAATACACTTATGACTGTCCAGGCAGGTGCTGCCTTTTATTTAGCACTGTGTGGCGGAGCTCCAGGCAGCAACGCCAGAAAGCATGGGAAGAAAGAAACACATCAGCTTTCCTATTCAAGAGCAGAGTCAGCACTATTGCTCTAAGTAAGGATTCCTTAGGAAAACCTAGAAATGTTCTAATGGTGGCAATAACTGTAAGTGCACCTTCTCTGACAGTACGAAATTTACTATGTGTACTGCTTCTACACTCACATTATTAAGGTGGGCCCAATTTGCCCTATCGAAAAGGCTTCTGTGGTAGGGAATGTGACCACCTACCTAGATCTGACAACAGCAGCAGTTATCACTGTCCATTTAATAAACAGATTTACACTTTCTTTTTATATTTTTATATTTATACTTTCTAATGGAACCAGATCGCGTTCTGCAATTAAGATCCACAAAGCATATATTGCGGGGTTGGATTTATAACATTTAAAATATTAATACAATCAATACAAAAACTGATTCTGCGCAAGCCCAGAAAACTAGAGGAATGCATGTGCAGGTTGGCAGGAATCTGATACTGTTACCTGCATGTGAGTGGAAAGGTGGGACAGGGGATGGAAGGGGCAGTTTAATGAAAGCCAAGTACTGTAAAGGTGCATTTACGTAACTGCAAACAGATACACACCTGCACAAAGACTTTCAAAGTACAGAGCGGGCCCCCCTTTGCTCCCAGAACAGCGTGACTTCTTTGTGGCATGGATTCAGCAAGATGCTGGAAACATTCATTAGCCATTATGGTCTATGCCGACATAATAGCATGACACAGTTACTGCAGATTTTATGTCTACACATTCATGATGTGAATCTCCTGTTCCACTGCATCTCAAAGGTGCTGTGTTGGATTGAGATCTGGTGACTGTGAAGGCCAATGGAGAACACTGGACTCATTGACATGCCATGTTCATGGAAACATTGTGTGCACCTGACGGCAGGTGCAAATACACAATAATGATGATGACTGACAGCAATAGCTAGCCCCTTATGATTGGCTAATTGTGGAGATGATATTTGCTTTTTTTTGCATTGTTTCTGCTCAATTATTTGGGGGGTCATGCCGTGTTGATCGCTCGCCAGCTAGTTTTAGCAGCCGTGCAAACGCTATGCCGCCGCCCACTGGGAGTGTATTTTAGCTTAGCAGATGTGCAAACGGTTGTATCGCAGAGCGCCTGCAAAAAATGTTTGTGTAGTTTCAGAGTAGCTCAAAACCTACTCAGCGCTTGCGATCAATTCAGACTATTCAGTTCCGGATCTGACGTCACAAACCCGCCCAGCCGCGTTTTTCCTGGCACGCCTGCGTTTTTCCGCACACTCCCTGAAAACGGTCAGTTGCCACCCAGAAACGCCCACTTCATGTCAATCACTCTGCGGCAAGCAGTGCGACTGAAATGCATCGCTAGACCCTGTGCAAAACGACATCGTTCGTTGTGCCCGTACGTCGCGCGTGCGCATTGCACCGTATACACATGCGCAGAACTGCCGTTTTTTAGCCTGATCGCTGCGCTGCGAACAAATTCAGCTAGCGATCAACTCGGAATGACCCCCTTGATTCTGTGCATCTGTGCATACAGCAGACTAAAAGCATTAATAACAATACAGCACTGGCAATTCTTATTGCTATTGTGGGATGCTGTGGCTAATTATGTAGGTTTCACTGCGGCACTGAACCTCAATGTCAGGGGGACTGACAATAAATGCTGCGTATGCTCAAGGGGCTCCTGCTCTTCCCTTCTGTGTCTGAGCATGCTTCGCCCCCCTGGGGTGTGTATGAGAGGTCAACATTCACTATGTGTACAGTGAGCATGTTGATCTCACAATGGCAGCGCCAAAATCTGGGCACGGGTTTAATGCTCTTTATTTTACCTGTGTGGGTGTTATTACTTTCTGGTAAGTGGCATGTTTGAGGCTATAACACCCCTGCACAGGTAAAATGCTGGAAAGACAATTACACCTGGGTTTGTTTTGCTGTCCATTGATTAAGTTTTACACCCCGGACCACAGTCCTGACAAAAGTCTAAATAATACACCAAGTGGAAACATGTTGATAGATTGCTCCTTACAGTCATGTGGAGGGAGGATCCAGGAGAGAGCTGTGGAGCCTCTGGGTGGTTGGGTAGAATACCAATACTAAAAACATGCCTGTCTTCTGGGGCCTGAGTTGTTGATGTGCTGGAAACCTGGAAACAGGAATGTAACATTCACTATAAACATTTTTGCAAATTAAACATTGCTAATTTTGTCTTTTAATAAATTTGCCATTTAAAAAAAAATCTCTAAAATAAAATAAGTATTTCAAGTTAATAAAACCATTTTATTAATATGGAATACTAAAAAAGGATAATATTTAAAAAAAACAAAAAAAAACCCCCAGAAATGTTAGAAAAACTTCTATAGAAAGTCTGAAACTCTCCTGGAACAACCAACCCTGCACTATGATTGGCTGGCTATATTAATACTCTGATAAAGAGACAAGAAAGTCCATAATATAGGCTTGCATGGAGCATGTACTGTACACAAATCACCCCCGACTTGGCTGGGGAAACACAGGC